>NC_134237.1:120430645-121168145 GCF_965152275.1 Natator depressus | reverse complement strand
TCACTAAACCTGGTTAGTGACATCACATTGCTTTCCACAATCCTGTCATCTTATGCTTTCAGTTTGCTTTGATGTTTAAGTATCAGAGGATTGAATCAATGATTTCGCTCTCATTTTAGTATTTTCAAAGAGAAAACATGAAGATGAATATGACTATATTAGGATTTAAAAACAATCATAATTTTATCTTAACTTTATCTGGGTTGATTTTTTTTCTGTGATTAAAGGGATACTGTCAACTCAATTTTATAAAAAATTACCTAATTAAAAAATAAATTGAGACAACCCTTTAAATAGCATATCTTGAAATGCTTTTTTCTTTAATTTTTACTTTAAAAATAAGTGTTAAGGGATTTTTGTCTCCTTTATTGCTAAGGGTCTCTTCAGCAAGTGAGAAACAAAGTACACAGGGAAAATGTTGAGCCTGTCTACTATGTGGTGCTGTCAAATGCACAGAAAAATGAACTGCTAATAGACTTACTTGAGTTTCAGAAATCTCTGGTATTACATGTAACAATAAGTGTAAAGGTTTGGGGGTGGAAATGATATTCTAGTTGATAGTGTCTCCGTAGACATTTATTTTAATTCCTTTTCTGATTCTGTTACCACTGAAGAAGTGTATGAGTTAAGTGCTCTTGTAAATTAATAGAATGTAACCATTGATTCAGTTTTCTGCATTTATATATAACGCATGATCAATTGTTGCATAAATTTGCTGCTATTAATGTTCCTTGCCATTACAGCAATTCTGACTATTGAACTGTTCTTGGCATTGCAGTGGACTAAAGAGGATGGACATAGAACTTCCACCTCTGCTGTCCCTAACCTGTTTGTTCCATTGAACACTAACCCAAAGGAGGTCCAAGAAATGAGGAACAAGGTTTGTAACTGTTGTTAAATAATTTAATTTGCCATCACTTTTGTTTAAATTGCATACTTGTAAACAGCTAATAATTTTGTTGTGATGAGGTCTTGCAGAAATCAAAAGCATGGCTTCTGCATTGTCCTCTCCATGGTAACTAGAGGCAGAAACAGTCGCTATATATTCTTGAACTAAGCTCAGTAGTCATTTGTCACCTGCTCCTTTTGAACCAAGGAGGGCTTTAAACTAGGTTCAAAGGGGGCATGTAATAAAAGCCCACAGGTAAGTATATATATTTAAAAAAAAAAAAAGTAACAATACCAGAGGGTTAGATGTTGGGGGGTGGGAGGACATGGAAAATTACAAGAGAGAAATTAGAGGGGGAATCTGCCCAACATCCGTAGATGTCTGTACTCAGACGTAAGAAGTATGGGGAATGAACAGGAACTATTAGTACATAAGTTAAATTATGACTTAATTGGCATCACAGGAACTTGGTGTGATAAGTTCCATGACTGGAATATTGGTATAGGGGGGTATAGCTTGATCAGGAAGGACAGGCAGGGTGAAAAGGGAGGAGGCTTTGCATTATACATCAAGAATATATAAGCTTGTTCTGTAGTCCAGAAGGAGGTGGGAGGCAGACAAGCTGAAAGCTTCTCGGTTAAGATAAAGGGGGTTAAAAATACGGGTGACATTCTGGTAGGGGTCCACCATAGACCACCAGATCAGAAAGAGGAAGTGGATGAGGCATTTCTAGAACAAATAACAGAAATATCCAAAATACAAAACCTGGTACTAATGGGAGACTGTAACTACCCTGACATCTGTTGAAAAAGTAATATGGCAAAAGATAAACTTTCCAGTAAGTTCTTGGAATGCATTGGGGAACAACTTTTTGTTCCAGAAAGGAATTAACCAGGGAGCTAGACATTTTAGACTTGATTCTGACCAATAGGTAGGAATTGGCTGTGAATCTGAAGGTGGAAGGCAATTTGGGTGAAAGCTATCATTAAATGATAGCTTTCATAGTTCTAAAGAAAGAAAGGAGTGAGAGCAGCAGAATAAGGACAGGGGACTTTGAAAAAGGCAGACTTTAACAAATTCAGATAAATGGTAAGGTAAGGTTCCATGAGAAGAAAATCTAATAGAAAAAGGAGTTCAGGAGAGCCGGCAGTTTCTCAAGGAGACAATATTAAACGCGCAACTGCAAACTCTTCCAATGTGAAGGAAAGATAGGAATGATAATAAGAATCTAATATTGCTCCACCAGGAACTCTTTAATGACTTGAAAATCCAAAAAGGAATCCTACACAAAGTGGAAACATGGACAAATTGATGAGGAGTACAAAAGTATAGCACAAGCATGTAGGAACAAGATCAGAAAGGCTAAGGCACAAAATGAGTACAACTAGAAAGGGACATAAAAGACAATTAAGAAGGGGTTCTTTAAATACACTGGGAGCAAGAGAAAGATGAAACAATGTGTGTCTCTTTTACTCAGTGGGGAAGGAGAGCTAATAACTTATGACATCAAGAAAAATGAGGTCTTTAATTCCTGTTTGCTTCAGTCTTTACTAAAAAAAAAAATGAATGGTGACTAGATGCTCAGTACAGTTAATATTAAGAACAAGAGGGGGAGGAATGCAAGCCAAAATAAGGAAAGGTTAAAGAATATTTAAATAAGTTAGATGTGTTCAAACTGATAGGATCTGATGAAATTCATCCCAGGTTACTTATGGAACTAGCTGAAGCCATCTTGGAACCATTAGCAATTACCTTTGAGAACTCCTGGAGGATGGGTGGGTTCCCAGAGGACTGGAGAAGGGCAAACGTAGTACCTATCTTTAAGAAGGGAGAAAAAGAGGCCATGGGGAATTATAAACTAATCAGCCTAACTTCAATACCTGGAAAGATACTGGAACAAATTATTAAACAATTGGTGTGTAAGCACCTGGAGTTAGAATAGGGTTGTAAGGAATAGCCAGCATTGCTCGGTTGGCGGGGGGGAGGGAGGCGCGGCGGCTAGGACAGGTTCCCTACCCGGCTCCAGGGAAGTGGCAACCCCAGCTCCTAGCTCTATGTGCTGCCTCCGCTACGCCCTGCCCCACCCCAAGCCCTGGTTCTTCAGCTCCCATTGGCTGGGAACCGCAGCCAGTGGGAGCCACAGAGGCGGTGCCTCAGGGTGGTGGCAGCAGCAGCACATGGAGCTAGGAGCTGATGGAGGGGAGTTGCTGTCTCCCTTCCAGGGAGCCCTCCCCCCCCAAGTAAGCACCACCCCACACCCCCAGCCCTGAGTCCACCCTTACTACTGCTGCTGGGGGGCGGGAGGGCCCGAGACTGTCGCAGCAGCGGCCAGTGCGCTTGGCATAGGGGCTGCATTAACTGCTCTGGCAACCCCCCAGGCCAGGGTGCACCAGCCTGTGCAGAAGTCATGGAAAGTCACAGAATCCGTGATCTCCGTGACAAACACGGAGCCTTACTTATTACTGCTTGGCCAGCTTCTATGTTTGATATTACGTTATACAATTCCAGGCAGACTTTTTCAGGAGGTAGGGTCCAGAATTGAGCCACATACATGATGTGACTGATTATTGTTAATTGTGATAGGGCCTGAGGGCCAACCAAGAACTTGAGCTAAGCAGTGTACAGTCCCTGCCCTGAAGAGTTCACAATTTAAATAGACAAGACAGAAAGAGTCAGGGGAAATGATCAGTCATCATGGTAGTGCTGTGATTTTTTTGTTTTGGGGGATTTTTATTTAGATTTTAGGGATGGGGATTAGCTAAATATGTATTCTAAAATGGCTTCTGCTCCTAATTAAAATTCTTTGCAAAATATTTCCAAACCTTTGTCAATTTAAAATTAAAGCACAGAAATATGGATCCACCAGTCTTTGGACGTTGCTTTATAATTGGGCTGTGATTAGGCAAGATGTGGTTCTCCCCGACTTCCCAGATCTGTTGAGCCAGATATTAACCATTTTAAAGTGGTTCAGTGGTTTGAATTCCAGTCTCACTGTGAAATTAACTTTAGATGTTACCACTGATCTTCTGTGAGGAAGCAGTTGGATCATCTTATTTAGCTTCCATTCTTGCAAAAGTATAAACCATATGTTTGGCAACCTGTTAGCTAAAATTAGTAATGGCCTAACTTGCCTCCGATTGCTGCTGCTGGTGCTGTTAGTTGATGCCACTATCGGAAAAAGAGGAGTTTGTGCAGGTAAAATCTTTTAAAAGGTTGCTGGCATGAGCACTGTTTAGTGCTACGGGTGTTTTAAGGTTAAGGATAGAGCGATCATCTTTGTCCCAGCAGTGTTGTGAAATGGTCACTGTTTAATATGGAAAGTTCAGTGCAATTTAACCAATCCAAAAGGCAAAGATCTTGAAACTGAAATCTACACATGTGAAAGGTTCAAGTAGGCAGATGTTGATCCTTGTTATGTTGAGTTACTCACATTGATGGTATGTTGTTTTCTTTGTGAACATGCCTTCTTTTGAAAGCCCTGGGCTTGTTAAATGATAGCTGAACTTATCATGTAGAGTCCTTCACATACTTGTGTTTCCAATTTTTATAATGTGCTCTTCCTGTGGGAGCTGCATGGATTTTATTGGGTTTGGTATTTGGCTGCAATCTAGTCATCAAAAAATTGTACTTTAAGAACAATAATAAACATTTTTGTGTAGCAACATAGATGGTAGATTTGTTTATCTTGTCCAAAACAAATAATTTATGGGAAGCCTGGTTTTGGGAGCAGTATTTCAGACAGAGGTAAAGGTCAGATGTAGACTAGATCGCATAGACAAAACTTTATTTAAGGCGCTCCAAATATCCCTGGCTCTTTTGAAGTATCTGCTCTGTAATGGTCCCCGTTCTACTAAATAATACAAAGAACTGTCAACACAAAGTTCAAGTAACTAGATGTGCTGTGCCAAACAAATTATATTCTAGCTTCTTGCTTTCCACTATAAAAGATATTTGGAGAAACAAAATTGCTAATAAACTTGCAATTGACAATAGAAAGGGTATGTTGAATAAGACTCATTCTTACCTTTTTGCAAAAACTGTCACGAGGAAACTGTCAACTTAAACTTGGTCTAAATTTATTTTTTTATAAAAATTTTTTTTATAAAACCTAAGATCAGTAGAAGTGGAAAACAGTTGTTAAATAAACATTTCCACTGTGGTGCTAAAAGCCTGAAAGTGAAACCAACCAAAAACAGAAATAAAACTGATTTCAGGGGTTTTCATTGCCCCAGTCAAGGTAAACGCAAGGAGTAAACCCAGAGTATAAATAGAGTCGTGGGAATAGGATTTTTAATTTTTTCAGTTTTAATAATCTTAGGTGTTTGATAGTAAGATGGGTAGTTTTGTTTGTTTACAACATAACTTTAAGATGAATAGCCCTTTGCCATCCATGCAGACACAAGTGAATCCCTCTAAATGCATCCTCTTCTGCAGCTTTAGAAACAGCGCTCCAAACTACTTTGAAAGGTTGCATGCTGGCTCAGCAATTATGGTTTCATTGCCCTCTCAAGACATCCGGGTTCAGGAATTACTTTATTTCTATTCCCACATTGTGGAATGAGGAAAGAGTTTGCAAACATTGAAGACATAAAAGAGAACGTTTGTGTTTAGATACACAGATGGATACTTCTTTATGCAGTTAACTGATTTTTGCATTCAAAAATATCCATTTGTGCACATGCAAATGAGGGATTTTGCTTTCTCAAACAAATGTACTCATTAGCATCCACTTCAAAAGTATCGCCACCATTGTCAAAGTTTGGATGGTAAATTGAGGTGGTAAAGAGTATTGTTATTAAATAATCAATTTGTAAGTATCTGGAGGATAGTAGAGTTATAAGTAATAGCCACATGGATTTGTCAAGAACAAATCATGCCAAACCAATCTAATTTCCTTCTTTGACAGGGTTACTAGCCTATTGGGTGGGGGAAAACTATAGATGTGATGTATCTTGATTTTAGTAACACTTTTGACATAATCCACAAACATTCTCATAAGCAAATTTGGGAAATGTGGTCTAGATTAAATTACTATCAGGTAAGTTCAAAACTGCTTGAAAGACCAAAGAGTGGTTATCAATGGTTTGCAGTCAAATGGGTGGGGAAAACATCTCTAGTGGGATCCAGCAGGGGTTTGTTCTGGGTCTGATACTAGTCAATATTTCCATTAATGACTTGAAAAGTGGAGTGGAGAGCATGTTTACGGAATTTGTAGGTAGCACCAAACTGGGACTGGCCACAAGCACTTTGAAAGACAGTATCAAAATTCAAAACAACCTTGACAAATTTTAGAACTGCTCTGAAATCAACAAGATGAAATTCAGTAAGGACAAGTGTAAAGTACTACATCTGGGAAGGAAAAATGAAATTCACAACTACAAATGGGAAATAACTGGCTAGGTATTAGTACATCAGAAAAGGATCTGGGGATGATAATAGATCAGAAATTGAATGAGTCAATGTGATGCAGTTGCAAAAAAGGCTAATATCAATCTGGGGTATTGATATTAAAGGAATGTTGTATATAAGACATGGAAGGTAATTGTCCTGGTCTACTCAGCCTCGGTGAGGCCTCAGCCAGAGTAGTGTGTCCACTTCTGGGCACCACGCTTTAGGAAAGGTGGATAACTTGGAGAGAGTTTAGAGGAGAGCAACAAAAATGATGAAAGGTTTAAAAAACCTGACATACGAGGAAATGTTTAGTCTAGAGAAAAGAAGGTTGAGGAGGGAGCTAATAAGTCTTCCAACGTGTTACTGGCCATTATAAAGAGGATGGTGATCAGTTGTCTTTCATGTCCACTGAATATAGGACAAGATGTAATGGGCTTAATCTACAGCGAGGGAGATTTAGGTTAGATTTTTCTATTTTTTTTTTTTTTAATGTTCGTGCACACATACTTTCGAGCTACAAAGGTTAGTTAAGCCCTGCTTTAGGCTTCCCAGTAAGGTTGCGCATTCCCCGTCACTGGAGGATTTTAAGAACAGATCAGTGGTTCTTAACCTTTACTGCACCCTGCACCCCTTTGGTTCTCAAAATATGTTCTCATACCCCTTATCAAAAATCGTTGAAGTAGGTCATTTCTTTAAACCTAGATATATTATTTGTTTGTATATTACAGTAATCGTTTAAAATGTATAATGTTAATAAATACATAGATTTGATTAAATGTGCCTGTGCTTAATTTGTGTTTTCGATGATTTACCTTCTAAAAAAAATCTGGCACCCCCAGAAAGGGCATCTCGCACCCCCGGTTAAGAACCACTGGGTTAGACAAACACCAGTCAGGAGATGGTCAAGGTTTACTTGGTTCTGCCTCAGCTGGACAAGATGACCTCTCAAGGTCCCTTCCAGCTCTACATTTCTATTATTCTATTTTAGTAGCCCTTCCTGTTGGTTTTGGAATTACTCTCTGTGGGAGTGTGGTTATGGAATTTGTGGAAGCTAAAAGGTTGAACATGGTAAAAGACTGATGTGGAATGTTCTGATGCCCCTCTGAACTGGCTTTCTCTGCTACCTGATCAATCTACTTTTACAATGTAAAAGGAAAGCAAATGCATGCTGTGGTACCTGGATACCAAACTGATTGGCATGTAAGAAATAATCTATATCAATAGAATCCTGGGGGTACATCTTCAGCTAGTGTAAACTGTCACAGCCCCATTGACATCCATGGAGCTCTGATAATTTATACCAACTCATGACCTGTCCTAAAACCTAACCAAAAAAGGGTTTGGTTTGGTTTGTCTCTTTCCCCTCCCCCAACTGAGTGGATAAAATGGGTTTGTCTACTGTTCACATGTATTTATCCTGCTGTTTTCTTCACAGATCCGGGAGCAAAACTTACAGGATATTAAAACCGCTGGTCCTCAGTCACAGGTTCTTTGTGGGGTAGTAGTGGACAGGAGTCTTGTACAGGTGAGAACACAGAGTGCCATAAAACATAATCTTGAAGTTAATGTCTGGTGTCCTCTACTTTCACCTAATATGTCACTATAACATTATTCTTTAATTGGCAGAGAGTAACTATTTATAAGGTAAGTGTTAGAGATAACACACCATTGTCTTTGTGAGAGTGCTCAGTGTCAGAAATGTAAGAGGCTTTAGTAGTGCAGCTGAAGCATGTCTGTGAGAGATGCTCCTTGATTTATTTCTGAATGTAGTGCATGAAAATTTGAAAAGGCTATTTATATGGGTTAGAATCCTGCTCAAAACTAGTCAGGCTTTGTGACAACTTGGATATTTTTCAAGTTATTGTACTTTTAAAATATAAGATACTGGAAACAGCAGAGTCAATGTTGTGTAATAGTGTGTATTGAATATATTCTGATAACTTGACAGTAATTTATTTGGAGATCAATTTAAAAAATAAAAGGAAACTATTGGTTTTGTGCATCAACAATAAAATCATTAAGCTAAAAATACTGTATTTGGTGCACTAAGAAAATAGACTTCCTTTGAATTATTGTTCAAAATAAGAGTTTAAAGTGCTGTCTATACAGTTACTCAGCCAAGTGCACACACTAGTGACTTAAAAAGTTACATCTCAGTAAATGTGAGTGATATAATTGGCAGTAGATAAGTATTTTCTGATGCACTTTATGAAGTTTGACTAGTCATATCATGAACATAGCATTTTTCAGTCTGGGTGTGATATTTGTGTGCATGTCAGTTCATTATCATTGCTATTTTATCTATCACTTACTGTTTCTCTGCATGTTTATAACTAGTGTCACATAATGCTCATGGTTGATGTGTTAAAGCCTGGGCTTGGTTTGCTCTGTTTACTCAATTTACTGTTGCAGGATGCTCCCCTGTCAGACTGTACGGAAACTATTGAAGGGCTCGATCTCACAGAGCAGGCCTTTAGTCCCGCTAAATCTCTCTCTGTTAGAAAGGTACTTACTGCCCTGTCATACTGCTCTAAATACTGTTGTTCACCCTTCACTTCTACCGCTCCCTACTCTGCCCTGTTACCTGTAATAGCTAAAGAGTTGGCTTTAATGGAAAGACTAGGTGGATGTACAAATTATGTATGTGCCATTCTACAAGCAGTTAAATTACCCTTCTAAAGTACCTCTTAAAGAAACTCAACATCTTTTTATATATTCAAACTGGTGAATAATATGAAAATGTGTGTGAAGTTAAGGGGCTCATCAGGAGTTCTGCATGTGGTGTTTGGTTTGTGCATGTCATCGGTATTAAATAATCCTAATTTGAGATCCATTTTGAGCTAGCCTAGTCTCAGCCCAATTGCATCAGTGTAATTCCAAAGATAACCACAGGTCTAAGGTTTACCAAGCTGTTTTAAAAAAAAAAAAAAAACCCATCTCCTGATTTTAAGGCTCCTAAGATGCAAGGATGCCAGATGCCTCCTTCTGTATTCCTGAAATAGGAGTTGAGATGCAGGAGCTGCTCAGCATTCCACAGGGCTGAGTCCTAAATATACTAATTCTCAAATGGTTATGAATAAGCAATATCTATGGCATTTTATGCAGTATAATTAAGGCACAAGATAAATCTAAAATGTGTTTTGGGTTTGCTTGGAAGGCTAATTAAAATTGGAGTAATTTGCACAGTGGAAATTCTTCAGTCTGCCCTTTGATGGAGTTCTTTGGTGGGAGTTCAATATGGAACTTCAGCAGGTAGATATGTATGACTCCCTTTCTTCTCTGTCCCTCACCTCCTCCATCAAATTCTCAAATCAACTGGAAGATAAATAAATTGTGCCTCAAATCTCCTTTCTCCATCACCATGTTTATCCTGTCAAGAATTGAGAACAATTTGAAATGTACAGTTGTTGTAAGTCCTGTGACTTTTTTTTAGCATGCCATCTGTGATCAGCCAATCTGAATTGTAGATATCATACACCATAATATTATGAGCTTGGTAAACGCTGGTTTTCAGGCCAAGACTCATGTTCTTTTCAAAAGGTATCCATATTCTAAAGCGAAGGGTAATGAATTATTCTTTTCAGATTTAAGGCTAGAATATATAAACCCAAAAGCACACACTTCAAAAGAAGTGTCTGTCCTTCACTTTTCTATTTTCTCTGCTCAATTATCATAATTCCAGCAGGGGGATTGGTGGTTTTAAATAATGTGTCATCACAATATACAGTAATAATTTTTACAAGTGAAATGCAAGATTTCATTTCAATTCTTATAAAGTGTTTGAATAATTGCAGTACTCTTGTAATGAAAGTATTCACACGTATTTTACAAGGATTTTAAAGGTAGCAGAGGCCTGAAGTATGGGCAAAAGGATGTAATATGTTTTTAACAGTATATAATGTCAGGGAAAACCATCCGAATGAAGTGGTTTTTTCCCCTCTTATTGGTGTCATTAAAATCCTAGGTTAACAGTGAAATGATGTAAAATTAGCTATCTTGACACAGAGTAGTAACCACCTACCTTATTATCTTTGTATAAAATGTGAATTGGGAATTTGGGACAGGAATATTTTGAAGAGTGAGGAATGACTGTATCGTGAAAAATGGCATTGATGGGATGGGTAAGCAAGTGATGCAGGTAGATTGTGCTGAAAATCCAAACACAAATTATATATTTTCCCTTCCATTTAATATTTTTTCAAAGCAAAAAAACCTATGGGAAATATAATGCACAACCAATCAGACTTTTTAAAATCAATTCCATTGTTAGGATTCTATAGAAACTCCTCTATATTGGAGCACTAGAGATTCTTCTGTTTTCAATTTCTTAGAAATTTGCACTCAAATAAAGTAATAGCAAGAAATTGCGATCTGAATAGGATTTAAAATAAATAAATATTTAATTAACATTGGGATATACATCAATTAGTAACACATTCATTTAAGAGAAAAAATTCCAATGTTACATACAAAATATGTATGTAATCATTTGAGTCCAGTCTTGCCTAGAGCTGCATCGATAAATTATCTATTTTGCCTCATCAAATGCTTTGACGCTCTGAGAAATTCTGGCCATGTTGCATCACAACGTCCTTATGCATCACATAATTGTAATGACGTGAACCATATTAACTAAGTTTCTGCTGCAGTCCTAACCAAATAGGGAATTTGGGTGGGTTTTTTTCATTGACATTCTGTGATGTAATAAAATTAACAAGATATGGGCCATTTCCCTATTCTTGAAATGGAGTAGCTATTCATGTCTCTTCCTAAAAACTGCTCCATAGCTTTGCTTTTGCTGAGTAAGTTCTATGTTCTGCCCTATAAATGGCTGCATTTCAGTGGTGACCTCTGGCTGTTAAACACCTTGAGACCTGGTTCTTCTGGATAAAAAGCACTATATAAGCACAACATGTTAATGTGAATTATTAACTCCCTAAACTTTTAAATGAGTCAGTTATCTGTTAGCAAGACAAAGTGGGTGAGGTAATATCTTTTATTGGGCCAACTTCTGTTGGTGAGAGAGACAAACTTTCAAGCTATCAGTTATCTATCGTATTTCATGCGCTTCATAAAGGGAAGACAGATGCTCATATTAGGTGCCAGTACTGTTCATGTTTACCCCTAAGATTAAGATGTGTTCTCAATTTACATTTATGAAAGCAAAATACAGTAGAAAGCTTACAAAGTGAGTTCATTTTGACCAGAATTTCTATACAGGAAATGTATAGAATCATAGAATATCAGGGTTGGAAGGGACCTCAGGAGGTCATCTAGTCCAACCCCCCTGCTCAAAGCAGGACCAATCCCCAACTAAATCATCCCAGCAAGGGCTTTGTCAAGCCTAACCTTAAAAATATCTAAGGAAGGAGATTCCACCACCTCCCTAGGTAACGCATTCCAGTGTTTCACCACCCTCCTAGTGAAAAAGTTTTTCCTAATATCCAACCTAAACCTCCCCCACTGCAACTTGAGACCATTACTCCTCGTTCTGTCATCTGCTACCACTGAGAACAGTCTAGATCCATCCTCTTTGGAACCCCCTTTCAGGTAGTTGAAAGCAGCTACCAAATCCTCCCTCATTCTTCTTTTCCACAGACTAAACAATCCCAGTTCCCTCAGCCCTTCCTCATAAGTCATGTGTTCCAGCCTCCTAATCATTTTTGTTGCCCTCCACTGGACTCTTTCCAATTTTTCCACATCCTTCTTGTAGTGTGGGGCCCAAAACTGGACACAGTACTCCAGATGAGGCCTCACCAATGTCGAATAGAGGGAAACGATCACGTCCCTCGATCTGCTGGCAGTGCCCCTACTTATACATCCCAAAATGCCATTGGCCTTCTTGGCAACAAGGGCACACTGTTGACTCATATCCAGCTTCTCGTCCACTGTAACCCCTAGGTCCTTTTCTGCAGAACTGCTGCCGAGCCATTCGGTCCCTAGTCTGTAGCGGTGCATGGGATTCTTCCGTCCTAA
Organism: Natator depressus; assembly: GCF_965152275.1. NCBI lineage: Eukaryota > Metazoa > Chordata > Testudines > Cheloniidae > Natator > Natator depressus. Next base: position 121,155,889 of record NC_134237.1, on the reverse strand, counting down.
GTGCAGGACTCTGAAGTTGTCCTTGTTGAACCTCATCAGATTTCTTTTGGCCCGATCCTCTAATTTGTCTAGGGCCCTCTGTATCCTATCCCTACCCTCCAGAGTATCTATCTCTCCTCCCAGTTTACTGTCATCTGCAAACTTGCTGAGGGTGCAATCCACACCATTCTCCAGATCATTTATTAAGATATTGAACAAAACCAGCCCCAGGACCGACCCTTGGGGCACTCCACTTGATAACGGCTGCCAACTAGACATGGAGCCATTGATCACTACCCATTGAGCCCGACAATCTAGCCAGCTTTCTATCCACCTTATAGTCCATTCATCCAGCCCATACGTCTTTAACTTGCTGGCAAGAATACTGTGGGAGACCGTGTCTAAAGCTTTGCTAAAGTCAAGGAACAACACGTCCACTGCTTTCCCCTCATCCACAGAGCCAGTTATCTCGTCATAGAAGGCAATTAGATTAGTCAGGCCTTGGTGAATCCATGCTAACTATTCCTGATCACTTTCCTCTCCTCTAAGTGCTTCAGAATTGATTCCTTGAGGACCTGCTCCATGATTTTTCCAGGGACTGAGGTGAGGCTGACTGGCCTGTAGTTCCCAGGATCCTCCTTCTTCCCTTTTTTAAAGAAGGGCACTACATTAGCCTTTTTTCAGTCGTCCGGGACTGCCCCCGGTCGCCATGAGTTTTCAAAGATAATGGCCAATGTCTCTGCAATCACATCCACCAACTCCTTTAGCACTCTCGGATGCAGCGCATCTGGCCCCATGGACTTGTGCTCATCCAGCTTTTCTAAAGAATCCCAAACCACTTCTTTCTCCACAGAGGGCTGGTCGCCTCCTCCCCATGCTGTGCTGCCCAGTGCAGTAGTCTGGGAGCTGACCTTGTTCGTGAAGACAGAGGCAAAAAAAGCATTGAGTACATTAGCTTTTTCTACATCCTCTGTCACTAGGTTGCCTCCCTCATTCAGTAAGGGGCCCACACTTTCCTTGACTTTCTTCTTGTTGCTAACATACCTGAAGAAACCCTTCTTGTTACTCTTAACATCTCTTGCTAGCTGCAACTCCAGGTGTCATTTGGCCTTCCTAATTTCACTCTTGCATCCCCAAGCAATATTTTTATACTCTTCCCTGGTCATTTGTCCAATCTTCCACTTCTTGTAAGCTTCTTTTTTGTGTTCAAGATCAGCAAGGATTTCACTGTTAAGGCAAGCTGGTCGCCTGCCATATTTACTGTTCTTTCTACGCATCGGGATGGTTTGTCCCTGTAACCTCAATAAGGATTCTTTAAAATACAGCCAGCTCTCCTGGACTCCTTTCCCCCTCATGTTATTCTCCCAGGGGATCCTGCCCATCAGTTCCCTGAGTTTGTCAAAGTCTGCTTTTCTGAAGTCCAGGGTCTGTATTCTGCTGCTCTCCTTTCTTCCCTGTGTCAAGATCCTGAACTCGACCATCTCATGGTCACTGCCTCCCAGGTTCCCATCCACTTTAGCTTCCCCTACTAATTCTTCCCGGTTTGTGAGCAGCAGGAAGAAGAAGAGCTCTGCCCCTAGTTGGTTCCTCCAGCACTTGCACCAGGAAATTGTCCCATACACTTTCCAAAAACTTCGTGGATCGTCTGTGCACCGCTGTATTGCTCTCCCAGCAGATATCAGGGTGATTGAAGTCTCCCATGAGAACTAGGGCCTGCGATCTAGTAACTTCCGTGAGTTGGCAGAAGAAAGCCTCGTCCACCTCATCCCCCTGATCCGGTGGTCTATAGCAGACTCCCACCACGACATCACCCTTGTTGCTCACGCTTCTAAACTTAATCCAGAGACTCTCAGGTTTTTCTGCAATTTCATACCGGAGCTCTGAGCAGTCATACTGCTCTCTTACATACAATGCAACTCCCTCACCTTTTCTGCCCTTCCTGTCCTTCCTGAACAGTTTATATCCATCCATGACAGTACTCCAGTCATGTGAGTTATCCCACCAAGTCTCTGTTATTCCAATCACTTCATAATTCCTTGACTGTGCCAGGACTTCCAGTTCTCCCTGCTTGTTTCCCAGGCTTCTTGCATTTGTGTATAGGCACTTGAGATAACTCACTGATCATCCCTCTTTCTCAGTATGAGGCAGGACCCCTGCCCTCTCGCGCGCTCCTGCTCGTGCTTCTTCCCAGTATCCCACTTCCCCACTTACCTCAGGGCTTTGCTCTCCTTCCCCCGGTGAACCTAATTTAAAGCCCTCCTCACTAGGTTAGCCAGCCTACTTGCAAAGATGCTCTTCCTTCTCTTCGTTAAGTGGAGCCCGTCTCTGCCTAGCACTCCTCCTTCTTGGAACACCATCCCATGATCAAAGAATCCAAAGCCTTCTCTCCGACACCACCTGCGTAGCCATTCGTTGACTTCCACGATTCGACGGTCTCTACCCAGGCCTTTTCCTTCCACGGGGAGGATGGACGAGAAGACCACTTGCGCCTCAAACTTCTTTATCCTTCTTCCCAGAGCCACGTAGTCCTCAGTGATCCGCTCAAGGTCATTCTTGGCAGTATCATTGGTGCTCACGTGGAGAAGCAGGAAGGGGTAGCGATCTGAGGGCTTGATGAGTCTCTGCAATCTCTCCAACACATCATGAATCCTAGCTCCTGGCAAGCAGCAGACTTCTCGGTTTTCCCGGTCGGGGCGGCAGATAGATGACTCAGTCCCCCTGAGGAGAGAGTCCCCGACCACCACCACCACCACCCACCTCCTTGTCTTGGGAGCGGTGGTCGTGGAACCCCCAACCCTAGGACAGTGTATCTCATGCCTTCCAATCGGCGGAGTCTCCTTCTGTTCCCTTCCCTCAGATGTATCATCTAGTCCACTTTCCGCATTAGTACCTGTGGAGAGAACATGAAAACGGTTACTTACCTGTATCTGCGTTGCTGGTACATGGACGCTCCCCTTTTTTCTTCTGGAGGTCACAGGCTGCCAAATTGCTTCACCGTCCTCCTGTCCCTGCTGCGCAGCCTGCTCTGAATCTTCAGAACATTGTGCCTGTAGAAGCATATCCTGACGTCTGTCCAGGAAATCTTCAGTTTCTCTTGTGCAATGCAGGGTCGATACCTGTTGTTCCAGACCTTGAACCTTCTCTTACGATATGGAGACTAGCTTGCACTTTGTACAGACAGTCGCTTCTGTGCTATGGAAGAATTATAGCATTATCCAGAGTTGGACATTTCTTTTGTTCATCCTCTGTGTGGGAGAAACTTACCCCTCAAACTTCTCAAGGGTGGAAAGAAATTGCATTAATGGTTACCAGTCTCTCCCATTGCTGTTTTGTTGTTAATATAGTAAAGAAAGCAGTCCTAATGCACAAGTTAGTCACACGTAGAGTCAGACAATCCTCAAATAGTCTATTATAGCCTACTATAGCTATTATAGTCTATTATAGCTAAAAATAATATTAAATAATATTAAAATCAGATAATGGTCCAAGTGAAGACGATCAGTTTCTTCTATATCATCATATCGAGAGATCTCTTCCTTAAGGTCCTTGCTCATTCTAGATGAAGACACAATAAATTACTGGATTCCGAATTGATGCATAATCTCAAAAATATTTTGTGCCATCTAATCTTTTTTTAAAACTATGTTATAGAAAACAAAGGTAAGATTTTTTTTTTTAAATTGGGAATCACATACGTGGTTTAGTGAAAGAACCCTGACTTCCTTCTGAAACATCAAAAACGTAGTGATGAAATGGAATGGTGGACCCTTCCTCTTGAATGTGCTGTTTATTAAAGTGTGTCCAGAAGGAAGCAATTAGTAGCATATCTTCAGTAATTTCAACTCATTTGCGGTTTCTAATATGGCTACTATTATCAGTTAGGAAAGTCTGCTTCCTACTCTGAATTCAAGATAGTTTCATACTTGCATGTTTTGGAACCTCATGAAGATTTTTATAAATTCCTGCCTTTGCATTGCAACCATATCTTTGGTCCTGATAATGCAAGTCTCCACCTAGTCTAATTATTTACCAAAAACTTACATTTTTTGTTTCATAATACCCATAGTAATTCAAATCACATGTGTCTAAATGGACACACTTTACACTATTCTTTTTTGGAGAAGGAAAGCAAAATAACTCCTGATCGAGTCAGCAGTACTGTCCTACTTCCAGTGGCCGTTCTTTACTTGTGGTGCATTTCATGCTGGGATCATCCAGGTTTTTAAGGCCGCAGGAGACTCTGGTGGAGATTTAGGCCTTTGTGAAATTTCTGTTTTTAATTTCTCTTCCAACTCCAATGAAGAGCTTTAGTTCTTGATGGGACAGAGCATCAGGCCTCTTACATGGGGATCTTCAGTCCCTTCCTATAGACTCTTACCAAGAACACCTTTCCTGTCAGGTAAACAGGGAGTGAAATCACACACAAACCTCCAAGTGGCAAGAGCTCCCTCTGCAATGCACCCAGTCTATATCTGCCTCAAGGAACAAGCATTTCTTGAGGTCCATGATATCAGATCATGGAAGTTTGAAGATGTAAAAGCTCATCAAGTCCTTCATGAATCCTGCTGCTCTCCTCCCCACGAGTCCATGTTGTTTATTTTTAGTGAAGTCTATAATGTTAATGTCTATCATGAGGCTTCCTCTCCTTCCACTGGGAGACTGTTCTACGGCCTAATCCATTGGAATATTTCTTGATCAGCCTAATAAAATTTCCGTTCCTTAACTTTACCCCATCACTGCTAGTTATGTATCCCCTTCTGCTACAGTAAGCAATTCTTCTCTTTTCTTTGATTTTAAATCCTTTAAATGATTCACATTCCCAGTCCCCTAAATTATTTATCCAACCCTTTTACTTTTCTCTTTCCTTACAGAGGAAGTCAATCCTTTCAACCCCCTAATTACTTACATTGTCTGAATTGTCTCCAGTTTTACATCTCTCTGGTATTGTCCAGATTTGTTGCAGTATTCCAGGTGTGGTTTCAGCAGAGCGTGACTATCACCTTTCTAATCTGTGACATAATGCCTTTGCTTATGCAGCCCAAAACCTCATATCGTATTTCTTTTGTTTTCCTCTATAGCCTGCGGTCTCTTTCAGTATTACTTCTCTCCAGGGGACAGATCTTCAGTTGATGTAAATTATTGTAGCTCCATTGAAGTCAAGGTGTTTCCCTTCAGACTGAATATCAGATTATTTTCCCACAGAAATATTAACTTGCATTTTTTTAAGATGACGCATCTCTCTCCACTTCCTGCCCAAATTTCCAAGTCCCTTTGTGTTATTTCCCTGGCCTCACTGTTTTACTTGCTAGATGATATGAGTCATGAACTTGATGTGCTTGTTTTACCCTCTTTTCCCAGTAATCAATAAAGATGTCCTCCAAAATAAGACAAAACAAAATACTGATCCATTACTCATCCCGCTCCAAACTGAATGTCTTGCTGTTTTTTGCTACCATTTGCTTACAATATTTTAGTCAACTTTCAATTCATGTGACAGTGCTCATATCAAATCATTGTGAATTACAAGTAAGGGTTAGAGACACATAATCATACTCTTCAGTGAAATCAATGTGCATTACATCTATTGCATTCCCTTTGTCTGCTAATTTTGTAATCCTATAAAAAACCACAAGCTTTGCCTGGCATGATTTCCTACTTTGCAAGCCCAAACAGCGTATAGCTAATGCTTCAGTTATTCACTACATGTTTAGTTTGTAACCTTTTTATAAGAAGACTCCAAAGTAGTTTTGGGCATTGATTGTTTTTGCCCTTGCCCATCTTTTTTAGTGAAGTTCTAAGACTTGGGAGCTCACAAATCTCTGTTTTAAAAAATGATTTCATGGCTCGTATGAAATGCTATTAAATTGCTTTTTGTGGTGTTCTTTTGTAGCCTTTAGTTGTCAAACTACATCAAATTTGAGGCCATCTGATGATAAAGCAGCTAACATCTTGTGGAAAACTTTAAAAACATCCTTTTTAGATATAATTATGCTATGTATTTATTCTGCAACTGGGAAAAGGGTTATTCTTATTTTACTGGTGACAATAAGACAGCTTCTTAGCTTCTTTGAAAGTTCATCTCCTGCTGTTTGTTCCCCACCAAAGGTTATAATCCTCTATCAAAGTCACTTCCAAAGAAATCAGTTTTGATGCTTGTAAATAGAAGTTTTATGGATTCAGATGGGGGACCAAGCAGCCAGAGCTCATTAGTTTTTAAAAACTAATATCCTGTTTTCATGCAAATATCTCTAGTGTTAGATTACAAATAAATAATTAGAAAGCTTTAAAATCTGCGTTTTCTTGAAATTTTAAGGGAAAAGTACTCAGATTGTCAATTAAAACTCAGAAGCAACTTTTCTACATACTGTGCTAGAAAATTAATATAGTCCCTGATCAGCAATGACAACATTAATTTCACTTGGTTTTATTTTTCACGTGGACATTTTTTCTCTAATGTAAAGATACAAATTGAATTTTGTGATGCTAGTCTTTCCTTTTTAAGGGACTTTGCTACTTTCTCCATTTGGAGGGGAAAGGGCCAAGAATATATTTCTATTAAAATGTTTCCAGGGTGTTTTTTAGACTTAATTGTCTACAGGAGGACTTGCTTGCCAAAATCTGCTAAGGCAGTTTGTGAAGGATTTCAGTGGGTATTTTTTTTCATAGTAAGTATTTCATTTGGGCCAGAATGAGAGGGCTATGTATGCTTCTCCAGGCTTTTCAGGAGTGAGTGCATACAAAGTATGAGACATTACATTGGGCCACCATACAGTTTAACTACTAAATTGAGTTAGGAAAATCAGATTCTACTGAGCATTGGATAACTGGATGACCAGGAAAGAGGACACTTGATATGAATTCATCTCTAAACACTAGATTTTTTTCAGTTTGTATTAAGTTCCTGAGGAGAGTACTTTCATTAAATATATTTGATTTTAATCACTACAAATCTACACTTACACAAGGGAAAGAGCCCGTTCAAATGGTTTTGGGGGCTTTTCACTTTAAGTGCCAGATGTAATCTTCCTTCCTGTTGCTACTCTTTGGAGATGAAGCTGTATTTCTGTGGCAAACTTACATTAATTCAAATGGGATAACATTTTGAAACAAGTTCAGTTTAGTTTTAGTTCAGGACAACAGAGACAACTTTCCTATATGTAGCCTGGGCACCACCTTGCTGCTAATGTTGGCTGCTTGAGCTGGATGAAGACTTTGACATTTAGCTACTCTGTGTCCCCTATGCAGGTGTCTGGAACTTTTCTGACGTGCTTTGACACCTGTATAACTGTGCTTCTCTGTCTCCGGTGGCTCATCCTCTACCGAGAGCTTCCTTTCTGTCCCTTAATGCAGTCTGGCTGAAGTCTTCTCCTCATCAGCTCCTTCTGTCCAGAACAATATTTCCGTCTCATTTATGCCATTTTTTTAAAATTTGCAGGAAAAACCCTTTTTGCCTGTAGCTCTTAATTTCTCTCTCTGGTTCTACTAATCATTTCCATTCTCTACACTTGACTTATATTTAGGCTTTTGATTATTAATACAAATAACAATTCAACATGAAAAAAAGTTAGAGAAACAATCCAACATTTACAGCCACTCATACACTATACTTAATATCTTGCAGAATCTGATGACCTTCTCACATGGAATGCAGCTGTAATGTACCACTTCAGTGCTTTCTGGATCACATGTGTACTCTTGTGAGGAATCTCTGATCATACGTAAGGCTTCTCGATTTATTCACAGGTAGTATAAGTCATGGATAGGTCACAAGCCATGAATTTTTGTTTATTGCCTGTGACCTGTCCATGACTTTTACTAAAAATACCTGTGATTAAATCTTGGGAAGGGTTAAGGGGGCCACTGCTGGGGAGGGTGGCATCTGCGGCAAGCAGCACCAGCTGCTAGGGGCCGCGGACCCCGGCTGCTCCGGCTGGCCAGGGACCGCGGCCTGGGGCTCCTCCGGCCACCCACCTGGAGACTGCTGCTGGGACTGGCTGTCCCCAGGGCTGTCCCCAGTGGCTGTCCCCAGGGCCACTCCAGCAGCGGCTGGTGTGGCTGTCCCAGGAGCCACCTGAGCAGCTGGCCCCAGAGCCAGCTGATTGAGCGGCCCTGGGGTCAGCCACACTGGCCCCTGCAAAGGTCATGGAAAGTCACAGAATCCGTGACTTCCACAATCTCCATGACAGACACAGATCCCTAATCATACGGAAGCACTTACGGCAAAGGCAGTTAATACATCACAAACCCTTAACTAAAATCATCTTGAGGATCAGAGAATAATTTGTAGATATCTGTGCTGATAAGGGGTTCAGATCGGGCATCAGAGTAACTTTTAAACTAATGCTGTACATCAGACCAATTAACAGAGAAACTCTTAAACAGATAAATGACCTGAAAGATCTGATCCATAACAGACAGTCCAGGGAAGCATCTTCCATCTCAAAGGCAATATGAAACCATTAGCTTCAATCCCCAGAAGGTGATAAGAAAATCTGCCATTAGTGGAGAGAGAGAGAGAGCCTCTTCCCTGTTCATCAGCAAGTTCTGTTCTTGTCCGTTGGACACAGAATATTAGCAGTGCTAATTATAATACTTAACTACATATAACATTTTGAATCCAGTTTGTATGAAAGACACCGTCTGAAACAGACATGGTAAAGTCTTTTTTTAAACTGTATTATTAAGCATTTTAATATAGTAAACAGATAAACACTTAATCTCATGTACATATAATATGTATAATAAACCATTTAACATCTGTTAGATATTATATAACTGCTGGAAATCGCTTTTCCCCCTGAGCATTGAGTGTTTATAAATATTGAACCTGATCCTGGGAGCGTTCTGTGTAATAATACCAGGGATTTCTACTGCAGTTCTGCACACAGAGCACTTACAGAATCGGGCCACAATATTCGATTTTCCCTATGGAAATAAGGAAACTTGCTACTTTCTTGAGAGCAAATGTATTCCAATAAAGCCTGTTTGGCTGCTGCTATTTGATATGGTGCTCAATAGTGGATGCGCCCTTGTAAAAACAGTGATGTCTATGTAGCCATTTGCTCATGAGGGCTATTTTTTCTTTAATATAAAATATCCTGTAAATTAAAGTTTTTAAAGATTCCAAAATTGGGACTGTTGCTTATTTAACCTAAGAAAATAAAAGAATTTTTCCAGATTAATTTTTAATCAAACTTCTGTTTTGTTTTGGCTGCTTGTAACCTCAGCCATTGTCAGAATTCTGTGAATTATTGTTCAGTGGCACACACATCTTAATTGTTTGTTTTGCCAGGGAGAACTGGTGACTGCATCGAAGGCAATCATTGAGAAGGAATATCAGCCACGAGTTATAGTGAGCACAGCAGGACCAAACCCGTTCAATAAACTCACTGATCGAGAACTGGAAGAGTATCGCAAAGAAGTGGAAAGGAAGCAGAAAGGTTCTGAAGGTTGGTTTGGTTTTAATCTGTAACCACATACATTGCTGTCATATACATTCAGGCTATGACCAAGCTGATATGAGCATAGGACTGGGAACCAGGATCTTGTGCGTTCTTAATCCTAGCTCTGACAATGATTCCTTCTGTGGCCATGGGCCAGTTACTTAACCTCTTGTTTCAATTTTTACAACTGTAAATTGAGGAAAATATTTGCAAAGCAATTTGGAGATAAAAACCGCCATTGAAATGCTAAGCAATATTAGGTCAAAGTCTTGGTTCTTAATCAAACAAAACTTCACTGGAGTCAAAAGGGAATTGTGCTTAATTGCCAACCACAGAATTTGGCCAGTTTTTGTTGTCACATGAAGTTTCATATTTTATTGAACTTGGTGTATTACAGATTGTTCAGTATTGTTTCATTTTAATACTGTGTAGGATAGCCCAGTGAGTAAAAATCTGACATTGCTTTTAGGCAGTGAAATTTTCTTACTCATTGTTGCAAGTTGTAGATCTGGTAAGTATTTTGAGCTGGGAAAATGCAGATAAAAAATTACCAGTTGGTGCTTTGGAAAGGAATCACAAGGTAAGCAGAGACATGATTAGGGCACATCTCAGAATTCTCCCCAGGAACCACCAACCTATCAGAAAATGTAGTGAGAGCATCACGCTGCAATAAAGGAGAATTCACCCCAGCATTTGAAGAATCTCTTCTATGTGATTGTCATATTAAGTTTTACAGTGTAGCACCTATGATACATCCACTAAGCTGATGGTATTGTTTACGCTGGAATGTTGGTGGCACAGTTTTACCAGTCTTTACAAGAGTCTGGTCCAGTGGGTAGGGCACTGGACTGGGACTAAGTCAAATGGCTTAGACTCTGCTGCATGACCTTGGGCAAGTCATGTCCCCTTTCTGTGCCTCTGATTCCCTGCTAAACCTTTGACTGTCTTGTCTGTTTAGATCAGGGTGGGCAAAGTTTTTGGCCTGAGGGCCACATCAGGGTTGCGAAATGGTATGGAGGGCCGGGTAGGGAAGGCTGTGCTTCCCCAAACAGCCTGCCCCCTCCTACTTTCTGCCCCCTGACTTCCCCCCTCAGAATCCCCGACCCATCCAACTCCCCCTACTCCTTGTCCGCCCCTCCCGTGACCCCCTGCCTCTATCCAATGCCCCTGGGACCCCACACCCTATCCAGCCCCCCCTTGGTCCCTGTCTCCTGACTGCCCCCATCCACACCCACACCCCCTGACAAGCCCCCTGGGACCCACAACCCATCCATCCCTCCCCCACTTCTTGTTCCCTGACTGCCTCCTTCCAGGACCCCTGTCCCTAACTGCCCCACCCCAGGACCCCACCCCCATCCAACACCCCTCCCTGCTCCCTGTCCTCCCTGGGATCCCACCCCCTATCCAAGCCCCCCGCTCCCTGTCTCCTGACCGCGCCCCCCCACCCCATGCAACCATCCCCTGTCCCTTGACTGCCCCCCGGGACCTCCTGCCCTCCCCCCATCCCTTTACTCTTACCATGCCGCTCAGAGCGGCAGGACAGGCTTATTTGAAAGCCTGGGAGGTGGGCAGGTGCAAGCTGCGCTGCCTGCGCAGCAGCGTGGCCGGGGGGGAGGGGCCGGGGGCTCGCCTCCCTGGCCAGGAGCTCAGGGGCCGGGCAGGACGGTCCCGTGGGCCGTAGTTTGTCCGCCCCTGATTTAGATTATAAATCCTTTAGGGCCTGTGTTTTCACAGCACATAGGGACCCCAGTCTCAGTTAGAGCTTCTAGGCAGCATAGGCGCCGACTTCCCTTTTACCCAGGGGATGCTCGACTCCCCGCTCCACCCAGACCCTGTCCCCACTCTATCCCTTCCCTCAAGCTTCTGGCCCTTACCCCCCCTTCCAGAGCTGACACTGCAAAACAGCTGTTCGCAGCGGGCAGAAGGCGCTGGGAGGGAGGGGTAAGAGTGATCAGCGAGGTCACCAGTGGGGGACAGGCCCTGGGAGGGAGAGTTGGGAGCTTGGCTGCTGGCGGATGCTGAGCACCCACTAATTTTTCTCCATGTGTGCTCCAACCCTATACTAAGCACTATTGTAATAAAAGTAATAATTTACAGGGTGATGTACTAATTACATTTCCTCTAAAAACTGTATGGTGATTCGTCCCTTATTAGTGTGCGTTGCTCTTGCTGTACCTTCTGATATCTTGACGTATAAAGAGTCACAAATTCTGCCTTTTTCATGTGTGACTTTCTCTGTACAGGTTTTAAAGCATTTTGTGGGACTGAGCTATTACGTTACTGTGTCTATGTAATTGCATACCCCTTTATTTTCTCTGTAACATTGCTACATCCTACATAGATAAGCTATCAAAATATGGAGAGACTGTGGTATTGAGACAGAAACCAGCTGGGAAGCCAAATGTTTTATTTAAAAGTCAGAGCTACAGGGAGCAAAGTGCTTCTGGAAAAAAACCTTTGGAGTTGCAAAGCAGGTCAAAAACCTTTCAAGGAGCAGTGAAAGAAGCTGATCTGAAGATTTTGCAGACTCATGAAGGATCAACGCTATCTAAATCTTTAGATAATTCTGAGTTCTCTGCTGCACAAGTTTCTTGTCAGACCATGCAGCAAATCATCACAAATCTTAATCAGGAGGAGCCAGATGAGCAGAAGTCTCCACATGAGGAATTTCACACAGCAGTCATCAAAGCATTAAGCTCCAGTCCTGACCTTTTGGCTGAGGCCTCAGGTACTAATGAATATGGTACCGCTGAGTTTTCAATCTAGGGGAAGCCATCTCTTGCTTAATCTGCACTTACAGAGTCTCTGCTATCTCTGGACATCTTTCGTTGGCTTGGCTTATTACCTTTGGGGCTGATTTAATTTAATTGGTGGATTTTTCTCTTGTCTGGGTGAACTGTGTAGAACAGTGCTCTGGTACTGAGGAGATCTCTGTTCTAAATATTGAGGTGGCTTTTTGTTTTACATTAACATCTGCTCCTTTAGTATGCAACTATTGTTGAAGCTGGAAGGGAGTAGGGGGATCCTTTTTAATTTGAAAAAAAAATCGAAAACCACTGCAGAATCAGTTTGGAATAATTGCAGTTTATTGCATGTTACATTGTGATTATCTGTGCAACTTTTTCATTCTTTGCTTCGAGTAATGTACATTTTGTTTACACCAAGGTTCTGCAAATAAACTCAAAGCAAGCAAAATAACTTTGTGTAACTTTAGTTTTGGTGCCCTTCTTCCATACAGTTATTTTTTCCTTTGGCTCTTCCCCAGCAAATTCCCCTAACTTTAGATCAGTGTTTTCCAATGCTGGGCCCCAAACTAGTTTGCAAACTGTTGTATAATCATTTCAGTCCATTTTACTCAGAAATGTTTTGAGTTCAAATAGTTGGGTAACACAACTTCTGTGACAGGTAAGATCACAACAGTGTTGGTCTGCACCTTACTTTTGCTTGCTTTTGGAATTATTTGGCGTTCAGACAGAATTTTCATTCAGAAAAACAATTTATTCAAAGATTTTTATATGTGTAGCGGGATGTCTGTTTCCCTGCATCCCTACAGAAGAATCTTGTGTGCTGTTTTTAATTCCCATACTGATTCATCTGTAGAACCTTCAGAAGATGCCAGACAACAGAAAGAAAAGAGTGCTCCTGATCATACTTCAGCCCGTACTCCTCCCAGCACACCAGTTAAGCTAGAAGAAGGTATGTTACATTGAGCTGGGGTGGGGAAGACTCCTGTAGCTGCACCTGTCTTGACTGAAGCATGAAAAAATAAGATTTAATGAAGTAAAGAGGAATTATTTTGGTTTTTATTTTTTTACAATCTGTAGAACTGTGTAACTGAATGTAATAGTGGTTATGTTCACAATAATAAAGAAATGTGCATTGTCATTAGCCAGATTATCACCATTTCAAAATTGCTTAGTCATCTTGTTGAGTTTCTGAATTGACTCACCCCTTTGAGCACTCTGAGCAAGATGTGGCTGCTGTTTTGAAGTGAAATGTTTTTTCTAATGATGGCGCAGAGCTTCACTGAACTGAACATGAATAGATAGTTTGTTAAATCCTGCTCACTGGTTGCACATTTCTTAAACATTATTGTATTTGGATTACACCCCTGGGAATATGTTTCTCTCCCAGTTTAGATCTTAGTTTGATTTGTTAACGTGATGATGTAAAATTATCAGAAAAATGAGAAAAGGGCCGAGAAAATCTGTTATCCCTTTGGAAAAAAAGGATAAAAGTAACAGTCTATCTGTTAAACAGGTGTAATCTAATTTCTGTTTTGTGTTTCCTTTACCTTGTTCATTGGGTTATATCACTTGTCTGTTATGAAGTCTTCCACGCACTACTTCATCTCATTCTGTTTTCTATAAGAATGGTTCCAACCATTTTTTTAATTTAACACAATGGCTGTGATGAATGCATATATTCTCTACTTGTGCTTTTTTCTTCTTGTGGCTGCGTTACAAACAGGAGATGGATATGCTAAAGAGTACCTGTTACCATAGTAAGTATCATCCCATACTCTGACCTGTTTCTGCTGCTTTCCTGGAGTTCTCTGGGCTTTGCTTCATTCTCTTGCATCTTTGTTGTTTACTGAGTTTTGTTTTCTGTTTGTGGTTTATTTTTTTATTTTTTTAAGGCATTTTTACAGTCAGTGACAGACACTAATTCCTTCCATTGTTGCTTTCTTGGAATTCTAGGTCAGTTACATAAACCTTATGTTAAAGTGTGCTGTACTGTTGAAAGGGACTGTGAACGTGTCGTTGTGGGTTCCATGTTCGTCTGTCTTTCAGTGACTCTGTAGCCAGCTGTCTCAATTTATGAGTAATAAGATGTTTGTCCAAAAGCCAGTGGTTCGTATTCCTCCTAGAACATGAAAATTGAGCTCTGTTCTGTGTGGCTCCGACACCACCAAGATTCTAAGACTGGAACTTAATTTGAAATTGTGTTGCATGAGCTAGCTATGAATGAGCTCCCTCTTCAAGCTTTGTTGGCTTTACAGGGCTAACAAAAGTAAACTTCATGTATGTGTGTGTATTTCCCTAACCTAAGCAGCTGTGACTGAATGCGATGAGAGCTATGACTGACAGAGAGAGCCGTTGAACGAAGGTGCCGTTCTTCTTCGAGTGCTTGCTCATGTCCGTTCCATATTAGGTGTGTGCGGTCGCCACATGCACCGGTGCTGGAAGTTTTTCCCTTAGCAGTATCCATAGGGGTCTGGCTCTGGCGCCTCCTAGGGTGGTGCCCGCATGGTACAGTACCAGTTCCTTCTTGCCACCAGTGACAGCGCTGGAACATCTGCTGCTTTGGCTCGGGTTGTTTCGTTTTCTGTTCTTGTGAACTTTGAAAAACTGTATTATAGTTAGTAGTTTCTTGGTTACCCTTAGTAGTAGTTCTCAACTTTTCATTACTCCTAAACAGGACTCAGCCGGGGGACAGGGCATGCCCTGGTCCCCAGACTTCAAGCCCTGCGGTCACTGTAAACAGCCTATGCCCATCAGTGATCCACATACCAGCTGCCTAAGGTGCTTAGGCGAAGGGCACATAAGTGACAAGTGCCGTATCTGCAAGTCCTTTAAACCTAGGATGAAGAAGGAGCACGATTTGTGTCTGAAAGTGCTCCTAATAGAGTCGGCACTCACTCTAGCACCGGAGCAGCAGTCTGACTACGCACCGACCACCACAGCCTCCGTGCACAGTGTTCCACCGGCACCGTCCACAAGCCGGCACTGGTCTCCCTCTGCAGCTCCGGTCATGAATCCGAAAAAGATTGGGAGGGGAAGATCTCCTACCTCCCATAAGGGAAAGGAGAGGTCTGGGGGCAAGCCATGACCCGTGCCGGGCAGCTCAACACCCCGTTCGGGAAGTTGGGCCTCAGCTCAAGTTGAGCAGTGCAGCCCATCCCATGCTTTGTCTGCAACCCTGGATAGCAGTGCAGGCCCTAGCCAGCTTCAGGTGCCATTGCCACCCAAAGCACTTCGAGCGGCTCAAAAGATCCTGACACTCCTGGTGCAACACCTACACCGGCTCCCGCAGAACCCCGATCTCGAGGAAAACCCTTGTTGGGACCTGTGCGTGAGTCCCCGCCTCAGCGGCACTGTTCCCATCGAGAGGGACGTCCTGCCAGCATTCACCCGCCCACAGCCATCATGCCTCAGGACTGGAGAAGCAGGCTCAGTGGAGCCCTCTTCGGTCCCCTCACCGGGGGCACCGATTGAGGGACTCGATATGTACCACACCGGTTGATTGGCGCAGACCCTCTGAGGCACGCGCCATCCAGCAAGAACTCCGGGACCAGCCCCGACCATCTTCAAGGCCCAGGACCGATCGGACACCAGAGACTGCCAATTGCTGCGCCGTCATCGCCTGTCTCCAAGGAGGAGGTCGTCCTACTCAGGACAATCTTCCCGGCAACCAGCCCGTAATAGCTCCCGGTCCTGTTCAACATCCCAGTACCGGTCGAGTAGCATGAGGCGAGGATCAAGCCCCTGTACCGGTGGTGCCGTCTACATTATCAGCACTGAAACCTGTCCCAGGGCCCCAAGCACAGTGGCCGGCGCCATGGTATCCATGGAACCCTTGCGGGTTCACCCAACCTTCCCAGGCTGCCCGATCGGTGTCGGGATCCTTGGAGAGGCCAGCGACCTCAGTATCCCGTCCCCCTCTGGTGCTGGAGACTTCGGGGGGTAAGACCCCACAGGTCCAGGAGGACCCAGGGGAGCAAGATGCTGGACCACCAATGGACATGGAGGTTCCCGCGGCACCGGCATTGTTGTCGCTGGACGAGGCTATCACTGGACCCCCTCACCCAGTTCCTTAGGATGACGCCAAGATGCACCAGGAACTTTTGAAGAGGGTCGATTCTAACCTGGGGCTTCAGGCAGAGGAATTGGAAGAGCCCTTGGACTCTCTGTTTGTTGTCCTAAGCTCCTACCAGGGTGGCTCTACCCCTTCATGAAGGGGTTTCTAAGATCACTAATGCCCCATGGCAGACCCCCTCTTCCCTGGCTCCTGTCTCTAAAAGGGCTGAATACAAGTACTTTGTGCCGACCAAAGGGCACGAGTACTTATACTCCCACCCAGCCCCTAATTCCCTTGTGGTTGAGGTGGTTAACCACAAGCAGAGGCAAGGACAACCTGGGGCCACCCCCAAAAATAAAGACTCGAGGAGGCTGGATCTCTTTGGACGTAAAGTTTATTCGTCTTCAGCCTTTAGCTGAGAGTGGCCAACCACCAAGCCCTCCTTGGCCGTATGTGGCAAGCCACAGCCAAGTTTGAAGGTTTGCTCCCCAAGACTTCCAAGAAGGTGTTCTAAGCTATCCTCGATGAGGGCACTACTGCGACCAGGTTGGCCCTCCAGGCGGCGTCAGATGCTGCTGACCGCACCATGACTTCTGCTATCTCCATGTGGCGAGTCTCCTGGTTGCTCCTCTCTGGGTGTCCATCAAGGCTCAGCAGTCATTGCAGGACCTGCCCTTTGACAGCGGGGCCCTATTTGCGGAGCAAACAGACAACAAGTTGCATGGCCTCAAAGACTCCTGCACCACCCTGAAAACCCTGGGTCTCTACGTCCCAGCCCCAACACGTAAGCAGTTCAAACTGCAGCAGCCTCAGGGCCAGGGGAGCCAGCCTTGGAGGGATCAGCCCCATAAACGAGCCACGGGTTACAAGCGCCGCCCAAGCCACCGACCTCCACCCTTGGCCCTGTCGGGCTTGACCCGTAATAAGCAAGGGGCCAAATGGTCATTTTGAGGGTGCACCTGAGGGCAACCTACCAGACTATTCCCTGGATCCATCTTTCCCAGTAGTCTCTGACCGCTATAACTTGCGACCGCTGGGTTCTCAGCACAGTGGAACAGGGTTATACCCTCCAGTTCCTTTCTACCCCCCTGTAGCGGGGAGTTTGGGAGGAACCGCCAGCAGGACGGGAAGTGGAGTGCCAAGGCCAGGAAGCCTGTGGATGGGCGCAGGACTTGCTACGCCTGCGGATGGGTGGGGCATTTAAAACAAGACTGTCCCTATCGGAGTGGGGGCAAGGATCCGCAGCCCCAGAAGGGAGAAGAGGTCCTGCGTGTGGCTTGCCAGGTGAGGAAACCCAGGCGGCGGCTAAGTTGTTGGGCCTGTGGCCGATTGGGCCATGTGTGGATGATATGTCCAGGCCCAACACAAGAGGTCCATGTTGGTCCTGGCAAGGGGATGGGACCCCAAAGGAACGATAGGATGCCCCGGGCAGCAAGGAGGCGGGGAGCCTGCTGTGGCTGCTGGGAGAGGGGCCACCTAAAGAAGGACTGCCCCCTTGGCGGTGGGCAAATGCAGAGGGAAATGCCTGCGAGCTTGGATGGGCTAAAAGTGGCGGCAGCATCCAGGGCGGGGGGAACCCCGTGAGGAGTCAGGACCCAGACCATCACCGGGCCAGTTGTCCACCAGGAGACCCAGACGGACTGGGTCCCGCAGGAGGCTGGGACCCAGGTGGAGGCAGAGAAGGTGGCCGTGGGAACCCAGATCCTAAGGGTAGAGGGCCTGGGGGATCCAGACCTGGAGGTCCGGCTAGAGGCCGTGGAGCAGGCCCGCAGACAGGCTGAGTGTTATACCAATAAATTAAAAACCAGCAGGATCTTATTAAAGGGAAAAAGGCAAAATACCACATTTATTGTGAATACAGAAAGAATCATAGTAAGCAGTTAGTTACAGCTATAACATTCCATTCAATCTCATATTTATTCACACCATTCATTCATTCATACACACACACACACACACACACACACACACACACAGGTTCTGCAAGGTTGTTATCATAGTAAGCAGTTAGTTATAGCTATAACATTCCATTCAATCTCATATTTACACACACACACATATACACACACACACACACAGAGGTTCTGCAAGGTTGTTAACATAGTTACCAGCCTTAGAGTTGCTCATGCCAAGCCACTGGCCAGGTGGCCTGGACATGAGGAGGGAGCAGGGCCTTGTCAGATGCTCATCTGATGCTCCTGGAAGTTGCTTTGCAGAATCAGACCCCAAAGTTCTCACTTTTTAGAGTCTATTTTTATAGGAATTTCTTCCTATGCCAGTCTATGGGAATTGCTTCATCATGCTGTTGCTGAATCAATCAGCAGATAGCACATTCCTGACGGCTCCGTGCTGCTAGATGTTATCTTGTTCTTTGGTTCTCCCATTCTTGAGGCTGTTGGGTGGATTCCAGTCTGCCCTCCGGGGGTCCTCTGGTTATTTCCACTTGATGCCTTCTTCAGCTGATGGACACTGGATTCTTAGGCTGGCACCTCCCTGATCATTCAGTTATTATCCACACCAAGCATCCATCCACATACATCCTCTATCTCTATTTTAATCACAATTGTTAATACAACAAAAGGGCGGGGAGTCTCTGGGTGCTGTTTCTGTTGTTAGAGTATTGCTTTGAGTCTCTCTGTGTGAATTGCTTTGAGAACAGACTCTGTCTCAGAATGTACTAACACAATTAGCAGCTTGCAAGTTTCACACACAGAGGGAGAGAAACAGTACCAAAAACCAAGAGACCTCTTAATTAGTAATACCCTGGAATTTAAACTATGGGGAATCAAACTCATTTGTGATTTTAATACAGAACTTCTTTAATATGATCCAACATGAGGCCCAGACCCGGGAGATGGCCTGTGGCTGGGAGGCTTCGGAGGTGAGACGGGTGACCCTGGAAGGACGGCCCTGGAGGGGTGGCTCTGGGGGCCTGAAGACATGAGTCCCCCCTTCCCCCAAGCGGGGGGATTTTGAGGTGGGGGTGTAGCGGGGTGGTTACCTGATCCAAGGACAGATGATGATCTCCCATAACATGATGGTCAGATTCTTGAGAGGGCTGGAGAGACTAGTCCCGCAGTGGGATGTTAACTTAGTCCTCTCTAAGTCCACTGGCGAGCTCTTTGAGCCGCTGGGCTCCTGCTTCCTTTCCCATCCATCACGGAAGGTCATGTTCCTGGTGGTGGTGACGTCAGCAAGACAGATTTCAGAAATTAAAGCCTTGACCTCAGAACCATCGTACATGGTCTTTTACAAAGATAAGGTTCAATTGCAGCCTGGCCTTCCTGCCAAAGGTGGTCTCCACCTTCCATATGAATCAGGACATCTTCCTCCCAGTGTTCCATCCCAAACCGCACAAGACCAGTGAAAGGGAGGCATCTTCATGTTCTGGACATCCGGAGGGCCTTGGCTTTTTCCTTAGAACGTACCAAGCCTTTCCATAAATCCACTCAACTCTTCATTGCTACAGCAGATAGGATGAAGGGTCATCCGGTGTCCTCGCAGAGGGTTTACAATTGGATCACCTCATGCATAAGGACCTCTTACAACCTGGCAGGGGTTCTGCCACTGCTGCCAATTGTCAGAGCCCACTCAATGAGAGCTCAGGCGTCTTCGGCAGCCTTCTGGGCGCACATCCCTATCCAGGACATCTGTAGAGCCGCAACGTGATCCTCGGTCCACACATTTACCGCTCATTACGCCATCACTCAGCAGGGACAACGCTGGGTTTGGCAGAACTGTGCTGAAACCTGCATGTCCATGAACTCCTACCCACCTCCAGGGGTACTGCTTTGGAGTCACCTAATATGAAATGGACATGAGCAAGCACTAGAAGAAGAAAAGACAGTTACCTTTTCCGTAACAGGTGTTCTTCAAGATGTGTTGCTCATGTCCATTCCATGACCCACCCTCCTTCCCCGCTGTCGGAGTTTCCAGCAAGAAGGAACTGAGGGTGGGGGAGCTGGTGGCACCCCTTATACTATGTCATGCTGGTGCAACATCAGGAGGCACCAGAGCCGGTTCCCTACATATTCTGCTGAGGGAAAAACTTCCTGCACTGGTGCATATGGTGAGCACACACACCTAATATGGAATGGACATGAGCAACACATCTCGAAGAACACCAGTTACGGAAAAGGTAACTGTCTTTTTTTTACTTTGTCAGTTTTCTGACTACAACCATACTTAATATAATTTTGAAAAGTGTATTTCCATGGTGGTAACTCTCTAGCATCTGTGTGTGTATAAAAAACCCCACTTCCCCTCCAGAGTTCCATTCAGGCCAAAGCTGCCGACAGACGTTTTCATGGTATTACTTCACGTAGTATGTGTTTGTGCTGTTAGTTCTAGAATAGATCTTTAAATTTCCAAGTGTTGTCATGCTGCTGTCTCTGAACTTGTTTTTGGTAGAAGATATCATTTGGAAAACCTCACCGATGGATGTACTACAATCACTGAGCAAAATAACAAATCTCTTGCACGTTGTGTGATGTTCTCCTTTATCTGATGTAGAATTTGAGGAGTTCTCTATTCTGATTAAAAACTTGCCCATCCTTGAGCTAAATTCAGAGATCCGTGTTTCATTCCAGTGTACAGTGATTCCATCTTACTAAACGATGTAGTGACAATTTCAGAGGCTGGGTGGGATAACTGTCTTGGACAAACAGTTACAATTATTGTTATGTAGCTGTAATGCTTCGTAGAGTGGCAAAGGCTGTTTAAATGCCAGTAGCTTCCTATGCTTTTATTTCAGGAATAATCCAAACTATTGATGGTCCTTCCTTTTTTTTTTTTTTTTTAAATAAATAAAAGTCCAACTACATGAAAATCAGGTGCGGTACATGCACTAAGAAATTAGTCTGATTAATGCCTTCCACTTTAATCCCTGAAGAAATAAAAATCAAGACTAGAAAGGTGGTAATGATGAAAAGAGCAATGCTGGTGATGGACTGTAAATGAACTTCTGTAAAATGGTTATAAAGGATTAATCAGACTAACGCCTCATGAGGCAGCTCATAACATACCTAATGGCTTTGTCATTTACCCTGCTTTTAAATCCTGTCTGCTTCATAACACAATTTCAGACTTCTAACTTTACCATTCTGAGCATTTGGCTTGATACTGAGTATTAAGTGGTTATTGTGGGTCTAACATAACAGAAGTTCACACTATTCTAGGCAAATATATATCATACATTCACAGAACAGTGTCTTCTAAGACACAGTGTGAGGAATTTTCAGTACAATCCTGCAGGAATAAAGGACACAATCTCATTAAAGAGACACTCATACTTTCTGTAGATTGTTGTAATCACCTCTCAAAGTCTTGAACATAAAACTAATCCTCTGACCCAAATTGTTCTCTTGACTGTAGCAGATTTTCAATTTTTGAATTTTTAAAAATGAAAATTGTTGCCTCTATTTTCTCGCGGCTCGCAAACCTCAATATGGTATATTTAAATATTTAATATTTAAAAGGAGAGTGTCACTAAATCTCACCAATGACTGAGGTCCACTGTAGATTAGTGAGTAATGTGCACAGGGCCATAGCAAGGCCTATGTACCACTTTAGCCCCATTTAAGCTATGGCTCATGCTTTGCACAGAGATTAATTCACGCAAAGTGAACCCATGTGATATAAAAGGCTGCATCACAAAACATGCTTAGCTAATTTAATTTGACAGGTTATATTGATTTTATTTATAAGACCTCATAACAAATCTGGTCAAGATAATGAAAACATTACAATAGCAGACCTCACTATGAAGCTGTCTCTTGTTAAATCTTCTCTGAGAAGCTCCATGGAAATACTGGGATTATTATGAGGCCTGGCAATATGAGAATTAGTGAGATTCTCATACATCAAGCCATAGGTCCGATGTTTATGTAATTTGCTCCATCCCAACAAATTAAAACTTTTAAAAATTGGCAGCCTAGTGACAATATCTCATTAATGCCAATGAAAATTGTAGGTTTAATTCCCTGCTCACTGTGCTAAAAATCCTCAGCATCATTTTCAAATGTAGTTACATTACTGTTTTAGTTATGAAGCCTTGATATTTACTCTCTTGCACTTTAGACCATTATGGTTGGATTCAACTTTATCTGCTGTCTGGCAGGAAGTTGAAAATAACCTTTTGAATATTCCACCTACATCTCTGTGCCCAAAGGTAAAGTAGAATAGACAGATTCCAAAAGCATTACATAAGTTAAATGAGCTAGATTTTCACACAGAGCACTCACTGTACAGTAGCTTCACCTTAATGTGTTTGAGACCAGCACACTATTTAACTAAATATTTCATATCAATCCATCCATTAGAGACACTGCAGGACCAGACTTACAAAGATGACAGTGATGCTGCAACTTTCAAGCAAACCCTCCCAGACCTCACCCCTGATGAGCCTTCAGAAGCACTCGGGTTCCCAACCTTCGGAAAGGAGGAGGAGGAAGAAGAAAGGTGCAGCGAAGATCTGACCAAAAGCCAGACTGAGTCACCTGCAACAGAAAATCAAGAGCTCCAGTCCCAACCTGCTGAAGAGGCAACAACACCAACAACTGAGGAGGGGACAGCAGCCGACCCAGGTAGTGACGAATCTCCAGGGAAATCCCCATCCAAAAAGAAAAAGAAGTTTCGCACTCCTTCCTTCCTGAAGAAGAACAAAAAGAAGAGTGACTCCTGAAGGCCTGATGCGCTGCAGAAACACTGTCATATTTTAAAATCTAAATTCATTAACCACTAGAATGTACCGGATTGTACTGAGTGTTTTGTCTTATGTAAAGGAATGCAACAAATCAACCAACCAACCCCTCAAGTTATAGCTTGATTGTTTAAGGTTATAACAGGAAATTAATGTGCAGAAAGGTGCTAAACCTCTGCTCTCAGCAGCAAATCACAGATTTGATCCTTAATTTGTAAACAAAATTAAATGGCTTCCATGTGGAAGACATTGAACCACTGTTTTTAATTTAAAGCCCACACTTCTTTATGTATGAACACAAGTATTTTTGACCAGACCACGTTCACAGTGCAGTATCTGCTCACTCCAGAACGTGCTCTTTTCCAATGTTGTACTCATCAGTCACAAGTGGATTCTTTTTTAAATATTGCATTTTAGAGAGGATGCTTGTTTACATTTTAGAGGGGGCACATTCTTGAACTGAGCTGTATGCTTCTGCAATCTGTGCTTACAGATCACGTTATAGTAAGGCTTTGAGACTATCCATACCTTACCCCTCCTGTCTTCTCCCTACCACCCCCACCCCCCCAATAACAACAACAAGAAAAGCTGTCTTTCACCTATATTCTGTTTTGTGATATAGCTGGAACTTAAACTTAACCCTTGTGGTGTCTGAGGACTGAACTGGTGATGGTGTTTCCTGCTGATACTGTGCATTCAGTTTTTCTAATAAATGCAGTATTGTGAAATATATGTTACAGACCCCAACCAAAATCAGAGACCATCAGAAATCACTTGCATAGCAGTTTGGTCTTTAACACACAATTGTTTTCAACCTGTATCCAGACTTTTGGGACACTTTTAATTGGTGATCTAGAGCATGGACAGTTTTGGATCGGGTCTTCAGCGCACATTTCATTGTTTTGATAAAACTTCCCTGGGTGCAGATACGAATCTGTTGCATATAAGCCACATTTGCATCTTCACTCCCTCCCCTTATAAAAATGTAAACATATTACACTGAAGACTTAACATATGTTTTTATATTAACTCTTTTTGTTTTCACTTACTGTAGCTTGTGTTTCTTGCTTTGTGTTGCCAGCAGTAGTTAAGTCGGGAACAGAAATCCCTCCCAGAGTCCTTAGAGGTACTTTTACTACAGATTTCCATAAGCATTTAGCATGTAGCAAAGTCAGGAAAATCACTTTCACTTTTTATTTGCCATCCTCTTCTAGTTACTGTCACAATTCTCTGTCACTGAGCACACGCAGAGATCCACCTTCAATTTATCTTTTTGAAAGCCAAAACATTTTCTTTTGTTGCACATGTGAACTTTCCAGAAACCTTAATGAATTCACCCCCGTTATAAACCAAGATGCTCCAAGTGTCAGTGTTCAAATGACACATTTCTATTTGTAACAGCAGAAAATATTCAAAGATTTCTCCATGAAAGGAAAAAGTTGGCTTACATGCAATGACTATAACTAAAATGAAATTCAATAATGGATGTATCGTATAAGATTATATAAAATACCTGTTTTATAGTGAGAAAAATAGCTGACAGTGAATGCCTTGCAATTTGTGCAGTATGAAAGCATTGAGTAGTACAGTGGTCTCCAAAGTTTTTGGATCGCGCACCCCCACGGTGCTGCTGAAGAAAGGAGAGGGGAAGACTCACCGCAAGCATGCCGCCAAAGAAAGAAGGAGGAAAGACCTGCCGCAGGCATGCAGAGCTGCTGCCGAAGAAAAAAAATGGTGGAGTGCCGTATGGTGGCGCTCCTCCTGCTGTGCACCCCCTAGGATTCTCTGGCGCACCCCTCTTTGGAGACCACTGGAGTAGTAGAACAGGTTCAGCTTTAGTGCAAAAATAAAGCCTATATTAGGCCTCAGATGCATTGAAAACTTGGACCAAATTCAAGTGGTAAAAGGAAAACAAATTTACAAGATATGACAATAGCACCGTCAGGTGAGGAGGAAAAGGTTTAGTGGCAGTAATGAACACACCAGAAATGAGACTTCTGTTTTGGAATACGTAGAGTAGGGTGGAATTAGATGCAACAGCAAATCACTGCTTCAGAGTGACACCTAAACAATAATGTCTAGTAAGGACTGCATGGCGCTAATGGCTTTGAGCTTGTATTCTAACCTTTTATGTCCTCTGTATACTAGGAAGCATACAGTACTTATCTTACTTTGCTAAATTGTGTTTTATTGCCAGGGTCATAATTACATTACTAAGCAATTGCTACATGTTTCAGTTAATAATGGAGTCCTCCCTTTTATCTTTGACCACATATGCAATGATTTTGATTCTAATTTTGTAGTTTGTTCTTTCAATTCTTTGTATTACACTATGAAATCTAGCTGTGTAAGGTATGGTTACACACTGTGGCGGGAAAACAGTCATGTATTTTTCTTTCTTTGTTGTATCATTAAGTTTTACTCACAAATAAAATTCTTCTTTAAAAGAGTAAGTTTTTTTCCGTCTGTTTTGAAAGCTGTTGTACAGTTTTAGTTTCCAGAATCTCTTAGGGAATAGTCTTCAAACCATTTTAATTGAATGGGTAAAAAAAAATTCTTGAGAAAAGTACCTAGGATTTTGTTATAGTAAACTAGTTGCTGTTAAAGTTCCAGACCAGACTGTGATGTCTAATGTTCTGGCCAGAGACTTTAACAGTAAGCAGCGGAGACAAGCATTAAAAGCGATCCGTGTCTGAACATTAATTGAGGGAACATGTAGACAGAATACAAAAAGCCTCCTTCATGTTGCAGTTAGTGTCCTTCTGGAGGATTTGGTGTAGCTGAGAGAGCAACAGGAGGATCACTGGTCACTTCCAGGTTGGCATAATTCTGCCTACTTTAACAACCTACTAGATTAACCTTGTTCATTAAACTGTTGTCCTTAAAGCTAGGGTGGAATATGTGCTCAGGTGAAAAAGCTAAGAATCCTTATTTGAAGTCTCATTCGTTAAATAGGGGATCACTGCTTGGTTCATTCTTTATATTAAGTTCATGCTCAGTCTATATGCAGTAGTTTGGAGGTTTGAAATCTCTGAACAAATGCCACATAGTTTGCTGAAATGCCAGGGGGAGGGCACAGCTGCTTTTCACGCTTGTAAATTTACATTTTCTACTTTCTGAGTAGATTCACAAGCAACATAGTATCCTCATGTCCTTTAGAATTTGTTATTTTCCAAGGCAGGGGGAAAATGTTCTGCCTTTATCAATCACTCTTTAGGCTTTACTAGGAATACTATTTTAGTGAAAGTCACTAATTCTGTTTTTAACCAAGGCTCTAGGAATACAAAATAAAATTTTGGGACAAACAAGAAGCTGCAGAAACCTTTTTCCGGGGCTGTTAAAAAAAAAAAATGGAATAAAACCTGCATAATAGGAAATGATAAAAAAAAAAAAGCTCAAATTGAGACATTTAATAAAAGTGAGTCTTAAAACACTTACAAGAACTCTCTGGATTACTTTGGTTTCCTATATTACATAAGAGTGTAAAACCTACCAGAAGATTCATTTTGGTACCTAAAGTTCTGTTCCTTGAGCAGGTGCAGTATGTGTTTGGGGCGCCTCTCATATTGGTTTGGGTTCACATATTATTCATTTACCGGTTCAAGTTTTATGTCTGCAATAGCACCACTTCAGGCTATGATCTTGTCAGAAGTCAAGCTAAGCACTGTCAGGCCTTGGATGGGAGACAGTTGAGAATAACTCAAGTGTGTTAGGATGTAATGTAGGCGGCACTCTTTCCTCTGAAACTGTATTGAAGCAATGCCCTGCTATGGGTCAGTGTGTTTCTGAAGATCTTGAAGAAAGACTGGCCATCACTGCTTATTGTCATCAAAATTCTCTTAACACTACTTATGAGTAGGGATGTTAGTTCTGTTATGTTACCCAAATTCTCACTTGGGTAACATTTAGCCCATCTAACTGTTCCCTTGCCTCCACTGGCCAAGCTATTCTTCACATCCCCTACTAAAAATGGTTGTGTAGTGTTAAGGAAGTAGACTAGCTGGCAGTCTTCTCCCTGGTGGCTGTATTTCAAGGATCCTTCTATATGCAGTCTGAAGTGCTTCAGTTTCCTTCAGAATGACTGATATGCGTGTTATGTTACTTACAGAGAGATCAACTGTCTACCGTGTTTTTTCACTAATTTATGTGTTAAAGCCAAGCAGACTGCACAGTGATGTGCAAGAGGGAGTAGAAACTACTCCACTGATAAGGAATTAGGTCCTCACTGTCCAACTCCCATGCTAAAGCAATCCCACTCTTCCCATGAGTTGTTTATGAGGGTGAGCAAAATAGGGCAAAACAAGAGCCTAATAGACCCAAATCTTTAAGGTACAAATAAGTACACCACCTCCACCCAGGCACTTGTGTGTCTCAGGTTTTTCTACTTTGATATCCTTTAGGAGTGAGCTTCTCTACTGTCAAACTTAGGGAACTGTGGACTTCTGAGTCACAGATGAGCCCAGAATACACTGTATACCACAGAAACCTTCATTGCCTACAATAGTTTAAGATCACAGTTAGTCTTACCATATAGCCTGGGCTCCCATTGGGTTTGACAAAGACTAAGGTATCTGATGGGGAAGTAGGGTTAGGAAACCATCTCTGAAGTGACTGTACTTGGACAGAGTGACCCACTAGGTCTCTTTCATCCCATCTCCTGTGCAAGACAAGCAGAAGATGACAAAGACCTATTAGTGGATAGCTCTGGTTGCAGTGAGATGGCACATGGAGAAACCGAGAAAGACACACTTTCTAAACCTCTGGTTACTTTCCTAAATGGATGGGGTTGTTCTACACTTCAAAGTTTTTCCTTGTTTGAACAATCAAGTTAACTAACATGCGGCTGACCATAACACAGAAGCCCATGTAGACAAGGGCAAATCATGGTCAGCATTGTGCCAGTTAATCAGGTTCTTTACAATAGTGACCAATGAGTATAATTTTGCAGTGGAAACAAGCCCTAATTAAACCTTTTGGGGTTACCTAAGCAACAGGCTAAGAACTGTGAGTTAAGACAAAACAAAAAGGTCTCACTTCTCCTTTATTAATGGCCTTAGCATATTGCACGCCAACATGAAGTTGAACACAGTGAGACACACCCCCCCCCGGCCCCTGCATTCCTGTGCAGTCAGCTAGAGCTTTATGTAGGCCAATGATTGACTAACAAAAGGACAATCTAAAAATATGCATCTTATTATGGTGCATCTTACTAACCACACTAACTGCAGTAGACCAGTTTGCAATGAACTGTTTGTAGTGTAAAATACAAATATTTGGTAAATGCTCAGTATTGAAAAACCTGTTACACAAAATAGGAGTATAAAATGTAGCTAACACACTTTTCCAATGCTATTGTATATAACAGTCAGGCCACCTGTTCATTTATGATCCCTTAGCAAAACCGTAGGACTAGAGTCAAGATTGATAGTGGGCTCTCTCAGGTCTTACGAAACTCAGGATACCAACTCCTCCCCCCACAAAAAAACCACCCATAGCTTAAGGCACTAGATACAAATTCCACTAAAGGGGGCTGTGCAAAGGGTTTGGCAAAATAATCTCAATATGACCCTCACAAAATGGGGGAGGGGTTGTATTTTCTCACCATGAACCAATTCAGGTGGCTAGGGTCTTGATCAATTTCCCCATTATGTAGCTGCCTGAAAACTCTGCTAATCCATGTTCTGTCAGAGCAGCAGAATGAGCAGCCAGTGATTAAAATGAAAAGGGCACAGGAAGGATATGTAAAAAACATTATACTGTGCACATGAGTCTGTGAGAAATGATGGTGTTTTACATGCTGCATCTGGTTGGGAACTGTAGTTAATTTAAGCACGAAATTCTGTTGTGGAGTGAGTCTCAGCTTGCTGAATTCAACCTTTTTCTGCCCATATAGCTGGCATGATCTCACCATTTGATGTAGCAGGAATACAATTTGCTGAATGACACACACTTGCATCAGATACTTCTGATCTCAAACCTAGTCAAACTGGCTCACAGGCAGTGCTGGAGAGAATAACTTCAGCTGGGTTTCCATCTCCTTGAGAATTAGGGGGTGTGTGTAAGAAAAAACAATGTTGTGACAATGGTGTATATGCTGGTGAGTATTGCATAATGGAATTTGAGTTGGCCTTCCAGCAAATCAAAACAAAGTGTTGTTCCATTTTAAATTGCTTCTTGCCAGCTGACTCTCCACCATTTTAGAAGTCCCTTGGACATGAGTAGTTCTGTAATAGCCATAATGTTGCTCCACTCTTTGGTTATTCCTCCTTTGTTTGCTGCTTCATGTAACCAAGAAGAACGAGGGGAAGCAGGAACAAAACTGCACAAACAGTGAAGCAAACCTCAGCTCCTGCCAGCCAATAAACTGCAAAAGAAATAAGATATTTAGTTCTTGGGGGGCTATCTTCATTGTACACATTAAAAAGGTTTTTTCAAAGTGACTTCCTGTGCAGCCTTGGTACAAATTTGAGTACTTGCATGTTATAGGTCATAAGACAGGGATGGATCACTTCAACTGCCCTGTTCTGTACACACTGTCAGATGATTGGGCTAGATGTACCATTGGTCTGACCCAGTGTGGCCGTTCTTATGTAACTACGTTACACTATCTAGACAAACAATGATTTTCAAAAGGAAAGTTTTAAAATTAGGTAGATTCTTTTCACTTTCTACAGCCACAGACAATTGTTCTGCTGTTACCCAACCCACCCTCCCTTACTTTGTCTTGTTTAGATTTCACTGGAAGCCAATTAGTTAACTCAGTTCCAAACCATTTAATTCCACAGTCGGAGCTACCTCCACTCCTGCTGCACTTAGCAGGAACTTGGGGCTGGCAGACAGCCAGCAGCTGAGAGCCAGAAGGAACACATCAGCAAGAGCGTGAGAGGGGTGCAGAAAGACATCAGTTATGAAAGAAGGCAATGGGGCCCATGTGAGAGAAGCAGGATCCATACATGCAAGCTGCTGCTGTCAGCTTCTTCCTAACGAGCATCTGCTCCTAAACTCGTTTCTTCCCTTCACTATACACAGTCCGTATTTGTACCTGCATCCGAATCCCATCCTCCACCACTTGTTCCTGCTATCCCCTTCTCTCCACAACAACTGACCCTCAATTGCCACCACTTCAAGCCTTTACACTACCTATGTTTTAAGCTGAGATCAAGTAAGTATTAAATCATCTACCTTCATGGTATCAAATGGTAAATATGGATCTAGCCAGAACTGACTGATTTTCTTCTCCCTACTCTCCCACGGCCCCCATCCCTCCCAAGGAAAAAACCTGAACATGGCAGAAGGGGGTGAAAACTGCATGATTAGTAGCAAAGCACAGCTATACTTGCCCCAGTCACATCTCCGCCCTTCCCTTTGGGCTTTGACAGATGAGACACACTATTTCTCGGAGGAAGCAAATGGAAGTACGCAATTGATACACTTAGGAAATTTGGAGCCGTACCTTTCAAATAATTAGCTTGTCTGCTACTTTCTAAGTGCTCCTGTCAACTAAGGTGCCCCACACAGGATGTTCTCTTAGTCAAGCACCAGCCTAATTACTTATAGTAAGCAATATCTGTGGCCTCACTGCTTTTCCATATGTTATTCTTTTAGCCCTCAAGAGGTCATTGAGTCCAGGCCCCTGCACTCATGGAAGGACACAATATTAAATGTCACAAAGCCTAACGTTGAGGCTGGTAGAAAATCACAGGAACAACATGGCATTCCACAAAGCTGAGCTAGGCCCTGAGGCTCCCTGTACAATAACTGGGAAGAGACAGGCACTACAGACTATGATTCACAAGCACCAGCATGCCAGGTGGGGAGCTGCCTAAGCTAGCCAGCAGGAGATGCTGATTGGGGACATACGTTACATAAAAACTTTTCTGTGCATTTAAACACTGGATGGGCAGAATCTGTCGGAGCCAGGCTTAGACCCAAGGCGCCTCTGCCTCCTACTCTGGACCTGTTAGACCTCCCTATACATGGACACTGCAGCTGGAAGCAAAAAACCCACAGCAGCGAGTCCAAACCACAGCTTAACTGACTCTGGCTCTTGCTTGCTCAGTGGGGCTAGGAGTATCAGTGTTGACAGTCTTGCTTGGGCAGGATCCAGGGCTCTGCGACTAAGGTTACCATATCTCTGGGTTTCTTTTTGGGAACTTAAATATGGGAACCCCTACGACCCTCTCCCCTCATTGGGTTTCAGAGCCCAGGTTCCACCCCAAGTGGCTGCACTGCATAGCCTGACCCTTAGTCAGCTGAGCTTAGGGTTGCCAGGCATCTGGTTTTTCAACTGGAATGCCCGGTCGAAAATGGATCCTGGCAGCTCTGGTCAGCACAGCTGACCGAGCCATTAAAAGTCCGTTAAAAGGCTGTCTTGAGTAGCTTGATCCATGTGTGACGATTCCTGTCAAAGTCAATGGGAGACCCCCATGAGGGGGTAACTTGGCCCTTAACTTGCAACAGTTAGAAATGTTCAGACATGCAATTTACTACTCAGTCATCTCGACATTCCCATTGCTATGTCCCACCTGTTTCTCCCTATGGCCCCTTCCCTGGAACTTTCTAAATGTTGCCAGGCTGAAAGAGCCAGAGAATTACATTTTATATTGCTTAGGGTGGTGCAGGAGCATGCACTGCTTACCTGCTGCTGACAAGATTGGTCCCAGAGCTCTTGCTAGGGCCCCCAGGCTCCTCAGAATTCCCATTACTGTTCCCTTCTGGCTGGCTGAGCCTGTGCAAGGAAAAGTGTCACACCAATTAGTTAGTTCTTTGAATAAGACCTTTTTTTTCCCTGCACTTGAATCCTGGTTTTTGTGCATGTCAGATTTGCTGTTTTATACCACTCACAGCCCACTCACTCCCCATCCACTGAGCACTCTGCTTCCTTAGAAGTTTTTCCTCTCCACTGAGGAGGTGACAGTAGTTGCTGAACATTCCCTTCGTTCCCTTCTTCGTTGGGAAAATATAATTAATTGCTCTTGCTGTGAGCGCTTGTTCATCAGCTTTCACATACTGCAGCTCAGTGCCAAAACAGCATTTCATTGCACAGAGAACCTCACAGAAGCTAATACTGCTCTTCACTGTTCTCAACAGCTTCATGTTCTCCTTCTTAGAGAATGAATTTTTACATCTTCTTTGTTTTTAACAGATTTAGGTAGAGAAACTATAGGGATCAGTAAATATAAAAGACGAGGTTTTAAAAAGAAAGGTTAATGATACATGCACATGTCAGTATGTAGATACACAGATATGAGTATAAACTGCACCAAGTCAATATAATAAGAAACAGCATTTTCTGTCTTCTTATTATCCCTAAGCAACCATTACTAATACTGGAGGCTGTAATGGAATGAAGGGGTCAGTCTTCAGTGCATGATACAGCAGCTATGGTTTCTTTGTGTATTTTGTGCAAGAGTATTATGAAACAACCAGTGCTTTGGACCCATGTTTTTCCTTGCTGATCAAACCAGCGTGAAAGAACTGGTTCCACTGCTGGCAGAGATGGTCAGTGCTTCTCTTTAGAGAGATCAGCAGCCTGCTCTCCTTAAGGAGGCTTTTGTGCAGCCTTAGTTCAAGAAACCAACAATCAATTGTCCTCTTCCTGATCTTCTATTTTGGGTTAGGATTAGAGAGAAGGTGGTGATGAGTGAACTAGATGCCTCAGATATCTTTAACCCTATCAATTTGGGTGTCAAGCCTGAGTACGCAGAAGATACAGCAATAGTGATGTTGGTAGGTGATCTCCTTGCAATGGATGAAGATGCCAGGAGTGTTAGATCTGACACCGCTGCTCACAAAGTGTTTGCGATTTGCCTGCAGCAGAAGTGGGCAGACTTGCTCTCAGGTGACTTTGTTCCTTCCTTGCAGACTGTTTCCAGAGTTCCCAGTGTTGGGCATTTTCTCTTCCTGCTTGAGGGTGGTGTTCCATACTGTTCCATCTAGTATCCTCTCTATGCAATGAGTCCATGAGGCCTGCAGGATGGTACGGGCAGAGGCACATTCAGCATGCCATTTGATAGCTAGGTTTGTATCTCTATCTCATCTGACCGAACCAGTGCTGTCAAACACCTGCACCAGGGTCTGAGAGGGAACAGGGCATGGATGAGAGCTAGCTAGCTGATGTTCAAGCCTGATAAGACCAAGGCAATGCTGGCAGGTTGAAGGAAGCAACCAGAAGATATGGAGTCCTTCTTACTTGATTGTCCCACCTGTTACAAGATACTGCATTTGAGGGTACCCGGATTGTTGGGTCCCCAGCTGCAGTTAAATTGTCACAGAGCATCAGTGTCTAGAAAGGCCTTCTCCCCACCAGGAGTTTGTAACCTTGCTACTGCTATTCATGCCTTTGTCACTTCGAGTAGATGAGAGCAGCATGGCTTGTGGGGATGCATTAGCTAATGCCTTTACTTTTAATTGATAGTATTTAGCTTTTGTCAAATGCACTTAGAGCTGAGGACAGGCTTTTGGTACGTTATAAATCTAACTCGTGTAACCCCATGTCAGTTCTGAAAGTCCAGGTTCCAGCGCCAAATGCATATTTCTGCAGCAGCAAATGGCTGTTAAGTGGAACTGAATTTTGTATTTGCACCGTTCCAGTTAAAGATAGCTTTGTACAGACAAGTGCTACCCCTCAAACAAGTGAAGAGCCACTTACCATAGCCTGACACCACTGCTGACAAACAAGGAACAACAATGGCAGCGGCTGGAAAAGATGGAAGAGTTGGTTAGAATAGCACTAAACAGCAGAGAGCTCAAAGCAGCAAGGATAGCTAGAAATGCAGCCACACTGGTTACTACTGCACAGAAAAATGTGGAGCCCTAGAGCATTATACCAACAATGAATCATAAGTTTTCATTCAATTTAATAATAAAAACACCCCCACAAAGCCAACCTACACAAACAACTCTTGGAGCCGTAAAGGCTATGAGCACTCAGCAGCTGTTTTATATTACAGTCTTTCTTCCTGAGAGCCCTAGAGGGAAGGGGCATAAAGGTCACAGTTACATTCTATTCAGCTAACTAGCAGTTTTCCAGATATCTATCATCTTGTCAGGTGTAGTGGGAGAGGGAATCTTTCATACATCACATGCACGGTGAGATTGCCATGTGTGGAATCATGAAGAGTCCTCTGAGACACATAAGTGTATAGTACTTGTGTATAAAGTTGATAAAAGCAACCATATTGTTCTACAATGCAGTATGCAGATGCCAAGTCTAGTGAGAAAACATGCTAGCTCACAGAGCCCAAACTACACACAACAGCCAAGATCTAACAATGAGAACTGCCCTCTTACTGAAACAGACTGTTTTTCTCCCAACAAGGAAGAGCTGTAGCATACAAAATACTTCCCAGCAAGGAAAGGACAATCAGATGGCAGAAGCTAGGCATCCTCCAGTGAATCTGAATGATTTGTTAATTTTTCACATACACTTGTCTCTAGACAAGCAAGCTGGCAAACAGACTCTTCCTAAAACAGGAAACCTTTTGTTTTTAATTCAGGGATTTAAAATTTTGTACCCATTATAAAATGTATCCCTTCCACTCAAAAGAGAATATCCTGTTGTTGTAATAATGTTAACTCTTTTGGGAACATCTTATGGTGCCTGTCCAAGAAAAGATTTAAGGTGCTTAAGTCCCACTGAAGTCAAGCACTTGCTTACATGCTTTTCCAAATAGGGACAGACCTAAGCTCATGCTTAATTGCTTTCCTGAATGGAGGCCTGAATCTGCAAAAATTACTTCCTTTTAAACATATATATGTCCATGCACACACACTTCTGCACTTTTCTTCATAAATGACAGATTGAGTTGTCCCAACCTTCCCCACCTGTGGTTAGCAAGGCAGTCAACAGCATAATTTTCTGCTCTTCTAAGTCCTCCCTTGACTGTGTTGTAGCATAAATCAGAGTGTTTATATACAGCACTTCTCATTCCTGCTCCGACAGACAGTTATGCAGCTCTCCTCAGCCCAGCCTCCAAGGTGTAATAAATAATGCAGCTGTTGCAGTTCTGAACAGCAAAACTGCCTGCCTTTTACTAAGCTGGGGTATTTTTATTTAATGTACAAGTTGTCTCTAGGTCTGGGAGAGAAAAAGAATCTGAAATGCTCCTCAGTCAGCTGAGACAAGATGAGTGCTGGTGACATTTACAAACGGCACCATGACAACTTCTAGGGGTACAATTAGCATTAGAATAACCCAGAGCTGCGATTCCTTCCAGGTTTTATAAGCCAGAAAGTCAACTTTTATTACCTATTCCATGAAGCCTGAAGTACATCTTTATTAAACAGGGTGAGGAAATCTATGAAGTTGATTTGCCATACTTAGGCTTCAGTACCTATTGGGAACTATCTGAATAGCTCACCGAAAGAATAGAGCAACAGTCCAGCGCTCAGCACCGTCGCGTTACCAGCCCATCCAATTAACATGAAAGCTGGAATCAGCAGCATTATAGCCTAAAAAAAAAAAAAAATGCAAAATGAGTGTGTCTCTATTACATCTACAGCCATATTCATCAAAAGCCTAATCCTAGGTTTCTTGGCACTGCGCTGCTGCTGAGAGGGGCACTATTTAAGTTAAGGAGACAGTTCCCATGTTACCACGTTTCCCTTTCTAAGTTGGTCTGTTGTTTTTCCTCATGGGAGATTTATTTCCTTTTTGGTGTTGGGGAAGTGGAGATTGTGTCACTGAGGATGCAGAGGTAGAGAATGCCCAGGCAAGATTGGCAGAACTGGGAAAGAAGCTTGTGTAGAATAGAGCAATAGGAGCATTTTGTCCCCCTTCTCCTGGTAGTGCTGATGGATGCTAGGAGATGCTGCATCCACCCCTCATCAACTGGAGGGTTAGTCACCGTGGTGCAGGGGAAGAAGATCCTTAGAGTTCAAAGAACACCATCCACCCCAAGGTAAAAAGAAACAGGACATGATTCTCCTCTTCCTGCTGTGCAGTAGATCTTTGTTCCCATATTGTCCTCTCTCCCTTCCTATTTGAAAGCACACTATCAGAGCCGGGCTCCACCATGTGATTCACAAAGGAGGACTTTAATTTTTCACCAACTCTCACATTTTTACAATTCAAGGATAGCTGAATTGCTGCTTTCACTCTACTAAAGAGGAACCACACCCACAATACTGACCCAGATTCACATCTGAGCTACTAGAGTTAACCATGACGGAAGGAAACACTTTCACCAGAGCCAGCAAAGTAGTATATTGAGTAAACATGGTACACGCAGGGCCAGTGAAGGCAGGAGTGTTTACTGTACCTGAGTGGTCCATGCTAACTAAATAGGGTGCACTGACTGCAAACTATACATGCACCTGTGGTTGAGGATGAAGGGGCATAAAGATTAATGGGGTGTGTGACAGCAGATGTACTGCAATGAGCTGAAGTCAGTCACAGTAGGTGAGACAGGGAAGGAATGGGAGGAGAAGGTGGTCAGTATAAAGGACAGAGTAGTGCAAATACAGAGCACTACCATGCAAAGACTTCTAAAATGGACTCCTTGCACTGCTGTCTTTGGTACAGCAGAGGAACCATTCACATTCTTTTGCCAGGAAACATGATGGAGTTGGTTTCACCAGCAGAAATAGCATTTAAGAAAAGCTGAGTTAAACTTAACTAGTGTGAAGTAGAGCTCGTTAATCCTTCTGCTCTGTCATGATTCTATACTATGCTGGCCTGGAAATTACATACAATAAATTGATAGCGGCTTAATAGTCCAAGTATACAGTATGTCACTGAGCAACCATGCAAAGAAGTAATGCAAAACAGAGAGACTATCACCAGGGAAAAGCAAGGATTCTAGAAACACTGAAAAGCTGTTTGGTCTAGTTTTGCACGTTTCAATGTACGAGGCAGCAATTTTCCTGGTCCAAATGCTTCACAAGCATTAGGCAACATTCTCCCATCACACGCATGGAATTGCAGCTATTATCATCCCCATTCTATAGACGGGTAAAGAAAGGTAAAGAGATGTATGGGACGCTATCAACTTTAAAAAAATAACACGCCTTTGTCTGAACACTGAAGAGCACTATAATTGGAGGAGACTAGAGAAAAAGATTCTCTATTTTTCCCCACATTGTTTAACTTATGCATTTGACAGCACTTGCTGTACAGTAAGTTTCACTGTTTCCCCATTTGCGCTTATTTTCATAGAAAGGAAAGCGCCTTTGGAAAAAAACTGATGTGATTATAAAAACCACCAATATTGGCAAGGGGACACAGGAGCAGGTGTAGTATCTGAAACTAATTAATTGTATTTTTATTGCACTAGGTGCTGTACAAACATACTTACTCTTTTTAATACTGACTAGATTTCAAAATTGATAGCATCCCTTAAAATGATTTACCCAGTGCCAGAAAGGCAGTCAGAGATGGGATTACAGGAGTTCTTGCCTCTTAGTCCTGTGTTCGCACCACTAAACCATACCAGAAATCACTGGAAAATATACTCCTCACATCACGTAGACTTGAGCCTGTGTGTGAACTGGGCTAACTCTCAGAAGTGTCAACAGCTATGAAGAACTTAGATTACAGAAATTTTAAATAATATATTAGAGGGAAAGAAGCTACAGTATTGTGGGAGATGGTTCATATGTTTTAATGTTTTGTTTGCTTGAAAAATGTCACTACAGTGGTAATAGACAAAATATGCCCATTCAATTAGAAGCGTTAGGAAATGGCCTAGAGAAGTCACTTAGATGTTCTGATAAAATCAAAACAAAGCTTACTCCATCCCTCTGATTTTAATCTCCAGTACAGTTACATCCATAAAATGCCCTCTGGTTGCTTTATTAATTAAAAAGTAGCATGTCAGAGTCAAGAGGAAATGGAATAAATACAAATAATGTATGTTTGAAAGAGAAATATACCCTTTTTACGGCTTTGATTTCACATCCTGGTCTGATTCGGCGAGTGTAGCCTCCCTGGATCACAGCCATTGTCATCCCAATAAAGAAAAACATCTTGCCCTGCTGCATACTAGAAGGGATTGGAGAGAGGGGAAAGCACAAATTAGACATGGCTAACACTCACACACAAGGTCTTCTCCTTGGATCTAGATTACTATTTCCTAAATTAAAGAGATGGATATTTTAGGTGCCCACATGGCAATAAAGGGGTCTTAACATTCAGACAGAATTAGGCACCACCACCACCAGTCAAAATAAAAAAATAAAGGTAGATTGGGTTGCTCAGAAATATAGAGCTCTTCACTTTAGCCTGCTGCTATCTAAGGCATTCCTAGGGCAGCCCAAGGGTAGGCATTCAAGGACATTACTGACCGAAATAGCTTACTGTCTGATGGCTTTCTGGTGACCTATGTGAAATGAGTTGTTGGTTTCCAGTGTACCAGGTGTTTCACATCCTAGAAACCAACACCCCCATCAGCAGTCTCAGCAGAGAGGGGAAGGAAACTGAACAATTAACCCTGGCAGTGGCCCCTTGAGATGAGGGTAAAGGTACATTGATGGGGAATGTACTGCCGTTGCCCATGCTGTTCCTCCTCTGTAGAAAATACAGCATCTTTAATAAACCACTTACAAATTTTAAATTAAAAAGATATAAATTTGGGCAAAACATAATTCCTGGACTGGTCTTCTCTCATCACTATTGGCTACCAAAGTATTTGAATTGTATCAACTCTTACCTACATAACTAGCTTGTCCTCCTGGCCAGTTCATTCAAGGATGTCATAACACAGTCATAATCATGGTCATAAGAGGGACATATCCAAACAGCAGATAGTTATTATATTACTGAATGAATTGCGCAGAAGAAGCAGGATTATCACAAAGGAAAAGGCTTCCAGTGACATACAAAGATCTTTAGAGACTAACAAATTTATTTGAGTATAAGCTTTCATGAGCTACAGCATCCGATGAAGTGAGCTGTAGCTCATGAAAGCTTATGCTCAAATAAATTTGTTAGTCTCTAAGGTGCCACAAGTACTCCTTTTCTTTTTGCGGATACAGACTAACATGGCTGCTACTCTGAAACATGTCACAAAGATCTTTGTAAATCATATTATGATGAGGGAAAGACAGGAATAGAAAGAATATCCAGAAACAAAACCAACCAGAGATAAGGACTACTCACAGGAGTAAATGCTGCTAGATCTGGTCCCAAGTTGGGACTCTCTCTACAAGCCAGCAATTAAACTGCTTTCAAGAAGAGAATAACAATATGAAAGAGTATGACAGGGTTTGATTAGAGGAATTCAGCGAACCAGAAGTTGCATTACATAAGGGTTTGCACACTGTATATAGTACAGAACTCTGCTGAGCAAATATAATCACATAGCTAAACCCTATATCCATTCTGCTTTATTTAAGCCTTAAGATACATGCTGACACAGAAAAGCTCTTTGGGTAGCTTTACATGAATCAATACAGCCAGGCCAGTTAAGCACAAATTCACAGTACATTTTCCATTTGTTTTGATTCCATCAGAGTATTTGCTTTCCTGATAGATGTGTCTGTATGTCAACTATTCTTCCTGGCTTATAAAGAGAAAACTTGGAGCATTAGAAATCAATTTGTAACAGAATGCAGTTTTGTAGCACGTTAACACTTGTCATTAAAAGGCACCCTTGAAAATTAGGAGAAGCCTTGAGAGAGTCTCTTGGGAAAACAATGAGCAAAGAAACACTAGAGAGTACACAGCACATCTCTTCTAAGCACACTTTACCTGCTGAACTGGAATCGCTGATGGGTGAGAAAACTCAATGTGTATTCAAGACCAGAAAACAGGAAGAGATAGAGGAAATAAACTAGGCCCAGGACCTTGAGATTCTGAAGGTCTAAATAAAAAAAAAAAAAGAGAGAAGGAGACACTACACCATAAGTACCATTTTAAAAAAAGATAACAAAAGCAACATTTAGTATCACTTAAATAAAAAGGGTCCAGAACTTATTTCTGATGCCTCTGTATACTTCTGTGACTAGAGCATAAAGGTAAGTCTACACTACTGTGCTACACTGGTGCAGCTGCACTGCTGTAGCATGTCCGGTGAAGACGCACTATGCTAATAGGAGGGTGCTCCCCCGTCAGCATAATTACTCCACCTCTGCATGAGGCGGAAGCTATGTCGGCAGGAGAGCATCTCCCTCTGACATTGCACTGTGTGGACACCGCTTTAAGTCAATGTAACTTACATTGCTCAGGGGGGTGTTGTTTTCACACCCCTGAGCAACGTATACATTACATCAATTTAAGGGGTAGTGTAGACCAGCTCTTAGGAATTAAAGTGAAAAATAAAAGCAATAACTTCCAAGGAAG
The DNA here is from genome assembly GCF_965152275.1 of Natator depressus. Classification (NCBI taxonomy): domain Eukaryota; kingdom Metazoa; phylum Chordata; order Testudines; family Cheloniidae; genus Natator; species Natator depressus. The sequence goes on along the minus strand of NC_134237.1, from coordinate 121,115,685 downwards.
TGAACACTCAGTCATATCATTAAGGTTCTCTTCCTACTGGAAGGAAGCCAATGGGTAAAGACTTTCCCTCCACTACCCCCCAACATTTAGCCCTCAATGTTTTCTTTCATTTAATACCTCTGTTTTATAGGACGAATATGAATACAAATGTTGTTGGTCTATCTCTTAGGCATTAGTGGAAGTGGTCAATTATAGAATGTAGGTGGTTTGTAATTGGCCTTGAAAAAGGAGTCCTATGCTTTACAGAAGTAGATGGAGATGGTTTTATATGGTTTTATGCTACACAGTTCAGAATAAGATGTGTTTCATGTGTCTAACACTATTCCTTTCCACCATTACAGTAGCTGGAAGGACAGATTAACTCACTGGTATGACTGGCAAATTCCAAATACCTTTACTCAGAGAAAGTCTCAGCCAAAGCCCTGTGTCTGAAAATCCCCAAACTTTGAGAGGGGAAGTTTGAAATCAAAATTCCAAATTCTCCAATTAGAGGGAAAAATGCCTTGGACATAAGCGCTGACTGCTAGTTTTTTCCTAGGGCTGCTCCATCCCCACTCTGCCCTTCCCCCTGAGCCCCTGCCCTCACCCGCCTCTTCCTGCCCCTGCCACGCCCCCTCCCTGCCCCACCCCTGCTCTACCCCCTCCCTGAGGCCCCCGCCCACCACTGTCTCCCAAACTCCTCCCTGAGCTGCTGAACAGCTGTTTGGTAGTGTGGTCAAACAGCAGTGGCTGGTGGGTGCTTAGCACCCACTATTTTTTCCCATGGGTGATCCAAGGCCAACAGAGTCTGCACCTATGCCTCAGGATCTGACATTCCTGGTTTCCAGCCTGGCACTGTGGAAACAAGGTTACCCAACTCATGGCTTGATCTGTCTCTTTAGGTCATTTAATTTGCTGTGATGTACCTACAGCTAATGCCCACGCAGAACGGAGAAGGAATGATGGAAAGGAGAGTGGCTCTAGACCCCTGACATAAAACCTCAAAGCCATCCCTTGGAGATAACAAAGCCCTGGTCAACACCCAATGCAGCTTGCAACTCCCATTTTGTAAATAGTTAACATAGGTCTGAAAGATCAAGGGGAGAGGTGGGGTTGCTTCTGAAATGGTCAAGATAAAGGGAGAAAAAGTGTATTTAGAAATCACCGCCACATCAAGGGAACACATATGGCATAACGTGAAAAAACAAGCAGCACTTACTCTCCCTCGAAGGTGAGTCCTTTCCTCTGGTGACTGCAGAGAACTGAAACAAAGCCAGCGGACTAAGCAAGTCAATCCCTGCCTGAAATCCACACATCATGGAGGATACCTAAGAAGAGAGAGGCAACTGTGGCTAGCTTGTATGAACTAGAGCAGGATGAATTAGGTTTGCACAACCCACTGCCAACAATCCTAATGTTTTGAATGCATATAAATGTGCTTCAAAACTAGCCCTTGGTAGCCAAAAGGTGGAACATTTCTAACAAAAACAAAAAATACCAAAACCTTTCACAGAAAGCAGAATGCAAGGTTTTTACCTCTAACCAGACTTGACACAGGCCACATGAGCAAATGTTCTCCATACACAGGTGCATACACAAACTCTGCAATCAGCTAATGGCATGTCTACCAGATACACACATATAAACAACGGGTTTGTGTGCACAATTTTACCCCAAGCACCTACAGACTGATTTTGGCTATTGGTTAGCTTATACCCATATCACCCTGAAGCCAGGATATGTCAGGGGCCAAATAAAAATAACCAGCAGATAACAGCATTTCTCCGCTTTTACTTTACCTCTCTTAGTTTTGTTATTAAGAATGGACAGGACAAGTTTGCCTGTGTTCCATTCACCAATCTTCACTTCCCTGTTGTCCAGATGGGCTCCACTGGCTTTGCATATTTATAAGGCATACATTATTATTTGTTTGTATTACACTAGCACATAGAAGCCCCAAAGATCAGGTCCCCTAGGGCTATTGAAATACATGCAACATGTGCAACCAGCTACACGATCTGTATCACACCCAATGACCCAATGTGTAGCATATAAGCTACTTCTTTGTTGTTTGCATTTGCAACCCTTTTAACCAGCCACTGACACCTACTGGGAAATCATGAGAAAAAAAAATCCTTTCTAGAAACATTGTGCTAATGTGGTCTGTATTTTTTATCTGCTAATTTTTCACTGAGGGGAATCTCTGCTTTTTAAGATTTCATCTACCCTTGCTGCTTATGCCTCACCTTAGCCAGAGCCTTCTGTGATCCCACAATAGATTGCTCTGTGGAGTCAATTACTGTCTCACCATCAAAGCATTTGGATTTAAAAATCAAGGTGGAGAGAATTAGAGAAAACTATTAAATATATGAAATCACCATTGCTAAATGGAGTGGTTTCTTTAAGGCAGGTCTGAATCATAATTTCATGAGGCAGGCATGGGGGAGCCACAAGATGGATTGAAGATCCCTACATAATAATACGGATGCACTTTATATCTTCAAAGCACTGTCCAGACCTTAGCTAATGAACTCTCACACCATCTCTGTCTACAAAGAGAGTCCATAGCCCTAACAGACTGCCATAAACATGCAAAAGGAATAGTTTGAATTTTTAAAAGTACACAGGGAAAAAGTGTCAAAGTCCTTAGCTAGGATTTCAGACGACATGATGCATGAAAGAGCCATAAAAAATCATAGCGGGGGAATAAAGGAACCGCCATTTCACATGACACATCCTGCTGGCATCACTTAGGGAAGGTCTAAAGTTTTTACCATGGCTGGAATAGCACAGGCAAACTTTCCTGTGCTATTCTAAATGCCCAAATATAGAGACAGAGGGTTCTCCATTCCACAAGTGCCTTGTAAACGGAGGGTATGTTTGAAGGGCTGGGTGCTACTTAGCGGGAGGGACAGAGACAATGACACTGCATAAGCCCTGCTGCAAGCCCTAAAGTCAATGGAGTTTTACCTACTTACACCCAGGGCTGAATTTGGTCCAATGCTACAAGTTTCTGTCTCCAGGGACTTACAGAGGAACCTGTTTCAGGGCCGTCCTTAGGCATATGCAGCATACATGGTGTAGGGCACCCAAAAATTTGGGGCATCACTGGGACCATAGGCGCTGACTTCTCATCTTGCCAGGGGTGCTCGACCCCCCACACTCCACTCCAGGCCCGCACCCACTCCACCCCTTCCCCCAAGCCCCGCCCTGCCTCTTCCCACCCCTCCTCCACCCTCACCCCTCCTCTTCCCCGCCTCCTCCCCTGAGCACGCCCCGTGCCCCCTCCTCTCCCTCCCTCCTGGAGCTTGAACGCAGGAAGCGCTGGGAGGGAAGGGGAGGAGTTGGTAAGTGCGGGGCCGCCGGCACACACAAGGCACAGGGGGAGGGGGGCAGAGGGGAGGAGCTTGGCGCCAGTGGGTGCTCTGCACCCACTAAATTTTCCCCATGGGTGCTCCAGTCCCATGGGTGCTGCTGGTGCAGCAGTAATGGAGAATTAATAATGCACTCAAAGTTGGAGTTCTTGTTCATAGTTCGAGTGAGACATAGAAATTTCAATCCTTCCCACACCAAGCAGAGCATTCATGGTATTTTTAGTCTCATACATTGCTTAGGTACTACAATGATGAGCACATTATAAATATTGACAATTAGAAAGAGATTCCCAGACTGTTATTGACAGCTGTATCCTGATTAGTTTAGATTAGACAACCAATTTATGGCCTGCTTTGGCTAATTGGAGAAATCATGTCTTAAAGAAATTTCACTGTATTTTCATGATTGAGTTAGAATGTTGTCTGAAATTTTCAAACTAGATTGGACCAGCTCAGGGTGACATAGTATTCTAGGGCTTATCTATTGGCCCCATCAGTTTCTGAAGAATTTGAAGTTTAGTGTAGCCAACAGAAATTCAGTGGTAACTATCTAAGCATTTTTGATGCAGTGCAGTACCTAAGACATGATTGCTAATCAGAACTGCTACTTTCTGTCATTGCCAGTTTAGGTGGGTTTAACTTCTGGTCTAAGGACTGAACCAAATCCCTGAGTTTGTGTCCCTCCCCATACATTTCCACTGTTTCAATAATTTTCAAGTCCTGCCCTTGCCTGTAGGAAATATGGATTTTCAGAGCCACTTTCAGCATATTTTACCCGTTTTTCTTTGGGGAGTGTCTCCGGAAGCAGGAAGAAGATGAAAATTAAGTCAGCAACAGCAAACATGAGCGCAAGCAAAGCTGACCGAAGATAGAAGACTTCTCCTTTCCCTGTTTCCATGGCAAGGTAAGCTCCAATCATAGGCCCCACGGTAAATCCAAGTGAGAAAGCAACACCAATCATTGCCTGTTGAGATATAGTAAACTTGCAGTTTTAGACATAGGTTTATTCATGACCAAGATTTTTTTTTTTTTTTGTAAAACTTGATAACTTAAGTCTGTCATACTCTGATAGAAGCTAAATTGTAGTGCCAAATGCTAACACAACATCAAGCGTGATCAATTATGCAGGTAATGGAATTAAACACCTTTTGATCCAGTTCAGAAAGACAGTTCTAAAGCTATTCTGTCTCTTGCTAAACATCCATGAAGCAAATGCCAAAAAACTCCACAACCACCTCGAGGGAAGGGGCAAGTGTGTGGCAAACAGCAATGAATGGCAAGGCAGAGATAACAGCAACAGAGCTGAAGCTTGTGAACCATGTGCTTATGCAGTTCAGGACTTATTCACCCCGGGATGTGCTTTTAGATTGTAAAGCTGCTCAGTGTAGGATGGTGTCAGGGCATCATGTGTACCACCTTGGTGGCAATAATGTTGTTTCTCATCCCTCATGGTTCTTTTGCAATTCCCAGCTACTGCCCTATAAATACAAGTTAGATAAAGGTGAGCAGGCTTGGGCCAGGGGAGAATTAGGATTGGTGGATTCTAAGAAAAACCCATGATGGTGCAGGAAATAGTAAAGGTGCCTCATGGGGGGAGGGATAGCTCAGTGGTTTGAACATTGGCCTGCTAAACCCAGGGTTATGAGTTCAATCCTTGTGGGGGCCATTTGGGATCTGTGGCAAAAATTGGGGATTGGTCCTGCTTTGAGCAGGAGGTTGGACGTTCAGCATTAAAGCAATGCACCAGATTGGGCTATAATGCTGGGAGGAAGGAGGCTAAATACTGTGACGATTTATACCCTGTGCACGCATTCTGGCTTCAATAGAATTTAGCACAGAATTTAGTCCAGGGTCTTTAAGAGGAAACATTAAAAAAAAAAAAAAATCTAGGGCCTGACCACTTGCTGTCTGAGTACAGGACTGAAACAGGAACACCAGAGTTCTAACCCTGTTTGCAATTGAATCCACCTTGGGCCTGAGACCAGCCTCTTAGTATTTCTGCCTCAAATTCATAATCTGTAAAATAAGAATAGTACTACTGGCTTGCTTACCACACAGAAGTATAGTGAGGATTATTGTGTGGAAAGTGCTTTGAAAATGAAAAGCACCGTAACAGCACTCGATATTATTGTTGAATTTAAAAATCTCCACATATTTTCCCCAAGTGCAAGTTAGCCAGAATACAGAGATTATAACATTCTGCCTACCAAAAATTCACCCTATAGTTTCAGTTAGATAAGCATTATAGTACAGGAAGTGTACTGACACTTTAACAGTTGCTACAATGCTATACAAGTATTGCTTTCCACACCAGAGTTGGTTGCATTTCACCAGCGAGTGAAATGACTCTTAAATAAAGTTGGTAAGTCAATTTGTAAAGTGCTTTGGCATCCTTCTGGAAGAAAGGCACTCTGCAAATGTAAGTCATCATTATCACTTGATCAGTGAAAATATATCAGAAGTAACAAAACATGCAACTCCTATGAAAAATTAACAAGAAATCCCATCCGTATAGCCAGCATTTGTAACTCACCATGCCCTTGCTCCTAGTTTTTGGAGAGTGCAGGTCAGCAATTACAGCAGTGGACAGGCTGACATTCCCTTTACTTATTCCACCTAGGACTCTGGAGAGAAGAAAAATACCAAAACTCCTAGAGATAGCCCAGAGTGCATACGATGCTATCAACCCCACCTGCAGGGAGAAGAGGAGATTTCTCTTACATAAAACAGTAAAATCAGCATCATTTTAGGATTATTTTCTAGCTAGACTAATGTTTGAAAAGCAAAATCAATGTCTGCTCCATTAGTCATGAAACAACAAATGCTTTCTTGAAAAAACTGGCATTTCACCAGACACGTACTACTCTGAATGTCAGACAGTAAAAATGCGATAAGGAGAACCCATCTGTAATCATTTCACATAATCCATTATTGTACATTATGTTAAGAGAAAGTTTGTCCGATACAAAATCTATTCTTTTTATGCATTGAAAGGTGTTTAGAACACCTTTGTACAACTTGCTCCATTTTGTTTACAAGACAGCCACTGAAATGGTTTCCAGTATAATTAAAATATTTAAATAAAATCTGCAACCCAGAAAAATTCTAAGACAAAAAAAAGAGACAAAATCCACTGATCTGAAAGTCAATTTTAGCCCTCAGTTTTGGTGAATAATAATTGAACTCGCACATGCTTAATGCATTAATCTGCAAAGACTTTATTGGATGATGGGTTGTGTATCTCATTTGCTGCCGAGATCCCTCATGCATGTTCATACTTGCGCTGTATTATATCTATAATCAGAGCCCTAAATTTGAATTTGTAACAGCTACCAAAGAGAGAAACTGTTTGGTGAATGTTCATTAATACAATAAATAAATGATATGTTGCACTTCCATCAAATGCTTTCCAATCAAAGATCCCAAGGTACTTTACAAGGGGCTGGAGTACATAATATTATTATCCCTGTTATACAGATGGAGAACTCAGGGACAAAAAGATTAAGTCCAACATTTTCAGATTGAGTGCCTAAAGCCAAGCACCTAAATCCACATGTAGGCACTTGTACAGGTGGTGTGATCTTACATGTTGGAATGTCAATGGTATTGAGTTGCCTAAATGATACAAATAAGCGCTTTTGAAAATCCCACTAGGTGCCTATTTGCACCTTTAGGCACCTAAATACCTTTTAAAATCTGGCCCTAAGTACCTAATGTTAGACCCCCAAGTTTGATCAAGTGACTTGGCCAGGGGAGGCAGCACTAATCACACTGGCCTCCCTCTGTACATCTGATTTATGCTGATTCTAGTCAGGCTGCCAGACATACCACTGTCAACAACATGATCGGCCTTCTCCCCAAGCAGTCAGATGCAGCACCCGTGAGTGGAGAGGAAAAAAACTGCAGGATGGAAAAGATGGAGCCAATCAGACCTAGAAAAGATTGATCATTAGACTTAATCATAAGACATGCTGCCTTAGTCTTAAACACAAAGGCAGCCTAACTGCTTAAGGCCTATCACTTCACTATGGCCCTTAAAAAAACCAACAACTCAAACACATATAAAAGATATGCAATTATAATGTCAGACTGTGGCCATGAACAGCAGTTATCTCCCTGGAATGCAAACACCCCCAAAATATTGGGGCTAAGTTCTTATTTAACTGAATTTAACTGGGTTTTCAAGGGAAACGGAAATGCAGACAAACCAGAACAAGATGGGAAAGCTATGAGACTTATGGGGGAAGGAGGGGTGTGTCAGAAAAATGCAAATTCTCTGATATTTTCTATCTCTGACTGCAAACTCTTCCTGTTCATGGAGAGAGGATAATATAGGATTTAACAGCCAGTCAGTATAACACACCATTCTTTTAAGTAATTTTTTGATAACTGAACTTGGATCTGTCACATTTAATTAGCTTATCTTTTCTCCCCTTGGTATCAAAGGCAGCAATGAGACATATCGGGATATGTGACTCCCTCACATAAATGGCAGTGAGTCTACATATCTGAGGAGATTCCTTGAAACCTACATTCTGTCCCTGTGATCTTCGGTTCCTCTCTTCTCTTGCCATCTCTAACTCAGTGCCCTCATTAATTTGTAATACCTTTGTGACAGACTGCCAAGAAAATGCTTTGTTGTTATAGCTTTTTTTCTTTAAAGGAGAGAGCTGGCTTATATGGCTTACTTAGACAACCTATCAAGGCTGAAAATGCACAGAGACCATGGGTTAAATTTTGCACCACTGAATGGTAAAACTGTAAAACTCCCCTTGACTTTAAAGGAGTCAGGATTTCATATCAAGTATGTGGGTATCTGGGGGAGAATAATTTCTTTGTGGTTGCTCAACAACAAAAAAGTAAAAAATGAAACAAAAAAACCAAAACAAAACAAAAGCCATACACCTACTTACAGCTTTAGCTCACAAATGAAGGCAGCAAGGTTCATTCTCATTTGGATGGACATTAATTATTAATTATTATTATTTGCATTGAAGGAGCAACTATGAGCTTCAATTCCATTATGCTAAGCACTGTACAAACATATTCCAAACAGTTGGTTCCTATCCTGAAGAGATTTACAATCCAAGTTGAGACAAGAGACAACAGGTGGGTACGAGGCAGGTGCAGGATGGAAGTACGAAGCAATAAGGAGATGATTACATTTGCTATGATAAGCAGTGGTCACCACAGATGGCTGTCAACATCAGCTGTGGCAGCTGGTGCCCAAAATGATTGCTGTGCCTACAAGTGTGCCCCTTCCTCACTACCTCTGTCTCATACAGGGAAGGGAGGAAGAAGGCAGGGGAAAACAGTTGCTCCCCCTTCTCAGCCAGAATCCTGAAATGTTCACTCGTGTCTCTTGGATGTATGAAGTGTGAAGCACTAATGAAGGGTACTGTAATGCAGATGGTACAGCTTAAACCACAACATCACAGCCTATGCCAAGAATGTAAACTTGGTTGTTTACACATCTGGCCCAACACACAGGCCTCTTGCCTTCCCTTGCCCACTATTAACAAATCTGAATTAGCCTTTCAGAGTCCTTGATTCACTGCTTTGCTGCCTGCAATGACTTACGGAGGAGCTGGAGAAGACTCAGTCACAACAGAAGTGCCCTGGTGGCAACAAATAGTACTGCACTCTGCAGAACAGCTGCCACGTCCCTTCCGCAGACACTGGAGCGTGGCTGCCGGCTGAGGTATAAATGGTGAGCCTCTAGTCACTCAACACCCCCTGCTGATTTGTCTCCATTCCTGGGAAACTCAGTGCTAAAGTAGTAAAGCACAGCAGGCCTGGCCTAGGAAGCATGACTGTGGAATAGGTTGAACTGCTTGCCTGACTAGTCAGAGCTATCAGTTCCATATAAGCAGTACCATTTACCAAATATTTATAATCTGCTTCTCTTGGGTACTTCTAGGGCATCTTTTATTGTGCTATCTAAGTCCCAATTTAATAATGGTGATATATGTTTACAAATAAAAACATTACCATAGAAGAGAGCCTGAAAATGACACTAGATTGCAGGTTCATTCATACCTCCAAACAAGACAGTGTTGTACTTCCTCTCCAGAGGTACCCCAACCACTGCAGCAAACCAGTCCACGCCATGCTGAAGTGATAGATAGAAACCATCCTACAAAAGAGAGTCATAAGTCATACAGTTAATGGTTCTTAGGGAACAAACTCTCTCTTGCAGGCTTTGACTTTATTTGCAAAAATGTAGCATTGCTTTGTCTCTGAAATGCCACTTGAGACAACTTCCTTCCCCAGGTGTATGTATGGGGTATATGCCTGATGGACCAGTGTAGTCACAGATATATTTACTCTGCCCTTAACCTTTCCTCTCTCTCTCAAAATCTCTTCCACGGTGGCACAGACAGACTCCCATAGACCAGTGCTGGGTTCTGAAGCACGAATGGGATGCAAAGCCCATGTGCTGGCTCCTAACATCCAGTCCCTCCCTACACAGCAGAGCCAGGCTGGTTCCACTCCAGGTAGAGTCCTTGGCAACCATACAGCAGGGGTAGAATTTGCCCCATCATGCCCTATGGAAACGTATGACTGGAACACAGAGCAGAAGATGGTGAATAAATGCTACTGAGCTAGGCACTAACTCCTACACTTGCTAAGCCTCGATTTTATACATAATAAAGCCGCAATTTGAGTTACAAACTCATATCTCATCCCAGCCAGGTCTTCTACATTCCTGTTAGAGTCCTGAGACTCTCCCTGTTTATCCTCCACATTGCACACCCACCCTAGAAACCATGTGTCTCCGTCATCAGCCTCGTACCAAAGAGAAAGGGGCTATGAAGAGATTCACAGCCCCTCATTAAAGATACTCAGTTAACCGGGAGGGATGCCGATGAACAACACAAGGCTCTGTGTCTCCTTTCCACCTCCTAGACTCAGGGACCAATAGACTGGGAGTAGGAAGGAGACCCAAGGTTTACACTTCACTATTCAAAGCACTAGGCCACCAGCCCAGCCCAAATTCCTCATATTTTACTTGAGTGAGGAACATGTTGTGACAAAGTAGGAACTTTTTGTAATATTTTTATGAGGCTTTGTGTGCCTCCATTTTCTCCCATAATTTGCTTTGCTGCCCAATAGAGGGAAAAGGGATTAAGTTTTTTCTCAGGGAAGATTAAGAGACATGGGTGTGTGTGCGTCACCTTGCTGTCTGGGTGAACAGAACAGAGTTGTTAAGAAACTGACTGAAACTGACCCAGATCAACACCGGGTCCAGAGAGACAATGCAAGCTCTACTCCTGGGGGAATTCTGTGCCACTGCACATGCGCAGAATTCATGTGTCCCACAGACTTTTTTTTCTCCACAGAAAATACATTCTGCTGAAGAGGACCTGCAGTTACGCCTTTTGGCTACCAGGGGCTGCTGTGGTGCCAGAACAGAGGCAGATGGCTCACTGCTCCCCAGCCATAGCAGTCAGCATCTGATAGGGAGAGAGCAGAGACTGTGTTCCTGATAGCACCCTGCCCGTGGGGCCAGGTGAGAGAGCACTGGATGTGGGGAGGACAGAGAGAGCAGGACACACGGGGCTGCTGCGGGGTCACATACACTGGGGTTCAGAAGGGCTAGATAGACTGGAGTGGGGACTGAATGGGAGTGGGTGTGCATGGCCACATGGGGGCGGGTGTTGTTCAGTGGCGGTGCAGAGACACATAGGAATGGAGGGTGGAGTGGCTGAGAGGTGGTTCAGGGACACATGGGGATGGGGGTGCATGGCGGGGTTCAGAAACACATGGGGACAGGGGAGGGGGTGGTTGAGTAGGGGTATAGGGATACATGGGGATGGGGGAGGGATAGCTGAATGGGAGTGAAGAGACACATGGCGGAGAGGGGGCTGAGTGGGGGTGCAGGGACACATGGGGATGGAGAGAAGGGGGAGCAGGAACACATGGGGGCAGGAGGAGGAGGGGTGGCTGAGTGGGGGTGCAGGGATACATGGGGATAGGGGACAAGGGGTGGCTGAGTGGGAGTGTAAGGACACGGACATATGGGGAAAGGAGCAGATGTGCCTGACTGATTGGGAGAGGCTAGGAGTCAGCCAGAGTCTGCATGGGGAAGATTCCCCAACTCCCTAACAATCCCCCCCCCCACAAAAAAAAAAACTGTTTCGTACTTCTCCCATCCACACCCAACAACCTTCCAGGTTCAATCCCAGGTGCCTTCGCAGCAATTATTTCCCTTTTCCTTAGCTCCTGCATTACCCCTGGCTCTCCCAGGCCTTTGTACTGCTTCTGAATATACAATTTCTATCTTGTAGTTTAAATGAATTATTACTCAAAGTTCTATATGAATAAAATATGCCTAGTAAATAATCTATTTGTCAAAAAACATTTCCTGAATCTTTTTTTGTTGTCTGTATTGTTACAGACATACTTGTTGACAGGTATTTTGAAATAAATTGCCAAAATAATTGAAACTGGCATGATTATAATGTGTTATTTTGACAAATAAAATACGCAGAATTTTGCAGAATTTTAAAATATTGTGCACAGAATTTTTTTGGTGCAGAATTCCCCACAGGAGTAAAGCGCCAATGACTCATGAATTGACATTCTCAGCAGAGAAGCTGAGCAGAGACCTCACCTTGAGAACAAAGGACAGAGACAGAGGATAAGTGTGGGCTTCTGGTTCTGAAGGAGGTGGGCTCTCCACTGGGACTGAGTAGGGAAATCAGAGAGAGTGAGCTGGAAAATGGAGTTCACTGCAGTTTGGCCTGGTGAATTGCTCTGGCTTGATCAGAATGGACTATGCTTTAACCTTTATTTCTCCATGATAACCTAAGGAATTCCAGTGCTGTGTTCCAGTTGACTAATAATGCCTATCCTGTTTTGAAAATGTTGCTTAGGTGTCACTGCAAATACTTGCAAGGGTGTATTAGTCCCTGAAGAGCGTACAAGTCTATTTCAATTGCACTTACTGGGCAGAGCTCAGTATAAAGCAGGAGTGCTGTAGTCCAGAGACTACAGTTTAGGAGGCAGTAAGACTGCAGGACCTCCCCTGAAGGAAAAGTGGGACTCCCTGGGGTCAGCCATGCTGAAGGAGTTCGTCCAAGAGACTGTTTAAAAGCTGGGGTGTAGCACAGATCCTGTGGATCTGTGACATGTTTCTTCATAACTCTGTCAATCAAGGCGTTGGTTTTTGACAGGTACAGACTGTCTAGCCATAGATGGCTTTGGGGGTTCATGAATCCTTCCTTTGGAGTGAGGGTGGGGGGAAGCAAAGCTTCAAGAGGGTCTCCAGTTTACACAAACAGTACCAAATTTGACATGGAATCATGGGGTTCAGTGCTACCTCAGCAGCATGCTGACTGGCATTTTGCTAGCTGTATCCAGATGCTCATTGCTCCATCAATGTGCTTTCTGCTAATCTGCTCTGAAGAAGACCCAGTAGTGGGGACTTCTCCCTCCTGCTGATCATAAGTGTGTGAGTGCTTGGGGACCAGGAGCACACGTCCCATCTCCACCCAAACAGCGCAGGGCAAGAGGGCAGCCACAGGAAAGGGAATTAGAGTGGTGGAGATAGAGTAAGAGGTCTTAAGGCAATGACAGAATGAGGTGGGGGGACTATCTCAAAAAAAAGATCACCAGAAGAGCTAGCTCTGTGTATTGCTTTAATCAGAGGCATCTACTTACCCGTAAAACCTACTGCCAACAAAGAATTCAATATTTTCCATTACAACCTAGTTGCTGGCACTGGTAATCGAGTAGTCATGTAAATAGATTTGAACATTGGGGAAGAGAAGAGAATATAGCCGAGAGAGAAATGGCAAGTCAGACAGACAGCTCGCAAGAGACGGAGGAGGAACAATGGATGCACAGCACCACACCTCGATGGGTTTGTGCTGTAAAGGACACTTAAGGCTGGGTTAAGAAGCCAAAGTAAAGCTCCTTCTACCTTACAGAGCTTGAGAGACAGTTCTGGCCCCCTCACTCACACAGCCAAGACAGACAGGGTAGAGACTGCAGACTTTGTTACCAAGAGACCAGGGCTTCACGCCTCATGGAGATTCACTCAGCTGACTGAGCCACACAGCAGCAGGAAGCCCAGCGTTACTCATTGCTGGAGACCAGGCAGCCACAGACACATGTTAGTAAAAGAACAGCAAGGCGGAAGGCAAATTCAGGACAATTACAAGAAGTAGCCACTCAGTAATCTCTGGATTTCCCCAAACATAGACACCTGACCCTGACTCAGTGGCAAAGGTGAGAAAGTCTTACTAGGCAGAGCAAAACAAACCAATCTAAATACACCCCAGACTTGCGGGTGGGGTTTATTCTGCATGTAGCTTTTGAGCTGTGTCAGGGGAACGGGCACCCCACACATCCCCCCTCCCTCTGATCCCCTTTTTTCAGATCACCTTGTGCCCAGACTGTATTTTCAGCAGGTAGAGTTTAGTTCTTACTTACATCATTCTTGCTGTAATACTCAAGGATTGAAGGAAGGAGTGGCAAAATGAGAGTGAATCCCAGCAGGTCTATAAGGAGTGCCAGGAAGACAATGGTGATCACCCGACCAGAGCCATCTTCAGCCTCTGACTTGCCCCTGGTGGGGCAGCTACTTTCCCCCTTTTCTATGGCCATGTTGTCAGGCGTTGCACTTCTGAAACAGAATAACAGCACTCACTCTGAAGCATTTCAGGCACTGAGGTTATTTCACCCAAAGGGGAAGAACTTGCTGACTCATTCTTACTCCATTTCCCCCAGTGCAACAATATAGCAATTGCTAGATTAGAATCCTGGTTCACTAGGGAGGGGGCTGTTTTGTAAAACAGAACAGGCCCCCGGCCTCACAATTCCTAGTCCTTAGTCACGCAGCTCATTTGTTCTGGTAAAAGTGGGGCATGATGGCAAGAACCACTGTTCAAAGGAAAACGTCAAGCATTCGGTACAATCAGTCCCAGATAAATGAATCTGTGTCTTAACAGGATAAAAGGTGCTAAGTCATAGTGTCACTAACTATACCTCTTTCATGTTTAAATACAAACAATTTTTCTGGACTTGTTTTGTAAAAACATTTTCAATCCAGCATTGAAGCATAACCATGGAATGGAAATGTCTCCTCAGGCAGGTATCTAACAGCATTTATGTCTACAGTAGATACCACAGTGATTAGTGCTGTATAAACACCTACAACAGCATGACTCACTGATCACTTCAGGGAGGGTGTTATGCTCAGCAATGGCAGCTCAAGAAACACTGTAAAACAAAGTTCGATTTGAAATTACTAGTATGTCTTTAAATCTACACAAAACCATAGGAGGGGCATAACTATAAGGCAGCTGACACTTTTCAAGGATCTTATTTTAATTTCTTGTACTGCTAGCATAACTATCAGCAAAATATTTTTATTATTTGTATTCTGGGAGCACCTAAAGACCCCAGCCAGGGTTGGGGCCCCATTATGCTTGGTACTGTAAAAACACAGAAGACCCTCCATGTCCTAAAGAATTTACAGTCTGTCTATATGTCTGTCTGCGATATAGTACAAAAAGTTAGCAGTTTGTCAAACAAGGTGGAGTGTTTTAAATTAAAGTGTTTTAAATCAGCAAGCATGAAACATCAATTTAAATAATTGTTTTTAAATTGTTTTGTATTTGTACTTTAGTTATTTCCCTAAAGAAAGTTTTTCTCATTAGTTGGTATAACCATTTAATTATGTTGATTTGCAAACAAATATAGTCTTTACACTAAATTTGGCACTTCTTTTTGGTAATGAGAAAGATATTGTGCATCTATATACATTCATTTAAGCAATTATATAGTTTCGCTTACATTTATTCATATTCTTAATGTTTACATTTATTCAGATTTTTAATATTTTAATATTAGAAAATGGTGACTAATGCATTTCTTATTTACTAGATAATTTTTTATTTGGGATTTGTGTCAAGCCGCATTTGGATGAAAATTGGGAATCAATAAAAATGTACAACATTTCAAAATTGTCTTTCTTAGTTAAATTACACTACCTTAAATGTGCTGAATATAAAATAATTAAAATGTATCATAACATGTTTTGCATTTAAAATTATTTATTAAATAAAGATAGTATTAACTGACGTTAGTGAATTGACGGATTGTTTCTGGTAAATATGGACCAGATTTTTAAAAGGTATTTAGATGCATAAAGATGCAGATGGGTCCCAAATAGGATTTCAAGAGTACCAAAGCACTAGGTGCCTACTGGCATCTTTAGACACCTAGATACCTTTGAATATCTGACCGCATGTCCTTCAAGATATTAGAATGAATAGATCTCATCCTCTCGCACCTGGTTTTTCTTCAGAGGTTAGAAGAGGAAAACAAGCTTTCCAGCTTTTTCAATTCCCAATCAGGGTTTTCAACTTTGCCTAAACTGATCCAAATGAAGAAAATATTCTCTCTGCTAGTTAAATTGAAATCAAACACAATTAAGGCAGAAGCTTTTCTGCACAAGAGAAATGGAAAGTACTCACATTTGTGAAAATGCAAATACCATCATTCAATTGTAAAGGCTGAAAATAACATATACACTTAATACAGTTAATGACATTGTGACACATTTATAAAGCCTGAGTTGACCTCAAAAATTAAATAGGCTTCCTCTTATTCTGTAAATTTAAAGATATTCCCCTTGATTCTGTACATAGTTAAAAATGCAGCCCCTTTTAACATCTTTAAAATTTTAGGAGGCCTCATTGATGTAGCATTTTATTATTTTTATTTTAGTGAGTTTAATAGATTATAGTATGTTTAGGCCTTACCATAGGCTGCCACAATTTCAAATTTAATTTTAAAACAGGTTCATTTTTTAAAGGAAAAATGTATTTAATTTAAATAAGAAAAATTGTTAAATTAAGATATCCTTTAAAAAAAAATCTATTTTTATCCATGGTGTTGTCAAAACACTGCAGCACAATTTCTCTACACTCACATAACAATCTTCCCTCCCAAGGTCCCGACAACCCCCCCCCCCAAAAAAAAACCCAACAAATTTAAATTCAGATTCTGTGTTTACTGAATCAAGCAGTAAAAATGGGAAAAACTACCTCTTTATCCTCCTTCAGTTAATAGCCAAACTACGATTGACTTCCATTGCTCAGGATCAGGCCCACTGAATAATGTCTGGCATAAGTTCTATATTAAGGAGATAATCTGTATTCCAGGTACAAACCACTGGGGATATAAAATTGTGCTAAACCAAGTAACACTCACTGGAGATTTTAAAACTATTTGTGTTCACAGATAGATATTTTCTCTACAATTCTTTAGTACTGCGTTATTGATTATTGCAGCTAAATTAAAGAACTAACATTCTTGGGTAAACAAAAGAGGACACTTACAATCCATTTATTGTAACAACAATTGTTGCCATAATGCAGCTGAACCTACTGCTACATGTAACAGTTTATTTCTTTATGTGTAAGAGTATATGACACTTTTTAAAAAAAATTACAAGTCACTCTAATTATAAACTTTTAGCATTATTTGTAGGGCCTCTGTTTTCCCAGGTTTTTTATTATCAACTTTTGAGTTTTGTGTAGATGAACAAAAAATCATAGGATTTATGGCTCTTTGAATATATTGTAACAAGTAATATATATATTGTAATGAGTAACCTCTTTGTAATGTTCTCTAGTGCACTTTAATGTAGCATTGTTTCAAATACTACTACACTTTAGGGAACACCAGCAGTGTTATCATGGACCAATTAATGTGCCACATTAGTGCACTTTAGAAATCACACCCCAGCAGTCCACATACTACTCTCCAAAGACAAACCCTTAGATACAAGTAACCATTACTGGTGTTTATTGGATAAATGCCAGTTTCAGGGTTTTTTTTTAAAACAGGGATGTTTATCACATAAAGCCAAAAATCAGGAGCCCTGATTATTTGTTTACCTAAAAGATAGCTGGGTAGTTGAAGTCAACTGTGAGCATTAGTTTAGGCCTTGAAACTTGGGCCAGGAATTTTTCATTCTCATTCTTCTCTGGTTAGTGGTCAGGAGAGGTTGTTGTTCAAGCCTTCACCTTCTTCTCCAGCAAGCAAGCCAAACTGCACTTTATAATACATAACCATACTGGCCTTCTTCATTCAATACAAGCAACACTGCATCTCTGCCATGGCAGCCCACCTTGCTTCCTGCAATGGCCATTCTATAGTAGGGGATATTTTAGTTCAAGGAAATAGTGATGGAGACAATGCTCTAGAAGCATGGAACATTCAAAGACTGTTATGCGGAGATGTGACAGATAATATGAACACATGGAATAGTCAAAGACAATTGTATCAGCTTTTTATAAATGTTATATGTATCTTTATGGGCTAGCTAGTGATTGCATTTCTGGCTCAATGCAGGAACTCAAATCACTGAGGGGTAATCAGAGCCATAACCAGGGCAGCCAAACTGCAGGAGCGAAATAATGGGGCAGAAATAGAAGCATGCTGAGGGCTTGGTCGGGGGGGGGGGGGGGGGAGAAGGGACACCACCTCCACCCTCTGACTTACCTCAGCAGACCACCCAGCGTGTCTGGGTTGCGGGGGGGGGGGGGGGAAGCAACCAAAAAATCTGGGGGGGAAGGGCACGTAACCCTGCATTCCCCCCCCCCATACATACATGTGTCACCTCTGGGTGGAAAAATGAAAAAAAATGGTAGAGGACGCAAATATACTTGCTCACCCCTGGCGCCACTATGTCTAGTTACAGCACTGGGGGGTAATTAATGCAAATCTCTCATGCAGGTAAGAAGTCTGTGGAAGTTTTACCCCCTGGGGAAAGTGCATATAATGGTTCAAGAGGCCTGGCAAACAAAGAACTGAAAACTGTATAAAGAAACAACTCTGACCCGGGAGAGAGGTCAGTCACCCTTGGTCCACAAATGGACATGAGACTGTGTGACCAAGAGGTACAGATCCTGCGCAGGACTAGAAGTACTTTGGAACTTGCCAGGGTCTTCATGGGGAAGATGGGTGACACCTGATAAGCTAGGCATGCCTATAAACTTTTTCTTTTCTTTAAGATATGCTTCCTCTATAAAGCCTTTGTTCTAAATAAACACTACTTCGCTTTATGAGAGTAGGCTGGTCACTGTTCTTGTCAGAAGTGTGGGTGCTGAACTGAAATCAGACCTGCTGAGAGAACCACAGTGAAGCAGGAGGAACTGCAGCTTGAGTCCCCTGTCTGGAGGGAACAGATGGTGGGATGCTGCCCCAAGAAAGGTGATGGCTAGAGGTCTCAGATCTCAGAGGCCTCCCCCATGAAGGGGTCCGAGGTGCAATTCCCTCAAGAACTATGACAGAAATCTCTGCACTTACTGGAACCAGTTTGTGTGCAGCCCACCTGAACCTCTCCCTCTTTGAGTTTCCTCACAAATCCCCTCTGTCTTCCCCTCTTTGTTGCTTGCTTCCTCCTTCCCTTTCCAGCCCTCATTACACCTATTCAGTCCCCTGCCAGGGACGCCAGCCTCCCGGGTCCAATCAAAGAACTGACTTGGAAGCGGACCCGGTCCATCACTCACACCTAGGGCCTCAGTCATTTGTTAGCGGCCAGCCTCAATCTCACACCTCAGTGCCTTGCTGGGCTTCTGCTGGAGGAGGAAACCCCATATTTCCCACCTCGGGATTTGCCTGCCAGTCTGGAGAAGGCTTTTGTGACTCATTAAGAGACTGGGTTTGATTCTGGAGAGAGAAAGAGCAGCGGGGCCAGTTTCACAAACTACTTAACCTCCTCTGAGCCCCAGAGTGAAAAGAAAAGGAGGACTTGTGGCACCTTAGAGACTAACCAATTTATTTGAGCATATATGCTAGCTAGCCCATAAAGCCCATATAGGCTCAAATAAATTGGTTAGTCTCTAAGGTGCCACAAGTCCTCCTTTTCTTTTTGCGCACGCAGACTAACACGGCTGCTACTCTGAAACCTGTCAGAGGGAAAAGAGACACAGGAGGGAAGGGAGCAGGGGGCCCGGGGGGGCGAGGGGAGGGGAGGGGGACGCAGAGCCCGAAGCATCACTTACGGGGAAGTTATTCTGGCTGGGGCTGCTGGAGGCTGCGGTACTCGCCACTGTCCCCGACCCCAGGTGTGAGCGGTTGCCACCCCCACATCCGGGACACACCCTCGGCAAACTGCCCCCCGCCCCATCCGAGGCAGCCCCACAGCCTGCTCACTGTGCCCGGCACAGATCCTCCCCGCGCGCGCGCCCCACCCACCCGGCACAGAGCCCTCCCCTGTCCGAGTCCCTCCGCCCCGCCCGCCCCGGCGCGCTCCTACCCGCCGCTTCCTCCCCGCGCGAGGCCGGCCGGGGAAGCGAGGGGGCGCCGCGAGCCGCCCGGGGCACGGGGACCAGCGGCAGCGCAGCCGAAGAGCGCTCCACACGGCCGCGGCGCTTCCTCTTCCGGGCTGCGGCGGCGGCGGCTGGGCTGGAGGGGGCTGAGTCCTGCCGAGGGAACATCTTCCATGGGTGCCACTGGGCCCCCAGCCTCACTCCCCGGGCAGGGAGACGCCCTCAGAGGAGAACTCTGCTGGGGGACGAGTTGGCAGTGTGTCAAGTCCCCCTCAGCAGCTCTTTTTTAGAGCCCCCGATTCATTCAGATAACCCCCCCCAAAAAAAAAACAAAAAAAAGGAAGCACCCCACAAATTGCCCCAGCCTGTTAACTCACCAGCCAAACCCAAGACATCCACAAACTGGCCCCCAAAGCCGGGGCAGCCCCACAAATTGCCCCAGCCTGTTAACTGCTCCTCCCCTGAGACGGCCGGGTAAACTGCCCTACCTTAAGCTTGAGACTGTAGCTTCAATCTAAGGTTAACGTTGGCCAAACATTTCAACATCCAGCAAAGAATTTATAAAGGTCTTGGTTAAAAATGTTGAGGTTACATCCGTATCTAAAAGGAAATGTTTCCATTTTTCATGTATGACTCACTGAGGGTATTAGGGTTGTCATACAACGTCAACTGTACAAACATGTGAGTTATAGATGCCAAATGTGATGCAGGTCATATGAAAACCAATGATAATATAAAATCCCTGTGAGATAATTATTTTATCTCCTTTTTACAGCAGGAAAAACTGAGGCAGACAGTACCCTCAAGGCCATAGAGTTAGTATTAGAGCTGGAATACAAACAGAAGTTTCTGACTCCTAATTCTGTGCTCAGGCACATTTCTCTCTTGCAGTAGGCTTGTCTACATTAGGGAAAGTTTGCAGACATTTCCCTTTGTTGCCCACCAGTTCAGCTCCAACACAAGTAGCAATCTTGGAAGCCCTGGTATAAATGGGTCAGGGGCTGATGCTGGCGTTGGTGTTTAAGACACAGTACTTAAAATAACAACTTCCTATCTACACAAGCCCTTCTGTTGCTACCACCCGTGTTAGCTTCAGCAGGAAATATTTGCAAAATTTCCCTAGTGTAATCAAGGCTAACAGAATGTGATTTTTTTAGTGTGTGCACATGCTTGTTTTTATTAAGAAAAAGTTTAATCTCTTACAAATAAACTCTGGATTCTTGTGACAGAAAACCACAAAGAAAAAGAAATAAAATGAAGGTGTCTGAGTAAGGGCAGCTCTTCAGCTGGTGTAATATAGCATAGCTGAATTGACTTCACTCACTGGAGCTGTGCTGGTTTACAGCAGCTGAAGATCTGGCCCAGTGTCCGTTTCAGGGTTACATTTTAAATTTTTATATCTAATGTCTAGGAAAGTGAGAGAATTTTGGAACATAATTTTTCATATCTATACTGTCACAGCCAGTTCACTCAGCCTGTTCTCCATCAGTACATATTGTTACCAAACTTTGGCACCACGGCAGTGGTTCAGTCTATCTTCTGACCTAACATCTTACTCCCTTGCCCATTCATATAAATGCTGTGTGTCATTTGGTATTTGTATGGATAGTGGCTTTAAATATTAGATTATGGATGGTCATGTGGTTAAAGCACAAGACTGAAAGTCAGGACTCCTGGATTCTATTTTCAGTTCTGCCTCAGACTTCCTGTGTGACCTTTGGCAAGTCACTTATTCTGTGCGTGTCTCCGTATCTCCTATTTGCAAAATGAAGATAATACCTACCTTAGGATGCTGTAAGATTTAATTCATTAATACTGGCAAAGCACTTTGTGATCCTCAGACCAAGAAAAATTGGGCTTTCTACCACAACCTAGATTAGTTTCTGCTTTTGTTTCTCAGCATAGATTTCAGAATTCCCCATTCTCTTTTCAGAAGCACTTTTGCACCTCCATGTCAAACTGAGTTTCTCACAGGTAAATGAAAGTTGTACTGCTCCATCACTCAGCCTATAGGACACAGGAAAGTTACATAGCACAAGTCTTGCAGAAATGCACCTTGTTTAAATAAGAGAAAAGAAAATAAGTGTCAGTTAGCAACATGCTAAAAACCAGCAGCAAGAAATTTTGATTTTATAGTAACAATGTAAATTTAGCATGTTTTTAAGAAAGATTTTTTTAATTATTATTTTTGACTGACAACAAGTTTTAACACGATTTATTTTAAAGAAAACAGCAATAACAGCAGCACAGCGAAGTAGAGCCTGAGTTGCATTCTGCTTATCTGTATTTGAATGGAGACATCATAACTTGCAATTGGTACCTGAACTACATATTTCATAGCCCCTAAATCAGTAATACTCAGACTGAGGCACCTGCACCACAAGTGCCTCTTTAATGTGTCTCCTGCAACACATGATATTAACATTATTAACCAATCAGGATGTTCTTACCCAGTTAAGTTATCAATTTGCACTAAGTTATTAACATATGTGCTGTGAGAATAATATATATTATAAACGAAATATTTCCCCTATCATACTGTTTAAATATGAATAGTACTATAGTAAATGAAACAATGAAGTCGCACAACTGTGACTCTTTTGGATAATGTGGATCGCCAATTTGGCTCCTGAACCAGTGAGGTCTGCATATCACTGCCCTAAATTATATAAAGAGAATGCTAAGTTTTAGACAAACACCTTCCCCACACAGCATCCCCTCTGCCCATAGCTGGGCATTTGGAGAGCTGTAGCTCAGATTTCAGCCTTAAGTTATGATGTCACCATCCTGGTTCTCCAAAGTTTGCCAAAATCCTCAACGAAAGGAGGAAAGTTGTGGCCTGTAAGGTAAAAAATAAGAAATTATATTTTAAACGTACAATTTATGAAGCTGCCTGTGGATGTAATCAATTATTTTTCATTGTTCATCATAATTATTACAGTAGAGCTTAGGGGTCCACCAAGAATAGAGCCTCATTGTGCTAGGGACAATAAGAGACAGCCCCTGCCCCCAAATCTTACCTTCTAACTAGACAAGACAGATACAAGGTAGGAGAAATGGATAGACCATACAAGCAATACGAACAGTGCGATGGCTCAATGGGCTCATGAGTCCAGGACTAAGCTCCAAATGTCATGTTGGTTGGTTTGGTTATTTAAATTCTTTCAGTGTGGTTATGTCAGGAGGGAATTAGCTAGAAAGGGGGAAGGAAAGAAGGGGACTGGAGACTGGAGGAGGAGACAGGAGGGAGCAAACTGCCAAGCAGCACAGGTGAGAGAGAATGCTCTGAGTTCATGCTGCAGAAAGCACTCTGATGCTATCACCAGTGTCCATTGGACCCTGCTTGCACTGCTTTCTTCACCTGCTGTGCCAGCTTCCAGCAGTGTCTTTCCAAAAGGCCGCATTGCAGGGGAGAAGATGGTATATCATATGGTTTCTGTTATCCCAGAGGGGGTCTCCCCAACAGAGTTCTGGGTCTGAAGAGTGCTGGATCAGAGGGCAGCCCCAGCTGGGCCCCATTTTACCCTATCCCACCCAGTGCAGCAGTAGTAGTAAAGGACGCAAACAGAACTGTTTATGATTGACAGTTCCTTTGAGAAGAAAGGAACTGTGGATCACTGATTGCTACACAACTTGCTGTGCTATGAGTTTGCTGCATAGCAGCAGTTAGTTGTGGCTTTAATAAACCAATCTCTCTCAGAGTCTGATGGACACCAGTACAAACATAAAAAGGTCCTTGTGAAAGACCAGTAAGCACCTGTCATAACATGCTCCTTTCTTTGCAAACGTTAAGTTATTGCTCCATTTCAGACTGAGAGGGTTTGGATAGGCTGATATCTACACCAGCTTGCTTAATCCTTGACAAAATCCAGCTATAGTATTTGGCGTGCCAAAATCAAACTGGAAGTGTGCAATTATGAATAGGTTTATAATGGTTTCTCATAGCATGGGCGATTTTAAATAAGAAGGGACTCAGGCACAAAGTGGAAGTCTAAATCAAGTCTAGCCGTATAGCCTTTGAAAGGATTTTTGTTCTCTTTAAAGGTAATACAATACCCTCTGTGGTCTGGATTTATGCCCATCAGAACTCTGGCAAGGTCTTTACATTCTCCCAACAATTGTATGCCTGGCATTTATTCCCCAGAAGATTAGTTTTGGAGGAATTAGTCTAAACATCAGGATTAATCTGTCAGGATATCACTGTCTCACACAGCATCTTGAGATTCAGTTGTTGAGATGAGTGGTTCATTACCAGGTTCAGTGTGTGAAAGAAAAAAGAGTGGACTTGCAAACCGCTATTGATCATGGATACGGTTCCTTATTTTTGTTATTTATATTGGGTTAGCTCCTAAAACCCTAGTCATTGACCGGTACCCCATTGTACTAGGCAATGTACAGATGCAGAACAAAAAGATGGTCCCTGCCCCAAAAAGCTGACACTTAAAGACAAGAGACAAATGGATACAGACAGGTAGATGGGGAGCACAAGGAAACAAGGTCCTTCTAGGTTATTAGAGAATGAGGGGTACTGTGTAGAATAATTCTACAGGACCAAGCCCCAAGACATGAATTTCCCTTATTCATTTCAACGGAGTGTTCAGTTTGAAGCTAATCCAGTTCAAAGACCCTCTTGACAGAAATCTAATCAGAATCCAAATGATTCAGTGGGATTTGAATTCTATATCATTGCAAGTGTGTTACCTTGGGTAGCAAGATAAGGAGACATGATCCTACCTGTGACCCCGTTTGCTATTGGCTTCATAAACCTCCATATCAATATAATCTGCAGTCCTGTTCTGCTGCTCACAGCACTGCCTCTGTTCCTACAGTCTGCAACTTCTGGCCTGGTTCAGTTCCAACCCACCCTGTATCCTACAGTGGCTTTTTCTTAAGTCCTGACCACTCCATTCAACACTCTTCTTGAATATTTCATTATTTCAGAGGAACTCCAGAACAATGCATGAGAATTTCCTCATGAGCAGGACCATCTACTCTAACAACTCAAATGTTAATTTTTTGAGAAAAAAAATTTTTTTACACAAAATGTTTAAATAAATAGCTTCACTATACCACCAAACCTGGCCTCACTGCCATAGGTATTCAGATACTATGATGATAATTCAGTATAATAGCCTAGATAGAATAGTATTCTAAAAAAACCGCACCCTAACTACACATTGGTTGTTTCAATTTCTGTCCATGTTTGCTGAGCTCTGATAATACAATAGTGTTTACACTCTTGGATGGAGGTCAGGACTCCAGGGTTCTATTCCTGTCACTGTCACACTTGCCAGCAAGAGGCTGTTCTAAGAGTTAAACTTTTTAGTTAAAAAAAGCTCTGAGACCTTAACTGAGGACGATCATGGAGAATTAAGTGTCATTGTGGTGAGTCAGATTCTGGGAGCCATCACAGGAATCTCACTGAAGGACTTCACTAATCTGTATGCAAATAATCACTCAAAATGAACTACACTGGGGGAACATTAATCTTGCAACAGAAAATAAGAAAAACAAGGCAGTTCACAGCTGAATATGAAGCTCTCTGCATTGGCTGCAGCACACCAACCCCCCTAGCCCAAAAAAGCAGGCAAAGGGTTGATGTACAGTAGGTAATCCCTTTCCCATTTTTTAAACAAAAGAGTAGCTGCATCAGTGCTACCAATAATATAAGCTCTGGTGTAGATCAGGAGTAGGCATTTTGACTATGGTTTCATCTAGTTCTGTTCAAATGTTAGCAAAGGAATGCAGGGTCTGTGGATCCTGTTGCACTGTCAGTTTGCAATAATGACCACAGAACAACTCTGCTGTTGCTCCATAGCCTATGTGGTGTGCAGGAGGGGAATATTTGTCCCTCTCTAACCTCTGCTAAGCATAAAGCACAGAAATTGCATAGGGGAGCAGGTTTCACGGCATGGAGCACATTAACATATATTCTACTTGCACACGTTTCATAGCTGTCCAATGTGTTTTTCCCCCACTCATCAAATATATTTGAGTTTTTAAAAGGACTTGATTTTTGCTTCCTCTCTGATCCTAAGGTGAAGTCACATTACCAAATTGTATTCTTTCCTCTGTGCATGAGGCTGCCATTGAAACAAATGCATTCAAATTCAGAATTTGGCCAGAAACATCCAGCATTCGCATGGTGACAAGACGCTGTCACAAAATCTTAGGAGTTTTCTGTAGAAGCCGGCGAAAGAGAGGAGAAATCTCTTATTCACCCAGAGTTGTTGTAATATCAAAGGCACCACACAAAATGTCTGTCCCAGTAAACTGCTTTCCATAGAAATGTTCTGGTTCTGCAAGTATGTCCCCTCTTTAAATGTGCACTTCCTTCCTTCTATTGTTTTCTGCCTCAGCCTTAACTCTGGTTTAATCTGCATTTCTCAGCACTGTTCATACTGTGAGGGAATTGCTTTCTGCCACAGGGCTAAGCTAATCCAAATGTTGTCCCTGTTGAATGAATATTTACATGGTTCACAACAGAATCCAGTGAGGCTGCCAAACTCTGACTCGTAAAAGTCCTCCCCCAGCGGTTCCTCCAACTCTCTGAACAACCCCTCCTGCTTTTCCTCAGAAACCTTTTCTTGTCTCACTGTCTCGGCAGCTCCTCCTGCTTCCCTTTAGTAACTTCTCTCTCCCCCACACTTAACTTCCTATATTTCTGCCTTCTCTCCTCACATCTCTACAGTTGATCTTGGTACAAGTTTGCCAACAAAACAAACACAACAACAACAAAAAGACCTGTGGCAGCAAGTCTCAGAGCACAGGTCAACTGACTTGGGCTTACACTATGGGGCTAAAAATAGCAGTGTACGTGTTTGCTGAAACCTAGGCTTTAGCCAGAACCCAGACATCTACAGGTCAGTTGACTGGGGCTCTGAGACTGGCTTTGGGTTTTGCTTTTTTTTTTTTTTCTTTTTGGCTGTATAAATGGACCCAGATTTCAGAGTAGCAGCCGTGTTAGTCTGTATTTGCAAAAAGAAAAGGAGTACTAGTGGCACCTTAGAGACTAACCAATTTATTTGAGCATAAGCTTTTGTGAGCTACAGCTCGGATGCATCAGAGACCCAGAGTGGTACGTGCTGTGCCTGTGTCTCCAGCAGCAAGGTTGCAAGTAAGAGTCAACACCAGAGACAAAAGCTACATTTTCTACCTTTGCTGTTCTTTTCTTTTGTGTGTGGTTGATCGGTGTTGTTTTCTAGAAAATGGGATTGGACTCTCTTGACAACGACAACATCTCAACTAACTTTTCTGTTCCCCAAAAGAGCAGTTATTACCATCCGAGACTGTCAAACAAGGAGGAGGAATGTCATTAAAGATTCTCTACAGCTAAAGGGAGAGGGAACAAGATATGTTGTTAAAGTAAAAATCGTACTTAATACTCAACATTTCAAATGCTTTAACTGTTTTTTTCCTTTTCTGTATCTTTAATAAAATGTTAAAATGATTTTTACTAATGTGTTTGCCATGGTACTAAGCAGGCTGAGGTCTCTGAATACAAAGCTTTATTTAAAACTGTTTAATGTTGGACAATTTCATGGTCATGTTAACACCTTTGATTCCTTGTGTTTATTTAAATGGAATAAAGGGCTCCAAACACTGAATGTGAGATTCTGATCTGAGGTACATCAGTGTAAATCCAGAATAATTCCGTCAATGTCCATAGAGGTTTTCTATTTATTTCACAGTAATCACCATCAAAATCTGGCCCTAGATCCTAATGTAATAATAGACTACTTAGGTTTAGGCATGGGGTTCCCACTCCAGTCTTATTAAAAACAAGTAGGTAACCTGCAGGTTTCCTGGAAAGGATCAGTCCAAGGTGCATCTCATTGGGGGTCTCTCGGCATTGTCTGCATGCTGCTAAAACAGCACTTCCTGCACAGCTCCTGATAGTGGGCTGCTCCAACAACAGTAACAGGCTGCTTGTAACCTAGTAACTACTATCTGAATGTCATCTTTCGGCATTCCAAAGAAATCCTGTGGGTCCTGTTATTAAACATGCATTGTTTAAAACAAACCTTTTGATTCTAACTAGATGCAAAAAGAAAAGGAGTACTTGTGGCACCTTAGAGACTAACCAATTTATTTGAGGATAAGCTTTCGTGAGATGAAGTGAGCTGTAGCTCACGAAATACAGACTAACACGGCTGTTACTCTGTAACTAGATGCAGGAGTTATTCTTCTGTGAAGAAACAAGATTTCATCTCTTTCAACATTTTATATCCATTCTGTGTTCAGATCCCATGGATAAGTACAATTACCCACATTTTCCAGACGGGAGTCGCTTCAACACACACATAATAAAACACTAATTGGTTGTGTTGAACAGGCAAAAAGGCACAGCCAAATGCATATGTACAAAGGTATACAGCATAGGAGTGCAGAACTTGGAATACGTAACTTGACTTTGTGGCCTTCGTTACAATGTAATGTAACAGCAGCTAATAAAGTGGGTAGTGTCAATGGTGGACAAGCAGTCATCATCTTAATTTAAACTTTTCTTAAAGATGTTGCATTTACAAGGCAATTGCCACATTCCTTTGCTCCTTATAAAAAAAAAACCCTTAGTAAGCTTCATTAAGCCCATTTGGCATGAGTGCGGCAACCCAAATCAGAGACCAATGGAAGCACCAATACTTTTGGGAAGAGCTTGCTCCAATACTGAGGGCCTCATACTCTCAGAAGACTGACTGTGAGTGGCACCATCAGGATGAGGGTTCAAAGCCCTTCTCCTTCTCATTGTGGCTTTCACTCAGTTTCTTGAGATTCCCAGAAAGTATGGTGC
The DNA here is from genome assembly GCF_965152275.1 of Natator depressus. Classification (NCBI taxonomy): domain Eukaryota; kingdom Metazoa; phylum Chordata; order Testudines; family Cheloniidae; genus Natator; species Natator depressus. The sequence goes on along the minus strand of NC_134237.1, from coordinate 121,087,246 downwards.
AGCAGCTCCTGTGGCCAAGCAGGATTTTGAGGAACTATGGTGGTGATTGAGCCCAAGATCCATCACCCATCTCATCCCAATGAGAAGGAAGAACTGCAGGAGCTCAATGTGCACTTCACTGGTTACACTGAAAAGGTCAAGTCACTGGAGCAGATGAAACAAGCCCTGGAGGCCGAGCTGCTGGAGCTGAATGAGCAATTCCAAACAGGAGCTGCTGGCGATAGAGAGGAATATGAGCACGGGTTCAAAGAGATGAAGGAGCTGAGAAGATGACTCAGGAAAAGGGGGTGGCTGACACTGAGCAGGGGAATCAGGAGGAAAAGACTGACATCTGGAGGGTGAGATGTGAAGAACCACCGGCACTGAAAGGTAAGGGAAATGTTCAGGCAATTCAGCATCCTTAGGGTTAGTGTTGCAAAATGCAGATAAGAAGTTCCCCTAAACTCAGGGGAAGGATCGAATGATTTGATTTGGGAATCATATTATTGTTTGCATAACAGTAATGGACAGAGGCCCCAATCAGAGAGCATGGCCTCATCAAAGTAGGTACTGGGCAGATATAGTAAAAATTTATCTCTACTAAGGATATTACACAAATCACAATATGCACGGAGAGTATAGCTAGCCAAATTCTGCACCAGCTTTCATCTTCCCACTCTTGCTGAAGTCAATGAGGCTGCCTGGGGTCAAAGGCAACAAACTTTTAGACACTGTGATAAATGATAATGTGGTGCATAGGATCAAAACTGATTTCAAGCATTATCTCCAGCTCAAAGGGGTTTTATTTGTTGCTTACGGCCTCCATGTGTGTGTGGTGGCTAATATCAAAGTCCTTCTGATGAATGGAGAACACACTTTATGAACTCCAATCTCAATGTGTAACAAAACATTTATTTATTTTCTGGGATGGGTTGACTTTGAGGGATGAACATTCAGCTGAACAAAGGGAAAGATTAGTTGTAACTCTGTGATTTTCCTTCCTGGAATCTCTCACACCAAGTTAGAAAACTAAAATGAATTGACCTTGTGTTAAGTGAACAACAGTCTGTCACTTAAGCCAGACTGTAATTTACATATTACAGCTAATATCTTTCATAACAGATAAGGCTGACAGGACCCCGAGAGAGTTCTGTCAGGATGTAGACAATGCACAGTGCAGAAACTTGACCTGGAGAGAGGGTGCAGCTGTTGGTGGATGAGACTGCATTTCTTAAGAAACTTCATGAGGATGAGATCACTGACCTTCAGAAACAGATCCAGGGATCCAAACTCTCTGTAGACCTGGAGTCCATCTGCCCAGACCATGCTGTTGCCCTGCATGATATCAGAGCCCAAATCAAGGAGCCCAAATCACAACCACTCTAAAGCAGAGAAATGATATAAAGCAAAGTATGACACACTCAAGAGTCAAGCTTCCAAAGATGAAGATATTAAGATCATGAGATCAACAAGTATTCATTTCAGGTAACTGACCTGCAAAACCACACTGATGCTCTGAGGGCCCAGAATGAAGCTTTGGAGAAACAAACAACTTGAGGAGAAAGAGACTCGTCACCTGGAGAAGGTGGCTGGGTTCCAGGTAATCACTGTCCAGTTAGAATGTGAGCTACTAGAGACCAAAACTCATTTGTCCATGTTTCTGTAAGACTACCAGACCCTACTGAGTATCAAGCTGTAGTTGGATGCAGAGGTTGCAGTCTACAGGAAACTCCTGGAGGAGCAGCAGCAGAGACTGGATATTCCTGCTGACTGTGGTGATAGGTCCCATTAGAAATAAGATACCTATGAATACGATCCTGGCAGGTATTTAATGTATTCCCTAATAAGAGAAACAAACAATCACTCTGCACAAGAAATTAGGTACTCATTTGTTACATTAGGACTATTCACACCAAGTTCTGCAGCCTAAAAATAACACTACTGTGGAGCAGTTTGCCTTAGATACATAGACGTGGAAGAAACTTTCCACAACTCAACTGCCCAAAACTGAGTGCACCCAAGAACACATCCCAACTTGATCTCTGTCCTCAGTGATAGAACTGTGTTTTTAAACCATTGTTTACATATTATATTTTGTATGGTGTCTGGAGCTTTTTGACAAATAGGTCCCAGACAGATACAATTTATGAGGAATTCTTCTACTGTACAGATGCCCTGTGGTGCAAAGGATATGACCAGGCAAGACAATTTTTCAGGAAACACTGCTTTATAATGGTTTAATGACCAAAGTAACCAAACAAACTCAACCTCAAGAGCCTGAAGGACAGAGCGCAAATATAATACAGTATATTGTCAGTATAGTGTTGTACATGCATTATAATGTCAGGGTAACAAGCAACAGTTTGAAACCTCCTGAATCTGGCATGCTTGGTCTGTGAAAGAGGACAACCTAAGAAAGTTATATGAACATGCTGACATTACAAGCTGCCTTTCTAAGCAGATGTATAGTCAACACTAATGTGAGAATATACAATGTATGTATAGCTTGCCCTAGAATGGTAATAAAGAGGACATGAATTCCTACTTGCTTGAGGAGTGGCACTGGACAAGTCACTTCTACACTGTTTCCTTGTCTGTAAAATGAGGGTATTTACTAGCCACTATCACTGTGTGTCCTGAGGATTGTTTAATGTCTGTACAGTGCTCTGTACATGTAAAGTGCCATATATATGTTGTGCTATTATTAGTGACAGGTTTAAAATATTAGAATTATATAGTTATAACAGCACTGGTTGCTCCCTCTTACAAAATGAGAAATCTGATCAGGGTTTAAAACAGCATATTTTAATAAGAGCTAGTGTAGTGGTTACCATCCCAGGCTCTGCCAGTCAAGCACAATCTCCGGCCGCTAAATGTCCAGTGGCGCAGCAGGGTTAAGGCAGGCAAGTTAGTATGAAAAAAATTGTTCATTTTTAATTTTTTGCTGTCTTATACAAAATGTCTTGTTTTTAAAGATCAGGAGAATACAAAAAAGGAGAATTTCCATGATGCATCTGGTGGAAACACAAACATGTACAACAACTGCTTAAAATGCCTTTGAAGACTGCAGCCATCCTTGTTGATTCTTGGAATGGTTAACTAAACATCTGACATTTCAAAAAGTGAAAAACTATTTCAGATCAGGAAATCTTCATTTTTTATGCAGCATGAGTGCATGTACATATTATGCACTGGATTTTTAACACCGAATAAACTTTTTTAAATGCAGAAAATTGATGCATCATTATGCTACTTATATTATACTTATACTCATCAGTTATATTGCAACATTAATTTTGAGATTTAGTAAAAATTAACTTTCCCAAATAAGGTGACATCTCTTTTGTATCAGAAATCTTGATACAAAAAAAAGTCTCATTTTGCAAAAATGAAGTATGCTTTTCTTGGCGTTAAAGGGAAAAATATAAGTATCAGCACAGTTTTTCATTTGTACCCTCATATTTCAGGGTCTATTGGTGCTTTCATTGTAAATCTAATTCGAGAAGGTAAAAAGAAAACATTGTGGCTAGTCTGAGGCAGCTTAGTATAAATTTTGCATCTGGATTGATTGGAGTTACTTTGTTTTTCAAGAAAACGTTAAAGTCAAAACCACCATTTTTCATTCACAAATTGGCCAAATTATAAAATGACAGCTCTCCAGAACTCTGTTTAAAAATGAACATGTGATTCCATTTCTAATTTGCGTGTACATTGTACACTTACACAATCACAGAAGTGAATAGTTAGGAACTATACAGATGCACAATCACAGTAAATACATGTGCATATTAAAACTCTTGTTTTGACTATGCAATTACACACAGTTCAGAAAACTATGTATTCAACTTTGAAATGGAAATTTAAATATGGCATTGTGAAGTTCTGTGTTTATATATCAAATCAAATCATCTTACTTTAAAAGTAAAAAGTTGTTTATTCTAACCACTAGCCTGGCAAACTCAACTTGGCATTTAAGGATAAGCTGTATTTTTTCTGGCTCATGGACGTCACCACCATTAATAAAAATCGTGCAGGACCGATGTTGACATCACCTGTGCAACACTGTCCTTATGTACGGGTATAGCTGAGTGCAAAATATTGGAAAAAATTAGTTTTCAGGTTTTTAAAAGGGGAGAAGAAAGTAGACTGTATGTTTATGTGTAGGGAGATCCATCCTGGATTCTATATACCACTGTGACAACCATTGTGACAAGCATGGTATAAATATGTAGACAGAAAAGAATGGGATTGCATAGAGCGATCTGAGGCTAGAATCCGTCCTTCCTATTGGAATTTAAACCCTGATCCAGCAAAGCATTGCACATATGAGTAACTTCTCATATGAGTGGTCCTAGGGGAACAATTCTATGAATGATACATATAGAAAAGAATCCAACTCACTCTCCCACAGCTCTGCTGTCTCTGTAAGGCTACTAGTAAGTACAGTGTAAAACAGTGAATATTTAAAAAAAAGAGTACTTGTGGCACCTTAGAGACTAACAAATTTATTTGAGCATAAGCTTTCGTGAGCTACAGCTCACTTCATCGGAGTGAGCTGTAGCTCACGAAAGCTCATGCTCAAATAAATTTGTTAGTCGCTAAGGTGCCACAAGTACTCCTTTTCTTTTTGCGGATACAGACTAACACGGCTGCTACTCTGAAACCAGTAAATATTTACTGTCTCTGAAGTCATTAACTACACATGAGGAGCAGCAGGTTGAGGAAAAAGTTGCCATTTTTACATAGCTACTTTTCAAAGTAGAGCTGCAGTTTAAGGGTTTCGTGTTTGTGCAGCTGTGAAGTAAAAATGGTTTCATTTTGCAGAGGTTCTTTAGAACCTTTATTAGCCTCTTCTTTAGAATAACTTTAAGCATTTTGAAACTGGAAAGTAATTATAGAAGGTATGTAGTTAAAAAAAAAAAGTTTTGCAGAAAAAGTTACAATTATTTCTTCGCTGCACATATAATTAGCCATGGATGAATTTAGGATATAGGCAGATTGGGATGTTGATCCAATTCAAGTGACCAACTTTACATAGTGAAGTGTTTCTCCACAAATATAGCGGATGGAACACAGAGTACAAATATTTTCCAATGGTCATTCAGGTACCCATTGTCAGTAACTGAACTTGTTTTATGATGAAATATGTAAATATGATTTAAAGCTGGGAGAGTAATCAGATAGTTATGAAGGTGCTGAGCTAGTCTGTTTAACTGACCCATGTTACACAGAGTGTTAGAACAGTAAATTGAGGTCAACATTAAGATTCAGTACATATGAAGCAAATGTCAAGTTATTGAATTGATAAATGGATGCTGAGCTTTAACCAGGCACCAACTGTCAATAAACTAGTTCCATTAAGCCCTAGAGTACACGAATCCTACTTTCCTGAAGCTAAATGCTAATTAAAACATTACTGCTTGAACTCCAAGTATTATATAGTTGTGATGCTAATTCAACGTCAGCAATTTTGCAATATCAAAAATACACAAAAAAGTCTATGCCTGTTACTTGATTTTTAGAATACCCATACAAAGCACCATAATATGGACACTCAGAATTGGTCAGAAGTTCCTGTCAAGAACGCACAATCTGTACAGTTTTCTGAACACCTATTCACCAAAATATTTCTCATTAATATGACAATAAGTACAACAAATACAACAAATACAAAAGGATGTTATCTTTATTTTTCACATGAAAAAAATACAGCCAGCTAACCAACTTATCAGAATCCTTTTTCAGACCGTTCTTGAAGGCACTTGTTTTCCACAAAAGGAATGCACCTAGATATAATGTCTCCTCAAAACCCATCAGTTTATATTTTACCTGAAAGTAAAAATATAATGTCCCAGGGTTTCCTGTTGTAGAATGTCAATGTCTAATTTTTAAACTTCTTCCGCTTCATTGCCTTCCATTCACCTTCCTGTGTAGCAAGGCTATTGAAAAGATTTTTCACTTTTCTTTTTCTGTCAGAATCCCTATAAAAACAAACACATGTTTAAATCTTTATTCTGATATCAGATAAAATAGCAAAACAATATGTATTTTAATATTTATAAAAAGCTACATTTTTGAAACACTGCCTCTGCTACAGTTTAAGTTACAAATATTATAGATATGATACTTAGAAATATACATTATATGACTATATGAATGTAACAGCAACATTCAAACACATGCAAAATATATAGAGGTTGATGAGCAATAATCATCAGGTAACTCTCATTGCAAGTCTTGTAGCGGTTGCTCCCAAGTTGTCAGACAACTGTTTGACCTCAAAATATGGTTGACCAACATGCCAGTCCTGATAGGGACTAAGAGTGAACACTGGCCAGCATACAGAGTAACTCCACTGCCAGTAACCATATATTACCTTTCCATAATTTCTGAAAGCTGCATTCTAGCCAGGAACTGGTTATCTCTGCGGATCTCCCGAACAGCTCCTTTAAATTCACGTTTGTGTTTGTGAATCAGCCTCTTTCTTTCCTGCTCCTCCTTGCTGCCTCCCTGTTTCCTCCCAAACTCCAGGCTGAAATTAGAATGCATGTATGAACAAGCATAAATTATTATGTCAAGCATACTCTTTTATACTTCACAGGAACTAGCTTTTATATAGATGTTACTTCTTGATATTCTACGTCTTTGCACACTCCTATTGCAACTCTCAATACCAAGGGCTTAACAGTCTCACTTATAATTACATATTTATAGGATACCATAAAAAAAAGTAACTGACTATATTACATAATTTAGATAAAGAGCAGACAACATTTTCCAGAGAGCCAATACACAGCAACCTTCCACATGTAGCACTATACTCAGAAGTATAGAGGCTGAGAAAACCATACTAGCTGGCTAAATCCAGTTGTCCGTAGTTAGTGGGAAACCTGGACAAAAATGAATTCTCACAATGTGTTCTAAGGTTAATATTTCTCACGATAAATTTGGGGGAGGGGGGGAGGTGTGTCTGTGTGTGTGGGGGAACGGCGGATACTTGATTTGTTTCACCATTTCGGCAAATAGCCAGAAGGAATTCAGTATGAATGCAAATGGTGGAGCAAATGCAGTATCTTAACGGAGACCAACACGTAAGATAATTTATGATAGTAACTAGTGCCTCTGTCTGGAAATGAAGCAGCAGCCAGTGAAGAGTATGCGTGTAATATGCCCTTGCCAGTCTACCTGAGTCAGAGCGTAACTGCATTCGGTATTAGTAAAAGCTACCAAATACCTTTCAAAGTTAATCCCATGTTGCTATAATCTAACCCAGAACACAAAAGATATACATGATGTGTATGTGGAAAGGTCTATATCTGATAGGAAGGGGTGAAATTTCTCGGTCAGCCAAAGATAAAAAACGTGTTTCTGGCCATTGTGACAATCTGGGAATCTAGGAAAGCTGAGAAGTCTAGACAGACCCCCAAAATTAAGAACCAGTTTAAACAGATACCCAGATTGTGTTTTATGTTGTGCTGGAGGTCAGATCAAATGCTCATCTATGAATCTATTATTGAGGGAGAAATGAATAAGAGAGCAGGAATAGCCTCCAGATCCCCTGATTTCCAGTCCTATACTCTAGCCATAAAACAAGACAATCCGTCCTTAATTTCTCAGGATTCCTCCTTCCCTTTCTCTGGGTAGTCAATCCTTGGCAGTGTGTGCACCTAATGTAGGAGATGGCAATTCCATTCCCTACTCTGCTTGGAAATTTAGGAAAGAATGACCAAGAGCCTTTAGCTGAAGCCTCTCTCTATGCTCCTAAATGCCTAACCTGCAGTTTTGCTTTCTTCACTTCTATAAGGATTACTGTACTTACACTTTCACTATTTTGGGTGTATACAATTTCAATGGCACAGGCTTCTTTTTCTCACACACCAAGGGGGTATAGTGTTTTCCTTTGTCCTCTATCTCTTTCAGAGCATTTTGATGCAACTCCTGAAAATGCAGAGGAGGTTAGGATTTTAAAAGCTAATCAAAGATACCATGTTTTACAAACCAGTTATCGGCTGTCTCAGGAATAATGTTTTCCTGGCTAAGGCATCCTCAACAAGCTACTTTCTCTCTTAGTAAGATCACACTTAACCTTTAGGATATTTGCTAGTCCTGAAGAGTTTTAAACCTTCAGGTCTGGCTACTTTCAAAAGGCTTTCCAAGGTCGACAGGGGGTGCTGCGATGGACAGCAGGAAGGGTCTGTGGCCAAAGAGAAAAAAGAGGCCAGGTTGGCATGACTGACAATTGACAAAACCTAGTTTAACTCAGCTCCTGTTTCTCAACTTAAAACTCTAAGGCTGAATATTCATTGCTCTAAGGGTTACATTTTGTGACTCTAACATGGCCTTTCCATGCCATCTACATTACATCTTATTCTCTAACCTATTTCATCCTGCCTCTTCTGCTAGAGAGGACGCTACTGCTAAATAGGAGGGTCCATCCTCATTGAATGCAAAAGAGAGTCAGGCTACACTCAGATCATCTTATTCTTCCATCTCTGGAAAAGAAAGAGCTAACTAACTTTAACTGGTGAAGCTGACAATACATATTTATACTGGTTTTATTAAGGCACCCATGCCCATGGTATCTGTTACTTTATTTGATACATTTGTTTGACTGTACCAGTGACTTACAGATTCATACAAGATCCTCAGGAACAGCACTGCCAGAATGCTATTCCTATAAAAGGAGCTACTTAAAGAGTTACCACAATGGAGATGCCTTAAATGTTACCCTCTCCACTTAAGTTCCCTCTAAGCTGTGCGACCGCGCAGCAGGCTATCAAGGACTGTGTAGGCAGGGAGAGGCGCTTCTCCCCCAGCCCCAGGCTTCTGCAGCAAGAGAGGGCTGGGGGGAGTCCTCTCCCCCTGCTGCAGCCCCGGGGCAGCCTGCACCCCAAAACCCTCATCCCCAGCCCCACCCCAGAGCCCTCACCCCCCATCCCCGCATCCTAGCCCTGAGCCCCCTCCCGCACCTTGAACCTCTCATCCCCGGCCCCACCTCAGAGCCTGCATCCCCCAAGCCAGAGCCCTCACCGCCCCCCAACCCTCTGCTCTAGCCCTGAGCCCCCTCCAGCACCCTGAACCTCTCATCCCCAGCCCCACCCCAGAGCCCAGCCCTGCACCCCCTTCTACACTCCAAAGCCCTCAGCCCTCACCCCTGCCACACATCACCTCCATATTGGTGCACATAACAAAATTCATTCTGCACATGGATGTAAAAAATTAGAGGGAACATTGCTCTTAAAAAGGTGGGTTTGGCTGCACCATGAAAAATGTCCATCCAAAACATTATGTACACATTCCAACTTTTCCACAGAAACACTCATCTAGTCTTCAAATTGTCTAAGGGCTTGTCTATATACCAACTTAGTGCACAGCAAGCTGAGGTGTGACTTTATAGTATAACAGTAGTAGATCAATGTGCCTTACAGAATTTTTAGTGTGCAGCAGCAGGGACCTTAGGATGCGGCAGGCTAGTGCATCATAGATTCATACTCCAGCTATCTGCACACCAAATCCTAAAAAGATAACATGCTTGGCCTTTGAAAAAATATTTCACTTTGTTTTTATTTTTAATTAGCTTTACATTTTTTGTTAGCACATATTGAGATCCCAGAATTTACTAACTTCTACATCAGCAATTAGGTTTTTGGGGAACATTTACCTGCAGTTGTTTAGGGTATTCACTCACTGGTATATGTTCTGTAAGAAGTGCTCTGATGGGTTGCATTATTTCATGGAAGGATGACAAAGATTCATACAGAGCTGCACATTTCTTAATGAGATCCAAACACACAGCTAGACACGATAACCTGTTAGAGAGATATACACAGCCATGTTAAAATCATATCTGCAATAATTTTACTGCATAATTAGAATATGCAGATGAAAGTTTCAAGAGTTTCAAACTAAACAAATTATAGGCAGTGTTGATAGTGCCACCTATTTTAATGCGAAGCGTCAGGCAACCTTAATAAGAAAACCTTGTTTTCTGCTGCTTATAACTTTGCCAAACTAACTGTTTGGGCTGAAATTTTCTCTTCTCATTTCTGCCTGCTTCAGGCTGATTTTTTTTTTTTATTTTGGAAAATTTTGGCCAAATATGTTCAGTCATTTTCATGAATAAGGCTAGAAAAAATAGCTTGTTTTGCCCATGGTAAAATATTTTTGCAACCTTTTATTTGAAGAGCTCTAGTGTCCTCATGTTTTGGAGGAGGCACTTAAAATTTAGCAGAGGTTGGCTTTTGTGTCAGGGTTGTGCTATTTGACATCTTTGTGAAAATCCACCCAAAACTGGCCAAGTTATAAGCCTCTGAACAATTTCAGTTTGCACATGTCAGTAGAGACTTCAATTGTAGTAGCTAAATTTCTGAACATTCCATCTTGACTGAGCATGGCCCAAGCTTCCCAGAACTGCTAGTGCTGCCTACACTATGCCCGTACCATCCTCACACAGAGCAACTGAGCAGGCTCCATCCCCTAACATCTTCTAATGCTGACAGGACTCCACATGTGCCATCCCCATAGAGTGGATGGGCATGCTCCAGCCTAGGGCTGTACGTGGCAAAGCCCAGCTTTCCCTACAATGACTGCTCCCAACCAGAGGGGTGTCAAGGGCTGGAAGTGAGAGCAGGGAGTCTCTCTCTCCTAAACTCTCAATGTTCCCTGGCTCTCAGGCAGCATGGAAGAGAAATCTGTCTAATTTGAATGCAGAGGGGACAACAGCAGGACTGAGGGGAAGGAAAGAACTAGATAGGGGATAAGAGGTCTGGTGAGACAAGGACTGGAGAAATGGGGGAGGCTGGAACTGGTTGGCCAAGAAGACTGGTACTGGAAGTCAGAGAAGGAAAAATGGTGGCGGGGGGGGGGGGGGTGAGAGGGAGGAAGGGAGACAGATCCAACCAGGAGCCAGGGAAGAACTAAGACTTGCTGTGCAAAGTGACTGGGACAGGGAGACAGTGACGGGGGGGGAGACATGGCCAAGGGGATGGTATGATGGGATACTAGATGGGGAGGCCTCTGAGTTACTATAGAGAATTATTTCCCAGGTATCTGCCTAGTAGGTCTTGCCCACATGCTCAGGGTCTAACTGATTGCCATATTTGGGGTTGGGAAGGAATTTCACCTCAGGTCAGATTGGCAGAGACCCTGTGGGTTTTTCACCTTCCTCTGTAGCATTAGGCACTTGCAGGTTTAAACTAGTGTAAATGGTGGATTCTCTGTAACAAAGTCTTTAAACCACTATTTGAGAACTTCAGTAACTCAGCCAGAGGTTAGGGCTCTAATTACAGAAGTGGGTGGGTGAGGTTCTGTGGCCTGCAACGTGCAGGTCAGACTAGATCGGTGATTTTCAAACTGTGAGTCACAACCCAGTACTGGGTCACAGAATGTAAAGCACTGGGTCACGGCAGCTCTGATCTATTCTGAGCCCTCACAGCTGCAACTGAAGTCAGTAGGAGCTATGCTTTGAATATATAAAGTACTATAACTTACTCCAAAAAGTCAGGTCCCAGGAATCTCAAATTGGCACAGAAAATTAGTGGAAGCTTTTGACCTTAATCTCCGTGCCTTAGTTCCCTGCCTGTAAAATGGGGGTAATATCACTCCCTCACTTCACAAGGATTTTGTGAAGATACATTCATTGATGTTTGTGAAGCACTCAGATATTATAGTGATGAGTGTCACAGAAAAGCGCAGGAGGAAATTAATAATTCTGTCTTCAGAGCAGGATTTGAATAATGTGCAGTAAATAAGGCCTATGGCCACACAAGGAACAACGAGGAGAAACTATTCAGTAGCTGCTCATTAAATAAATATCATCCATTCTGTGCACTGAACAAGGCTAGGACTCTGTGGAAAAACAGAATGTGATCATGTAACTGAACACTGAATCGCAATGCATACCCACAACTGGGTCGAATTAAGGTTCCACAGGCTATCTTAACTCTCGTAACTTCTGAGCACTTGACTTTGCAATCCTAATAATGTTCTTTTGATGTGGTTATTTTTTCATGTAATCAAGATTTATTTGCTGCTTAAGGATCTGACCCGTCAAAATGTTTAGCAACTCCTGTGGGGTGCTGAGCATCCTCAAATCTCACTGAAGCCAAAAAGAGTTGGGGGTGCTTTGCCCCACAGAAAGTGCTCTGCACTTTGCAGCATCAGACCCTAAGAATGGTATATTTCGTTATTTAATATGTTACAAGAACCATATGATGAAAATAATTTATTACACTTGTCCACCCTCAGCTTTTGTCCTAGAAGGTAACATGCTTGACAGAACATTGTCACCGAAGTTACACAAGAAATAACTTGGAGTTTCCCCTTACATATTCTTCACATACCTGAAATGATTCATTTCTGTTTTGCTGCTTTCCTTTAATCTAGTCATAATACTGAGTGGCAGATTTTGCTTTTGCCATGTCTCCATATCCTTCTTATCACAGACCAAGAGTAATTTTGAATTTTTTCCTGCTGGTCTGAAAGGATGCACTGGAGTATAGCCTAAAAAACACAGTTACAACAGTTATATACAGATTAGTTCTCACAATTAAAACTTAGTCTTAAAACAGAAAAAAGTTGATTTATAGAAAATTTATAGTTTTATAAAGATCCTTTATTAAAATTAGGCTATTTCAAATATACACAACGCTAATCTTTTTACAGAAACATTAGCCCAGTAATAAAGTCAGTGGGGGGTAGGGGAGAAAGATGGTGGCACCTGTAAGGATCAGAATAAGAGATCAGCTGGACGAGGGAACTTGCAAAGCAGTAGGGACAGTGACGTCAGGAAAAGTTTCACAGCACCCTGTCCTAAACTAATTCTCCCTGGGAAATTGCCAACCCTGATAAAGAAAAATAAATCTGTGCAATGAACAGGTTTTTAAGCCCTGCAGGCTTAGAAAGGAGCTCATTTCAAAACCTTTTAGCAACGAAAATAAAAATAATTCTATTAAGTTATTTATATATTATATTGACATTGATGCAAATGGCTCTTTATACGTATGCAAGAAGAGTCTCTGCCCTGAAAGTACAAAGACAACTCGGGGGTAAAGACAGATGAGGTTTTGGCTTTAAGGCCCCAATGCTCATGCTTAACTTTACTACTGTAAGTAGTACCAGTAAGTCAATCCGACTACTCATGGTAGTGAAGTAAAGCATGTGCATAACTGTCCACAGGATCAGGGCCTGAATGTTTAAATTATACTTATCTGCTCTACTTCTAACAGAATGGCAGACAGTATTTATTCTACTCGTATGTTTGATCAATATATTACCAAAGGTTACCTGCCTAAAAATGACATTTCTCCCACAAAGGAAGAACAATGGACTTTTTTTTTTTTTTTTTTTTTTAAAAGGGGAACAATTTTTTCTAAAGCCTTAAGTACATCTGAATCTGCATTTGAGACATACTCTCCCAATCTTCTCTTAGGATCTGTTCCACATCTCTTCCTCACATGAAAGGCAGATGGATCAGGCCCTCAATGTTAAAATAATGGAGTTACATTAAATTATGTTACTAGCTGTTAAAAATAAATATTAAGGAATTTATTGGTATGATAGCATATCAATATGTATCACAAAATTAGGTGTGAACTCATTTTTAAATATCCTGTGTCAACAGACAACCAAGCTGCCAGGACAATCATATGAAGGAAATATTTGGCAGGTACTTGTCAAAGCCATATTAAATTGCACAGCAAATATGTCAACAGTTCTAATGTGAATTTCTAAAATATGACTGGATTTTTATACATGCTTCAAATACCAAAGCTTTAAAATATCTCACACAAAAATATTGATATTCTATGTGGAAGTAATTAATATCTATATAGATTAGTGTTGCTATACCACTAACAGACATTTTATTTAACTTTCCCTCACCACACACATAATTAGAAACCAGCACTACATGTTGGGAAGTTTCACACTGGTAACAATTTACAGACCTATCGGCAATAAATCATATCAAAGTTTGAACAATGGAGAAAGTATTGCAAGCAAGCATTTGATTTCCATGATTCGGCAACAACTCTCCTCTTCCCCTTATTGGTGAATTACTGTCACTAAATTCCCTGACAAAGAAAAAAACATGTCATCTTTGCACTTCGAAATGGGGCACTGAGGAAGAGTGCCCAGAAAAAGAGAGAGGCTGGCACGGAAATCATGAGCAAGTAGAAAAGGCCAAATTAAAGAGACAGTCAGAATGATGTGGTCGCAAAGTGCTAAATATGAAGATTGCTCTACATTACAGGCCAGATTTCCCGCTCTGTTAATATGAGTGCAAGGGGAGGCAAATCCAGGCAGGTATGCAAGGAGGGAGAATATCAGCTTTGTGGCATACACCTTCCTTGTATCCTGATTGCATGGAATCCCACTGCAGTTCTTCTGGCATTCTGGTTATCAGGTGAGGAGTGGGTAGCATCAGCTGCAGTCTGCAGCATCAATTGCTACCCCCACAACTCCACAGAAATTAACTTTATCAGCATTAACTCACACTGGTTTCCTCACTACACCATGGTGCCCAAAGGGGAAGGAGCTGTTTTTCTTTGGGGGCTGGGAAGCAGTGTGGAAGAAGGCTTCTACACAGATGGCGCTTGTGTCTGGTGGATCTCCTGGGAACTGCAGCATTTGAGAGCTTAGTTTCCTGGTCAGCTCAGGAGATCTATCTAGGAGATGACTTGGCCTTTTATTTGCAACATGAAGCTCTGAAGGTGGAATTTTTAATTGCAAGGAAGCTTGAGGTATAAAAACAAATGCACATTCATATTTATCATTCCAAGCAAACTTACTCTGTAGTCGTTTTTGGGGTATAGCTATGTGAAGCATTCCAACGAGGAAATTGATAAGTTCTGGTATGAATCTTTGAGACAGTGATACATATTCCAGGAACAAACAGCACACAAACAATCCTTTAATAACATCTTGTAGTGTCATGACTTGGCACTAACAAAAAATAAAAAAAAACCCCTGCATTAACATATTAGTATGAAAATTAAGGCTTTATGCCATGAGCAAAAACAACAACCTCTGATAGAGAGATTTTAATAAGTTTCACAAAAAATGTATGATCTAAACCACCAATCATTTTTAGCAGCTTTTAAAAAATTAGCTAATACATTTTTAACGGGGGTCATTTTTAATACATGTTGCTCCTCCCTAGGAAAATTTGACACCTTACCTCATTGAAGGGAGGATGTGCAGAATTCAGTAGAAATCTTGCCAAAACTACTTTAACCACTTTTAACCACTAGAGGGCACTAAAGCACAACAAGAATTACTTCCTTTTTATATCTTGCCTTGTTTCTGTGATACTTATTCTATTATTTGCTCGTCTGTTGTTAAATTTCGGTCCTACAGTTTGCATCGCAAGGTTGTGATGTCCACTTTTAGAAAGGAACTAAAGAACAACCAGATTTCAAAGTAACTCTGCACTTCATATGAGATAGGAGCAACTGAATCTGGACATTTCAATTATATAAATAGGGCTTTAAGAAAAATGAGACACTTCTGTTCAATATATTTTAATGTAGTTAGGCAAGTTCTGGAGGGACAGAATAGATATTTTATAAATAAAATCAACTATCCCTCTTAAATAAGAGCTATTAGCATATATGGAAGATAGCATCACTAATGAATTGGATCATGTACCCACTATATTCCATGACTCTCACAGACTTTATATACTAACAGAAGAATGGCTTTACTGGGTCAGACCAATGGTCCATCTTGTCTTCTGGCAGCAGCTAATGCCAGATGCTTCAGCAGAAGGAACAGAACAGGGCAATTATCAGATGATGCATTTTCTGTTGTCTAGTCCCAGCTTCTGGAAATTAGATATTTAGGGACACCTAGAGCATGGAGTTCCATCCCTGACCATCTTGGGTAATAATCATTGATGCACCTATCCTCCAAGAACTTATCTAATTCTTCTCTGAACCTACTTATACTTTTGGCCTTCACAACAACTTCTGGTAACAGGTTCCATATGTTGACTGTATGTTGTGTGAAGAAGTACTTCCTTATGTTTGTTTTACACCTGGTGTCTATTAATTTAACACCCCTGGTTCTTTTGTTATGTGAAGGGGTAAATAACATTTCCCAATTCACTTTCTCCATACCACTCATGATTTTATAGACCTCTTATCATATCTTCCCCTTAGTGGTCTCTTTTCTATGCTGAACAGTCTCAGTCCTTTTAATCTCCCCTCTAATTGGCTCTGTTGCCTCTCTCTTTACCCTTTCCAGTCCTAATATATCGCTTTTGGGACGGGGAGACCAGACTGCATACAGTATTCAAGATGTGCGCATATCAGCGATTTATATAGTGGCCTTATGATATTTTCTGCCTTATCATCTGTAACTTTCCTGGCTGTGTAGTTTGGTATGGGACCTTGTCAAAGTCGTTCTATAGTAATATAATATACTATATAAATTGGATCACACTGGTCCACGTGACCTCCTCAAAGAATTCTAATAGATGGGTGAGGTAAGATTTCCCTTTACAAAAGCAGCGTTGACTCTTTCTCAACATATCATGTTCATCTATGTGCCTGATAACTCTGTTCTTTACTGTGGTTTTTACCAATTTGTCCAGTACTGAAGTTAGGTTCTCCAGCCTGTAATTGCCAGGACAGCTCTGGAGCCTCTCTTAAAAAAAATCAATGTTACATTAGCTATCTTCCAGCCATCTGGTACCGAGCCTGGTACCAAGCCTAATGATAGGTTACATACCATAGTGAGCAGTTCTGCAATTTCAGATTTGAGTTCCTTCAGAACTCTTGGGGGAATACCATCTGGTGACTTATTACTGTTTAATTTATCAATTTGTTCCACCAGGTTTTTTACTGACACCTCAATCTTGGACAGTTTCTCAGACGTGTCACTTAAAAAGAATGGCTCGGGTGTGGGATCTCACCCACATCCTCTCCAATGAAGAACGATGCAAAGAATTCATTTTGTATCTCTGCAATGGCCTTTTCTTGCTTGAAAACTCCTTTAGTACCTTGACTGTCCAGTGGCCCCACTGATAGTTTGGCAGACTTCCTGCTTCTGAAGTATTTAAAAATGTTTGCTGTTAGTTTTTGTGGCTTTTGCTAGTAGCTCTTCCAATTCTTTTTTGGCCTGCCTAATTATACTTTTACCCTTGACTTTCCAGAGTTAATGCTCCTTTCTATTTTCCTCAGTAGGATGAGACTCCAATTTTTAAAGGATGCCTTTTTGCCTCTAAACACCTCTTTTACTCAGTGGTTTAGTGATGGTGGCATTTTTTTTTTTGGGTCCTCTGTTGTTGTTTTTTAATTTGGGGTTGTGATCAAATTCACTCCAGTATTCACAGCCTACACACTATTGTAATAATATGTAAAATTATGCTTTGTGAGGTATCATTTGAAAACTAATACCTCACTGGTCAGTAATACCGTAGTGCAATTTATGTAGCAACACTATATGTAAAGTTATGAATATAAGCTGAAATTATAACAAATATAGTTACCAGACAAATCTGGGAAGTGGATAAACTGGTTCCTCACAGACAAAAGACAAGCAGACACCTCTAGCCAGGTGTGATCAAAGTTGATGGGCAATCACCTGTCAAGTGGCCATTCTTTGGTAAGGAAGGGTGACCGGAACAAACAGCTCTGCATTTTAGCAAACAGCAGCATGGAACCTCTTTCACCATGTGCCTCCATCTCCATCCTCACAGCAGAAATAAACTTTATCTAGGGCAGGAGTCGGCAACCTTCGACACGTGGCCCATCAGGGTAATCTGCTGGCGCGCCGCAAGACATTTTGTTTATCCGCAGGCACAGCCCCCTGCAGCTCCCATTGGCCGGGAACGGCGAACTGCGGCCACTGTGAGCTGCAGGGGGCCGTGCCTGTGGACAGTCAATGTCAACAATATGTCTTGCAGCCCACCTGCAGATTACCCGGATGGGCCGCATGCCGAAGGTTGCCGACCCTGATTTAGGGGTAGGCCTCAGAAAATGCATATAAAAGGGGAACTGGACTATAGAAGTGAGGGACAAAAACACCCCAAGGTATACCTCCCTATCCATCTCTTTCACCTAAGGCAAAAAAAATAGCCATTTGACTTTGGGAGAGATCCTGACCTGAAATCTGGTCAGCCCCGTTGCTGGGAGCATGTGGTAACAATTCCACCTTGAACCAAGTCTAGTTTGTTAAGTTTTAGTACTAGGAAGCATTTTATCTTTGTTTTGTAAACATTTCTGACTTTAATGCCTTATACTTGTACTCACTTAAACTCTCTCTTTTTACTTTGATTAAAGAATAGAACAAGTTTATCTAACTAATCCAGTGTTGCATTTAAACTGAATTGTTTGGGTAACTCCATTTAAAAGTAGCCAATTGTTGGATATTGTTCTGTCATGAGGCAACAGACCTAAAATTTCGGAACTGTCCAGGAAAGAGCTGGACAAAGCACAACACACATTTTGGGGAAAAATTCAGGACTGGAAGTGTGTTGCAGTCACTCTGTAAATGATAATCAAGACTGGTGGAAGCCACAGTGTAACTGGAGCGTGCTGCGGCTATACACAGGCACTCAGGGTATGACCTCCAAACTGTTTGGATGTTTGAGGGACCCAGGTTGCAAGCTACAACAGCAAATCACTGTGATGCATCGGAGGTTGCAGGACAGGTGGTGAGACAACCTCCCACTGGTCTGGATTGTACCCTGAAATGTCATAGGGGTATACATTTAGTTTGAGCATCTATTATGATGTTCTTAAATGGTTTCCATTCAGCTTGCAGGCATTTCACTCTTGTGATTGTTTCTTTTAATTTCCTTTTAACTAGCTTCCTCATTTTTGTGTAGTTACCTTTGTGAAATTAAATGCTATTTTGGTGGGTTTCTTTGGCATTTTCCCCCCTACAAAGAGGTTCAATTTAATTACATTATGGTTGCTTTTACCGAGTGGTTCAGCTATATTCACCTTGGACCAGATCCTGTGCTACACTTAGGACTAAATTAAGAATTGCATCTCTCCTTGTAGGTTCCAAGACAAGCTGCTGCAAGAAGCAGTCATTAGTGATGTCTAGAAATTTTATCTCTGCATCCGTCCGGAGGTCATGTGCCTAGTCAATATGGGGATAGTAGAAATCCCCCATTATTACTGGATTTTCTGTTTTTGTAGCCTCCCTAATCTTCCTGAGCATTTCATAATCACCATCCCGGTCAAGAGGTTGATATTATTCAAGTATGGAATTTCAAGCCATAACAGATTCTATGGTACAGTTTGATTCATTTGTGATTTTTCTATATTTAACTCTATACTTCCTTTCACACACAGTGCCACTCCCCCAAAAGCACGAACTATTCTGTCATATATATTTTGTTCCCTGGCTTTACCGTGTCCCACTAATTATCATCGTTCCACCAAGTTTCTATGATGCCTGTTATAGCAACATCCTCATTTAATACCAGGCACTCAAGTTCAAGGGTGGAGTTTTGTATGACAACTCAGTGGATGTGATCTTGTAAGAGTAAGGCTTTACTCTAAGTGGGACTTTACTCCTCAACTAAAAATATTTTCCTGACAGTTACTGATATAAACACACTACCAAAACATATTCCTAGCTATTCTTTCAAAAATGTTCTAAATATATATCTTAATCTCATTGCATTTTAAATTGGAGTATAAGACAGAAATGGAAGGATTGAACTTTATACTGAAGTAAAATATTACAGACATACCTTAGTAAGTAACTGACTCATATATACCAATGCAGGTGTTACTACTGGGTGCCAGAAGTCAGAGGTAGGAAATAGTATTGCAGTAATTTTCAAATAAATGAGCTGAAAAAAGGATAAAACAGATTAAGAAGTTAGAATACAGTAAATAACTTTCTGAGTATCTTAATTGGTTTTACATATAATGTGACTCTTGACATGGACCTGCTACGTAGTAATCTCAAGAATACTGAGAAGTAACGATTGATATGTAACCTAGTTACCGAGAGACTGTACAACATATTGGAGCAGTAGAATATTTATTGTGTGTCTATACTGCTTTACTTCAATGGGAGCTGTTGGAAGAATGAACAGGCAATACAATGGCTCCCCAGATAAGGACATCATGGCACAAATTTGAAAGACAATGTGGGTGATCAAAAGGACTAAACAGCTTTTAATGAGCACTCTCCTTGTAGCTGGACAGAGACCTGGTTGGTGAGTTAAGAGAAGAGACCCACACCTTGTTGGTCTTTGAAGGTTTGGAAGCTCAGACCTACCAGGATTCCTATATGGAAAATGGATCGTTTTCTCTATAATGCTTTTGTTCTAAATAAATAATACTTTGCTCTAAGAAGGCTGTTTGGTTACTGGATCTCAGAGTGAAATGAACTGCAAGCACTGAAGATAAGTCAGGCCTGCTGAGGCAATCATGGTTGATCAGAGAGGACTTCAGCCTATGGCCCAGTCTAAGAATTCCATCCCAAAAGATGAGAAGAGGTCAGTGGTTCAGTTAATCTAGTAATTGTAACAGTGACATAGTAAATGTAGAAGCCAGAAGTGGACACAGCCTTCCTTGATGCATCCACAAGCACTGCCCAAACCACACTGGAATAACGACTCAAGTAAAACCAACCTACCCAATCTTAAAAATCTCGTGTCTGCTAATTGTCTCCTCTTAGTCTGTTTTACTCCAGTACACTAATTACAGTCTTCACTCTTGTACTACTCCATTAAGCCTGGAGAGATGAGGCAAGCAGTTCCCTCCGAATCAAACATTGACTTATAGCTTGTCCTTTTAGCACGTTATCAAACAATAAGTTGTCACTATTTTAAATGCATCCCATCCTGAATTCCCAAATATCCAACTGCCTATAGTTGAAGAGTCTATTCATAGATTTAGGATAGCCAATAGAACTGTGAAGCACTAGTAAAGAGCGATGATCAACTATTTCATTCCAAGGTCCCTAATTTATTGTCTATCAAATCTACATCTCAAAATATTATTGTATTACATCCATAGTTCTGTTTCTTAATTATGCAGAAAAGTTTCTGCACTGTAGGATACTAAATCTCTGTGGAGACTTTTTATTTTAAACAGTTTATTTAACTGAGAAAAAAATATTCATTGATCAAAGATAGGAAGGACAACCTTGCCTTGCTCTAGGTGGCAGTAATTTTAGCAATGTTATTAAGTGTTGCATGGAACACGCAGAATCCTACGCTCAAGTCTCAGGCAAAACAACGTTCAGTTATTTTAAGACTGGATAAAAAACCTGCAAATCAGTTCATTTAGAATCAAACAGGGTTTTCTCCTCTCAATATTTCTGCTGCCATGCTTCTGTTCTGTAATATTCATTTATTACAGGACAGGACATTCAGGGCATAGAAAACCAACAGAAGCTGCAATGTGTCATACCTTGAATTATAAGCTGTGAAATGCAAAACAAGATTTAATGTCACCCTGGTATTTTACACTAACGGAAAAGGCAACAGACTTTTCTAAACAAAATGTGTTAATTACCACGTCTAGCCCTGGAAAAGTTGCACGGCCTTTGACTTCAATCATTTCTTCCATTTCATGTGCAGCATCTTGGAGGACAAACTTAACGCTGTTACTTGCAGCTTCAGGAAACATCTGGCAAAGACTGTACAACGGCCTATTAACAAGAAAACACAAGTTACCATGAAGTTACACCATTTATATTAATAAAGAACTATGATTTTTATGCATCTTTGGAAATGTTATTTGTGCTAGGCTAAACACAAAGTGTTACTCTGAATAAAATTATTTCTGCAGAAGACAATTAATGGGTGCACACATGTAGCTGCTATGCTTTTGATTTACTAGATTGACATTTTTCATTAGGGCTTGTGAAATATACCCTCACTTATAGGCTTGTGGGTTTTTTAAATATGAATTTCTAATGCATAAATATACTGTTTTATTCAAAAACTATGTTAAGGTAGCATGATCTGAAGACTTCTTTCTGAATTTCATGACTCTTAGAGTAATTGTGTCTAGATATTGAAGTAAATGGAATGTGTGTTCGGAATGTGTGTTCAGAATGCTGTGATGCTTAGACTCTGCTCAATAGGCAATGGGACAGTTTCATCAGCTTTTCGTGTTTTCCCAGATGTGGCATTTTAAGGTCATATTGACTTAGTAATCTAAATAACTTTCCTCTACAATAGTTTGTGTGTGTGTAATTACATAATTCTATAGCTCTAACACCTATGGAAGGTCCCATGCAAACTGAGAATTCTATTAATTTCCTTCTGGAATGTTTGAAGCTTTTTAATACAATTAATGACTAAGGCACTAAAAGAAACAACGTTAAAACACAATGAAGTAAATAGAAAGCCAGTAGCTTTCAATGTTAGTACGATAATTTAAATTAAGTAACGCACTATGTGTTTTATTACCAGGCAACTATTTTTTCCCTTCGGACCACCATGAACATGTTTTATTACTTACAGAACCAATTTGTCAATTGTTCTGAGCTCTGGTGGCTCCACAGTTGCTAAGTCCCCAATGTACTCCAGAAGGAAGCCAAACAGTTTCTGCAAGAAACATACCATGTTAAAACCATTACAGTTTTTTTTCTTTGTATGTGTATAGATATGTATTTAAATATAGATATTTTTAAAAGCATAGAAAAATAATGAGACAGAACATAGCAAACGAACACTGCCTAGCTTCTCCCATATGTACAGTTTGGATAAAGTTTTCTTCAAATAACGTGAATACAAAACCAATATATTTCAAACGGCTCCTTGAATACTTAGCAAATTCACTTTAGCATTCAAAGTTCATTTAAAAACTCAAACATACTTCTAACTTTGCTTTGTTTCCCACTGCAAGACTTGGATGATTGCACTTCTGAATCCTCTCTAGAATAACTAGTTGTTCTTCTATTATTCTTCCAAACAGTAAAGATTTAAGTTTCTCATAGGATTCTGGAACTATTATAAAAATAAAAACAAAAATCAAGCATACCCAGTTGAACTTAAATATAAATTAGAAAATATTTACTATGTTAACAAACTTTTGGAAAATAACTATTTCAAATCAGAACAGAACAATAAAACTGCTGGAAACATTTTTAAGTTAACATATTTTAAACATTAATAAAAACATTAACATTGTGTTATTTGAGACATAGTATGCAAGCATATAGTTAAAGACTGGATTGCACCACACACACGAGCAGAACTAAAGCTCAGTGTCCTTTTACCCATAATTCTATATTTTCTGGCTTGTGTTTTTATAATAGCACTAACTGTGTAATTTTAAAGTCACAATAACCAAGCATTCTCTATGGAACATATAAGAAATATAAGAGCCTACCCACTAATGGAAAAAAAAATACACATGTGCCAGTCATAGTGTTTTATAAAACCTTAACCATTTTATTTCCTTAGAGTTCTTTGCTGGATTCAATTTAAACTACTTTATATTCAATGTATGTTATTGTTTCACCTGCCATCAAATGGAAACTGCAAACACTCTGGCAAAGTGGTGTGAATGGTTGTCTAATTTCAGCATAGCTCGTTTAAATACTGTACTTCAGTATTCCCTACTGGCATACTAATTTGGTGAAATATTCAGTTAACAAGAATGAATATCCTGTACAGTATGCAGAATAGTTTCCTTTCTCCACAACCACAGATCTATTCTAAAGATAAGTCCCACAGTGTTCTATTACAGACACTATATGTTAAGAACGGGCAGCATACCACTTCTGTGAGCTTCTTCTAAGACAAGCTGACTTTATTTCAGACACAAAGCACACCTGTTCCTAGCTTTCAATACATACTAGAAAATTATTGTCTATTCTTTTCTGCAAGACAACACCATTCTGTGCAGGCTGTACGTTTGGTCTTGAGGCAAAACTGGGCACAATCTTACATGAAACTTGATTTCAGTCAAGGCTTTTTGTCTTTCACTTCTAGGGATGAAAGGGGCAGTAGAAATAGCCTACTCAGCTCCTGGACAGAAAAGGATTTTCTCATGCTACTCAGAGAAATTCTGCTTGCTGACAACAAATCGCGTTTTCAAGACATGAAGAGTCATGTCCAGTACTCGTTGGCCAGAAGGAGTGCAATTAAGATGTGGCGCCTCAGATACATAATATCAGGGGTAGCTGTGTTAATCTGTATCCACAAAAACAACAAGGAGTCTGATGGCACCAGATACATAGGGCTCCAACAAATTGAGTGAATAGGTAGAGGGGGATTTTGTCTGTCGGAATCTTACCAGTAAATGTGTAAGGAAGCTCAGATCTGGCAGCTTCTATCTTAGCATTTTCTTCTTCCTCACTTTGCAATTTCTTTTCATTTCCTTTGTGTTTCTTCTTCTGTTCTTCATTTGCAGTGACCTCTTCCTCACTTCCCATGTCAGATTCAAGGTCAGAGGGACTATCTGTAGCATCATCTTCCTCAACAATTGCTTCTTCCTCATCTTCTCTACCAGGTTCTCCCTCACTTTCTTCTTCACTCTCTCCCTCCTCCTCTTCATTTCCAACATTTAGTTTTCCACCCTATTAACAGAGAAAAGAAACCATACAATAGCTTACAGGAATACTGTTGGGTTTAAAATTATAATTTAAAATAACGTCCTTACTTGTGTTACTAGAAATACATCAGATTATGACCTCTCATCTCTGAATTTGATACAAGTTGAACCTTATTTAAAATCTACTGGTATATCAGGTGGATCAGTTGGTTATAGATGGAAGTTTGGCTCAGACAGTACACAGAAGACAGGGTACCAGTTGTAGAGGGAAGATGGATCAGTAGAAACCAAGAGGAAGAAAGCTGGGGTGGATTGGGAGCAATTGAGCGACAGGCAGTCAGGTGACATGCAGGAAAAGCAGTGCTGGGGATGGAAAAGTTGGAAGATGGGCAGCCAGGGAGCAGTGTGTGTAGCCAAAGAGTTGCACCACAAATGGAAGACTTCAACTCTATTTAAAAAGTGCCTTCTATGGGACTTTTGTATGAATAGGACAAGGGGGATTTGGCTCTTAATATGGGCTTGATCCCAAGATGTCAGAAGCACCAACAACTTGACCTGAATAAGAGCTGAGGGTGGGCCAAATTCTGTTCTGACTTGCACATTTTGTAACTCAACTGTTCTCAATGAGATTACAAAGGATGTAAGACAAGGAAAACTTTGCCCCCAGAATAAAGTTTTACTACCTTTTATTCCTGTTGGAAGTGTAGAACTAATACTGACCCTGGAGATGAATCTCTTTATAGTCTGCCTCATACACCATACCTAGTTACAGGATCTTTACTCCTGGTGATTATACATGAGGGTGTTTGTCAGATGCCATGTATAATTTGCAGCAACCGAGCCCTTTTTTTTCTTGTTAACCAAGTATATTTGACATTGAGAAAATGAAAGACAAACATGAAACGCCACTATGCTGTTTTTACAGGGTCATTTTTCAGATAGTATAATCATTCATCTAAACCAATGCACTCAAAACACAGTGATCCCTCCATATGAAGGACAAAGGTGACTTTATGAAAGCTCTGATCCTCCGCTGCAGCTAAGAGATACACAGCACAACTCAGGGGAAGGAGGAGGCGGCATTTAATAAAGTTTGCGTTAAGTCACTTTTATGATCTCCCAGAACTGTTGTGTACCAGTTCGTTCCTTCTGGGTGAAGGGAAACCACATCTATAGCCCTTATGCTGGTTGCATAGAAGTGGATGATGTAGGAGCTAAAATGCTGATTACACCACCAGGTGATCTCCCTACACAGGGGTGGTTCTCTATGCTGGCCTTAGGCTGCTTTACATTGCCAGCATGACCAAAGCAGCCCTACTTCAGGGAATGAAGTTCAGGGGGAAAGTGCAGCACCTAGATAAAAATAATAAAGTGAACAGAAAAGGGTTCTGTTTCATCTGAAATGATTTTCTCTTCATTTCAGTGACTTTGAAAGTCACTATAAAACAACCAAATTCTTACTTTATAAGAAAGTAAACATCTGTCATCTTTATCCAGGATGAAGCCATCTGCTAAATCGTCAGCTGACATATGATTGGGTTTCTTTTTGTTCTCCTGTTCATCTTTTCCATGCATTCGACGCAGTCTATCAGCCTGTGATTTAAAATAAATTCAGGGGAGGGACAATATAGTACACGACCTAAATTACTTTGTATGAACATTTTGGAGAAAATACAGATAATTAAGAAAAGAAAATCAAAGAGAAAATAAATTCTTAACTACCACTATTCACCTAGCAGAAGGGAGGAAGGAACAATAAAAAGCAGAGGCATGATAACATATTAGCCTGAACTCTTGAGTTTCCTTGTTTTGGTGGGTGAAACTGGTAAATTAGTCTGACTGTATATATTCTAAATTGTACTTGGAAGGTGTTGAAATAGATCATTTATCAAAAGCCTTGTGTATCTTTGGTAATGAAATATTTATTTATCTACATATATTATCTTAAATACATATTTCTGTAAACATATTATTTACCAGAAAGTAGTAGCTTCTTCAGAGTTTTATGTTTCTGCAGTGTGCATGAGTATTTCCTGTATTTAAAATGGGTTTGAACAAAATATAAGCTTTGAAAGGAATTTTAACTCTCTGGGAAATTGATGCACAGGAAGCACTGAGCTCCATATTGTGTCAGGAACATGCAAACCTTCCCAGGCAAATTCTACCCCTCCACAGAGCAGAATCACGTCAGCGCAATTGCCAGGGGACCCTTTGCAGCTACAGGAGGGAAGCGTGCAGGATTTGCCCAGAAGTTAACTCAGCTCCTGTGCACCGACCAGGCTCATCTAACAAAGTTTAAGCACATCTTTGGTCTGAATGATATATAAAAGATAGCCAATGTGCTACTTGTTTTTAACTGGGGGAAGAGGGAGGGAATTAGTTCTCTTGCTATGTAATCTCACAAGCAAAGTATTCAGCCCTTTTTTTTAAATGGTCAAATTAAAAATCCAGGAAAAATAGAAAGGGTAAATCACGAGATCAGTGTAGTGATGCAAATAGTGCCATTAGAATAGGGGACTTATTCTCAGATTCGTCTCCTGCAATTTTTAGTATGACTGCTTTCAAACTGAGGTTAAGCAATGTCAAAAAACTGTAAGAGGTCACTACCAATGGGAGGGCTACAATACAATCTGAAACACTCTGGTACCTCTAATTTCTGGAGTCTTTCTTGCTCCTCTTTCGCCAACTCTTCCTCGGTCTTCATCCTGTCAGAGGGTTGCGCCTTCATCTCAAACCCAAGTTCTCGAACAATCATATCATACTCATCAGGCTAAAGAAATACACAATTTCATAATTAATAAATATATTACTTTCTGTGCTCCTCCACAGAAAGCCCTCTGGCTTGTTCAGAAATTACTATGATTGGCTCTGGAGAAGGTGCGAAGAAAGGCCAACACAATACAAGGTTAAGGGAAAGACTAATGGGTGGCAATTGAAATTCATGAAGACTTCCCCCTCCAGGAAAATTCTCATTCTACAAAACATACATACATCTCAAAATATGAAGTCATAAGAAAATATATCCCTTAAAAATTATAGACAAGATTTTTTAAATACAATTATAACTTACATAGCACTTTATATCTTCAAAGCATTGTACAAAACATGAGTTACATCTCTGTTATGAAGTCATTAACCTCATTTGACAGATAGGGAAACTGAGGTACAATTAATCAACATGCCTAAAGCCACACTGCAAAATCAGTGGTAGAGATGAAACTGGAATTCAGAAATTCCTAGTTCCCAGTCACACTTGTAACCCACTAGACCATGCCACTTGTCTAAAAACTTAGAGAAATAAGTCTGACAAAATTTTCCTCTTATACTAAACCAGATTATGAATTATCTCCCAAACTGCATACGAATGCAACAGAGCACCGATTCACATTTTCTCTAGATCCAACAGATCTCAAAACAAAATCCACAGGGGTCTCACATCTCAATTTAACACCCATTATGCCTGTCCCTAGCAAAAAACCTGATCAGTTATTCATGGAATAATAGATTTGTCTACCTGTTAGAATTTCTGGGTTCACTTTCACAATGAATCTACCCAAATCACTAGTATTTTCACCCTTTTTAAAGTCTCAAGAGAGATTTCATAGGCCAACTGAGGCAGAAGTGAAGTTACTGCCACAGAAAGCTATTGCTAAGTTAGAGAATTTGTGTACAAAAGACATTTCAAAGACATTTACAAAGTCAGCCAATGTCCTTTTCAAACAGATGTTAAGTTGTCAGGAAAATGTCTGTCTTAAAAATAAACCAGAATATTGTTCGCCTTTTTATCCAACAAGGACTCTCTCTCAAATTCAACAGCTAATGAAAAAGGACAAAGGGCAGCCAGAGTTATGATGCACTTACTGGGAGTATAAGTCTTAAAATACTTAATATGAATCCTTTTATTTTTCTCTAAAATTAGTATCTACTAAGATCCTTCCAACCTCATAATTCTGACATGAAACTCCCTCAAAGGCTGTAGAATTTCTTTCAATTTAACTAAAACACCGGGCATTTACACCTCTACCGTGATATAACACGGTCCTCGGGAGCCAAAAAATCTTACCGTGTTATAGGTGAAACTGCGTTATATCAAACTTGCTTTAGCCTTGAGCATTTCCGTTATTAATAGTCACTTCCCGCCTCCTGACTGACCCCTCAGAACACCTGACCCATCCAAGCCCCGCCCACTCCCTGTCCCCTATCCACACCCCTGCCCCCTGACAGGCCCCCCAGGACTCCCACACCCTATCCAATACCCCTGTTTCCCATCCCCTGACCGCCCCACCCCCAGAACCTCCAAACCATCCAACCCCCCTTGTTCCCTGTCCCCTGACCACCTCCTGAGACCCTCTGCCCCATATCCAACCCCTCGGCCCCGGCCTGGCACCCATAACACACCGCTCAGAGCAGCGTGTGGGAGCCAGACACTCTGACGCGCTGATCCACCGGAGCGCGCAGCCCCGCCCCACAGAGCGCTGCTTTACAGCGTTATATCCAAATTCATGTTATATTGGGGCACGTTATATCGGGGTAGAGGTGTATTTTTAATATTTTAAAAAGAAATGATCAGCTACAAATAACTAGTGATCAACTTCCCCCTTCACTCTCAATCACTACGTTGGTTCCAGCACTGGTGTCAAATCAGTTGCAACAAAACAAGCTGTATTGCCAAAACCTTACCTTGGGTTTCTCCTCTTCTTTATCTTTCCTCTCTGACTTGGGGGTTTTGTGGGAGAGAAGGGTTTGGATTTCTTTCCAGTCAGTGTCAAGTTTTTCTGTGAGTTCCAAGGCATTCTCTCTCTGAGTTTGTCTCTCTCTCTAGAAAAATAAAAATATGTATACAACATAATTATTGTTCAATTGGTAATGTATGTAACTGAACAAGGAATACTCCTGAGGGCATTCTGTGCCAAAATAATTAAAAATTTTGCACACAATATTTTAAAATTCTGCAAATTTTATTTGTCAAATAAATGTGGAGGCTCCAGCATAGTATTGGGAAGTACAGGCCACTGGCTGCACAGAGGTGGGAGATCACTGTTCAGCTCCCCCCCCCGGTACACAGACTCAGCAATGAGGCTGCACCCAACCCAGACACAGTGCAAGGGCAGGGCCTGCCCCAGAAATACCCCAGGGCCCTGCCCCTCCATGCCAGGTGCATCAGTTGTGGACAGGGAGGCTCAGCAAGGCAGGCTCCTAGTATGGAGGGGCTTAGTGAGGGGGGATCCAGGTGTGGGTTTGAGAGGGTTCTGTGTGGGGCAATGTGGGTCCGGGCAGGATCTGGATGCACAGGGGCTTGCTGGAGGTGTTCTGGGTGCAATGGTAATGCAACTCTGCATGGGGGTCCAAATGAAGGTAGTTGGGGCTCAGCGGGTGGGGGAAGGGTCTGAGTGGGGGAAGATAGAGTTCGGCAGGAGAGTCTTGGTGAGGGGGTCCAGATGCTGGGGGAGTGGGGCTCAGTGGGGCGTGGATCCAGGGGCTGGGGCTTGGTAGGGTCTGGATCCGAGTGCGGGTGGCTCGCTGGCGTGGTCCAGGTGCAGGGGGAGTGAGGCTCAGCAGGAGGGTCTGGGTATGAGGGGGGTCTGGATGCATGGGGATTGGGCAGATGTGGGAGCAGCTCCCTATACAGTGATCCCCCTGCAGCTGAAGAACGATGGGCGCAGGAAGCGCAGGAGGGGAGAGAGTTTGCAGACCTTCCTACAGCCAGAGTAGAAATCTGGGGGTGGGTCTCACACGGCCCCAGATGCCGTGCAGGGGAAGAGGAAGTCCTGTCCTCCCCAGCCCAGCCAGGACTTACAGGAGAGCCTGGTGTAGGGTAGGGGTCTTCCTCAGTCCCACCCTATGCTCCACAGTGATTTACCCTTCTGCTGACTGCCCTGGGCACCCGAAACCCTACTGCTGAGGAGGGTTTCATGACCGCTCTTGTGGCTTCCCTTTGCTTCCCTGCCAGAAAGTCATTTTTCTGCGGGGAAGCAAAGAAACCTGCAGGGGACATAATTCTGTGCAAGTGCAGTGGCGCAGAATTCCTCTAGGAGTAAAGGAAGATCACCTGCAGCATCAAGAGCAAATGAGGTCCATATATAGTCAAAACCTAATATATAATAAAAAATTAGTTCACATCAACTCCTACTTTGCAGCGTTAAGCACCCTTGGCAAAGGAAGTAGCACAAACCTGCAATGGGTGACTCAAGGGCAGATCATGGCAAACAAATCAGCCACACAAACAGAGTTCATCGGTGGAGGATTTGGGAACCTACAGAGAGGCAGACACTCTATACAGTTTTCCCAAGGTAAACAGCGTCAGGTATATGATCTTTTGGCTATATATTTAGAAAGCCATATCCCCTCTGCTTACTGTGCCACCAATATTCTTTTCCTGTGAAGAGAGAGGAGTGGGTGGTTTCCATGTCCTAAAGCGGATAATGGTTTTATTGAATGTTTTTTGTCTTCTGTAAGTTTTCACATGGAAAATGATGTGGTACTTAATGTTGTCTGTCCAGATTTTTTTATTCAAAGGCTATAAACTCACCTTCTCTTGTTTGGATTTGGCAATCAGCTCTTCAATGAGCTCCTTGCGAGATTTAGGTTTTTCCTCCTCTTCATCTTCTTCCCCAATGAGTGCTTTCCTACGAAGAAGACCTCCACCCCCTCCAAAGTGAGCAGCAGTTAGCTCAGCTGAAAAAAAGAGAATTGAAAGGATTAAATGAATCTATAGATTTATGCTCTCCTTAAGCTATTGGGTTGCTATTTCCCTATTATTAAGGCACAGGAGCAAATGATGGATTCCATGCAAGAATAAAATAGCTAGTTAACCAAGGTTTAAACCCCATTTCTGCTGATAAAGCTTGATGTTTGGCCTAAGTTAAGATAAGACTTTTCAGAAAAGGATTCCCACCATGACCTTGGATTTCCAAACTTTGTTAAGTTTCCTTTCAAATACACACAGGCAAAAGATACTTTTTGATTTAAGACAGCAATATAGCACTTTTTATCTGATGGCCTCAAAGCACTTTAATATATTAAATTAAACCACACAACACTAATGTGAAGATAAGCATTATTATTCCTATTTTACAGATAGAACACAGAGAAGTCAAGTGACTTGACCAACATTCCAGAAAAGGTCTACACCAGGAATAGAATGTGCTTTAATCACCAGACATTGACTGTGTTTAATTTGTAAGAGCACATAAACTTAGGCTCTGATCCCGCAGATATTTAGAAACAATTAATTTTAAGAACACGGTTAGTTCCACTGGACTACAAACAGGCAGACCAAGGCTTCAGCTATCACAAGGACATAAGCCCCATGAGAGGAACCTAGGGATAGTATGTTAGCCTCAGCAGCAGATTTTTTTTGCTTGTGTTCACTGTCCTAACTTTTATGTGAGACAATTTGTGTGTTCAGTGGTTTTATTCAACGACTACCCCAAAACGAAATAACCTGAAAACCTGTTTAAAACAAAATTTTTATGTAACGTGTTTATAATCTAGTGGGCTACAGAATTAAATATCTATTTTTTTCTTTAAAGCTATCTTTCATCAAGTTAAAAAGAAATCAGCTACTGTTTTAACACAACTAAGGCCATGATCCTGCAATTTGCTTTGCTCAGGTGCAGTAGTCCAATAGGGCCTACACTGCATGAACTCCTACCACTTACTCATTAGCATAACATTCACAAACACTATTGCAAGAGGTGTGCACATTTCTATTGACATTAAAGACATAGATAAACTAAAGGAAGTAAACAAAAAGCAGCCAGGTTGGCTTTTACCTATCTATCTAGTGAAACATAGCTGCAAACAACCTTTATTCAGTGAGCAATATTTATTGATATATGTAGACCTCTCCAAGTCAAGGGAGATACTTGCATAAATATAGATTACTCACATGACTAAGAGTTGCAGAAACTAGCTCTAGATTTGCCAAATAGAAAAGATAAAAATCAGTATGGAAAGAATTTTAATTTACATCACCCATGAACAGCTATACCCAAATGACCAGACTGCAAACCCCTTTCTCACATTAGTGAGCACTTATTGACACAAGAAATCCCACTGACTTCAATTAGACTATCTGTGTGAGTAACTGCTCACTATTGTAAGTAGGGGGTTCATAATCTGGTCCAAAGAAATGTAAGAAACAAAATGTTATTTGTTTTAACATGGACAAAACAATGTATTTTTCCCTAACTTTGTTCTGAGAAACGGCTGCCCTGTTTGTGCTGAAATTTCCCCCCAAAAAGCAATTCAGCCCCAGGTGTGTGTGTGTAAAGTTATAAAGCAACTGAAAACATGGTCTTCTTATAATGGAATATATCAGGCAGCCTCAAGTCCGGGTGTTCCTATTGGTGCCACCTATAATGTACCATACTTGCAAGCATCCTGGCATCTCTAAATAGTTGATTTTAAACCAGAGTTTATTTTAATTCTGAATGCACTTACTTTAAAGATAATCCATATGTGAAAAGTCAATTATGATGTGATGAAATATTATACGCATTTCTTAAAATCGTGAATGGTTAAAAATTTCAACATGATATTGGCACTTATCCAGTTCTAATCACCATTTTCTATCAGACTAAAGAGAACAGAAGGCTGATTTAAATCTGAAACTTTTCTTTACATTATTTTTCAATGAAAGCAGGGTACACAACAATTCACACCGCTATATTAACAATGAAAATTACACTGGATAAAAATGTATTAAGGTATCAGTTTGATTTTTCTTACCTGACAATATTCCTCTTTCTTCATTATCACTGTCGCTATCAATAACATCATTAAGTTTTTCAATATCTGCTAAAGATTGGCCATAATGGGTCAATTCTTCATCTTCATTGAGATTATAGATACTTTTCTTTTCATGAGTTTGCTGTGAAAAATAAACCAACCAATTTAGTAATGAGACATTTTTCAGATTAATACCAGTTAACGACAGCTAGTCAACAAAGATTTATTCCCCCCAAAAGCTAATATTTTCAGTTTAGACCAGAAGAACCCTATTTCATTTCTCTGTTACTTTAACAACATTAACAAGTCTTCAATTTCATTCAGATATATTAAAGCGAGAAACTGTGAGCATCTCACACCAGTTTTTACTCTCCATTAAATCCATCGTAGAAACTACAGAATTTAACCAGTGTAAGTAAGTGGTGAATCAGGCACAGTATTCTGGGGAAGGGCTTATTTTATTAGTTAAAAAATGGTAAAATTACTACAAAAGCAAGCTTAGATTTTGTATATGTAAAAAAAAAAACCACACTTTTTTTTAAATAAAATGTTTCAGACTTAATAACCACTAAAAAATTAGTTAACCTTTCCAATAACAATCTTATTCCTAGAATTTTCTGCACATGGAACCATGCTGCATAACTCAGGAGCCCAAACACGATATAGATGGAAGTAGTATTCCAAACCGATTCCACTTCTTAGAGCAGAGGTCCCCCAACTGTGGGGTGTACTCCCAGAGGGGGGCACGGAGGAATGTTCAGGGGGTGCGGCTGGGGCCTGGGCCAGCCCCCACAGGGGGCAGGGAGAGAGCACCACTGAGCTTTGCTCCTGGCCCCAGCTGCTGGCCTTGGCTCCACTGTCGGTCCCACCCTCAGCTGTGGCCCCAGTCTTAGCCCCCTTACCCTGTTCACGTCCTCTCCTCCTGGAGCACTGGCCCCACTCCTGGCGAGGGGGGAGAACAAGGGGAAGGGGGGAGCACGAGGTAAAAAGTTTGGGGATCATGTGTTAGAGTGGTAAGAGCATAAAATGAGCTTCATGGGCCATCAAGGGAAACGGCCTTTTTCAGGAGTGTCGATAAGAACATGAAATAGTGTTTAATGACAAGGAAAGGATTTACATTTTGTGGGAATGAAATT
The DNA here is from genome assembly GCF_965152275.1 of Natator depressus. NCBI lineage: Eukaryota > Metazoa > Chordata > Testudines > Cheloniidae > Natator > Natator depressus. The sequence goes on along the minus strand of NC_134237.1, from coordinate 121,052,913 downwards.
GAATTTTGTCTAGTTTAAACCCCCCCCCCCCCAAAATCACAATTTTGTAAATGTTAAAATAATTCAGCTTTAAAATCTTTATTTTGGATTGGGCTGATCAAAAATTTTCTGGGCAAAAACCTTTTTAATACAAAAATTGATTTTTGACAAAATATTTTTTTCATGAAAAATGTCTCCTTTACATATGAAAAATCAAAAATTTCTAAAAGTCCCCAAATCCCCAACAACCAAACTATTTCAGTTTTTGGCCAAAATTTTTTGGTTTTCTTATTTCCACCAAAAATTCTGAAATTTTCTATAATTTTTTTTATGAGCTCTAATTCTGGAATTAATTTAGTTCGAATAAAAGGTGCAGATAGGCTTTCAGAAAACAGAATGTGTTGGAGTAAAAAAATGAAAGTTAGGTATACGTTTTGGTATAATCCTTAGGGGCCAAGCAATGTATTATTTACAGAAAACTTTGTTTGGCAAATTAAAAATTTCTACATCTACTTTTTAAAAATTATTTTTCATTCCTATACTTTACCTGTCGTTCCAAAGAGAACCTCTTCATCATCTTCTCCTCTGGGCTTATTTTGGTATTATATTCACCAAAACGCTTATCTTTAAATACACTGGACTTTTCCCGTTCTTTGTATTCTTTCAGCAAAGTTTGTGTACGCTGAAAAAGAGATCAAAGCATTAACTTAACAAAAGCACACCTGAAGCCAATGAATTAAGGCCTAATTTATTCAAACACAAACACATATACACACACTGAACATGAGAACACTACTGTTGACTATAAAAAGACCAATTCTAATCAATCCTGTAAAATTATTTTTTTTACCCTTATTTAATTCAATGATTAGTATACTTTATTATACTCCTAAAACAACTATAAACATTACCAATGAAGAACGGTCATCTCAGTCCAGCTCATTGTGTAAAAGAAAGAATCTATCTATATATAAAAAACCTCAAGCAGAGTACTAGCTGCAACCATTGTCGGCAGCCTCAGAGGAGAGCTCAGTAATCGAACAGGTACAGATACTGAGCTACCTATTTCACCCTGAAAACAGACCCTCTAGGTCAGCAGTGAGGTATATTTGGCAGGTCAGAGGAGGGAAATTTGGCAGGCCAGTGTGGGGATGTCTATATTGTATCTGTTTTGCAGATAAACAGAGAGCTACACCTCTTTCTAGTGCTTTTAATACAGTATCTTATATTAGGACTTGATTTGCCTTTTTTCTTAAAGGAAAAAAAACCCTCAAGAGCTTACTAAACAAGACATTTAGTTTACCAGTATTAACCATTTTAAAGTTTTGTAAAACCCAGGCCAATATTAAAGGAGGTGGGAAACTAATTTACCATCTCTTGCTCTCACATTGCAATATCACAACCAATACATTTTCATCAAGCTGGCTACCTTCAATGTTAGGTTCAAAAAGGTCAGTGGCAATATAAAACATTAAAAAAAAGTTTAGCTGATTCCTGGGGAGAAATACTATTGTTAATTATTAATTATTATTATTATTATTATTGTGAACTCTCAAACTATTATGGGCAGCAAAATAGCTGAAGTTTCTAGCTACAGCCTTTTACGCCCATGTCACAGGTGCAGAATCTGCTGATGTCAGGATTACTAAATAATGGAAGTCTTACTTCATATGAGATACTGTAGAATTTATGTTCCCTTTCCATCCATTTATTTTATGTACATGTATATAATTTTCAAGGAATTTTTAACATGATGCAGTTTCTCTTTGTAATATTTTTGGCCAAAACCCCCCACTTCTCCATCTTGACACATATTAGAATCAATCATAGAATATCAGGGTTGGAAGGGACCTCATGAGGTCATCTAGTCCAACCCCCTGCTCAAAGCAGGACCAATCCCCAATTAAATCATCCCAGCCAGGGCTTTGTCAAGCCTGACCTTAAAAACTTCTAAGGAAGGGGATTCTACCACCTCCCTAGGTAACGCATTCCAGTGTTTCACCACCCTCCTAGTGAAAAAGTTTTTCCTAATATCCAACCTAAACCTCCCCCACTGCAACTTGAGACCATTACTCCTTGTCCTGTCATCTTCTACCACTGAGAATAGTCTAGAACCATCCTCTTTGGAACCACCTCTCAGGTAGTTGAAAGAAGCTATCAAATCCCCCCTCATTCTTCTCTTCTGCAGACTAAACAATCCCAGTTCCCTCAGCGTCTCCTCATAAGTCATGTGTTCCAGACCCCTAATCATTTTTGTTGCCCTTTGCTGGACTCTCTCCAATTTATCCACATCCTTCTTGTAGTGTGGGGCCCAAAACTGGACACAGTACTCCAGATGAGGCCTCACCAATGTCGAATAGAGGGAATGATCACGTCCCTCGATCTGCTGGCTATGCCCCTACTTATACATCCCAAAATGCCATTGGCCTTCTTGGCAACAAGGGCACACTGTTGACTCATATCCAGCTTCTTGTCCACTGTCACCCCTAGGTCCTTTTCCACAGAACTGCTGCCTAGCCATTCGGTCCCTAGTCTGTAGCGGTGCATTAGGCACCCTTTCATCGATTACCTTTATTCACAGTAACTTTATCTCATACAGGGCTTCTCAAGGGTTTTCAAAGTATACACGATGATAAATTAAACAACAGTTTCCCTTCTGCTGAAGTATTTCTCAGATAGATTTGTTTTTCTTTTGAAGGAGATCTCTAAATTCTGTTTGCTGATGGATGGTATATACCAGGGGTGGCCAAACTTACTGACTCTTTGAGCTGCATACAACAATCATCAGACGTTCAAAAGCTGGGGTGCATCTGCCGGGGTTCAGGGCTTCAGCGCTGCCTCCTGCAGAACTGAAGCCCTGAGACCACCCCCATCCCTGATGGTGAGAAGCCTCTAGCCCAGGGGTGGGCAAACTACAGCCCGGGGGCCACATCTGGCCCTTGAGCTCCTGTTAGGGAGCAGGGTCGATGGCTTGCCCTGCTCCCGGAAACAGAGGCATGTTCCCGCTCCAGCTCCTATGCGTAGGGGCAGCCAGGGGGATCCGCATGTTGCCCCCACTCCAAGTGCCACCCCCGCAGCTCCCATTGGCCAGGAACCACAGCCAATGGGAGCTGCAGGGGAAGCGCACGTGGACGGGGCAGCATGCAGACCCACCTGGCCACGCGTCCACGTAGGATCCAGAGAGGGGGACATGCCGCTGCTTCCAGGACCTGCTTGAGGTAAGCACCGCCTAGACCCTGCACCCCGATACCCTCCCACACCCTAACCCCCAGCCCTGATCCCCCTCCCATCCTCTGAACTCCTTGGTCCCAGCCCAGCGCACCCTCCTGCACCCCAACCCAGAACTCGCACCCCTAGCTGGAGCCTCCACCCTCCCCAACTCGTTGCCCCAGCCTGGAGCCCCCTCCTGCACCCTGAACTCCTCATTTCTGGCCCCACTCCAAAGCCTGCATCCCCCAGCTGGAGCCCTCACCCCAACCCCCAATTTCAGGAGCATTCATGGCCCACCATATAATTTCCATACCCAGATGTGGCCCTCGGGCCAAAAAGTTTGCCCACCCCTGCTCTAGCCCCATCACCCCTCACCGCAGGGCAGAAGCCCTAAGCTCCCCCAGTCTGGTAGGTGGAGAATGGGGGAGGGTGTGCGGGTTCCACGAACCACACTTTAACTGTAAGAGAGTCACATGTGGCTCATGAGCTGTGGTTTGGCCACCCCTGGTATATACATAGCAGTGAGAATGTGAAGAAAAAGAAATTTATTTTTTAACACAGATTTAATACAATCCAGTACTGCACTTACATCACTCATGCTGTATTTGCAGAGGCAGATTGGGAAGTACTTCTGATGCCTTCAGTAAGGGATGCATCAGATTACTGGGCTCCCAGATATACAGTATGTATGTAGTCAAGATGTTCTCTAATGTGGTGGTGCTTATGGCTATGGACTTGGTGTCAAGTCAGAATAACCACTCTGATGCTGCAGTCGGTTGTCTGTTATTTATATTACAGTAGCACCATGGAATCCTAATCAAGGAACAGCACAATACAAAGAAGTAGCAAAGACGATAGTCCCTTCCCCCAGAGCTCTCAATCTAGGATACAGAGAGTAGAGGATGCAGTTGACAGATGAAATAGACAAATTGGGTAAGGGTAGTTTGATAGATGAGATAACAACACAGAGTTTAAAAGAAAAGCAGAAGTCTTATCTCAGCACTTGCCTAACAATTTCCTTTCCAATGACGGGAAACTTTAAAGTAATATTTAAAAAAACCCCACAAAATACCAATGTTCACTTTGGGTACAGGTCCTTTGTAATTCAGGCTTATTCCTCTTGGTCTTCTCAGATAACTGTGTTTCCCATAAAATAAAAAATGTCTAAGGCCCCGTAGTGCAAAGACTTAAGCACATCCTTAAACTGAAATCAAAGAGACTATAAATATTAATGAAGTTAACATTTGACAGGCTTGGGGCCTAAACTCCCACTATGACATAAACCAGTGTTTCTCAACCTTTTTGATACCAGGTACTGGCTTGCTGCCTTCCTAAACTGTGTCACGAAAATCTGAGGCCTGGCAAGAAGGCTGCCATGGACCGGTCACTGAGAAAGACTGGTATAGACAGGGGTTCTCAAACTGGGGGTCAGGACCCCTCAGGGGGTTGCGAGGTGTCAGCCTCCACCCCAAACCCCGCTTTGCACCCAGCATTTATAATGGTGTTAAATATATTAAAAAGTGTTTTTAATTTATAAGGGGGGGGAGGGTTTACACTCATAGGCTTGCTATTTGAAGGGGGTCACCAGTACAAAAGTTTGAGAACCACTGGTATAGACCATTTGGGGAAGTTTGAATCTTGTCTGAAGCTACTCTATACCTAAGATTTAGGTCAACCTACGTATATTGCTCAAGGCTGTAAAAAATTTAATACCTCATGCGTCATAGTTAGGTTGACCTAATCCCCACTGTAGATGCAGCTAGGTTGATGAAACAATTCTTCCATCAATCTATCTACTGCCTCTTGAGAAGGTGGAGTTACCATAGCAATGGAAAAACCCCTCCTGTCACTGTAGTAAGTGTCTACACTACACTGGCATAGCTGAATCTGTGGCACTGTAGCACAGACATACCCTCATCTGTAAGTCCAGCAAGCTACAGTATTACCTTTCTTGGAAAGTAAGCCTGAATCACTTATGAAGGAGTTTGGGGGCATTTATGTTAGATCTCCCACACTTATTAGATATTGACTATGATCCTTAGCAAGGTGAAAGGAAATGAAGGCTAATGTATTTTCACCATTCAACTAATGTGGCTGTAGTTTTCAGTGATTACTAAGTCACCTTATCCTGAAGGCAGAGCTCTGACCTTGATATCAACAGCAGGGACAGTCACTAACAGTGTTAGGAGCCAGTTTCAGAGATGGTCTCAGGGTGTGGGACATACAAAACTCACTGAGACATTCTGAGTTTTCATGAACACCCTTAAAGGGGCATTTTGAGGCATCACCACATTGCATCCTGACATTGTGGTCTCCATACCACCAGTTCGACCAGTGTAGCTTGGATCAACATCATAATAATCACAAAAAAGTACTTTGTATTTAAGAACGGCCATACTGGGTCAGATCAATGGTCCATCTAGCCCATTATCCTGTCTTCCCACAGTGGCTAATGCCAGGTGCTTCAGTGGAAATGAACAAAACAGGCAATCATCAAGTGATCCATCTCCTGTCGTTCACCCCCAGCTTCTGGCAGAGGCTAGGGACACTCAGAGCATGGCATTGCATCCCTGCCCATCCTGGCTAATAGCCTTTGAGAGACCTATCCTCCAGAAATTCTTTTTGAATCCTGCTGTAGTTTTGGCCTTCACAACATCCCCTGGCATGAAGTTCCACAGGTTGACTCTGCATTATATGAAGAACTTCTGTTTGTTTTAAACCTGCCGCCTATTAATTTGAGTGATGCCAATTTCTTGTGTTATGTGAAGGAGTAAAATTCCTTATTCACCTTCTCCACACCAGTCAAGATTTTATAGACTTCTATCATATTCCCACTTTGTCATCTCTTTTCCAAGCTGAATAGTCCCACTCTTTTTGCTCTCTTCTCATACAGAAGCTGTTCCATACCTCCTAATCATTTTTGTTGCCCTTCTCTGTACATTTTCCAATTCCAATATATCCTTTTTTGAAATGGGGGGGGGGGGGCGCGAACAGGGGACACACCAGAGCCGCACGTAGCATTCAAGATGTGAATGTATAGGATGTATAGTTCTTTAGACTATAGCATTTTTCATCTTGGGGTCTCAAAGGGCTTTATAACATTAAGTCTCACAATCCTTGAGTGAGGTAAATGTCATTTTCAAGTCAGATAAATCAAGGTACAGAGCAAGCTTTTTGCTTGACAATTTTCCAGAGCAGGGATGATTTATCAACGTTTATCAACTAACTAAAATAGGCCTCCAGTCCTCTCTGGGCCCGTTAGATAATGTTCATTGTTATCAGAATAAAGTAGCTTATCAAAAGTCACAGACCAAGTAAATAACAAAGGCTGGAAAAAAAATCCCTGCTCACTGGCCTATACTCTATTCCGGGGCTATAGAGTTTGAGAATGGGGTTGTACCCCAACATGACATAAGGGCAGCCTTGGTGAGGTTTGTACCATCAAACCCTTTGAGCCACGCTATAGAATCCTGAGTTCAGACAGTTCACGTACCATCATTTGCACAATCTGTGGGTGTCCAACACCACTGCCCCCATCTGGCAGCAGGGGCTTGCTCCAGAGTGGTAGGATCCACGCACCTTCTCCTCATCTGATGAGTGGCCTCCCCCCAGCCTTACCTTCTTGACAGCCTTGGACCGCGACACGCCCGGCAGCCCCACATCATGTTTGGTTCTCCTCCCCAAGATATTAAATTTCTGCTTGTTGACCTTCACCTCGAAAGGGTTGTTCTTGACCAACGCCATCCCTGCCCCACTCGGGCCCGTGGCCCTGGCAGCCACTTGGCCCTTTCTTCTCTGCTTAGTTGGTTTCCCCATCGTAATGCGCGGGTGGGATCAATACTCAGTCAGCAGCATAAAGAACCAGGGACTACAGTCTTCTACAGGCTCCTGAGGAATAGGCCTGGGGGGGTGGGAGAAGCCACGCTAAACAAAATGGCGACCAGGAGCGCCCGACCTTAAACGGCCCCAAGCTGCCCCCTGCTGTCTGGACGCATCACCTCGCGCGACAGCGTCTAAGCAGTCTGAGATCTAAAGGGGCGACCAGGGTCCCTCACCAGCCTGTCCAGCTGCTCTACTGACTACCTCTCACATCACGTACAGAGCAAGCTAAGCAGGAACGCGGCCACAACTCTCGCGAGAGTTGACCCCGACATCCCGCGGGATTTAGTGGTAGTAGCGGCTAGGCTCTGTAGGAGAAGAGATCGGAGCGGTAGGAACTACATGACTATATATCCCGGCATGCAATGCTCCACCCTCGCGGGTGAGAGGCGAGGAATCCTCTGTCACTCCTAGCAGGGAACACTCCACCGAGCGCGCGTGCTTACTACTCTTAGCTACCAACGAGCCAGCTTTGACGCAAGTTGCCGCCGGCCGGGGGAGCGCATTGCCTGCTGGGAGTTGTAGTCTTCGGGGCGGAGCTGTAAGGGCGAGAGGCGGGGGAGCGCGGCATAGCCCTGCCCAGTGTGGGCAGGCCCCGGCCCGCCCGTCCCCTTTCTCCGCCCCCCTGAGCAGAGGAGGGAGAGGGCGGTGAGTGAGTGAGTGAGTGAGTGAGGGACGGGTGGTAGGGGAGAGGAGAGCCCAGCACTAGCCCTCGGGGCCGGATGAGTGGAGCCCGGGTGTCCCGGCGGTGGCGGGGCAGGAGGAGGGGGCGAAGGAGGTGGTGGCTCTGAGGGGGGCAGCGGGGTTGGAGCCCTGATCATGGAGATCGAGAACATCGTGGCCAACACGGTACTGCTGAAAGCCAGGGAAGGTGAGCGCAGGGGAGGGGGCGAAGGAGGGATGTGCGCGCCGAGCAGGGGCTCTGAGGGGACGGGGTGCTGGGGGAGGAGGGGGGCACGAGGGGAGGACTTAGGGTGAGAAGAGAGGTGGGGGCGCGAGAGGCAGGCGGCAGAGGGGAGCACAGTGCCAGGGAAGGAGGAGAGATGGGGACTGAGGCGAGAGGGTTTGGGGAAGGGGGGACTCGAAGGGGGCAGGGAGCGGCGGGGTTGTAAAGAGAAGCAGGGGCTGCTGCTGGCTGGGTGCAAATGACTTTGCCGGCTGCTTCAGAGAGATATTTACCCTTATTTTTAATTCAAAAAGTGATTATGGGAAGGTGGGTTACTAGCAGGAGGACGCTATCTATTCATCTGAAATAGGGTCTAACTTTGTCAAAAACTTTAAGAAACTTTTGCCTTGTCCTCAAAATCCCTGACAACCTCAAAAGTATCTGATGAATGTCGCCTGCAGTTTCCGGTTGAGTGTCTTACATTGCTTGGTATGAAAGTGTCTGACTGTATAATTGCAGAAAGTCTCCTAACTTTGAGATGGCCTCTCCAATGAGCAACCATATTTTAAAGAAGTCTGAAATATTGTTCTCTCAAAAAGGTTTTTTTTTTTCTGAATGCACGGTTGCATAAGTGGTTACATGAAAGCTTCCCCAGACTTGCATAAGTGGCCATGTGAAAGCTTTCAGACTACCCTCTTTGCCCTTAGTAGATCCTGGCTCTCAGCTCCACTGTTCTTGTTCTCTTTGGACCTGATCCTCCTACTTTTAATTGGGTAGCTTACTGAGTAGTCCCACTGATTTCAGTGGGATGAGTCAAAGTGAGTAAGGGTGGAGGAATCTGGCCCTATAAGTTTTGCAAGTCACTCCCACTCTAAATGGGTTTGGCATGTATACTGTATGTGTATCCGGTGAAATTTGTCTTAAGCAGCCTGAACCAAAAAAAAAAAAAAAAAAATCAGTCTTCAGCTTTGAAATTGAGCTTAGAAAGTAGAATAATGATTACAATGTTGATATATCTCCCAGTGTTAGTTAAAAAGACTGCCTCAGCCTAGATGAGTGATTAGTTCCTCTGAAAATATACATCTGTGGTGTTGCAGCCTGGGTTTGGAGTTTGCATTGGAATGATCTAAGAAATGGGGAGAGTGTGGACAGCACGTGGTCAGAGTAGAGCTTGGAGCCAGGTCCCACTAAGGATAGAGTGGTAACTGGGAATACTTTCAAGTGGCTGCTTAACATAGGGTTGCCTCCTTAGTTTAGATTCCACTAAATATAGAATAAATTATGATGGTATGACTGACCAGAATGAGAGTTTTTACTGTACTCTCAGATTTATAGTTCGACAGCAGCTGGCTTGATATGACCAGTCCTACCCAAGATTAAATTTATTGTGAGTAGTAATGACTGTGGGTAAACATTATGTTTGTATTTTTCTCCCTTTTCCCCCTTATATAGAGATGAGCAAGCACAACATATTTTGGCTTGGAATCCTGATCACTGATCACTTATCTTCAGTCTCTTAGGTCTTTGTCCTGGAAGCATCCTGATGTGTCTTACATTTTTCAAAGTGCTGCTCAAACAGTAATGTATTTGCCACATGTGGAGTGCACTCATTGGTCCTGGGAAGATCTCTTTTGTTGCTTTCATCAGGAACACCCCACATTAGCTTAGTTGCTGTCCCCTTTATCCTGAGTTGGTGTGAGGGCTGCGAGTGCATGAAACTGACTCAGATACTGTGGTGATGGATGCATAAGAAATAGAGTAACTTTTCACTTGGAGAGAGCTGGACAGGTGGGGCAAAAACCATCCAGATCTCTGAGACATCTCCTCCTCCTGCTGCAGTTTTTCTCATCTCTCATTGCATAGTGTGAAGGGGCAGGAGAGACTAGGGAAGTGCATAGTTGCTGCTTTTTACATAAAGGGTCAAATCCTCAGTTGGTCTAAAGTGGTATAGCTCCAAGGATCTTTCAGATAATGTTGGAGTACATCAATAATTCATGCTATGAAATGGGGAAATTGCATGAAGTTGGATAGGAGCAGGTTACATTACTTTTATTAGAGCATAAATATTTCACTTGAATTTGCTAATTACTTTTCCTACTCTACTGTGCTCTTGCGAAAAGTTAAACCCATTTCCACTTCCCAAAACCATGATAGAGGAAAAGGGACTATGTTCTTAATTATGGACTGCACAGCTCTTCTAACTTGAGACTTTCTCATGACAGATAGGGATAGGCAAAATATTAATCTTAAAAGCACTTTATAGACACTAATCCTTCACACCCTTGTGAGGTAGATGGCTATTATCTGCGTTTCACAGATAAGGAAATTGAAACAGAGGTGTTGCATGCCTTGGTCAAATCCATAGAAAAGGTCTACTTCAAAGTATTTGTTAAAATTCAGGAGTTCCTGACTCTCAGGCTTTGTCCACACTAGCACTTTTGTCAGTCAGCAGTGTGAAGAAAACACACCCCTGACCGACACAAGTTTCATTGACAAAAGCACTGGTGTGGACATCACTATATCGGTGGGAGAGCATTTCCTGCAGACATAGCCACCACTGCTTGTTGGGGATGGTTCAGTTATGCTGGTGGGAACGATCTCTCCTGCTGGCATAGAGCAGCTGCACAGGAGACCCTACAGCGGTACAGCTGCAGTGGTACAGCTGTGCCGCTGTAGGGTCCGTAGCATAGACATAGCCTTAGACTCTAAATCAGATCACTCGACCATGCTTCATGCTGTCTTGAAACTATCAGATTTTGCAAAAAGAAAAGGAGTACTTGTGGCACCTTAGAGACTAACCAATTTATTTGAGCATAAGCTTTCGTGAGCTACAGCTCACTTCGTATGATGAAGTGCCTCTTAAATGCATTGGGCCCATTTACACTCACTTTATACAGCCAAAGCAGTATGAAGAAAACTTAGATGTCTAAGGTGTTGTCTACACTTGAAACACTACAGTGGCACAGCAGCAGCCAGGGGTGGCAGGTTTGTATAATTTTTGGTGGTGCCCAGAACGGGTCCAAGTCCCGCCCCCACCCCCACCTGCCTAAGGCTCTGGGAGGGAGTTTGGGTGCAGGCTCTGGGCTGGGGCAGGGGGTTGGGGTACAGGAGGAGGTGCGGGGTGCAGGCTTTGGGAGGAGTTTGGGTGTGTGAGGGGATTTGGGGTGCGGGCTCTGGGCTGGGGCAGGGTTTTGGTGTGCGGGAGGGGGTGAGGGGTACAGGCTCTGGGAGGGAATTTGTGTGAGGGGTGTGGGCTCTGGGCTGGGGCAGGGGGTTCGCTTACCTCGGGCGGCTCCCGATAGTGACCTGCACACCCCTCTGGCAGCAGCTCCTAGGCGTGAGGGCCGGGGGGGTCTCTGCTTGCCGCTGCCCGCAGGCACTGCCCCCGCAGCTCCCATTGGCAGCAGTTGTAGAGTCGGCGCTTGGGGCAGGGGCAGCGCATGGAGACACTACTCCTCTCCAGGGGCTGCAGGGACGTGTCAGCTGCTTCTGGGAGTGGTGCGGAGCGATGGTGGTGGCGGTGGCCCTCAGGCCCTTTTAAATTGCCCGGGGGCAGCAGGCAGGGCCAGGAGATGCTCCAGGTGAGGCGCGTGGGGGCGGCAGGCAGGGCCGGGGGAGAGACATTGGAGGAGGCCCCGAACGTTGGTGGAGGCGTGCCCACAGGCCCGGAATATTCCTGGAGCACGGGCACCGCGGGCCCATATAACTCACTGCCCCGGCAGCAGTGTTGCAGCTGCGGTGCTGTAGCGCTTCAGTGTAGACATTACCTATGCTGACGGGAGGTTATTCGCCTCTGCAAGAGGCAGTAGCTAAGTCGATGTAGCGTTGTCTATGCAGGGATTTAGGTTGGCTTAATTATGTCATTCAGAAATGTGAATTTTTCACACCTGTCTTGAGCAACATAGCTGGTCAATCTAAGTGTAGGAAGAGGTTAAAGGCTGTACATTTCCTTGTTTTGATGTTGGAATTCTACCAGTTTAGGTGCTCTATTTCTGAAGACTAAATGACCTTCCTCCCTCCCCTGCCCCAGAGTACACATTTGATCTCCTATGCAAAAAGTGTCTTTGAAGTCAATTGGACTACTCCTGTATTTAAGGCAAGCAGGATTTTGTCTCAGGTAAAAGCAGGTATTTCTTATTATCTCGAGATACTATAGGTGGTGATACCTGGGCAGACATCTTCTGACATGTACACACTACTAGACCTTGCAAGTAGGAAACAAATTCCAATGGGGAGGGTTTCTTCTAAGCCCCAATAACTGACAGAAAAATGAACAAAACCTTTCATATTATTTCTTGAGAGCATATGGGCAAGTGAGACTGGGGTATACACAAATTTGTGCTTTCAGGGACTGTAAATAAAGATTCATACACTCTAATCATCTGTATTATAAAAACATACAGGTCTTGAAAATCCACTTATCAGTGGTGAATGTCATCAGTTTCTGCAGAATCTAATCTTTCATTTAAAAAAGACATTTTTAGCTCTTGTAAATACTGCTACCTTTTCTCTTTCCCCTTTTCCTTCTATAGTTTGGGGTATCCTAAGCTACCAAGTGCATCCCTCAGGTGATGGATGAATACTCGATACATAACGTGGGCAGCTCTGAATATATTGAATAAGGACCTGTGGTCCCATGGTTGTGAGTCAGGTCATCTTATCCAAAGTATAATCTTCCTGAATAGAGAACTGAGATACCATCTGAAAGGTGTCTTCCAGACCCAGCCCATCTCAAGGTTATTTCCATAACTGACACATACATACATATTTTAAAATGTATATATGTCAGTTATGGAAATAACTGTAAGATGGGCTGGATGTGGAAGACTCCTTTCTGATGAAGAGAAAAGGAGTACTTGTGGCACCTTAGAGACTAACCAATTTATTTGAGCATAAGCTTTCGTGAGCTACAGCTCACTTCATCAGATGCATACTGTGGAAAGTGTAGAAGATCTTTTTATATACACACAAAGCATGAAAAAATACCTCCTCCCACCCCACTCTCCTGCTGGTAATAGCTTATCTAAAGTGATCACTCTCCTTACAATGTGTATGATAATCAAGGTGGGCCATTTCCAGCACAAATCCAGGGTTTAACAGGAACGTCTGAGGGGGGTGGGGGGGTAGGAAAAAACAAGGGGAAATAGGTTACCTTGCATAATGACTTAGCCACTCCCAGTCTCTATTCAAGCCTAAGTTAATTGTATCCAATTTGCAAATGAATTCCAATTCAACAGTTTCTCGCTGGAGTCTGGATTTGAAGTTTTTTTGTTTTACTATTGCGACCTTTAGGTCTGAGATCGAGTGACCAGAGAGATTGAAGTGTTCTCCGACTGGTTTATGAATGTTATAATTCTTGACATCTGATTTGTGTCCATTTATTCTTTTACGTAGAGACTGTCCAGTTTGACCAATGTACATGGCAGAGGGGCATTGCTGGCACATGATGGCATATATCACATTGGTGGATGTGCAGGTGAACGAGCCTCTAATAGTGTGGCTGATGTTATTAGGCCCTGTGATGGTGTCCCCTGAATAGATATGTGGGCACAGTTGGCAATGGGCTTTGTTGCAAGGATAGGTTCCTGGGTTAGTGGTTCTGTTGTGTGGTATGTGGTTGCTGGTGAGTATTTGCTTCAGGTTGGGGGGCTGTCTGTAGGCAAGGACTGGCCTGTCTCCCAAGATTTGTGAGAGTGTTGGGTCATCCTTCAGGATAGGTTGTAGATCCTTAATAATGCGTTGGAGGGGTTTTAGTTGGGGGCTGAAGGTGACGGCTAGTGGCGTTCTGTTATTTTCTTTGTTAGGCCTGTCCTGTAGTAGGTGACTTCTGGGAACTCTTCTGGCTCTATCAGTCTGTTTCTTCACTTCCGCAGGTGGGTATTGTAGCTGTAAGAATGCTTGATAGAGATCTTGTAGGTGTTTGTCTCTGTCTGAGGGGTTGGAGCAAATGCGGTTGTATTGCAGAGCTTGGCTGTAGACGATGGATCATGTGGTGTGGTCAGGGTGAAAGCTGGAGGCATGTAGGTAGGAATAGCGGTCAGTAGGTTTCCGGTATAGGGTGATGTTTATGTGACCATTGTTTATTAGCACTGTAGTGTCCAGGAAGTGGATCAGCGGCACTGCTATGGGTACCCGCATGGCCCCACAGTATGCCAACATTTTTATGGCTGACTTAGAACAACGCTTCCTCAGCTCTCGTCCCCTAACGTCCCTACTTTACTTGTGCTATATTGATGACATCTTCATCTTCTGGACCCATGGAAAAGAAGCCCTTGAGGAATTCCACCATGATTTCAACAATTTCCATCCCACCATCAACCTCAGCCTGGTCCAGTCCACACAAGAGATCCCAAAAAGTTTGAGCCTAAAAAGGTCACTTCCTGATTTTATTTTTTTTTTTTCCCTTTCTGGCTTTTGTAAGGAAGTATCCGATTCACACAACTATTCCATCCTGTCAGTTCATCAAAGACCATACTGAGTAATGTGAAATAGGAAGAGAGAAATTAACTTGCCTTCCCTGATGCTTCTGTTTCTTTGGTGTTGGTTTCATTATTACTTTTAACATATTCTGCTTCTAGCACACATTTTGCTTATACAAGCGGGACTGGTACATCTGCCAATTTTTTGCCGTTCTTAACACTCAAATAGTCTCAAACTTGACATCTACAAACAGAATAATTCTACAGTGTCTGTCTTAAATTGTGGCCTTGGTCATACTGTGGATTATCTCTATAGCTTCACAGCCTGCAGAAATCTTCTGGTCAAGGCAAGTGAATACCTATTGAATATTCTGAGATAAAAGATGTTAGAAAGTTTGGTCAGTTTGAAAAAGCAATTTCACTCTCTTCTTTCTGACAGGTTTCAGAGTAACAGCCGTGTTAGTCTGTATTCGTAAAAAGAAAAAAGAAAAGGAGTACTTGTGGCACCTTAGAGACTAACCAGTTTATTTGAGCATGAGCTTTCGTGAGCTACAGCTCACTTCATCGGATGCATAGCATATCGTGGAAACTGCAGAAGACATTATATACACACAGAGACCATGAAACAAAACTTCCTCCCACCCCACTGTCCTGCTGCTAACAGCTTATCTAAAGTGATCATCAAGTGTCCTTGTAAGGCAGGGGTGGGCAAACTACGGCCTGTGGGCCAGATCCGGTCCCTCAAGGCTTTGGATCCGGCCCGTGGGATTGCCACCACTGTGGCACCGCGCCGCTCTGGGAAGCGGCCACACCATGTCCCTGCAGCCCGTGGAGGTGGGGGGACAGAGAGCTCTTCAGGCTGCTCTTGCCTGTGGGTACCTCCCCCAAAGTTCCCATTGGCCAGGAACGGGTTACCGTGGCCAATGGGAGCTTCGGGGGAGGTACCCACAGGCGAGGGAAACACGTGGAGCTCTCCGTGCCACTCCCCCCACCCCTGCCAGGGGCCGTGCAAGGACATGGTGCTGGCCGCTTCCCAGAGTGGCGTGGTGCGGGGCCGGGGCAGGCAGGGAGCCGGCCCTGGCCGCAGTGCGCACCGCTGCCACCCCGGAGTTGCTCTAGGTAAGCGGTGCTGAGCCGGAGCCTGAACCCCTCCTGCACCCCGCACCCCAACTCCCTGCCCTGAGTCCCCTGCCGCATCCCACACCTCTCCTGCACCCCAACCCCCTGACCTGAGCCCCCTCATACCCCCTGCACCCCTCCTCTGCCCCAACCCCTTGCCCTGAGCCCCTTCTTGCACACCGCACCCGCCCCTGCACTCCGCCCCCGCACCCCAAGCCCCTGCCCTGGCCCTGCAAGCAATTTCCTCATCCAGATGTGGCCCTTGGGCCAAAAAGTTTGCCCACCCCTGTTGTAAGGGATTGTTGGGAGAAGTAGCTATTTCTCTGTTCTGAGGGGATAATAAGGAATTGATGTGTGAAATGAGTAAATTAATGTTAATCTAGAGCAATGGTTTTCAAACTTTTTTTTCTGGCGATCCAGTTGAAGAAAATTGTTGATGCCCGTGATGCAACGGAGCTGGGGATGAGGGGTTTGGGGTGTGGGAGGGGCTCAGGGCTGGGGCAGAGGGTTGGGGTGAGGGCTGTGGGTGGGGCCAGGGATGAGGGCTTAGGGTGCAGGAGGGGGCTCTGGGTTGGGGGGGCTCAGGGCTGGGGGTTGGGGTGCAGGAGGGGGTCAGGGCTCTGAGTTGGCTTCTCAGGCTCTGGAGTGGGGATGAGAATGCGGGGTTTGGAGTACCGGAAGGGGCTCAGGGCTGGGGCAGGGGATTGGGGCATAGGTTTACCTCGGGTGGCTCCTGGTCAGTGGCGCAGCGGGGATGCTAAGGCAGGCTTCCTGCCTGTCCTGGCACTGTGGACCATGCTGTGCCCTGGAAGCAGCCAGTAGCAGGTCCGTCTCCTAGACGGAAGTGCGCAAGCGGCTCCGCACGGCTCTTGTCTGCAGGCATCCCCCCCCACACACAAAAAAAGTGCGAAATGATTGTCTGCCATTGCTTTCACAGAGGGAGGGGCGACTGATGACATGTACCCAAAACCATCCACGACAATGTTTTTGCCCCATCAGGCATTGGGAGCTTAACCCAGAATTCCAATGGGTGGTGGAGACTGCTGGAACTGTGGCATAGCTACCCACAGTGCAACGCTCTGAAAATCAATGCTAGCCACGGTACTGTGGACGCACTCCGCCGACTTAATGTGCTTAGTCGGGGGGGGGCACACAATCGACTGTATAAAATTGCTTCTATAAAAGTCGACTTCTGTAAATTGGACCTAATTTTGTAGTGTAGACATACCCTTAGAGACTAACAAATTTATTTGGGCATAAGCTTTCGTGGGCTAAAACCCACTTCATCAGATGCATGGAGTGGAAAATACAGTAGGAAGATATATATACACAGTACATGAAAAGATGGGAGTTGCCTTACCAACTGGGGGGTCAGTTCTAATGAGACAATTCAATTAAAGTGGGCTATTTTCAACAGGAGGAAAAATCTCTTTTGTAGTGGTAATCAGGGTGGCCCATTTCAAACAGTTGACAAGAAAGTGTGAGTAACAGTAGGGGGAAATTAGCATGGTGAAATTCGTTTTTAGTTTTTGAAGTGACCCATCCACTCCCAGTCTTTATTCAGGCCTAATTTGATGGTGTCCAGTTTGGAAATTAATTCCAGTTCTGCAGTTTCTCGTTGGAGTCTATTTTTGAAGTTTTTTTTGTTGAAGAGTTGCCTCTTTCAAATCTGTTGTTGAGTGTCCAGGGAGGTTGAAGTGTTCTCCGACTGTTTTTTGAATGTTATAATTCTTGATGTCTGATTTGTGTCCATTTATTCTTTTGCGTAGAGATTGGCCAATATACAGCGCAGAGGGGCATTGCTGGCACATGATGGCATATATCACATCCGTAGATGTGCAGGTGAATGAGCCCCTCATGGTGTGGCTGATGTGGTTAGGTCCTACTATGGTGTGCCTTGAATAGATATGTGGACAGAGTTGGCAACGGGGTTTGTTGCAGGGATAGGTTCTGGGGTTAGTGTTTTTGTTGTGTGGTGTGTAGTTGCTGGTGAGTATTTGCTTCAGGTTGCGGGGCTGCCTGTATGCGAGGACTGGCCTGTCTCCCAAGGTCTGTGAGAGTGAGGGATTGTCCTTCAGGATAGGTTGTAGATCCTTGATGATGTGCTGGAGAGGTTTTAGTTGGGGGCTGAAGGTGATGGCTAGGGGTGTTCTGTTGTTTTCTTTGTTGGGCCTGTCCTGTGGTAGGTGACTTCTTGGAATCCTTCTGGCTCTGTCAATCTGTTTCTTCACTTCAGCAGGTGGGTATTGTAGTTTTAAGAACTCTTGATAGAGATCCTGTAGGTGTTTGTCTCTCTCTGAGGGATTGGAACAAATGCAGTTGTATCTTAGACCTTGGCTTTAGACAATTGATCATGTGATGTGGTCTGGATGAAAGCTGGAGGCATGTAGGTAAGTATAGTGGTCAGTAGGTTTCCGGTATAGGGTGGTGTTTATGTGACCATCGCTTATTTGCACTGTAATGTCCAGGAAGTGGATCTCTTGTGTGGACTGGTCCAGGCTGAGGTTGATGGTGGGGTGGAAATTGTTGAAATCCTGGTGGACTTCCTCAAGGGCCTCTTTCCCATGGGTCCAGATGATGAAGATGTCATCAATATAGCGCAAGTAGAGTAGGAGCGTTAGGGGACGAGAGCTGAGGAAGCGTTGTTCTAAGTCAGCCATTAAATGTTGGCATGCTGTGGGGCCATGTGGGTACCCAAAGTGCTGTGTATTACTATATGCTCTTGGGTTTGAGCCTGTAAATCATGTACTATGCAAGTTTATGGCTGATGGAGGGGAATTGTAACTCTGTATCTGTGTTCTCCTTGTATCTCCTGTCACTGAACTTTTTCAAAAATGATGAAGACCAAGCCTTCGATCACATATTCAGATAAAAGCACGTAGTGTGTTTTTGATACAGTTGTGTGCTTTCAGAGCTCTGCTGGGTGGGGCTGACTTGGCTTTCTCATCTAATGTTATCTGATTGTTTGGCTTTTGGAGTTAGTTGTGCAAGTATTTCTGTGGAAGCAAACATGAACCCATAGTATTGCACTTCCTGAGTGCTCTTGAACCATAGAGTTCAAGTATTTTTCAAAGGTGGATAGGATCTTTATCTGCAATATACAGGTGGCTAAACTAAGAGAGAAATAGATATTGTGACTTGCCCAAAGTCTTCTAGTGCTCTAGTCCAGGGGTGGCCAACCTGTGGCTCCTGAGCTGCATGCGACTCTTCATAGGTTAATCTGTGGCTCCTTACCTAGGCAGTGATTCTGGGGCTGGAGCTATAGATGCTAACTTTCCAGTGTGCTGAGGGGTGCTCACTGTTCAACCCCCTGCTCTGCCCCAAGCCCTGCCCCTACTCTGCCCCTTCCCCTGAGCCTGCAATGCCCTCACTCCTCTCCCCTCCCCCCCCCTTAGCCTCCTGCGCACATGAAACAGCTGATGGTGGGGGGAGTAGGTGCTGATTGGTAGAGGCTGCCCGCAGGTGGGAGATGCTGGGGGCTGGGAAGTGGATGTGGAGCTGCTGACGTATTACTGTGGCTCTTTGGCAATGTACATTGGTAAATTCTGGCACCTTCTCAGGTTCAGGTTGGCCACCCCTGCGCTAGTCACTGGATCCTATCGCATAGATCTTATGGATTTACTTAGGAGCATCTTACCATTACTTCGCTAATAAAGACTTTGATCATATAGTACAGAGTCCAATTTCTTTACTTCTGCCTATCGCCAGAATGACAAGGAACAGTGTAATCACTGAAATAAATGCACGTTAATGTGGATAGTAATGTGACCACCTTCTGGCTGACTATATAGAGGAAAATCATCTGTTGCTTTGAAAAATATGCTCAGCTTCCTAAACTTTATTTCCAAACAAGATTTCTTCATTGTCACATATAAGACTTCTTTGCAACAAACATCTTTGTTTTTTCACTGAGGACTCATATAAGGTAGGCAAAAAAACCAGCCATCCTTTCTTCAAAATGATTAGTTGAATGTTTAAAAAAGCAGCTGGAAACATTTAATGTATCATGCCCTGATAACTCAAAAATGATCTAATGCAAGGGTGGGCAAACTGCGGCCCGGGGGCCTCATCCGGCCCTCCAGATGTTTTAATCCGGCCTTCAAGCTCCAGCTGGGGAGTAGGATTGGGGGCTTGCCCACTCCATGCAGCTCCTGGAAGCTGTGGCATGTCCCCCCTCCAGCTCCTATGCATAGGGGCAGTCAAGGGGCTCTGCACACTGCCCCCACCCCAAGTGCCACCCCCACAGCTCCCATTGACTGGGAACCACAGCCAATGGGAGCTGCAGGGGCAACACCTGCGGACAGGGCAGCGCGCAGAGCTGCCTGGCTGCGCCTCTGTGTAGGAGCCGGAGAGGGGACATGCCACTGCTTCTGGGAGCTTCTTGAGTTAAACACCGCCCAGAGCTTGCACCCTTGACCCCCTCCTGCACCCCAACCCCCAGCCCTGATCCCCCTCCCGCCTTCAGTTCCAGCCCAAAGCACCCTCCTGCACCCACAACCCTTCAGCCCCAGCCGGAGCCCTCAAACCCCCCCCCCCGCCCCCACGACAACCCAACCCACTGCCCCAGCCCGGAGCCCCCTCCTGCACCCTGAACTCCTCATTTTTGGCCCCACCCCAGAGTCTGCACCCCCACTCTGCCTCTTTACACTGAAAGTAAACATGAGAAATTTCATCCCAAGGGGTAATGTTTTTTGGGAAACTCTTAAGTGCTTGAAAACTTGTTCTTATTAAAGTGCCTTTTCAGTCATAACCATAGTGTCATTCTCACAACAGTTTCCCCCCTTTTTCCCCCCCATATGAAGATGTATCACTTACTGTTGGAGACCTATCTAGCCCATAGATACATCTGAGGGAGGCTAAACTAGTGGCTAATTAGAACAGAAGAATGGACATATTGGGTCAAACCAATGGTCCATGTAGCCCAGTATCCTGTCTTGTGACAGTGGCCAATGCCAGGTGCTTCTGAGGCAATGAAAAGAACAGGGCAACTATTGAGTGAACAATTCCCCTGTCATCCAGTCTCAGCTTGTAGTAGTTGGAGGTTTAGGGGGAGACAGTGTGTGGGATTGCGTCCCTGACCGTCTTGGTTAATAGCCATTGATAGACCTATCTTCCATGAATTTCTCATTCTTTTTTTAACCCAGTTATACTCTTCGCCTTCACAACATCCCTGGCAAATGCATTCCACGGGTTAATGGTATGATGTGTGGAATACTTCCACGTTTGTTTTAAATCTGCTGCCTATTAATATCCTTGGGTGACCTCTGGTCTGTGTTTTGTGTGAAGGGGTGAATAACACTTCCTTATCACTTTCTCCACTTCCTACTTCTGATATATTGAAAAAGTTTTGCTGTTAGTTTTTGTGTCCTTAGCTGGTTGGTCTTCATATTCTTTCCTGGCCTGCCTTTTTATACTTTTTACACCTGACTTGCTAGAGTTTATGATCTTCTCTATTTTCCTCACTAGGATTTGACTTCCAATTTTTAAAGGATGCCTTTTTGCCTCTAACCATTTCTTTACTCTGTTTTGCCATTATGGCTTTTTTTTTTTTTGTGGTCCTCTGACTCTGTGTATGCTTGTGTGTGTGGTGGTGGGTGGTTTTTGTGTGTGTGTGTGTGTGTGTGTGTGTGTGTGTGGTTTTTGTTTCATTGGGGCATACATAAGAACTGCCATACTGGGTCAGACCAAAGGTCCATCTAGTCCGGTATGCTGTCTTTTGACAGTGGCCAATGCCAGGTGCTCCAGAGGGAATGAACAGAACAGGTTATCATGAAGTGATCCATTCACTGTCGCTCATTCCCAGCTTCTGGAAAACCGAGTCGGGGGACACCATCCCTGCCCATCCTGGCTAATAGCCATCGATGGACCTATCTTCCATGAATTTATCTAGTTCTTTTTTGAACACTTTTATAGTCTTGGCCTTCACAACATCCTCTGGCAAAGAGTTCCACAGGTTGACTGCGTTGTGTGAAAAAATACTTTCTTTTGTTCATTTTAAATCTGCTGCCAATTAATTTCATTTGGTGACCCCTAGTTCTTGTGTTATGAGAAGGAGTAAATAACACTTCCTTATTTAATTTCTCCACAGCAGTCATGATTTTATAGACCTCAATCATATCCCCCCTTAGTTGTCTCTTCTCCAAGCTGAAAAGTCCCAGTCTTATTAATCTCTCCTCATATAGCAGCCATTCCATACCCCTAATAATTTTTGTTGCCCTTTTCTGAACCTTTTCCAAGTCCAATATATCTTTTTTTGAGATGGGGCTACCACATCTGCATGCAGTATTCAAGATGTGGGCATACCATGGATTTATATAGAGGCAATATGATATTTTCTGTCTTATCTATCCCTTTCTTAATGATTTCCAACATTCTGTTTGCTTTTTTGACTGCCACTGCACATTGAGTGGATGTTTTCAGAGAACTAACCACGATGACTCCAAGATCTTTCTTGAGTGGTGACAGCCAATTTAGACCCCATCATTGTATATGTATAGTTGGGATTATGTTTTCCAATGTGCATTACTTAGCATTTATCAACATTGAATTTCATCTCCTATTCTGTTGCCCTGTCACCTAGCTTTGAGAGATCCTTTTGTAGTTCTTCGCAGACTGCCTCGGACTTAACTATCTTGAGTAGTTTTGTATCATCTGCAAACTTTGTCACCTCACTGTTTACCCCTTTTTCCAGATCATTTATGAATATGTTGAATAGGACTGGTCCCAGTACAGAGCCCAAGGGGACACCACTATTTACCTCTCTCCATTCTGAAAACTGACCATTTATATCCTATCTTTTAACCAGTTACCGATCCATGAGAGGACCTTCCCTCTTATCCCATGACAGCTTACTTTGCTGAAGAGCCTTTGGTGAGGGACCTTGTCAAGGCTTTCTGAAAATCTAAGTACTCGATAGCCACTGGATGACCCTTGTCCACATGCTTGTTGACCCACCCCCTCAAAGAATTCTAGTAGATTGGTGAGGCACAATTTCCCTTTACACCAACCATGTTGACTCTTCCCCAACAAATTATGTTCATCTATGTGTCTGACAATTTTGTTCTTTACTGTAGTTTCAACCAGTTTGCCTGATACTTAAGTCAGGCTTACCGGCCTGTAATTGCGGGATCACCTCTGGAGCCCTTTTAAAACATTGGCGTCACATTAGCTATCCTCCAGTCATTCTGGTGCAGAAGCTGATTTAAATGATAGGTTACAGACTACAGTTAATAGTTATTCAATTTCACATCTGAGTTCCTTCGGAACTTTTGGGTGAATACCATCTGGTCCTAGTGACTTATTACTGTTTATCAATTTGTTCCAAAATCTCCTCTAATGACACTTCAATCTGGGACAGTTCCTCAGATGTGTCACCTAAAAAGAATGGCTCAGGTTTGGGAATCTCCCTCATATCCTCAGTCGTGAAGACCAATGCAATTTCATTTCATTTGGGTCTCTAAGATATTTTTAAATAGTCTCCATACTATTTGCAGGCATTTCACTGTTGTGACTGTTCCTTTTAATTTCCATTTAACCAGCTTTCTCATATTTGTGTGGTTTCCCTTTTTGAAGTTAAATGCTACTGTGATGGGCTTCTTTGGAATTTTTTGCCCCTACAAAGATGTTAAATTCAATTACATTACAGGTGAACTGCTCAGTAACAGCGATCATAGTCACCTCTTGTACCAGATCCTGTGCTACACTTAGGACTAGATCAAGAATGGCCTCTCTCCTTGTGGTTTGCAGGCAAAGCTTCTCCAAGAAGCTGTCACTTATTGTGTCTAGAAACCTTATTTCTGCATTCCATCCTGAGATGACACACATCCAGTTAATATGGGGTTATTTTGAAATCCTCCATTAGAGTGGCTACAAAGGCAGAAAATGCAATAATAATCTTGAGCATTTCACAATCTCTGTCACGGTACTGGTCGTGTCTTCAGTAGAATATTTCTACCACTATCCTCTTATTGTTCAGGCATGGAATTTCTATCTGTAGAAATTCTGTCGTACTGTTGGATTCACTGAAGATGTTTTACTTATTTGACTCTGCTTTCTTTCACATATGGTGCCACTCTGTCATTCCTGTGTATTTTGTATCCTGGTATTACCATGCACCATTAATTATCCTCATTCCACCAAGTTTCCTTAATGCCTATTATATCAATGTTCTCATTTAATGCCAGGCATTCTAGTTCGCCCATCTTAGTATTTAGACTTTGTATATAAGCACTTGCACATTTTGTCAGTATTCAGTTGCTTCCTTCATGTGTTATGTTTAACTAGGACTCTCTTACATTTGAAGCCTGTTGCTCAGCCATAAAGCAGAGATTTCAGAACCTGTCAGTTTCATCATTTCTGTTTGGCAAAGCACAGCACCTGTCTTTCTATAAGAATTTATCTGAAGCACCTCTCAGTGAGATTTCAGGGCAGGAGCTCTGGAATCAATAGATATTGTCACACACCATAATCGTTGCAGCCTCAGTTATAGCTGGTTTTGAGTTGCTACAGAAATGTAACAAGATGCACAATAAGATGAGTCTTCAGCTGAAAAGCAAATTGCCCTCCTGCACAATTTTTAACAGAAACAGAGTATTTAAGAGTGTTGTTTTTAAAAAATAAAACCAAAAAACCTCGTTGGATCCTCTGTTGATGCATTCGGTATTCTCAACACTGGATAGCCTGACTTGTTCTTTGCATGTTATTATAGATATGTTCCTAATTATAATAGGAACCAGAGCACATAGAACCAGGCTGGTTGCAGTGAATCAAATAAGCTGTTGACTGTAGTATATCATGAACAAGATGTTCAACTTTATAAAAGAGGATGAATGTGACTGGATTGTGATCTTTAAAAAATTCCCTTTTTTGTAAACTGAGGAACAAAGGACTTACAAATTTCTCACAATATTTGGGGCAAAGTACCAGTAGGCATTCTTGATTATTTACCAGTATTGAGGCCTGAACTACGGTGATCAGTGCAATGGTCTTATTGGTCTTCTTTTTGTGGATACAGACTAACACTGCTGCTACTCTGAAACCTTACCTTTTTTGTGTCTTTAGAAGCTGGTTTATTTAGCATACGTCCTAGATCAGAAGTTTTCTGCAACAAAATGTTGCAATCACAAAGCATGTCTCCTCCCCATTTGCTATAGGTGGACAGTGTGCCATCAAACTCACTAACTGGGTTATTTGATACCTCATACAACATTGCCTGTTCAAAGCTGCAATTGCAGTATCTTTGTCTTGTCAGTCCCACTTTAGAAAAGTAACAATAGAATGCCAACAGAGAACTAGTTCAGCAGGACCCAAGACCAACGGGGCATTTGGGAACCTAGCGTATGCATGGCTGTTAGGGTTCCTAGACATGTTACCATACATAGTCTTGCCCCACTTGGCCCTTTTTTCTTCTAAGTTGACCTCCCCTGGATTCACAGGCCCCCCACTTCTCCCACTAGAGATGGGTCTCTTTGAAAGATCAGATTACACAGACAGACAGACATGTTAAACTTTTTTTACTGGAGCATTGAAGATATCCTCCTAAACTGGAATGGTTGGTAGGGAAGATGCTTGTAATATTGCACCTTTTTGTGGTGAATTTTGAGGCTGGGCAGAGCTAGAGAAAAACAGAACACTGTGGTAAATCTAATGCATCCTGTAACTGTGTTGTGCACAGCTACCCTTCCTGTCTCCTCCCAAGTGTGGTTAATGGTATCTTGTGATATTTTCATTGCTAAAGGATATGGCTTCGAAAATGTCTCACTGTCTGCTTCTGCTCTGTCATGCGGATACACATTTGTATTGGTTCAGTATGTAAAATTAAATGCTTTTTAAAAACCTCTGTGAAGCATGAAATTTATATATCTGTGAAATATTTTGATATGCCTAAACTGATACATTTCATAACAATCTCTTTTAAAATGATCATATCTATTGATCACTCAGCCTCTCCACAAAATGTATACATATACACATCTTCACTGTGTTAAGAAAATAGACATCTTAAGGTCTAAGTGTAGAGAAGTTAAAATCTTATATTGTTACCTTCATCTTACAATAAGTGAATTAAATATACCTTCATGAGATAATTAATAAAGAAATCCTGTTTGTATTTATGAAATGTGAAAAACTACTCTTGATATAACATCAAAGTTGATAGCCTTCGAAAGGTTCAGTTTCTACAGCGGTTAATTCTATCATGTTGGTTACCCTGTATATTATATAGTCTGTACGATAAAACATACAGTATGTATTTGTACAGTGGTGAACGAGATCCTGGTCCATGACTTGGGCCCCTGTGTGCTGTCATAATAGTGGTAGTATTAATGCTTATTCTTACATGGAAAATGGAATAGAAAAGGCTATTCATGTTCAATTTGTTTTTTTAACATTGCAGTAAAACCTGAATTTTGTGTGCTTAATTCCTTAACTTTAATGGTCATGATTTCTTGACTTCTTCAGTCTTGCATTGTTTCCTTGTTCTGTCATACTTTTGTGTCCTTTTTTTTTTAAAAAACAAAAACAAAAACACCATTTGGGAGGTAAAGGGAGCCAGATGCATTTGAGGACCCTTTGAAATTGCACCTTCAAGATGTTGATTGAACTCTGTATGGCATCAGAATATACATGTGGGATTATATTTACTTTCTTTAAAGATTAATGATAGAAACACACTTGTTAATATGATATTGAAATTGTGATGCTAATAAAGGAAGGAAATTCACTACAGACTTCTGACCTATCCTAAACCTGCTGGATATACCTAGATATTTTCAGATTCTCCAAAGCTGTGAATTTTCTTATAAAATACGCACAGCTGGATAGATGGAAGTTTTTCTGATCTTGTGGGTGGGTCACAATCCTATGTCTAATTTTAAGAGTTAATTTGAATTATGGGTTCAGAAGGATGATGTTCTGCATGCAAGTACAAAGTGCATGGATGCTAAACATTTTTGCACATGGTAGAAAATTGGAATACACCAGAGATATTAAAGACAATGAGGGAATTGTTATGAGACTCACATTTGCTTGTTTAGATAATCTTGCTTGCAGGAAAAAATAGTCCAATCCACTTGCAAAATACCTGGCACCTCTCTGTAGAAATGAGAATGACCCAAGACCACAATATATGCTGTGCAGAGGAAAGAGAGCATATTGTAGCATTGGATTGACCTGTAGACCACTCTTGTTTACACAGGGCTTTGTTTTCCTTTTAGGAGGGTGTGGCAAACGGAATGGACGCAGTAAGAAATGGAAGGAAATGCTAAAGTTACCACATCTCAGTTTTTGTGAAGATCTTAGACATTCAATCGGTAGGTGTGTGTGTGTGTGTGTGTGTGTGTGTGTATATAATACACAAGTCTGGTTTCTCGTGGGAGTATGTCATTATCCAATGAAGGTGTTTCTTCTTGCTTCTGAGTAGATATTTTGCTAGTTTGTAATCCTACCTCAAGTCCTCTAATTTAATTGAGAATTCTTGAGGGGAAACCAAACATCACAGCTACTGTTGATTTGTGCCCAAGAAAACTGCTCCTGAAATCTCATTAACTTGTGATTTAAAGACATCGTTATGTTCTGGTTTGAATCTTAAAAACGAAGCATCTTCATCATCAGAATGTTAAAAGTGCAGATGCTAACGAGTTACTAGCAACAATGTTAGAGTGGCCTGTTCAAGGAAATCTGGGTATACTGCTGTGACTGTGACAACATGCCTTTCTGAAGCAATAACCTATAATTGCCTCAGATTGGATATTTCTTTTGTTTATTTTTTTAAAGCCTCTTTAAATCAGCTCTGAAGAACTGAAATTAAAATGTAAACCCCTTCAGTGGGAAACCTTTTGAACTTGAAAGCTTCTGTGTAAGCATCAAGCTACCATGAAAGTGCATTAATTCTTTCTTTGGACACAGATGTTGCAAATAAAACTATCAAGATGAAACTTCTTAATCAGCTTTGGCATCTGTAAGACAAACAGGAACTATCGGCTTTCTTTCCCCACCCACAAAATTTAACTATACTGTTTAATACTGTAATCCACATTTCCCCCCCCTCTTGTTCTGCTTTTGGTCTTTCTTTCTCTCTCTCTCTCTCTCTCTCTCTTGTCCTCCCTGCCCCCCTTTTCTCTCTTTGGTCTTTATTCCCTTGCCCACCAGAAAAACATACCAAACCCACCTTGGCTGGCTCCCAAATTCAAGATCCAGTTGTCCTTGGACATGCTTATTTAAAAAAACACACCCTTTTCCTTAATGTGCATCATTAATGTGCATACACTCTGAAGGAAGGGTAGAGATGCTGATTTCATATTTGTTCCAGGATGTTGGCCAACTGCTTGGTTTAGGAAGAAGCTTTCCGATGGACTTGTTATTGCATAATAGTTCATTATGGGGGGTTTTACACTTTCCTCCAAGCATTACTAAGAGTGTAAGACTGTTTTGACAGAGAAAATCTTTCTGTTCACTGATTGCACAGCACCTTGCACAATGGGGCCCTGGTCCATGGCTAGTGTTTCTAGCTGCTGCAATAATACAAATAATTGTTGTTGATGATTTACTAACCCTATCTGATGTTGAATATATGAACCACAGGTATTTTGGTCAAATGATTATAGTGGAATTCAATAGGGAAGCTGATCCCACAGTACGTGGTCACATGAGTAGTGCTGTTTATGGTAATGAGACTCTTCATGTGAGTAAGGTCTACGGAATCAGCTTGCTTTTGTTTGCATTGTGGCTGGCACTCCACTATGTAATATACAGGACCTTAGTAAGTGTTTTTCCTTAATATATAGGCAATTAGCAGCTAATTTAATATAAAAGTGTTACACTATTTTGTGTGTGTGTGTGGTGGGATGTTGGAAGCAGCAGTGGTGGTAAGCAAGTCTCTGTCACTTGCCTTTGTGACCTTACAGGTGGTTTAGCCCTGCTCCTTTGACATGTTAATGATGATTGCATGAAATCTTGGTGGTCCTACCTGAATGGGAAGCTGCCATATAAATGCTCTAAATCAGTGTTTCTCAAACTTTTGTACTGGTGACCCCTTTTACATAGCAAGGCCCTGAGTGCGACCCCCTGCCCCTTATAAATTAAAAACACCTTTTTATATATTTATTTAACACCATCATTATAAATGCTGGAGGCAAAGCAGGGTTTGGGGTGGAGGCTGACAAGAACAGCACTCTGGCTTGTAATGATGTCATTTGTTTAATCTCTTCTTTTACCCAGAAAAAAACTATAACCAGCTCTGTGACAAGCAGCCAATAGGGAGACTTCTCTTCAGACAGTTCTGTGACACTAGGCCAGATCTGAAGACATGCATTGAATTCCTGGATGCGGTGGTAAGCAGTAGACTCTGCCAGAAGGCCTCCAGCCTTGTTCTTCTGAGGAATTAGGAACTGGCGCAAGTAGGGAATTTTTAAGTTTTATAAAATGTGCCTGCCACATTCTCTAGCTCCAAATGCATACTAATACCACAGCCATTAAAATGTAGCCAAACTGATTCAGTGTCAACTAAAGAGAGCTCGGCAAAAGAAACTCATTGCCCTTAAGGGCTACAACTTCTGACAAAATCTGGAGTAAATTTGTACGTCTTGTAGTGTGCCTTAGAAGTCAATAAATTTGGGCTCCATTGGGGGAAACCTTAAGTTCACTGAAAATGCTCTTCCTGCTTATGTACAGATCTAGGTTTCAGTATCTCACTTGATATCAGTTGAATTAGGTGCTCTCTGAAAGCTGATCGGCACTAAAAGCTTACATTGACATGCCTCTCTAAGGAGTGTGAAAAGTCCACGCCTCTGAGAGACACATCTTTGCTGACCTAATCCCCAGCATAGGCAGCGCTAGGTCGATGGAAGAATTCTTCCGGTGACCTAGCTACTGCCTCTCAGGGAGATGGATTAACTGTGATAGGAGAATGCTTCCCATTGCTGTTGTGTCTACAGTTTAGCACTACAATTGCACAGCTGTATGTGTAGACATAGACTAAAGGTAAGTCTACACTACAAACTTTTGCCGACCCCAGTTACCTTGACATAAAGCTTCCGCAGTTAGTATATTGCTGTGCGCACTTGTCTTCTTGCATTGGTACTGCATGCATTCCCCAGGAATGATTGTGTTGATGCACAGTGCAATGCACCATGCCTAGGTAGCCCAGTGTTCAGCTCACTGTTCTCCAACACAGTGTCTTTCAGGAAGTTTTGGCAATGCATAGTGGGGCAGAAATGAGTCACACGGGGTGACTGGGACTGTGGGGACAAGTTCCTATTATGCAACTTTCTCCACTGCATAATGTCATCTCTATCCTATAATTTTCATGCCTATTTTGAAAATCCCTCAAACCCATGTGGGACTTGTCACTCTCCACCATCACTGATAAAAGCAAGGAGCCTGCAGAGCTCTGAACTATTGCCATGAGTATTGCAAACACAGGACACGCAATACTCTATTTGCAGAGCTGCAAGAAGAGATGAGGGAACATGATGATTTCTTGAAGGGCAGATTGCTGTGGGACATAGCAAGAACCAATTCAAGATTGTTGGAGGCATTCATGGAGCAGCTGTAAATGATGGAGTGCCATTTCTGGGCCTGAGAAATGAGTACTGATTGGTGAGATTGTATCATAATGCAGGTTTGGGATGATAAGCAGTGGCTGCAGAACTTTTGGATGCGCAAGCCCACAGTCCTGGATCTGTATACTGAATTTGCCCCAGAGCTGGAACACCAGAATGAGAGCTGTACTGACAGAGCTATTGTCGTTTACTTCTCCGCTGTGGAAACTTGCAATGCCAGGTTGCTACCGGTCAGTAGGAAGTCATTTTGGAGTTGCAAAATCCACTGTGGGGGGCCATTGTGATGCAAGTGTGCAGGGCCATTAATCATGTCCTGCTATATAGGATGGTGATTATTGGCAATGTGTGGGATATAGTGGATGGATTTGCAGCAATGGGATTTCCAAACTGCGTGAAGCGATAGATGGCATGCATATTCCTATTTTGGCACCAGACCACGTTGCCACAAGAGTACATCAGCAAAATGGCTACTTTTCTATGGCTATTTGAGAACTAGTGGATTTCTTGGGATGCTTCATCAACATCAAAGATGGCTGGTCAAGCAAAGTGCATAACACTTATATCTTTAAGAATACAGGACAGTTAAGAAAGCTACAAGCATGGACTTCCTTTCCCGACCGATAGATTACTATTGGCGATGTTGAAATCCCAATAGTGATCCTGGGGGACCCAGTCTACCCCTTATTCCTCTGGCTCACGAAGCTGTATACTAGCACCTCAACAGCACCAAGGAAATATTCAACTGCTGGCTTAGCAGATGAAGAATGTTAAACATGCTTTTGATAGATTGAAGAGGTGCTGACGTTATTTACTCACAAGGTTGGCTCGGATTGAGAAAAATCTCCCAATGGTTATAGCTGGTTGTTGTGTCCTGCATAATGTCCGTGAAGCAAAGGGGGGAAAGTTGCCATGAGTTTGAGGTGGCTGTCCACTGAGTTTGAATAGGCACACAAGGGCTATTAGACATGCTCAACACAGAGCTATATGGCTCAGGGAGGCTTTGAAAGAACACTTTAACAGCGAGCCACAGTAATGCGTTGTGGTGTACTGTGCTGTACGTGGCCCTGCTGTTTGGGGGCCCGTTATGAATTGTGTGGTGCTTGAAGTACATCTAAGCATATGACATTGACAATGCACCTATTAATTTTGTGGTGCTTGGTGTACATTTATGATTATTACATGGTTTGGTCACTGATCCTTTAAGTTCTCACATTGTACAGTAGCAAGAAAGTAAGTGGGTTCGCTACTGCTAAGCGTTCTGCAGCATATGTTGAGAACTAATAAACATGAATTATTTCCCAAACAATAGAATTTCATTGAGTAACATAAACACTTCAAAAAAAAATTGGTGCAAGTTAAAAGCAGATACTTTAGAACCTTCATAAATGTATGGAACTGAAGTTAAAGAAGGGGAAGGAACATTCATATCCATTTTAGCTACACATACATAAACACTGGCTCTCACAAGTCAGTATATGTAAAGCTGTGATTGTCCTTAGTGCTCCCCTGAGTGTAGTGGCAGGGGTAGGAATGTAGCCCCTGATCCAACATGGAAGGTTGAGGTGGGGTGTAGTGAGGTGCTGTACTGGAGTTCTCCATGGACTGCAAAGGAATGCTAGTCCATGATTGCTGAACCTGTAAATCCACAAGAATCTGCAGCATCTGTGTTTTCTGCCAAAGAAGCCCATTATGTCTTGTTGCATCTCCCTCTCATTTTTCTGCTGGTACTCCTGTCCACTCTTTTCTCCTCCATACAGTATTCATCCTCCAGGCCCTCTGATCATCCTCCAGGCCCTCTGACTTGCAGAATCTTGCCGACTAAGTCATCCCAAATCGTCCTCTTCTTCTCCCTATCTGGTTCAGGCATTCCACAGGTGTGGAGGGGAAACTCCTCAAGGCCGCAATGGCAGCAGCTATGGATAAAACATACAGAGGTGGTATTGTCAGTATAGTTGCTACGGAAAATGGAAGTTAAGTTTCAGAACTCCCTTCCCTTGTTCCCCTAAAGGTTTAAGCTAAGACATGCTTATTGGCACTTCTACTTTGGAGTGCTTGTACTTGGTGCCACTAATAGCACCAGCCATGGCGAGGATGGCCTGCCATGGGTGAGGGAAATGAGGTGGGAATTGCTCAGTTGCATGAAACTATGAGAACAGGGCAATGGCACTGAAAACGGGCGCCATTTTGCACAGGCAGTGGTAATTTTAGCTGATATGTCATTCTTGAGGGTAACAAAGGCACAGAGAACACAGCTGCTGCTGACATCCTGGAGCCACCTGGGGCCTCTGAGTAGGTAACAGCATATTGTAATGGTGCCTGCCGAAGTTCTCCAACTGATGTGGAAAAGCCTCCTACTGAGGAGAAAGAAAGAAGGGTGCCATCCCTAGAAACCTTCGGGAGAGGATTGCAGTGTACCTCATGAAAGTTTCATTAAGATATCTCAGGAAGATTCAAGGGCCATCCCTGTGTACATAAAGAAACTGTTCCTCATGGCCACTGTGCTTAACTCTACAAGGGAGTGAAAAGTAGATAGCTATTCTTCCTCTTTTAGTATGAGTAAATTAACAAAAAATCAATAGCTGTTTCCTGCTAAATTGTGGGGCACCATCACTAATGGGAAATAAATGTACATTTGTTTTCCTGAGGTTTCTTGCCTTGCATTGGGCTCACCCATGTTCAACTGCTGGGACTGACTGGGCTGTGGTAGAGCCTCAAACAGGTCTTGGATCAGGGCATAGCGGGCCCCTCACCCCCCATTGGTCACATGTCCCACATCCTCCTCCTCTATCTCCTTCTTGCTGTTCATGCCAGGGGCCTGTGACTCAGACTTCTCGGAGGTATCCACAGTGGGGGGTGTGTGTGTGTGGGGGCGGGGGTGTCTGTAAGTATGGCATGCAGCTCTTTGTAAATGTGGCAGCTCTGCAGCTCGGCACCAGATCAATCGTTGGCCTCCCTGGCCTTCTGATATGCCTGCCATAGTTCCTTTGCTTTCAAGTGGCACTGCTGCTGATTGCTGTCATACCCTTCTCCTACATCCCGTGTGCAATCTGCTCATAGTTGTACATGTTTCTATGTCTGGTCCGTAGCTGTGCTCGGAACAGCCTTTTCTCGCTCCAGGCCGAGAGCCAATATCTCCTGTCTACTCCAGGCTGGAGCGCATCTGGAGCGTGTAGTTGGTACAGCCAGCTGTGCAGTTGCATACAACAATGGAGAGTTGCCAGTTGTGTTCATCAAGATGGACAATTAGGAAAGGAAAGGAGGACTTGTGGCACCTTAGAGACTAACAAATTTATCCGATGAAGTGAGCTGTAGCTCATGAAAGCTTATGCTCAAATAAATTTTAGTCTCTAAGGTGCCACAAGTCCTCCTTTTCATTTTGCAGATACAGACTAACATGGCTGCTACTCTGAAACCTGCAATTAGGAAAGGGCATTTCAAGAAAATGCAGGCTTTTAGAGGGGGTGGGTTGGGCTTCCAGTCTCCGTGTCTCCTGTGCAGTGGAGTTCACAATTGTGACCAGAGTGGTCAGTGTTGGGCGTTGTAGGACAGCTGCTGGAGGACTGTTAGGGTTGACATAGGTAATGCAGTGTCTACATTTGGGCTTGTTGACCTCAGTAGATTGACCATGGCTCAATGCTGCTTGGGGAGGTGGTGTTACTTTGTCTGTGTAATGGAGAACTTACATCGATGGGAGACAAATTTTAAGTGTAGACACACGGATTCAGGGCAGTTTGTGTTGACCTAACTTTGTAGTATAGACTATACCTAAGATAACAGGAACAAAACCAATTCCTAGAAACTAACACTTTAAGGCAATGCTGTCTTTGCCACACATGTCATCCTTCATGTGACACCCACGCTGCTAATTAAGCACCAGCCATTTTCAGCACTAGCTGTATCTTCTGAGTGGTCTCGAAGTATATTTGTATAGCTTTGTATATATTGTTCCTATTAAATTAGTCTGGATCTCACAGAGGCATGGATAGCTGTTGTGAGCCCTTGATCTGAGGAGAGAGTTGGCAATTTTTTCTCCCAGTCGAAAAGTGGTGGAGAGGAAGTATTCTTGAGACTTGCTGTTGCCAGATAAAACCAGAAGCATCTCAGAATCTAACATGACCCCCAAATTGTGAATCTTACAGTCTAAGGGCTGGCATATCTTCTTAGTCAAAGGGGTCAGTTATGATATCTTCCATCTCTTCCAGATAGGTCCTCAACCATCCAGGATCCCCTCTTTCTTTTCTGGATTGAGCTTCAGCCAGCTAACTCAAGTTCTCAAAACAGACAAAAGTAATGGTGTGAAGTAGACAAGCCAGTTTTCTTGTAGTCAAATAATGGCCTAATTTTCTATAAACTTTCTCCTTTGGCATATCATAATTACACAGAGTCCTGAGAACACAAGCTGTATCAAAGTTTTTCAGCATATGCTGTCCAGCATAGGATTTTAATTTTTCCTCATATTCAGGCAGGAACTACTTTTGAGACACAGAAATACAGTATAGAGTCAGGGAAGGAGGATCCATGTTCAAAAAGGGAAAAAAAAACCTCTAAGAGCCTAATGCATCTCTCAATTTAGTGTATTCTCTGTTGTTATCCTAGGGACAACTTGATTTCTACAACATAAATATGTTGGGAGGATGAAATGGCAAGTGCAAGGTAGTATTAAGCCATGCTACATAGTTTATGTATTGTTACAGTTTTAAGATGGATAATCATTAACTCTCAGGAAGATAGTCTGAAAAATCTTCAGGCAGTTGCAGGGGTGCTGGGACAGTTTTTACAGTGGGGATGCTGAGAGCCATTGAACCAAACTATAAACCCTGCATATAATGGAAACCACTTCAAGCCAGGGGGTGCTACCGCATCCCTCGCACCCCTAGTTCCAGCACCTATGGCAGTTGTATGGCTTTAGAAAAGGAAGAGTTGAGAAGATGATTGAATAGGTTTTAGTCACCTCAAAAGTAGTCCTCGCCTTACCATAAATCCATTCCAATATCCGGAGTGGGGGTTACTAAAGTGTGAAGAAATTGTACTTTGGGGTAGTGACTCAAACTTCCTTCTGAACTTTTTTTGTTATGCAGAATATTTGAAATTAGATGACATTGAAGCAAGCTTTATTTAGCTTCCTCTAAATTAGATGAAATGCTTGTCCCTGATTAGTGGAAATAAAATCATAAGGCTAAAAGTTTATATTATGTGACTAACTTCTTTGGCATAATATAAAAATGTTAAGATACCAAATGTGTTGCTGCAGTTGATCAATCATTGCTGCGGAATTTACTTCCACTGTAGGTATTATTTTAATTTCATGCAAAAGTACTGACTTACTTGTTTAATGGTTGAACTTTTTTGAAGTGATCAAAATCAAAATATTCAAGTAGAAAAGCTATGTCTTGAGGATAATTTATTAGATTGTTAATGGGACTGGATTCCAGGGAGTCTGGATTTCCAGTCCTGCTTGTGCTGCTGATTGTGACTTTAGATAAGTCATTTAGAACCAAATTTTCAAAAATAGCTTATAATTTTGGGTGTCTTAATATTTGGGTGCTCAGCTTGAGACACTGAAGAACCTGATGTATATTTATTCCAGAGAAGTGTAGCGCCTGTACACATTGACTTCATTTGAAGTTATAGGTATTAGTGCTTCTGAAAATGAGCCACCTAGATATTTCAAGTTAAGTGCACACAATTCAAACTCCCTTTGAAAATGTGACCCTTAGAGATACCACTGAACATGAAATAACACTTGTTTGAAAATGTACCTGTTGTAGTTATTAATAACACCTAAGCTTTCAGTAACTGTTAGCATTAGTATTGTTAGCAATTTTTTTTCTTTCCATGTTTTACCTTGTGCTTTTAACTGCATTTTATATGTAGTCTTGATGTTTCCCTCACTCATTCACTCAGTTTCTTTTTTGCTGAATAGACCCTCATAAATGTCAACAGGAGAGCAGAAAATTATTTCAGAGACATTCATTTAGATATTAATTTGTTTTTAAATTCAAGATCTACTATTTAGTGGGTGCTGTATCAGAAATCTGAATTCTCTATTGTTGTTGTAGCCATATCGGTCCCAAGATGTTACCTCACCCACTTTGTCTCTTTAATATCTTTTATTGGACCAACTTCTGTTGGTGAGAGAGACGAGAAGTTGGTCCAATAAAAGATATTACCTCACGCGGCTTGTTTCTCTATCATTAGTCAGTTTAACAAGATTCTTGTTGTGTGTCCCTTTAACTTTTATCTTGAGAAGTCCGTCTCTGTGTACGGTAGGGATAATACCTTCTTGTCTCACAGGGAGTGATAACAGTTATCTTTGAACTGATGAAGCTCTGTATTCATAGTTTGGGGGAGGAGGGGTTTAAATGTCAAAAAGGACCATTAGCTCCTCTAGTCTGACCTTCTGTATATCACATGCCATTACATTTCTCCAGGTTACTCCAGTAACTTGTTTGACTAAAGAATACCTTCCAGAAAGCTATCCAGTCTAGATTTGCAGACCTCAAAAGAAGGGGAATCTACAAGTTCCCTTGGTAGTTGGTTCCAAGGAGTAATCATACTCCTTTTTTATAAAATTGTGCCGAGTATCTAGCATCAACTTTCAGCTACTGGTTCTTGTTAGGCCTTTCTCTGCTAGATTAAAGACTCCTTTATTACCTAATATTTTCTCCCCATGAAGGTACTGTAATGAAGTCACTTCTTATCTTTTTGATAAACCAAACAGATTGAGAGATTTAAGCTCCCCATGTGTAAGACATTTTCTCTAGCCCTTGAATCAATTTTGTGGCTCTTTTCTGTACACTCTCTCCAATTTTTCCCCATCCTTTTAAAAATGGGGACACCAGAACTGCATGCATTATTCTAGTATGTGTCCCCAGTGCTGTATACAGAGGTAAAGTCACCTCCCTATACCTACTCATTATTCTCCTGTTTATACATCCAAGGATTGCGGTAGCTCTTTTTGTCATAGCATCGCTCTGGGAGCTCATGTTCAATTGCTTGTCCATTGTCACCCCTAAATCTTTTTTTCAGAGTTATTGTTTTCCAGAATAGAGTCAACCATTCCGTAGGTATGTCCTATCTATATCTATCTATCTATATCTATATATAGTTCCTATATGTGTGATCTTGCATTTGTCTGTATTAAAATACACTTTGTTTGAATGGAACTAATTTACCATGGAATCTTGATCACTCTGTATGATTGCCTTGTCCTAGCTAATATTTACCATTCCACCAATCTTTGTGTCAACCACAAATTTTATTGGCAGTGATTCTTATGTTTGCTGCTTGATTGCTGATCAAACATGTTGGGCCTAAGACCAATCTTGCAGAATCTCACTAGAAACACCTCCATTCAATGAGGTTGACGACTACCTTTTTAGATCCATCACTAAGCCAGTTTTTATTCCATTTAACATGTGCTTGGTTGATATTGTATAGTGCTAATTTTCAGTCAGAACGTTGTTGTGCAGTACTAAGTCAAATGCCTTACACAGTCTTATTATCTGTATGCAGTTACCTTTTATCAACCAAATTTGTAATCTCAAAAAGTGAAATCAGGTTGAAAACCTATTATCCATAAAAAAGTGACTGGTGTTGATTATAGTCCCATCCTTTAATTCTTTCTTAATTGAATCCCATTTCAGCTTTTCCATTATTTTGCCCAGAAGTGATGTCAGACTAACCAGCCTAAGATTATGCATATCTTCCTCCTGCTGTGTAAGGCTTCCTATTATGTGAAATATAATTTCAGTGTAATTATGCATACTTCTAAGACACAGCTTCTGGGATTTTACAAATCAAATCTCCAGTTTCAGTATGTTTTAGGAAAGGTACAGTTTTGGGATACTTACCTTTTTATAAGATGGTGTGGATAATTATCTGTTTCAGTATGCATCCTAAAAAATCCCTAAATTCTTGAACTCCATAGATGAGAACATTTTATAATCCATAGGTGAGATGCCTCCCAATATTTTGTGATAGAAATCACATGGCATCACAGTTACTATTGCAGTACTAGGTAACAATGGATCTAATTTAATTTTCATTCCTTTTCCCTAGGCCGAGTATGAAGTGTCTTCAGATGAAAAGCGTAAAGATTGTGGTCTGAAAGTTTTAGACACATACTTCACTAACGGGGTAAATATATCCTGTTGCAAAATATTTTGTCAAACTGCATTGTAAGAGCTGACCAAATTAGAGCTCAAAACTGCAACAATTTCAGATGCTGTTTTAGTTTTCTATATACTAAGAAGTAAATCTCTCTCAAAATGAGAAACTCTAACAAAATTTTGCAAGTCATTCTGGAATGTGGACTAGCGCTTCCTTTCAAGATTGTTGTGAAACTTCATTAACTCAAGCACAAAGCTTGACTGCCCTCTACCATTATTTTTCATTAGCACTATGACATTTAACGTTTCTCTATGTATGGTAATTTTTTTTTTTTAAATTACTAGTCCTGGGCAAGCAGAGTTTTTGTGAGATTGGACTAAAACCCATTGACATCTAAATGTCAAAAAGTAGCTAAATTGCTGTTTTAGCATATTACTTTAAAGTAGTGTGGTTTAGAGACATGAGAATCATCAGAATGCAAGGAGCTCTTGAGTTCTAGATCTGGCTTTGCAGCTGACATGTTGTGTGGCCTTGAGAAATTTAGGTCTAAATTTTCAAAAGTGTTTCAGGTTTTGTCTGCCCAGCTTGAGAAACACAGGAGTTGATTTTTCAGAAGATGCGGGGCACCCACAGCTCCTACTGAGTTTATTAATATCTGATTACTGCCCTGGTAAATTAGATCTGCCTAGAGATGTCCCCAGTAGAATTCAAGGAGTCTCTGTTCTTCTCCCTATTCTGTCTATTGGAAGTTCTGCCCGGGATATAACTTACATCCTCTTTTCTCCCTATCCCCTCCAATTGTTCTGGTTATGTTGAGGAAGCTTTATCTTAAGGAAGATCTGGATCTTGCGGGTGTCCTAAAAATGCTCAGGCTCTGGATTAGTCTCATCTTCTCTGGAAGCTTATTTAACAGCTGGCACGGTCTTTAAACCAGTGAAAACTGGTCAGGCCTCTTAAGCCACTTAACCACCATGTCCCTAACTGGTTTTAAAATTTATTTAGCTGAAGTTATTTGTTTTTTAAACCAGTTAGAAAACTTCCTCTGATGAAGAGAGCAGTATTGGTTGCGAATCTGAAGGTGAAAGGCAATTTGGGTGAAAATGATCATGAAATGATCGATTTAATGAACTCTAAGGAGAGGAAGGAGTGAGAACAGCAGAATAAGCAAAATGGACTTCAGAAAACATACTTTAACAAACTCAGAGCACTGGTAGGCAAGGTCCCATGGGAAGAAAATCTAAGGGATAAAGTAGATCAGGAAAGCTGACAGTTTCTCAAAGAGAGAATATTGAAAGTACAACTGCAAACTATCCCAATTCAAAGAAAAGATAGGAAGAATAGTTAGAAGCCAATATGGCTGCATCAGGAACTCTTTAATAACCTGAAAGTGGAAAAACTATCCTACAAAAGTAGAAATATGGGTGAATTGCTAAGGAGTACAGAAAAAATGGCACAAGCATGAAGGGACAAAATCAGAAAACCTAAGGCACAAAATGAGTTGTGCCTGGCAAGGGACATAAAAAGCCCATAAGAAGAGGTTCTTTAAATACATTAGGAGTGAGAGAAAGATGAAGGAAAGTGTAGGTCCTCTGCTTAGCAGAAAAGGAGAGCTACAGATGATATCAAGAAGGCTGAGGTGTTTAATGCCTGTTTTGCTTCAGTCTTCGCTACAAGGTTAATTGTGACCAGATGCATAACACAATTAATATTAACAACAAAGGGGAAGAAACCCAGCCAGATTAGGGAAAGATAAAGTTAAAGAATATTATTTAGATAAGTTAGATGTAGTCAAGTTGGCAGCGCCTGTTGAAATTCACCCTAGGGTTCTTAGGAAACTAGCTGCAGCAGTCTCGTAACTCTTAGCAATTATCTTTGAGAACTTGTGGAGGATGGGTGAGGACTGGAGAAAGGCAAACACAGCACATCTCTTGTTCCCCTTTTTAAAGATGACTTGGGGAATTATGGGCCAGTCAGCTTAACTTCAATTCCTGGAAAGATAGTGGAACAAATTATTAAACAATCCTCTACGTGCCTACAAAATGATAATAGGATAATAAGTAATAGCCAACATGAATTTGTCAAGAACAAATCATGCCAAACAAACCTGATAAAGTTACCGGCCTAGTGGATGGGGGGAAGCAGCAGGCGTGATATATATTGATTTTTGGTAAGGCCTTTGACACAGTCCAACATGACATACTCATAAGCAAACTGGGGAAATGAGGTCTGGATGAAATAAATATAAGGTGGGTGCAAAACTGGTTGAAAGACCATACTGTTCTGGCATCATGTCTGTACTCAACTCATCTAAGCAGTGCCTCACTTTCTACACTGCTATTTGTACCTGTGCTCAAGGGCATGCCATGTATGTACACTGCACACTGTTGTAAATACAGACATAGCCTTAAGAAACAAAAATCAAATGTGCAAATAGAAAACAGGGAATAATTGGCTGGGAGGTACAGTAAAAGCTGTTTTATCCGGCACTTCACCAACTAGAATGCTCTCTGAACCAGTGTGACCGGATTTCCAGGGGAGCCAACTGAGGTCACTCAATTAGGATGAACTGCAAAGAATGAGGGTGCTCCAACCCTCACCGCACCCCCTCCTGCACCCGAACTCCTTCCCTCTTTGTTAACCGGCATTTTTCACTTACTGGCACCTCCCGTTTCCCCAACATTCCAGATAAAACAGCTTTTACTGTAGTCTACTGAAAAAGATCTGGGGAGTATAGTGTATCACAAATAAAACACGAGCCAACAATGTGATGCAGCTGGGGGAAAAAAAAAAAAGAAAAAGCTAATACCATGTATTAATAGGAGTGTCATATGTAAGACATGGGTGGTAAATGTCCTGGCTATCCTCAGCATTAGTGAGACCTTTGCTGGAATACTGTGTCCAGTTTTGGGTCCCACATGTTAGGAAGGATGTGGACAAATTGGAGATAGTCCAGAGCAACAAAAATGATATTATTAAAAACGGGTCTATGAGGAAAGGTTAAAAAAACTGGGCATGTTTTAGTCTTGAGGAAAGAAGACTGATTGGGGGACCTGATAAGCCTTCAAGTATTGTAAGGCCTGTTTATAAAGAGGATGGTGATTCATTGTTCTCCATGTCCACTGGAGGTAGGCCAAGAAGCAATGGGCTTAATCTGTAGCAAAGGAGATATTAGGTTAGATATTAGGAAGAACTTTCTAATTATAAAGGCTAATTACCTACTGGGCTAGGTTACCAAAGGAGGCTGTGGAATCCCCATCAGTGAAGGTTTTTAAGAACCCGTTGGACAAAGACCTCAGGGATCGTCTATATATACTTGATCCTGCCTGGGTGCAGGGGGATGGACTAGTTGACCTCTGGAGGGTCCCTTACAGCCCTACATTTTTATGATTCTTTATCTTTGTTAGATTACTAATTGTTTTTATTATTGTTTTTGGTTTGTATCATGTAAAGTCTGCAGCCCACTTACCGGAAATACCTCAGGATGCAGTGAATGAATGTAAAACAAGACTGGAGCAGAACCCTTGCAAAGATCTTTTTAATGACTGCACTAGGTATGTGGTGAATGTTGACTAAAAATGTTGGCTAAAAGTACACTGAAAATTTGTATTTCCAGGGAGGTCACAGGGAAAGTTTAAAGGGACATATCAGATGAAATTCTGGTGAGGACACAACCAGGAATCTAGTGCTCTTTGTTTTCCTGTGTAGTGTATTCAGCACTCATGTTGCTCTTAGAGTTGCTTTTGTGCTGTAACAGAAGTGAGATTATTATTGTGCCTTGACTTTGATGGGAGTTGCACAAATGTGTCCAAAGACATAATCTGGGACACAAATACAATGCGAGAGCAGAATACATACAGACCAAAAACATGTTTATCAAGCTAAAACTAGGTTTTTTGGTTTCTGGAAGTTCTGCAACTGTTGTTGTTTGCAGCCCCCTTTTAGTATTTATTGAGGATTCAGTAATGATTCCACTTTTAAAACTGATGAAATTCGCACTTAAAAACAGAGTTAAATTCCCTCTTTCGTTTTTAAATTAGTTTTTTGGAGTCTCCATAATGACTTAGCACACTACGCTACCAGGCAAGTATTTTCACAAGTTCAAAAAACTGAATGTGGGAGAACTGTATATTTTTCCTCTTACAAGTCAGGATTTTAGATGTACAGAGACGTGTTGAGGGCAGTTTCCTTGTCTTGTTTTTAGACTGTGCTAGGAAATCCTTTATTGGAGCAGCCTGTTTATAAAAGAATTGCAGGCCCAATGCTTACACAGCAGGACGGTCCTACAATTTTCAGGACAGATGGCAATACTAATTACATTGCTAGCTCAGGAGTCATTAGGTTGTCCTTGAAGTGCTCTGATCTCAAGATAGCAGACAAATAGGACAAGATATGATTCTGGAAGCTGAGATTGTCACTTCAAGAACAGTAAAAACTATTGCTTCTTAAGAACCCACTAGTGCAGGGGTGGCCAACCTGTGGCTCCGGAGCCACATGCAGCTCTTTGGAAGTTAATATGTGGCTCCTTGTATAGGCACTGACTCCAGGTCTGGAGCTACAGGCACCAACTTTCCAATGTGCCGAGGGGTGCTCACTGCTCAACCCCTGTCTCTGCCACAGGCCCTGCCCCCACTCCACCCCTTCCTGTCCCCTCCCCTGAGTCTATGCCCTTGCTCCTCTCCCTCCCCATCCAAGCCTCCTGCATGCCACAAAACAGCTGATTGGGAGGTGCTGATTGGCGGCTGCCAGTGGGTGGAAGGTGCTGGGAGCAGGGTGGGGGAGCTGATGGGGGGCTGTTGACGTGTTACTGTGGCTCTTTGGCAATGTACATTAGTAAATTCTGGCTCCTTGTCAGGCTCAGGTTGGCCACTCCTGCACTAGTGGCTGGCTGTGGGAAATGGTGGCAACTTACACCTCTATTGAAACAAAGCAGTATATCAGAATAAATTGGCTGGTGGAAGCTAGAAGACCTTTACTTAGGCAAATGTTCCTTTTGCAGACACAGTTGGTGAGGATCGAAGGCCTCCTCACTGTGCATCATGACTTGGGATCTGTCTGAGTTGCTGGTGGAAGGGGAGTCTGGAGGGGATGGAGTGCTCATCATTTAAAATAAAAAAAAAAATCCTAAACATTTAAATGTGGTTTAGGACAAATTTCTTTGAACTTCAGGGGA
Organism: Natator depressus; assembly: GCF_965152275.1. Taxonomy (NCBI): domain Eukaryota; kingdom Metazoa; phylum Chordata; order Testudines; family Cheloniidae; genus Natator; species Natator depressus. The sequence goes on along the minus strand of NC_134237.1, from coordinate 121,009,581 downwards.
TGAATAACTAAGTTTCTGGAATTTAGCTGTATGAATCCCATATATTTGTGGAAAAGGTGGGAAGGGATAAAGGCTCCTGTTCTTCAAAGTGATCTATGGAGGCAGAGCATTCTGATTGCACAATGTCCAACTGAAGTCTTTAGGGCTGTTCATGGGCAGCAGAGTTAACCTGCCTTTCTATTTCTCTTAATTCTTTTGTTCTTGTGAACCAATCAAATTGATAGGGAAATATTCTGATTTACTGCATTTAAAAAACCTCAGATTAAGAAAAAAATCACACTACTTCCTGAAATTTTTGTACCCATTATTAATGGTAACAGCTAAGATTTTATATCTGAAATAGATGAGAAAAATATTTCTCTTTATTCCAGTTTTACTTTGTGTATAGTTTCATTGCCCCCCCCCCCCATTTGTAGGGGACTATTTTTTACTTCAGTAAAGGAGAGAAACTATTTTTCCTTTCCTTTAATTTAAAAAAAAAAAAGTGTAAAATCATAAATCAAGACTTGTGTAATACCCAAAACTTCTATTAAGTAATTTTTTTGGAAACTGTCTAGACTTGAAGTTGGCAGTGTCCAGGGATAAACAAAGGGATACCTATTTAGAATCCATGTGACTGTGGCCAACAACAGTATTTCAACATTATGGTTGAAAATCAGTTTTAAATGAGCGATCATGATTAATATTACTGACTATTTACCACAACTTGTTTTGTTCTCAAGTAATACAGTGACATTGCAGACACCTACACCAGGCAAAGGACTCTTCTTGAAAGGATTGTACATATTTACAAATGTTTGGTCTCCTAGAGCCCTTACACTTCTAATATTACTGGTTCTTCTATGCATGCTTGATCATGTCTGCCTGAAAGCCTGCAACATTTGAGTCACAGCTTATGCAACTGAAAACTAAATACTCTGCATAATTTGAGAATAAAAAAAGACACACAGAATACACACTACTAAGAAGTTAAACAGATGACCACCTCTTTTTTTGGACTTTGAGTGAATGTCTGTGTTCAGCAAGGAAGATGAAGCTTTCTCACCTTTTATCTCATCTTGCATTGTGTTGCTTAGTTTGAGGGAAGTGGTGCAGAGGCCTAACCGTCAGGTTTGGAAGGGTGGTTTTAATGATCCAAGTTCAAATACCAGAAAAGGGTCCACTCAGCTCTATATTCTTCTGAGGCAGATAATTTGTATGCTAGGCAATTACTTTGTATTGGTCTTTAAAAATTGAGATCCTGTCTGCTCTGCATAGACACAGAGGGGCTTTTATTTTTTTCCCCACCAAACAAGGCATTTATTTCGGTGGGCACAATTACATGCATTCTGTAAATGAAAGATATGGATGCAAAACTGTGCATTGCAACTCTGTCACCTTAGCAGTGGAACTTGTATTCCAAAACCACTTTAACAGTTTTGATAAAACCCATCTGAAACAATTGTCTAGTATTAATAAGTAACATTCTCAACACACCCACTGCCTAGCAGGATTATTCTGGAAAAGAATTCGGGAAAAATCATTGAGTACTTAATCACATTTTAAAGATAATTTCTCTCTGTAATGTGGCAAACTGATCTTAAAAGGAGAATTTTGCCTTAAATCCATGTTTAAACCATTAACAATTAGTCCTTTAAGTGTACTTGTTTTGAATCAGTTAACTATGTCAAACCAGAGTCTGTGCTTTAAAGAGTGTTTCATCTCAAGGCACAAAATACTTTTGTTCCGTTTGAATCATTGACCTGCATCTGGGAATTCAAAGGCCTTGTTAACTGTGCTGCTTATAACTCTGATTTAAAAGGTGTTTGTCAGTTGTCCTATGAGTCTTCAGAGATCTAATTTTGCAATGAAGTTTTTTGGCAGTTGTAATGTAACCTGATAGACTGTGTGTTTTTTTTTGTTATTTTTCCCCCCCCTCTCCTGCTGGTAATAGCTCACCTTAACTGATCACTCTCATTATAGCGTGTATGGTAACACCCATTGTTTCATGTTCTCTGTGTATATAAAATCGTCCTACTGTATTTTCCACCGCATGCATTCGATGAAGTGGGCTGTAGCCCACGAAAGCTTATGCTCAAATAAATTTGTTAGTCTCTAAGGTGCCACAAGTACTCCTGTTCTTTTTAATGTTGATGCTATCTCTGGGAAAGGTATAGGTGATGGAGACTTTCTGGGAAAGGAATGCATGTGGGTAAAAAATAGAAGCACAGTGGGAGCTCTTCAAGGATTTTTGATCTAGCTAAATTGCAATCTCATCCCTCTTTCAATAGTACCATGCTGTTGATGTACAGACATCTTTTAAAATCACTGCATCTGTACTCATGATAGGACAATGATACCAGCTCTCAAGGTGAGCCACATCTTCTGATCAGGCTTGCCTTGGAAAGCTGATCAGAAGTGCTTTTGTTTTTGTCTCGACACCTGACACCCTCACCTCTTGTCCCAAAATTGGATCTCCTTATGGTCAGCGGGAAGGGAGTGCAGGCCTCTACATGCAATCCCCAAACAGGACATGCTTATGCGGGGATGTCTCACCTCCCGTGCCACCTTAAAATTAGATCTACTGGTGCATCAGTCATTTTGATCTCTAATTCCTCAAGAATTATTTTAAATTTTCCTGCTAAAATAAGCAAGATCTGTTACCTCTGCACTCACTAGTGACCCTACAGGCATAGTTCTCAGTGGAATTGTACTAACTGCTCACTCTCTCTGAGGCAGGACCAGTAAACTCATTTTGTAGTGCGGTGTGGTAAACTCATTGTGTAGTGCAGTAATATGTTCACTCCACCTTCCTCCAGATTAATTGATACATCTAAATTGGTGTCTAATGAAGTGGTTAGCTTCTCATCCCTGATAGTGCCAGTCTACCAACATAAACATGGATTGTTTTTGCAGGGTTATCCAGGATTATTTAAGTGGAGCACCATTTGAAGCTTACCAACAAAGCATCTATTTCTCCCATTTTTTACAGTGGAAATGGTTGGAAAGGTAAGGTATTTTCATATGTAACACTCATTGCAGTAGTACGCAAAAGCTAGCCAACCTGGGGCCCCATTGTACAAATATAGTAAATGACATTCTCTGCCTCAAAGAACATACAGTGTAAAAGACAAGGTGTAATGGGCTGATGAGATGACAAACAAGTGGAGCTGTAGTAGACGTATTAATAATTAAAGCATCTGTTTAATGACCTCAAAGCATTTTACATTTAACTACTCTAAACTTTTAAAAATCTTTCTATGTGTTTGTATAGTGCAAACCCCAACGGGGTTCTGAGCTTGATTGGTGCCTTGGGTGCTATTCTAATACAATTATATTAATCCTTACAGACAACTGTACGGTCAGATAATTAGCTGGTTTTACAGGTGGGTTAATTGAGGCACAGGTTAAGTGACTTGCCCAACCAAGATTTTTAAAAGAGGGGCCTATGTTTAGGATCCTATATCCATATTTTAAGCCATTAAATAAGTGGCCTGAATTTTTTCAGAAGAGCTGTCACCTAGAAGCTCCAGGGAGGTCAGTGGCAGTTGCTGAATGTCAAAAGTACTGAACAATCAAGCCTGCTCCTTTAGGCTCCTAGGTGCCTAACCATAATTTTCACTGTAGGCTTCTATTACTGGAAAAACCTTAAGCAAGCTAGACATAGATGCAGGAGGAAAACTAGGAAACTTTTATTCAGACCACTAGACCAAATACCTCTGAAACATAGAACAAGCAAGGTGGTAAAAATTGTATTGGCTTCAGTGGGAACAGAATTGAGTCAGTGGTGAACACTTGAAAATCCCAGCTTGAAATATTGTCTCCTCACAAACCATGCATGAGAAGAACAACCAACATGCATGGCGGTGGGGTGGCATAGATCCTAAATTTTTGTTCATTCTGCTTGTAGTGACTGCTTGCTGCCCACAAGGGGGAGCTAGTGTCCATGAGCAAAAGCACCTTTCCTTTGGTATTCAGTTTCTATTCTAATCCTTTCATCCGCTCAGCTGAAGGAAAGGCATTGGGTAGTCTGGTGGTCATGGAAGTTATATAGGAAAAGAGGGAAGAAACAGAAACAAACAGGGCTCTGAAAGAAAAACAAAAAAAATATAATTGGAAGTGAGACCAGTAATTATTCCATTCTGTCAATTAGGCAACCAGTAACCAAGAACACATTTAGACATTACCGAGTACTAGGCAAAGGAGGATTTGGAGAGGTGAGTACTGTGAGAACTCTACTTGTGTTTGCAACTCCTTGAACACGGGGAAAAGGTGACTTACACTCTTCGTTCTTTGAATAAATAACAGATTTGATTAGATCATTTGTAATTTGCCAATTTACCAAACCGAACAGGCAGCATTTTTACTTTTAAACACTTGCACCTAACAAGACGGTTTGTGTAGCAATTCTTTTTTCACGGTTGTTACAAAAAAAACCCCCCAAAACAAACAACCCAGTGTGTCCACCCATGAAACAGTTTAGTTGATTCTCTTGTATTTTACTTGTCCTCTGGCTCCAGAGGGGGGTTTGAAAAGAGAAAACTGTTTTTGTTCCAGTATTAAAATCTGATACATCTGACATATCTTTCCTCTTTCCATTAGGTATGTGCTTGCCAAGTGCGGGCAACAGGAAAAATGTATGCTTGTAAAAAGCTAGAAAAAAAGAGAATAAAGAAGAGAAAAGGAGAATCGATGGCATTAAATGAAAAAAGAATTTTAGAAAAAGTGAATAGTAGATTTGTAGTAAGTATATATTTCTGGCCTTGTGAAATATACAAGTTTGTCTCTCATAGGCCTGTCTTTATTCATATCTCTTCCAGTGGCAGCTGGTCAGCAATACTCTTCCATAATTAAAATCTGCTCAACTGTGCTTAATAGTCCAGTTACACAATTATCTTTGCAATGTTACCCTGTACATTTTAGGTCTGCGTGGGATGTATGTGTTATTTCTGGCCTATCAGTTTTGTCTAGTCTACAGCCAAGGTGCTTTGTCTTATGTTAATGTATATAATTCTGGTAAATTTCTCCCTATTTAAAAGAGGGCCAGACTGTGATCTGAATGATGAATGTGATCCTAGTTTTGCTGCAGCCAATGGTTGCTAATATGGCCACTCAATTTAGTAATGTTCTCCTTAGTCTTATTGCTCCACACCTCTCCCCAAATCTATACTTGCTTCTTCTGAATCCTACTGCTATTCCTGAGCAACTTGGGAGGTTAGACCTTTATTTTGACTTTCATTGGAATCATGGTTTCCATTATATCAGTTTTTTCCCCAACAAAAATACACAACTTTTAACTTCTTAAGACTTTTGAATGCTGTGGGTAAATAGTATGGTAAGTGGAGGAATACTGAGAGGTCATAATGGAGAGCTGCAGAGTTCAACCATAGACTGCATGGGAACCAGGAGGTCAATGACAACACAGTGGTGGTACAATATACTATACTAGTGAGAACTATAATTCCCCGAAGGTCTATAAGATCACCTATTTAAGTTTTTAAATGTATATATTTGTTTCTTATATCTGTAGCTATTTCAATCACATTCATCACTATAATGCCATATACATGCTAAGAGAATTATGAAAAGTAGCTGCTCTACAGCAATTTTGATGTCAGAAAGTTCTCACTGCCTATGCAATACAGTTGAAAGGGAGGTGAATTGAAAAGCTGTGTTGGGTATAAAATAAAAAGTATGAGTGCTGATGGTTTTTAACTCAACATCATTTCCATGTCTCAACTCTTTCACCATGACATTTCCCAATAAATTATGACCAACTCACAGCCCTGATCACTAAATAACAGATGTGATGGCCTAAAATACAAGGAATACATATGTTAAGAAAACTGTTTTTCCAGCTAGGATCATCTATCTTTATTAGTGAATTGCTATTATTTAAAGATTAGCTATCCATAAATGTCTAGTTAAAATCCATTAATAGATGTATTTTGTTTTATGTTTCAGAGAGAGTTGTAAAGCGCTTGAGCTTCTAAGTTTTTGCTTTTATAGATTCTGCATAGGAGAAGATAAACTTTATTCTAAACAAACATAGAATTCTGGTAGCTTAGAGAAGGGAAACCATGCTAGCCAAAGAAATCTCATTAGCATCTTAAGCCATGCGTAAATAGATTCCTATAAAGGATAATATTTTTTCACCTGTGAAGACAAGGCTCACAATCCACAATCATTTTCCTGCAAGTATAAGTTATAAGGCTGCACTAGATATTAAAACTGAAACTTTATTTGATCTTGCTACATCTACCTATACCGTAACACTCTTCCCTGTATGAAAGTTTTAAAATGCTAATGTGACTTTAATTCATATAATCCTAGGACTGGAAGGGACCTCAAGAGGTCATCTAGTCCAGTCCCCTGCACTCATGGCAGGACTAAGTATTCTCTAGATCATCCCTGAGAGATGTTTGTCTAACCTGTTCTCAAAAATCTCCAATGATGGAGATTCCACAACCTCCCTGGGCAATTTATTCCAGTGCTCAGCCACCCTGACAGTTAACAAGTTTTTCCTAATGTCCAACCTAAACCTTCCTTGCTGCAATTTAAGCTCATTGCTTCTTGTCCTATCCTCAGCGGTTAAGAAGAACAATTTTTCTCCTTCTTCCTTGTAACAACCTTTTATGTACTTGAAAACCTTTATGATGTACCCTCTCAGTCTTCTCTTTTCCAGACTAAACAAACCCAATTTTTTCAATCTTCCCTCATAGGTCATGTTTTCTAGATCTTTAATCATTTTTGTTGCTCTTCTCTTGGCTTTCTCCAATTTGTCCACACCTTTCCTGAAATGTGGTGCCCAGAACTGGATACAATACTCCAGTTGGGGCCTAATCAGCGCAGAGTAAAGCAGAAGAATTACTTTTCGTGTCTTGTTTACAACACTCCTGCTAATACATCCCAGAATGATGTTCACTTTTTTTGCAATAGTGTTACACTGTTGACCCATAGTTAGCTTGTGGTCCACTATGACCCCCAGATCCCTTTCCGCAGTACTCCTTCCTACACAGTCATTTCCCATTTTGTATGTGTGCAATTGATTGTTCCTTCCTAAATGGAGTATTTTGCATTTGTCCTTATTGAATTTCATCCTATTTACTTCAGACCATTTCGTCCAGATCATTTTGAATTATAATCCTATCCTCCAAAGCACTTGCAACTCCTCCCTCCCAGCTTGGTATTGTCCGCAAACTTTCAGTGTACTCTCTGTGCCATCATCTAAATCATTGATGAAGATATTCAACAGAACCGGACTCAGAATTGATCCCTGTGGGACCCCCTCATTATGCCCTTCCAGCATGACTGTGAACCACTGATAACTACTCTCTGGGAACAGTTTTCCAACCAGTTATGCACCCACCTTATAGTAGCTCCATCTAGGTTGCATTTCCCTAATTTGTTTCTGAGAAGGTCATGGGAGACAGTATCTACCGCTTCTCCCTGCCCCCATCCACAAGGTTTGTTACCCTGTCAAAGAAAGGTGTCGGGTTGGTTTGACACAATTTGTTCTTGACAAATCCATGCTGACTATTACTTATCACCGTATTATCTTCTAGATGTTTGCAAATTGATTGCTTAACTAATTGCTCCATTATCTTCCTGGGTACAGAAGTTAAGCTGACTGGTCTGTAATTCTCTGGGTTGTCCTTATGTCCCTTTTTTTATAGATTGGCACTACATTTGCCCTTTTCCAGTCTTCTGGAATCTCTCCCATCTTCCATGACTTTTCAAAGATAAGTATTATCTAGATCATCCTTGAGAGGTGTTTGTCAAACCTGCTCTTAAAAATTCTCCAATGATGGAGATTCCAATTGTGTAACATCACTTCAAAAGAATAAAAGTAATCTTACTCTAGCTCTCCCTGTGCAATGTGGTTGCTAAAAGAGTAGATGTGATCCTTGGACCTCTAGGGTAGGGACGTATCAAGTTGAAGTAGGGAGGCAATATTACCATGTTATGTGGCATGACCGAGACCATTACTGGCTGGGTGGATTGATTTAAATTACTTTGATTTTTAAATCACCAATTTTAATCATGATTTTAATTAGAAATCAAGAAAGCTTGTTTTAATTAATGATTTAAATCTTGTTTTGCATTTGTACTACTTTGAACTTTCTTTAGGGAAACAACTTCCTCTTGGCCACTCAGGATGAGGATGCAAAGGATTTAGCTTAATTAGGTGGCAGCTGTATTAATTTATGTGGGATTACTCAGCAATAAATCATACAGTTCAGGTCTTCATTCTTTCCTCTATTTCCATCTATTTGGGACTTCCCTTTCCCAGCCTGGTCCCAGGCTATTGCTGGGACCCTGCTGCCTGCCCCTCATGTGAAAGTTAAGGGAGGCTGGGAAAAGGGAGGGTTGATTCCCCACTGTATCAGACTTTAGAAGCCCCAGGCTTCTTTACAGGAGACCTTCCCTTAAATCCCCTTCCAGCTCTGGTTTATCAGCTAATTGGACCCTGGACACTTGCTCCCTACTAAGATGTGACATCTTGACCTAACCTTCTTACCTATTCCACTGGGTCCCTAATGAGCTTTGGGGAAGGTGGGAAAAAAACCCAGCCCGCCTGGGCCAATCTGGCAGTGAGAGGAAAATTTCCTTCTCAGCCCCAAAAGAAAAAAATGGGACTAGCACAGTGTGCCCAGTACCTCATAAGACTGGGTCCTAATTCCATGGGTGGGAGGATGGGTGCTGTTTGGTGGCTAGAGCATTAATCCGGGCTATTGAGTCATTCTTATACTGGTGCTTTTTTCTCTCTCTGTCTAGCCCAATTACTATTCAGTTGTTTATCCAAAGTACAACAGCTTCAATAGGAGAGACTGAGGGTGAGCCTCATCAGAATATCCTGTAGCCCAGTGGTTAGGGCACTCACTTGAGAGGTAGCAGATCTCTGTTCAAATCCCTTCTCCTCAGATGTAGGGGTGACTTGAACCGGAGCGCTCCCACATCCCTGCTTGGACTAAAAGTTATAAGGGAGGTGCTCCTCTTTCTTTTCCTCTATCCTCTTTCCCCCTGGCTTCTTGCAAAAAAAGGCCTTAGGTGCTTCCCTTCAGGAGAGGATTCACAGCTTAGAATCACAGATATAGGCACCCTCCGACAGTCCTGACTTAGGTGCCTATCTCTGTGAGAGTGGCAGGGCTTAGCACACACCCCTCTCACCAGCATCTCACATTTGCTAGCTTAGGCAGCTCCCCACCTAGCAGGCTGACTTTTGTGAATCGTAGTCTAAGGCACTTTTCTCTCCCCATTCATTGTACTGGGAGCCTGGATGCCTAACTCAGGCTTTGTGGATTGCAGTGTTGTTCCTGTGTTGTTTCTAGGTGCCTAAGACCCTTTGTGAATCTAGCTTTAGATCTGTGGAGACCCATCATATGCATATGCGGCCCACAAAGTGTTACCTAGGCTGCAGGTTGAGAACCACAGTACCCAGCGCCCTCTGCCCAGAGTCCCCTCCACAGAGTGGGGCCAGGAGCAAAGTGCTGGATGCAGGGCAGGCGGCAGGGACCCTGACCCCACTACGCAGGGCCGGGGGACAGTGCAGGGTTGGGGACTCTGCTGCTGTGCGGGGTCGGGAGGGCAGCCCAGAGCCCACAGCCTGGACCCCGACCTTGGTGTGGTGCTGTGTAGGGCAGGCAGGAGCCTGCAGCCTGGACCTTGAGCCTACCATGCAGAGCCAGAAAGCAGCCAGCGGGCTGGCTGGGCCACAGCTGTGTGCTAATTGGGCCACGTGCGGCCTGCATGTTGAGAACCACTGCTTTACATATGTACACATGTATTTAAGAAAGTATAATGCTTTAACATACATTTATGCAAATTCTTAATTGTGATTTTTTTTTACATTTTTATTATGTTAGAATAGTGAATGCCACCTTTCTGTTTTTATTAGATGACCTCTTTTACTCATTTGTGTCAAGATGGACATTGGAATTCAATTGAAATTGCACAGAGCCAACATTTAAAAGTGTGGTTTGCTTTTGTTTTTTTATGTTTAGGTGAACAGTTAGCGTGCAGTAGACTGGGGTATAAATCTACAGTCCTCCAATGTGTCATGCACTAACTGCCGTCGTGCACCTGATGCTGTGTGCTAAAAGTTCCCTAGATATTTATATCTAGATAAATAAAACTACCTTAAATATGTTGGAAAATTAACTTATTACAGGGATGGCCAAACTTTCTGACCCCCCCCCCCCGCCCCCACCCCGAGCCACATATGACAATCTTCAGAAGTTGGAGAGCCGGGGCGTGCCTGCTGGGGCTTGGGGCTTCTGTCCCACTGGAGGTACCTGCCGGGGCTCGGGGCTTCAGCTGCCCACTGCTGAAGCCCTGAGCCCTGGCTGGGGTTTCCTGTGGGACTGAAGCCCCGACAATCCCCTTCCCACTGGGCAGAAGCCCATACCCCACCACCCTACTGCAAGGCAGAGGATCCAAGTTCCCCCTCCCTTTCCCAAGTCTGGTAGGTGGAGAATGATGGGGGCATTGGGAGCTCCGCGAGCCGCACTTTAACTCTAAAAGAGCTGCATGCGGCTCCCAAGCCACAGTTTGACCACCCCTGTTATATTAAATGAAATATTTACAGTAGTTTAGTGAATTGACTGTTTCTGATCACAATGGGCCAGCTTTCAAAGGTATTTAGGTGCCTAAAAACTTAGCTGCGTAGTGGGCTTTTCAAAAGTGCCTAAACTGGGGGAGGTGCACAACTACTATTGAAATCAATGGACATTAGGCAGGTAATCTGTTCAGAGACTTTTGAAGATTTCATCAGGTATTAAATATCTCTTTGAAAATTTGACCACATATCCATCAAGTTTTTAGAAGTAATAGATTTCATCCTCTCCCACCTGATTTTTGTTTATAGGTTGGAAGAGGAAAACAAGCTTTCCTGCTTCATCATCTCTCAGTTGGTTACTTGACTTCAAAGGAAATAGTACAAATAAAGAAAACATTCTCTCTGCACCTACTAGCTAAACTGAAACCAAAAATAATTAAGGCAAAAGCTTTTCTACACAAGAGAAACTGAAAGAACTTGCATTTGGAAAAGTGTAAATATCCAGATTCACTTCCATTGTAAAGACTGAAAATAATACAAATACTTACTTAATGCAGGCTGAGTTGACCTCAGAAGTTAAAGGTTTTCTCTGTGTATAACTAAAGGAGGGCTCATTAATGCAGTATATTTTTTTATTTGAATAGATTATATTAAGTTTAGACCTTAAGAGAGAGTGTCATTTCAAATATAATTTTAAACAGCTTTATTTTTAAAAAAGAAATTAATTTCATTTTAAACAAATCCAATTTTCAAATTAAAAAATATTTTTTATCGACTCTGATTATGTCCAGTCTGGTCTCAACACTTTTTAAAAACTATGTTGGCAAACTGGAAAAAAAAATTAAAAAGCAGCCTTAAAATGAGAGATTAAAGAAGCTCAATCAGTTTAGTTTATCCAAGAAAAGGTTTTAAAGGTAATTTGATCACATTTTAAAAGTATCTACATGGGGAAAAAATTGCTCCTTAATTTAGTAGAGCAGGTATAATATAATGGCTGGAAACTGAAGCTAGACAACTTTCAGACTAGAAATAAGGTGCACATTTTTAAGTAAGCATAATTTACTGTTAGAACAGTTTACCTGGGGATGTGATAGATTCTCCATCTTTTGACAAGAATAAATTCTTTCAAAAATATATGCTTTTGCTCAAACAGATGTTATTGGATTTGATACAAGAATCACAGGAAAAATTCTATGGTGTTTTTTATGCCGGAGAGTAGATTAGATAATGTTCCCTCTGCCTTTAATCTATTAATATTGACTCTCTTTCCATTCTGTGACCAATGCTAATCCCATCTGTTCATAGTAATGAGCATTTAGCTACCTATAAAAGCTAAAATGTTCAAGTCCTTTAAAATGAAGGCCAGTTAACTTTAAAGACTAACTCATGCATCATAGAATTTGTCAATATAGAATCCTGAAAAATTGATAAGGGTAGCCACCATTCTATCTGTCTCTGAGAAATAAAATATGTAATATTGATCTCCCTCTCATGGGATTTATACGTGAAAGAATTAGAGGGTAGTTCCAACTTCATTTCACTTGGGAGTTGCATTTGTCTAGTGGGAATAGCAGAGCACCGTAAAGACCTGTCTACATTGCAGATATAAGGTTATAACATGACTGACTCTGCATTTGACTTTTGCCCTTATTTGACACACTATTTCTAATATGTGGTTGTATCACATGTCAACTCTGCTTACAGTCAGGGCTAGAATGGGATTATCAGGCTGCAACTTGGTTCTAACCTAGTTTATCTGTTGCATAGCTGTATCAGCCTAACCATCTGTACCTCTGTTAGCCAGTCACCTTATTGCCCAGGTTTTTGTATAGGAAGACATCTCAAAGTTTATTTGCTTCATGTGCAAAACAATCTTCTGTCTTGCTGCACCCTGAGGAACTAAGGAATAGCTGAGTTCCCAAACATGCACTAACATCAACACGTATAGCACATGGGCAGGATGAGGAATATGAATGAGACACAGTTTTGATAGGAAAATTGCCACTGCACATGTACATTGAATAGGATCCAGTTTAAAACTGCCTTCTGCATTTTTAAATATTTCCACAGACTTGCTTCACACACAGGCTATGTCTAGGCTAGAGATTTTACTGCAAGTTAATCAACTGCCAGTTATCTCTACTTGCTTAACACCTTTGTAAATGCTAATCAAGACCCACCGAATTCTAGGGTAAGCCACAGTGTTCTGTTTACTGGAACAAATATTTGTGGTGTCAAGTCATTTAATTGCCAGTTAACTTGAGTACCAGCCTCAGCAAGAATTCTAGTCTAGAAATAGCCACAGGGTGTCTCTCTAGTTTTACCTCTTTTCACACAATCTTGCCATAGATACTAGGCTTCCTTCTTCAGTTCTGTGGTCTGGAACAACATCCCTATATTTCTTCATCTCATCAACTTTTTATCTCTGGAAAGATCTCTGAAAGCACATAATCTCTTCTTGTTTGTGGCTCTTAGGGTCTGTCTACACTGCAATTAGACACGTGCAGCTGGCCTGTGCCAGTTGACTCAGGCTTGCAGGGCTCGGGCCACAAGGCTGTTTCATTGTAGCGTAGACTTCTGGGTTCAGGTTGGAGCCCAGGCTCTAGGACTCCCCACCTTGCAGGGTCTTTGAGCCTGGACTCCAGCCTGAACCTGGAAGTCTACACTGCAATGAAACAGCCTTGCAGTGAAAGCCCCATGAGCCTGAGTCAGCTGGCACAGGCCAGCTGCGGTTTTTAATTGCAGTGTAGACATACCTTAAGTGTCTGGGTATTGGCTTTATAACTGAGTGTTTCACTTTTATTTACCATACTGTCCATACCTCGCTTCTTGGACAATGTATGATGTGTGTTTCTGTTTGTACTGAATTTAAGCAAACATTTTGAGATGTATTTTGTATGCAGGATGTTATACAGACTCCTGTGGCTGTTCTGATGTAGCTTTTTTCCACTTTGTATTTTTATTTTGTTTGTCTCCTCTCCCCCTCTGGCTTTTTCACTTCTCTGCCTGCCCTGCTGGTGCCTCATTCTGGATACTGTGCCTCCAGCTAACCAATGAGAGGAGATACTATGCTTGGCTTTGTGCAGCTCTTCATTTCACGGTTAAAGGGTGCTGTTATCAAGAAAGGAAATTACTACTCTAGCCACTAGAGTAAGGGACTTGAAGTTGGGCATTCTGGGTTATATACTTTGGTCTGTCATTGACTCTGTCGGACTTGGGGCAATTTACAGCTCTCTGTGCTTCTCTAAGTCTCACTTTTTGGAAACAGTGATTACTCATTTCTGAGTGTACATGGAAAGGTATTCTGTGTGCAAGTTATTATCTTCATCCATATGGACTGAAAACTGAAGAGCACTGCCAATAAGAGATCCAGTGTCTGGGTGGTGTTTCAGGGGGCATAAGCCATTCTCCTATACAAGTTTTTATCATACTGTGGTATTGGTCTTGGCTGATGATCAGCTTGGATTCTTTTGCCCCAGAATTAACAATGGTGATTGTTTGGGGTTTTCTCCATACTCTCTGGAAAATTTAAAATGGCTGGTTGTCCAAAACATAACATTAGCAGAGTTAACCTATTGCCTAATTAGTTGATTATAAAAGTACTATCTACTGACTGAATTAGAAAGAAGGGATGAAATTGGGGGTCATGAATGAACCAACAAGTATTTTTTGTCTTTAGGTTAGTTTATCCTACACCTATGAGACTAAAGATGCCCTTTGTTTAGTATTAACCATTATGAATGGAGGGGATTTGAAGTTTCACATTTACAACATGGGAAATCCTGGCTTTGATGAAGAAAGGGCTGTTTTCTATGCTGCAGAGCTCTGCTGCGGCTTGGAGGACTTACACAGAGAGAGAATTGTTTACAGGTAAGTGTTAACTGCAATAATGTATGTCTTGAAACTTGTCAACTCTGCATGTTTGCATATAGGATTAAATTGACTTTTCTTGCTTCAAAGCTGTTAAGTTATTTTGTATACCTATTTCTGTGTGCTAATGATCTATTAGTTCCATTGAATTGTGCATTTTTTTTTTTCTGACTGTGGTGGGAATTGGAATTGGAAATTGGAAATGCTGTTTCCTAATCCCTCTTCTGTTAAAATTCTTATCCAAAAAGTCTGTATACACTTAAAATAAGCATCAATCCATGGTTGACTATTATAAAATAATGGAAGAATTCTCCCTGGAAAATGATGCGTGTCAGGGACATAACAATATTCAGATGTAGAGAGAGGAGATCCCTGCAAGTACAAATTCAGTGGTGGGGAATGCTGTACAACTGGGGAATGCCACTTACCATGGCACCCATCTGAAATATCTCTCATATAATTCCTAGGCCAGGCTCTGTCTCACACAAAACATTGTTTTTATTAAATTAACTGAACCATCAAGATGTGCACATACCATAACTGAATAACCATGTGACTTTATTGCTATGATCTGTGTCTGTCATTAACCTCTGCTGTACTTCAGATGTGCTGCAATGAATGAGGATAAACTCAGTTGTAAACACTTTGGGTCAAGGTTCTTACTTCTTTATTTGTTCTGTAAAGCACCTAGTATAACCTGGGATTGTGAATGTGTGCATAAAACTATAAAAAAGGGGGCTCTTTTCCTCATAGATAAAATGTTGGGAAAGGGGAAGACATTGATACATGCAAAGGTCAAATGACTTGCCCAAGGTATTACAGGAAGTCAATGGCAGAGTCAGAGATAAAATCCAGGTCTTTCAGACTTGTGGCTTCACTACAAAATCATCCTTCTTCCCTTAATATTACTTTTAATTTGAAAGTACTTCAACTTACTTTCTTTAATAGTATATAACTATTGATGTTTCTTCCATACTGGGTTAGTAGTTTATCCTAACAACGAATAGGCTTTTCTATTGTCTATATCTATACTAGTGTGTTTCTCAGTTAATTAAGCAGCAGTCTGTCAATTATTCATAAACAGCATTTGAATCCTTTTCCTTTTTTAAATGGTTTGAGTGAAAAGAGCATTTATGGAAGTGGATGACAATTGCAATAGGTTTCATTTGATGCTGAGCAAGTTTTAAATTAAATGGTAATAAGTCACCAGGACCAAATGGTATTCTCTGAAGAGTTCTGAAGGAACTCATGCATGTAATTGAACTACTAACTGTGGTATGTACCCTATTACTTAAATCAGCTTTGTGTACCAGATGACTGGAGGGTAACTAATGCAACACTGATTTTTTTAAAAAGGTTTGAGATGCAATCCTGGCAGTTACAGGCTAGTAAGCCTAACTTCATTGCCAGACAAACTGGTTGAAATGATCATAATGAACAGAATTATCAGACACATATTAACATGATATTTTGAGAAAGAGGCATGTAAAGAGAAATTATGCCTCACAAGTTCATGAGAATTCTTTCAGGGTATTGGTAAACATGTGAACAAGGTGATCCAGTTGATATAGTGTAATTGGAGTTTCAGAAAGCCTTTGACAAGGTCCCACATCAAAGGCTCTTAAGCAAAATAAGTAATCATGGCTAATAGGAAAGGTTCTTTCATGGATAAGTTTCAGAGTAACAGCCGTGTTAGTCTGTATTCGTAAAAAGAAAAAAGAAAAGGAGTACTTGTGGCACCTTAGAGACTAACCAGTTTATTTGAGCATGAGCTTTCGTGAGCTACAGCTCACTTCATCGGATGCATAGCATATCGTGGAAACTGCAGAAGACATTATATACACACAGAGACCATGAAACAAAACTTCCTCCCACCCCACTGTCCTGCTGGTAACAGCTTATCTAAAGTGATCATCAGGGAGGGCCATTTCCAGCACAAATCCAGGTTCTCTCACCCTTCCCCCCCCCCCCCCAAAGACACACATACAAACTCACTCTCCTGCTGGTAATAGCCCATCCCTCTTTGAAACCTCTCTTTATAATGCGCATGATAATCAAGGTGGGTCATTTCCAGCACTAATCCAGGTTTTCTCACCCCCCCCCCACACACCCCCCTCCTTGATTATCATGCGCATTATAAAGAGAGGTTTCAAAGAGGGATGGGCTATTACCAGCAGGAGAGTGAGTTTGTATGTGTGTCTTTGGGGGGGGGGGGGGGAAGGGTGAGAGAACCTGGATTTGTGCTGGAAATGGCCCTCCCTGATGATCACTTTAGATAAGCTGTTACCAGCAGGACAGTGAGGTGGGAGGAAGTTTTTGTTTCATGGTCTGTGTGTATATAATGTCTTCTGCAGTTTCCACGATATGCTATGCATCCGATGAAGTGAGCTGTAGCTCACGAAAGCTCATGCTCAAATAAACTGGTTAGTCTCTAAGGTGCCACAAGTACTCCTTTTCTTTCTTCTTTTTTCATGGATAAGTAACTGATTAAAAGATAGGGTTAAAACAAATATTTGGTTAAAGTGAGGGAATAAATGGTCAGTTTTCACAATGGAGATTGGTAAATAGCGGGATCCCCCAAGGATCTGTACTGGGACCAGGGCAGTTCAACATATTCATAAATGATCTGGAAAAGGGGGTAAACAGTGAAGTAGCAAATATGCAGATGATACCAAATTACGCAAGATAGTTCACTCCAAAGCTGACCAAAGAGTTACCCAGTTTTGTGAGATCCCTTTGTAACTGGGCAACAAAATGGCAGATGAAATTCAGTGTTGATAAATGCAAAGTAATGCACATTGGAAAACATAATCCCAACTATACATACAAGGTGGTGGGGTCTAAATTATGTTACTGCTCAAGAAAGAGATCTTGGAGTCATTGTGGATAGCTCTCTGAAAACATCTGCTCTATGTGCTGCAGCAGTCAAAAAAGCTAACAGAATGTTAGGAACCATTAGGAAAGGGATAGATAATAAGACTGAAAATATCATAATGCCACTATATAAATCCATGGTATACCCATACCTTGAATACTGCATGCAGTTCTGGTCACCTCATTTCAAAAAAGATACGTTAGAAATGGAAAAAGTACAGAGAATGGCAACAAAAATTATTAGGAGTATGGAACAAATTCCATATGAGGAGAGATTAAGAAGTTGTGGACTGTTTTTAGTTTAGAAAAGAGATGACTAAGGGGGATATGGTAGAGGTCCATAAAATCATGAGTGATGTGGAGAAAGTGAATAACATAACACAAGAACTGGGGTCACCTAATAAAATTAATAGACAGCAGGTTTAAAAAAAACAAAATGAAGTACTTCACACAACGCTCAGGCAACTTGTGGAACTCATTGCTGGGGATGTTGTGAAGGCCAAAAGTATAACAGGGTGGAAAAAGAAAGACATGTTCATGAAAGATATTAGCTATTGGCCAAGATGGTCAGGGATGCAACACCATGCTCTGGGTGTCCCGAAATCTTTGACTGCTAGAATCTGGGACTGAAGGACAGGGATCACTCTATAAATTTCCCTATTCTGTTCATTCCCTCTAAAGCTTTTGTTACTGGCCACTGTCAGAAGGGAGGATACTAAGCTAGATGAACTAATGGTTTGATCCAGTAAGGCCATTGTTATGTTCTTTTCTACCCAAATCTGCAGATACATATTAATCCTAATCTACAGCACCCCGAGTCATAGATCGGGCACTGTTAATTGTGCCAAATTGTCTAGTGGTTTCTGAGATGACCATAAGAAGCGAGCTAGGTTGAGACTGCCAGACTCATTTCTGAAGTGCTGCCACCTCAACAGGGCCTGTGGCTGGATCCTTTAATTCAGGGTTAAATAAAAAGCTGTGATGAGTGTTTGAACCTAGTTTGTTAAATATTAACATAACCTGAAAGAGATTGAGCCTTACCTGCTTGTTGGATCCCTGTTTTTTATTTTCTGTTAAAAATTCTACAATCTTGTATGTTCTTGCTTGAGTCTGAGCCCTCTCCTTCCTTATGCAATATAATAAATGATGATAGAAATTGATGAAATAAGTGCTTCTTAGAGACATCAGTCTTGCAAAACTGTCTGATGTTCAACAACAATCTCATTCCTGTGCAGTACCTTCAGAATATCACTGCAAATAACTCAGGATAAAGTTATGTCCCAGTCAGAAACCAAAACTATTCTTATTGCTTTCTGCATTTCTTCATATGTAAGAGAACCAATGAGCAGAGATAAGTACACATCCATATATTGGATAATTTGCACACATTCAGGAAAAAGACTTACGTTCAGTCCTAATACTTATACTATCTATGCAGCACAGTGTAAGACTTGGTAAAGCAGTCCCTGCCTAATATGTAAATGGTCAAAAAAGTAGGCATTTGGAAATAAGGTCTGACACTCAGTGATCCCTGAGGAATAAAACTAGAAAATATCTGGATGATATTATGACTGCAATGTGGACTCTGTCAAATCTCTCTCCCCTTCTTCAATATAAAATGGTCAGTTTCATCTAAAGCAGAAAGAGGTTTGTTGTTTTGATATACTGTACCTGTCAGGGAAGAAGCTACCCCTAAAAAATGTTAATTGATTAGTGTTTTCAAATGCTTTTCTTTATAGAATCAGGAATATAGTAATTGTAAAATCTGATTATAGAAATCATGTAGAAAATATAATCCGTTTCCACAGCTATGTTCAGAACATAGGTCACTTGCATTTTGTGGTGATTAAAATCTTGTGTTTAATTCTTGAGCTTTCTGATTTCTTAATAGGAATCTATCTATGTGGAAATGGTAAAGCCTAAAACGTAAGGCAGTCAGTTTGAAGAAATTTATACAGATAATTTGACTTCCTCCACGCAGGATTTGGTGGAAAAATCCGTAATCCTCCTCATGTAACTTGACTTGGTTTTCAGTTGAGTCCAGTTTGTGTTTTACAAATTTGTTTTCTTCTCCAACTGTAATAATTAACATGCTCTACCTCTCTACACTTTCCTCCAGTACAGAAGGTCCTCTATTGCTGTTAGCTTTTAAAATAATATCTGAGAGTAGATCGGGGTGGGCAAACTTTTTGGGCCGAGGGCCACATCTGGATGGGGAAATTGTATGCAGGGCCGGGGGAGGGAGTGCGGGGTGTGGGAGGGGGTGCAGTGTGCAGGCATGAGCTCAGGGCAAGGGATTGGGGCAGAGAAGGGGTGTATGATGGTGCTCGGAGAAGGTGGTTGGGGTGCAGGAGGGGGCTCAGCAGGGGTGCAGGAGAGGTGCGGACTGTGGGAGGGAGCTCAGGGCAGGGGGTTGGGGTGCAGGAGGGGTGTGGGATACAACGGGGCTCAGGGCAGGGAGTTGGGGTGCAGGGTGTGGTGGGGGCTCAGAGCAGGGAGTTGGGGTGCAGGGTGTGGCACGGAACTCAGGGCAGGGAGTTGGGGTGCAGGAGGGGTGCGAGGTGCAGGGAGTTGGGGGGGCAGGGTGCACTTAAAATCTTCTGCTTGCATTATTATACACTAAGACATCAGTAATCCAATTTCATAAAATCTATTTATCTTTCTTAATGCTTTTTCTGCCTTAAAGATGCCACAACTCTTCACAAGCCATGATCCTGACCCTGAAAGAAACAGAGTGCCCTCAACTGCCATGGATTTAATTGGTAGTTCAGGATGCTCAGCACATTGTAGAACTGGAGCATTAATTCATAAATATTTTACTTCACTCATTTGTCATCTAGAATTGTGCTGACCATTTGAGAGAGCTTGAATCTTCTTGTGCATTGCCACTCTCTACATGTGAGTAATCCCTGATATGAATCAAATTGAAATCAGTAGCATTACCTTGTTTAGGCATACATACCTACATTGAAAAAATCATCCTCTTTTTAGATAGTGGACTGTGCCCACTTTATTTCAATAACCTATCACAAGAATTTTCCAGTGGTGACTTGTACTTGGTTGGGACGGGAGGAATGTTCATCAATAGATTTATGAAACAGTGCGCTCCTCCTTTAGCTACATGGAAAGCATTCTGGAGGCCATTAACTGTTAACTTCAGCTCCATTCTTAACACACAATAAAACTGCAACATTTTTCACTTTAAAAACTTTTCAAGAACTGATCTTGAAAACTGGAACAGGATCAAGATTGTAATCTCTTTGGAACAGGGATTGTCATTTTGTTCTGTGTTCATACAGTGCCTAGCACAATGGGGCCTGATCCATGACTGGGACTCCTAGGCAGTCCGATAATACGAATAATAGTAATGTTATGTTGTAGTCCAGATTGGTTTTACTGCTGTTTATCTAGTATAATTATCTAAAGCCTGACTTTCCAGAACTCACAAACTCTTGTAGCTTCTATTCACTTTAAATGGAGTTCAGTGAGGGTGCTCAACACTCTTAAAATTGAGTTTCTCAGCGCAGATGGGCCCGTAGTGTGCAATGGAAGAAAACTGAACTGATCTTAACACATTTTGCTTAACCAGAATTGCTCTTAAACCTATACAGCAACTTGCAGTGCCAAAATTCATTGTTGTATGTCCAGAATCAATGTCTACACACTTCTGGGAATGATTTTATCTTCAGTTGCTAATGTAATTCCTTCAGGAGGAGCTGAAAGCATTGTGGTGTTCTGTTCGTTTCTTAATCTCTAAAGTGGCAGGATTAACTTGAACCAATATAATTTTCTTTATTAGGACACCTTGGTCATCACCAATGACAGAGTGAAACTTTTTGACTGAAAGTCATCGGTTTTTTTGTTTTGTTTTTGGCAAAAAAAAAAATGCAGATTCACTAACACTGAAACACAGCAAATTTCAATTTATTTTATTCAATTTCCAAATAACTTTATATTTTAAAATAAAATGTTAAATGGTCAAAATTACCATACACACTGTAACAAGAGTGATCAGGTCAGGTGAGCTATTACCAGCTGGAGGGCGGGAGAGGGGCAGGGAACCTCACTACAAAAGGTTTTTTTTCTCCCTCCGCTCTCCTGCTGGTAATAGCTAACCTTACCTGATCACTCTTGTTACAGTATGTATGGTAACACCCATTGTTTCATGTTCTCTGTGTATATAAAATCTCCCCACTGTATTTTCCACTACATGCATCCGATGAAGTGAGCTGTAGCTCACGAAAGCTTATGCTCAGATAAATTTGTTAGTCACTCTAAGGTGCCACAAGTACTCCTTTTCTTTCTTTAGAGAGTGATAGTAATATTGTTGTCAAGCTACAGGGGCCCATTGTGTTTTAAAGGACAGCCCAGAGGGCACTACCTGCATTACGAATGAGCCTGCTTGGTGGCAGCTTGTGAGACTCTCTGCATAGCATATTACCATAAGTTGTTGGCACGTAAAAGCAAGCTAACAGCCAAGATTAAGCAGTCGTGAAGCTGTTCTGACATCTCCTGACTAGATAAGGGTGACCAGATTTTTTCCAAGAGAAAAAGCTGTACTTACGGAAGAAAGGGTTACAACTTGCTTCCCTTTCTCTCCTACAGTCCCGTTCCTGGTGCAATGTAGTAGGGTTACGAGCATCTTTGAAATAGGATTATGTGCCTGGGAAGGAGGGGGAGAGAGCTTTTGTAAACAAGACCAGGAAACTGCACTAGCCCTCAAAGAGTCCAGGATTTCAAGAGGATCTGTCTGTCATGCTCATGGAAGAGGAAGGAAACATGGCAGTATGTGGCCAGCCTGTTGGTAGCTGGTCCCTGCACTTGATAACCTAGTGTCCAGCCTTGCTGGCTAACAACTCCTGCAGCTGCTCAGAGTCTTCACGGGGTTACAAAAACTGGGACAGAACACTGCTTTGAAAAAACATACATGCACAGGCCCTGAAAACAAGGACATTGCTGGTTTTCCAGGACATGGGATCACTCTGTACACGTATCACAGCAAAGGAGGACTGAAAACTGCTTTTAGTGATGCTTATATCTTTACCACGTGTCTCATGCTCGTTCTGTCCTTTGCATATCACTAAATCACTGAAATGTGCCCCAATTAAGCAGGAATATTAACAATATTCTGTACTTACAGCACCTTTCATCCAGGGATTTTAATTCACTTATCCAACATTAAGGTGCAGCTGGGTTTTTGTGTAGTCTTTGTGATGGTTTGGGTTTTTATACATGTGCTTCCATGTAGAACATAATGGCCACAGAACCAGCCCTTGTGTAATTTCTAGTATTTATTTTTTTAAAATCCAGTTTTACTTCTATGCCTCTTACAATCTTCTCACATTTCCCTGGCTGCAGAAAAAAGTCCAGTCATGAGGTCTCCATTCCCAACATTAAAGTTGCCTGCTGCGGCCCTGATCCTATATTGTGGTCCATTCAAGTGAAGTGTTACATACTTAGGGATCACAATGCAGGATTGGGGCCTGTGTTTCCAGCAAGGATGGTGACTTTGCCATGGCATAAAAAAAAAAAGCTGCTATCTCAAATAAGAGCAGCCCAAGAAGAAAAAGCACCATCAGCTCCGAAGTCCAATATCTCGTAAACCACCAGGCCTGGAAACTCATCTTAGGCACCATTCAACAGCTGGATTGTAGCTCCAGTAGTTCTTGAGCTAATGGCTGTCAAAATCATGCCAGAAATTAATTACTATCCCCATTAAACAACAGTCATTGCTATTAAGTATGGTTAGGTTTTAATCAGTTCCCTGGGAGTTGTCCTAATTAGGCAGAGAGTACTGTGTTTGGGTAAACTATGGCATGTAAATTCTAAACAGATTCGAATCCTTAAAGGAGATTAGATTTTTCAGCCTAAAATTTATGCAGTCTTTAAAAAATATTCTTAACTTTCTCTATGTGAAACAGAAATGCTTTCCAAATCACTACCTTCTGACCACCATTATCTTTGTAGTCTCTTAAATCTGTGGTTTTCAACGCTTTTTTTTCATTTGCGGACCCCTAAAAAAATTCCAAATCGAGGACCTCTTTGGAAATTCAACCAGTGGTGCATGGGCCCCTACCACAGAAGTCTTAGGGTTAAAACTGACTGAACCAAATGTAATTATAAATGTTGCATGTGCTAGGCATGGCATTTGACACAGTGTGAGAAAAGGCACTAAACTGTGAGCTTCTATGGTAACGACAACACTTCTAGATTTGATGGGGTAGGTGGGGGTATTCATATACTTTTGATTGATCAGAAAAATTGAATGTCTTTTCTGGAATTTGAAACTTTATTTTCATCGTTACCTTTCATGGATCCCTTGGACATCGTCTGTGGAACCCCAGGTGTCCACGGACCACAGGTTCAAAATCATGGTTTTAAATCACATTGTTTTAATCCTTTGCCATGTGTTTGTTTTTAATCTTCATTTACTTGAAGAAAAATATTGCACTGACTACACTGATTTGTTGATCTCCTAAATAGTCTGCATCTAGCTGATCTCACTGGTTATATACTCAGTAAAACCTGAACATGAGCAAATGTACATCACCATTATTCTAAGAATAATGAAATGAAGATGTACTGCCAAGAAATGGGTTAATTTGTGAATATGAATCTTGAAGTGTTACCAGATTTAATTTGATCTAAATTGTTCAATGCATCATCTTCTTTTATTCAGAATTGTCCTTATTTATTACAATTATTACAATTTATTAAAAATTTGTGCTGTTATGGTTTTAGATATTATCTCTTAAGGAGAATTATACCTATATTAAGTTTTCTGTTTTAGTTTGTGTGTTGTCTTTATGCTATGAAAAGTGGAAACAATTTAAAACATAATTTAACAATGTCATAAATATAAAGGGAAGGGTAACTACCTTGCTGTATACAGTGCTATAAAATCCCTCCTGGCCAGAGGCAACATCCTGTTACCTGTAAAGGGTTAAGAAGCTCAGCTAACCTGGCTGGCGCCTGACCCAAAGGACCAATAAGGGAACAAAATACTTTCAAATCTTGGGGTGGGGGGGAAGGCTTTTGTTTTGTGCTCTTTGTTTACGTGGTTGTTCTCTCTTGGGATTGAGAGAGGCCAGACAGAAATCCATCTTCTCCAACCCATCCTAATCCAAGTCTCCAATATTGCAACCAGTATAGGTAAGACAGGCAAGGCGGATTAGTTTCTTTTGTTTTATGTGAATTTTCCCTGTGTTAAGAGGGAGGTTTATTCCTGTTTTCTGTAACTTTAAGGTTTTGCCCAGAGGGGGATCCTCTGTGTTTTGAATCTGAATACCCTGTAAAGTATTTTCCATCCTGATTTTACAGAAATGATTTTTACCTTTTTTTAAAAAAAATAAAATCCTTCTTTTAAGAACCTGACTGATTTTTCCATTGTTCCAAGATCCAGGAGTTTGGGCCTCTGATGATTTTGTAACAAATTGGTTAGGATATTATTCTCAAGCCTCTCCAGGAAAGGGGGTGTAGGGCTTGGGGTGGATATTCTGGGGGGAAGATGTCTCCAAGTGGTCTCTTTCCCTGTTCTTTGTTTAAAACGCTTGGTGGTAGCAGCATACGGTTCAAGGACAAGGCAAAATTTGTACCTTGGGGAAGTTTTTAACCTAAGCTGGTAAGAATAAGGGTGTCTTTCATGCGGGTTCCCACATCTGTACCCTAAAGTTCAGAGTGGGGAAGGAACCCTGTCAAACATTTTATGCGTCTTTATAAATCTTTTTTTTAATTGGGAAGATATGGTTTATCAATGGTATTTAAGGCAAGTGCAAAACATACTATGGTTAAGTACAGAATTGCAACACAAAATAAAATTCTTTGCTATTTTGTATACTCAGTAGGGATGTCGATTAATCTCTGTTAACTCACGCGATTAACTGAAAAAAATTAATCATGATTAATCACAGTTTTAATTGCATTGTTAAACAATAAAATACCAATTGAAATTTATTAAATATCTGTGGATGTTTTTCTACATTTTCAAATATATTGATTTCAATTACAACACAGAATACAAAGTGTACAGTGCTCACTTTATATTCTTATTTTTTATTACAAATATTTGCACTGTAAAAATAAACAGTATTTTTCAATTCACTTCATACAAGTACTGTAGTGCAATCTCTTTATTCTGAAAGTGCAACTTACAAATGTAGATTTATTTTGTTTTTGTTCCATAACTGCACTCAGAAAGAAAACCATGCAAAACTTTGGAGCCTACAAGTCCACTCAGTCCTGCTTGTTTAGCCAATTGCTAAGACAACCAAGTTTGTTTATATTTACGGGAGATAATGCTGCCAACTTCTTATTTGCAATGTCACCAGAAAGTGACAACAGGTGTGCATATGGGACTTTTGTAGCCGGCATTGCAAGGTATTTTTACATGCCAGTTATGCTAAACATTCGTATGCCCCTTCATGCTTTGGCCACCATTCCAGAGGACAGGCTTCCATGCTGATGACGCTCATTAAACAAATAATGCATTAATTAAATTGGTGACTGAACTCCTTGGGGGGAGAATTGTATGTCTCCGGCTCTATTTTATGCACATTCTGCCATATATTTCATGTCATAGTAGTCTCAGAGGATGACTTGGCACATGTTGTTCATTTTAAGAACACTTTCACTGCAGATTTGACAAAACACAAAGAAGGTACCAATGTGAGATTTCTAAAGATAGCTACAGCCCATGACCCAAGGTTTAAGAATCTGTTTAAAAATCTGAGAGGGATGAGGTGTGGATCATGCGTTCAGAAGTCTTAAAAGAGCAACACTCTGAAGCAGAAACTACAGACCCCGAACCACCAAAAAAGAAAATCAACCTTCTGCTGGTGGCATCTGACTCAGGTGATGAAAATGAACATGCGTCGGTCTGCACTGCTTTGGATTGTTATCGAGCAGAACCCATCATCAGCATGGACACGTGTCCTCTGGAATCATAGTTGAAGCATGAAGGGACATATGAATCGCCAGCTACAACAGTGCTATGAGAACACGTGTTCTCACTTTCAGGTGACATTGTGAACAAGAAGCGGGCAGCATTATCTCCTGCAAATGTAAACAAACTTGTTTGTCTGAGCGATTGGCTGAACAAAAAATAGGGCAGAGTGGACTTTGTTTTATTTTTGAATGCAGTTATTTTTTTGTCCATAATTCTACATTTTTAAGTTCAACTTTCATGATAAAGAGATTGTACTACAGTACTTGTATTAGGTGAATTGAAAAATACTATCTCTTTTGTTTTTTACAGTGCAAATATTTGTAATCAAAATAAATATAAAGTGAGCACTGTACACTTTGAATTCTGTTATAATTGAAATCAGTATATTTGAAAATGTAGAAAACACTCAAAATATTTAAATAAATGGTATTTTATTATGTTTAACAGCACGATTAATCACGATTAATTTTTTTAATTGCTTGACATCCCTAATACTCGGTATTCTATGTTCTTAATTTAACAAACTGAAGTACATTTAATGCAAAACTTGCTAATACGTTCAGCAGAAAAAATCCTTCAGACATTTGTGTTAAGTAGAAAGTGAATGCAGATAAATCCAACATAACGGGAGTCATTGAGTAGGCTTTTGAAGTTGTATTTTGTCAATTTCCTCATTCTGTGTAATAGGCAGGAATCGGGGTTCTGATGATTGTTACCATCAGCATGTGCTCAGACATATTCTTTGGAATCTCTT
Source organism: Natator depressus (assembly GCF_965152275.1). NCBI lineage: Eukaryota > Metazoa > Chordata > Testudines > Cheloniidae > Natator > Natator depressus. Next base: position 120,982,602 of record NC_134237.1, on the reverse strand, counting down.
CCTCCACTAATGAAATTCAGATACCTTGAATAGCAACTACTTAACATTATAAAGCCACACTTCAGAACAGTGGTAGGACACAAACACACAGCTAACCCAGGTGAAACTGCAGAGGGAGTTGAGGGGTATGTCTACACTGCAGTTAGACACCCATAGCTGGCCCATGCCAGCTAACTCAGGCTTGTGGGGTTCAGGCTAACCAGCTGTTTAATTGCAGTGTAGGCGTTGGGCTCTGGCCAGAGCCCGGGCTCTAGGGCTCTGTGAGGTGGGACGGGCCCGGGAGAAAAATCCCTGTCCATGTACGTTAGGGAAGCTATGCAAGCTATTCCATTCCTACTAGGATGATCCGAGGAATGGAAAACTTGTCTTATGAAAGGAGACTCAGGGAGCTTGGCTTGTTTAGCCTAACCAAAAGAAGGCTGAGGGGAGATATGATTCTCTCTATAAATATATCAGAGGGATAAATACCAGAGAGGGAGAGGAATTATTTAAGCTCTGTACCAATGTGGACACAAGAACAAACGGATATAAACTGGCCACTAGGAAATTTAGACTAGAAATTAGACGAAGGTTTTTAACCATCAGAGGAGTGAAGTTTTGGAATAGCCTTCCAAGGGAAGCAGTGGGGGCAAAAGATCTATCTGGCTTTAAGATTAAACTCTATAAGTTTATGGAGGAGATGGTATGATGGGATAACATGGTTTTGGTAATTAAATATTCATAAATAGGCCCAATGGCCTGTGATGGGCTATTAGATGGGGTGAGATCTGAGTTACCCAGGAAAGAATTTTCTGTAGTAGCTGGCTGATGAATCTTGCCCATATGCTCAGGGTTTAGCTGATGGCCATATTTGGGGTCGGGAAGGAATTTTCCTCCCGGGCAGATTGGAAGAGGCCCTGGAGGTTTTTCGCCTTCCTCTGTAGCATGGGGCATGGGTCACTTGCTGGAGGATTCTCTGCTCCTTGAAGTCTTTAAACTACGATTTGCACAGATAGCAAATAGCACAGATATAGGTGTGAGGTTTTTTTTGTAGGAGTGGTGGGTGAAATTCTGTGGCCTGCGTTGTGCAGGAGGTCAGACTAGATGATCATAATGGTCCCTTCTGACCTAAATATCTACGAATCTATAAGAATGTTGTTTACAACAAATGTATTTTTAAAATGGTAGTAGCTGTCATGTATCTGATACCAATATAGGTAGAGAGATCTCTTGACTAGGGCTGGTTGAAAACTTTCCTCTCTACCTATACTGGGATCAGATTCAAGTTAAAAAAATTTAATGTAGCTGAAAACCCAATGTTTCATTGCAAATCAGCTACATTAAATTTTTCCTGAAGAGTATCTGCTTTCCAAAGAAAAGTCAACTTTTCTGTCAAAACACTGAACACCAGGGTTTTGCCTAAAGTGTGTGTGTGTGTGTGTGTTGATGTGTTTAGATTTTCCTCCATCCCCCCAAAGTCAACATTTTCCAGGGAAATTTTGTTTTGGATTCATCATAGTCTTCTGCAGGGGGGGAAGGGATCAGTTTCTAAAATTTCTACTGTTAAGCTTCCTAATCTATAGTTCATCAGGTTTTTGTTTAAATATGTATTATAAAAGATAAAGTTGCAAAACTTGAGATTCTTATAGTCTCTTCACACGTAAGTCCCGCTTTTGTAAGGAAAGCAATTTTGTAGTTTCTGCAAAAACTACACCTGATAGTGGCTATAATTTTCCTTTGTAGATAACTTGGTTTTTGTTTTGTTTTTGCTTTGTAGAGACGTGAAGCCTGAAAATATTCTCCTTGATGACCGTGGTAAATAAACATAAACTTCTTGGCATGTACACTAAAAACGTGTAAATGTATTCTGAGTACAGTGCAAAGAAATTTAAGGGGATTTAGCAATTTCTCTATAATACTAGACATAATAAAATATTAGCATGCAAGTGTGCTTATATGAGTGGGAAAAAATTAGCTGTTCTTGCTTTACCGAAAGTAATAGAACACACTGCAATTTCATTCTTTGATTCTTTCAGACAGCTTTTAGTACTGGATCTAATGTAGCTAATTGAGGTCTTCACAGGGTTGACTGGAAGACAATTTTTCCTGAATTCTGCAAACAAGGATTCATACAGGTGTGCACAGTAGCACAGATTTCCCCCAGGAGTAAAAGACTTAGTCTGAGACACTTACAAAATGGGGCATCATCATTTATATAAAATCTATTTTTATCACCGTCTTCCCATTTACAAGAATTTTTTGTGAAAGTCTAGTTTGTATCTAGGATCTTCCACTTGTGTGCTAATTTATATATGATATTCTTCATTTTTATCAGTTGCTTCTAAATGCTCTATGCAAAATTATGTAATATTCATACTACAGTTAAGCTTAGAGACCTGCACTGAGATTGCCCTACTATTCTAGGCACTGTACAAACATGTATGAAGACATTGCCCCTGTCCTAAAAGCTATCAAAATGTGTTTTCTTTTTCTTATTACTAAAGCTGGTTGGAAATTTTCCATTTAAATGATTTTTTCAGTGGAAAATACAATTTCTACCGAACTGATTTTTTTGTGTGTGTGGCAAAATTTAGATTTTTGCCTGATTATTTTGATTTTTATCCCCTAGCACAAAAATCAATTAGTTTGTTAGGAATACATCCAACCCAAATCAAAATATTTTGGTTTGTTGAACTGAACCAAAATATTTAATTTTGAGTCAGTTCAACATTGAGCTGCAACTACCTATGGTGACACAGTATCTCGTGAAAGTTGTGGTTTGGGTAATTTGTGTTGCTCCCATTTTTCCCTGTGGAATTGGCTCCGTGGGTGGACTCTCTCCGATGATGCACTGTGGTCTCCCCTCTCACCAAGCAACATGGTGCCTTATGGGAGTTAAATGAGTGTAGTGTATCATAGTAGCTGTAATCTGATTAGGGAGCCTGGCCTATGCAGAGGAATAAGGGCATGACACACCTGAATTACAACTCCTTGAGGCATTGCAGAACCATTGGCTGATGCAGTTTAATGTTGAACTGACTTGAAAATATTTAATTTAATTTTACACTTTCAAAAATTTTTGATTTGGAACTTGTTCTTTGAAAAATTTTGATTCAGTATGTGAAACAAATGTTGAAATATCAGAATTTCCTGTGGGATGGATATTCTGGTTTTCACTCTGTTCTACTTATTACAATGTCTTCGAGAGGAAACTGATAATTTTGCATAGTCTCTCATGTAAGGAAGGAAATGGAGCAAGCGCCAACGTTCTGCTAAGAAGTCAAGAAGCTTAATACAGTAGAATAAGACTTAAATATGATACTATATTGCCATTCCTGTGGCTGCTGAATAAACATAGGAGTTGAAATGGAAACTCATAAAGCCTATTCAGCCTACAGTCATGTTTTCATGTGAAGTATTCTGTTCCATGCTCAGCCACAAATTTCTTGTGTGAACTTGAGCATATTAGTTCTGTGCCTCATTTTTTTCCAATTTGTTAAATGGAAGGATAAGACCACACAAACGTGTTTTTTGATGAAACTGATTAAAGAGCTTATGGCTATGTCTCTTGGGGGGTGTGGAATTTACTTCAGGATCGCGTAGTCTGTCAGGGGTGTGAAAAATCCATACCCCTCATAGATGTAGCCATACTAACCTAACCCCCCTTATAGACCAGCGCTAGGTACACCGAAGAATTCTTCGGTTGAACTAAATACCGCCTCTTGGGGAGATATACTACCTATGCCCATGGAAGAAGCCCTTCCATCGGTGTAGGTAATGTCTTAGGCCTAATAAGTGATTTTTTTTTTCTTTTTCGGGGGGATGGAGGGTGAAGGATATTATGGAAATCCCATATATTTGAAAATGCTAATATTTTATTCCTTGTTGAATTTGTGCAATTAATTTCAATGTAAATAGGACACATCAGGATTTCAGATCTTGGATTAGCTGTGCAGATCCCAGAAAGAGAAACAGTCCGAGGGCGGGTTGGAACAGTTGGATACATGGGTATGTAAAATGTCTTTATCTAGCTAAACCATACTAGTGAGGTCGATTACACTTGCTTAAGTATAGGTGACTCTAGAATACAGAATCATACTGGGTTTGATTTGGTTTTGGGACATTCTTAGTGTGAAGAAAGGGTACAGTATGTGAATAGGTGTGTCATGCTGTCTGTAATGGTTCCAGCCTCTGGGCAGACTGTCAAAAAGCAGGGCAGACTGTATATTATATAATTAGATTTCACCAACCCGGTAACAAGTGTGAACTACTAGCACAATAACCAGTCTTACTATGCAGACACAGACAGTCCCCTTGGGCATTCCAGTCTATCTTGCCACCCAGGCAAGTATGTGATAGATGGTCATTTTATACCAAAAATCAGAATATTCAGGTTACTTCCAGTCCCAAAGGACTAGTCACTTACCTCAGGTCAGTAGTCTTTGGGCTGAGATCAGAGTACAATGCCTGTAGTTAATCCTGTAATAAACTAACTAAAGATTTATTAACTAAGAAAATAAGAGTTCTTTTTTTAACAAGGTTAAAAAACATGTACACAAATGAGTTAGTCTTAGGGTTAAAAAGGTACTATAAGCTTCTATAATAAGCAGCTCTGCATGGCCTTTCAGGCTGACCCATGCCAGGCAGCATGGGGATCTCTTGCTTAGGTTTAGGAATATTTGTCCCTGAGAGTCCAGACAGCATAAAAAATCCAGTTTCTCCTTGTCAGGGATTTTTATCCCCCCTCACCATAGAATCCAAGCTGATAGGATGAGCGCTCCTGCACATAACCTCTTTGTGGGTGGGTGGGGGGACAATTGACAAAGTCTGTGTTCCAAAATGGCCCATTTGGATTCAGCAGTCCTTCCAGATGGCCAGGAAATAACACCTCTTGGGGTAAACTAATATTTCACACATGGTAATGCTTGTCTCCTGACTGTGGGAAATTTACAGTCTTAACAAATATTTTTATAGTTACAGAGAAAATGTTTAAACGTTACCTTATAACATGGGATACAGATATAAGTAGGATTAATGCATGCAGCATCCTACAAACATTCCATAAAGTCTAAACGCATTGTTATAACTCTAATATTTATTCTGATAGTGCTAACAAACAAGTAAGCAAGGCTGGTTTCCAGCGATGCACTTGAAAGTGTTCAGTGAGGCTTAGGGACCTTGGCATGAGCTGGCACCTGGTCTGCCAGCTTCACAAGGTCATGTCTGATAAAACTACAAAATTAAATTTTATATATAGCCATCTCAAAAAGTTAATTATTCTGGGTAAAATTTTCAAAAGCACCTAAATCTCATTGACATTCAGTTAGACTCTAGGCTCCTAAGTGCATAAGTCACTTTTGAAAATGTGGCTTGGACTCCTAAATCTTAGGTGCTTAGCTTGTGAAAATTTTACCTTCTTTTAAAAAATGGCTCAAGGCTCATATTGATTTAGAAAAGAAGCAATTAAAGACCTACAGTTAGCTGAGCAAAAAAGCGCTTAATATGGGAATAAGGACTTTCTGTAACTCTGGACATCGACTATTACTGTACAGTCTCTTTTTAGGCAGAGTGCAATGTTAGCTTAGTGGATTTGTTTTACTGATCAAATAATGGAAAACAACTAAAACACATGAATCTTTCTATTTTTTTATTTTTGGTAGCTCCAGAAATCCTCAACAATGAAAGCTATACATTCAGCCCTGACTGGTGGGGTCTTGGCTGCCTAATTTATGAAATGATTCAGGGACAATCACCATTCAGGAAGCGTAAGGAAAAGGTCAAAGTGAATGAGATAGAGCGAAGAGTGAAGGAAGACCAGGAAGTGTACTCGGACAAATTCTCAGAGGAGACAAAATCCATCTGCAGGATGGTGGGTGAAGAGACGTAGAGGTTTGGAAATTAAATTTCTAACTCTTTAAAGAGCTGAAATTTTAAATTTTAGTGTCTTTATTATGTTGGAAATTTTTCATACTTCATGGCTTAGGTGACCTGCATAGGTCGTTTTCATCTCTTTTTGTGATTCAACGATTGATGTGATAGAAGTCCATAAACAATTCCATGCTGTTGTTGTCAGACTTAGGAACTGAGGACTTCTCTTAATGCTTGAAGGAAGATCATGTTTGTTGCAGCGTAGCTTACAAAATGGTGTACTTTATAAGTGTAGTAGTCCATATCCTCAAGCTAAACCAGTTTGAACATAGCATAACCAAGGGCAGAGTTAAGCCTTCTCAAGACAAAAACCCTGGGATTTAATATGGGGAAGATGTGATAGAAAAGCAGCATAGTAGTTCTCTTGTGTAAAGAAAAAGACCACATAATAGGACAGCATGATTTTTTTTTAACCTTTATCGATTGAAGTAAAATCCAGTTAAATGTGGTAGATAACATGCAGTTACACAGTTGAAGAGTTCTTTAGAAAAATATTTATAATATATATCTGTTCTGGTTGATTTACAAAAATGTCTTGTCTAGAATTAGTAAGATACTGTACCAATTTTAGATCTGCATTTGAGAAAAGCGAGATATGTGGCAAAGCATATATGATCACCAAGCATATAAACATAAGTATGTTTAATGAGCTGCTAAGTTATCTCTATGGGTAGAATCTATAATAATTAAAAAACAGAATGTTTTTAATTTAAACTAGTCTAATGAAAATACTTTAATGCTCTTAAGCCACATATTTCAGATTTCCAGTTCTTTAAAAGTTAACATTTTGGTACAGCTTTCAATTGCAGATTTCAGTAAGCAAAGGAGCCAAATAAAACTAATATATATTTTTCTATTGAAAAATGCTGTAAAGATAACTTTAAAAGGGCATGTATAAAGGACGAATTCAATGATCTGTTCGCTATGTCTGTGCAGTTACTTGCCAAAGATCCAAAGGAAAGATTGGGGTGCACTGGAGATGGAGCTGCTGCTGTAAAGCAGCATCCCATTTTCAAGAATATTAACTTCAAGAGACTGGAAGCAAACATGTTAGAACCTCCGTTTTTACCAGATGTAAGTAGATGAGACAGATGTGTCTAGTACTTAAATAGACACAATATACTTCTATGCTAATTAAATCAATTTGCACTGGAAAATAGGAAGGGTGCAGAAGCTAGTTATTATCTGCAAAAGGGGTTGAATAGGGAGGTGGCAATATTTGTAGATGATTGACCTGAATTTTGTGCAAAGACTTAGGAGAGTCCTATCTCCAGAGAGTCCTAACAAAATTATTTAAATGGGCAACACAATGCAAATGTAATTCAGTGTTGTTTAATGATGATATTTAGCTATTTATATGGCACTTCCTTTTGTAAAGGGTTTTGAGATCCATGGAATAAAGTACAGCTCCAAGGGGCTGTGAAGTTGGTTCCCCAGCTCTTTAAATCACTACTTCCCCTGTCCTGACAAATGAAGGTTGGGCACTGAGAAACATCTCTGGGATTGGGAGTGAGTGGGCAGAGCAGGAGTCAACTACCACAGCCTCAGGAAGTGAGAGGGAGCAAGCTGCTATAGTACTTCCTTTGTTAGGGCTCCCCATGGCTCCTAGTGACCATTAATTTTGCTGCTCTTGGTTGCATGCAACCCACTGGGTGTCCTTTCATGACCCCCTACAGGTCTCACACCACTGGTTAAGCTGTACTAGTCTAGAGGGTGTAGTGGTATCCTTTCAGTGTTCAGGTAAATAAATAGTGAATAGGAAACAATGTGAACTGAAGATATTTTTTTTTAATTGCCCAATTTTCTCTGAAAATAAAAATTATCTCAAAGAAGCAATCATTGTTTCATATTGCAGCCACGTGCGGTGTATTGTAAGGATGTCTTGGATATAGAGCAATTCTCCACAGTAAAAGGCGTGAACCTGGATAATACAGATGATGATTTCTATTCCAAATTTGTTACAGGCTGTGTCTCAATCCCTTGGCAAAATGAGGTACTGTACTTTGAACAAGTCCTGTTTGTGTTAGTGTAACAATAATGAACATTTAAAAATGTTTAAACAAAACTGTTTAACTTCCTTAACCAGACTTTATAATGAAACTTCCTTTTTACTTCAAGCATTTGCTCCAGAATGTTCCCAACAGTCCCACTGACGATTTGACAGGAGTCCAAGAGCCACATGTAACTTGCATAAAATTGAACAGATGGAAGCTGCACCACCCTATGCTTTAGTGAATGCTGCCTAGAAAACAATAGCATCCGCTACAATGAGCACACTTCTTGTTTTTACCCTGTCTCTGAAAGATTTCTAATATTATCATTCAAAACAGTGGGACTTGAAGGAGTGCCATTCAAAGTACAAAAAAATAAATGTACTCAACGTTAGCTGTTTTTACAGGCATCTCAAATAGATCTTACCTGTGTATTCATGTTGAGAACAGCCAAGAGCCACAGTGTAGAACTCTGTGGACTCTCCTTGCTCTAGGCTTTCAGAAAAGCAGTTATTACTTTAGTCAAACATTACTTGATATTGCTTCCTAAATAAGTATTCCAAACTGACTAATGAATGAATTCATTTAGGACCATGTTTAGAGTTAATTCGCCCTACCAATGTGGCGGGCACACTGGATTGATTGTAATTAATGAGACTTCATATGCAGCTTCACCTGCTCCAGGTTAGGCTGCCCTGAAACAGGGAGAAAGAGATATCCATGTTTATGTATCTGGCATGGATTAAATCCAGTTCCAGTTCAAGAAGTTGTGCATGTTGCAGTTTGGGCAATGGAAATTTCAGCAGCGAAGTGTAAGTGTGTGTGTGTGGGTGGGGTGGGGTGGGGTGGGGGGATGTGGGGTATACTTATATGAGTGCTTTTATGTTATGGTTCAAGCAAGAATTATAGAAAGCTGGTCTTAGTTTCTTCACATAAGGGCCCAGATTTATGTTTATGCTGTGTCTGCTTTTTGCCTGATCACTGTCACAAAGGAGCCATAAATCCAGTGGACTGGCCTGTGCAATAAAGATGGTGTGGTAAGGAAAGCAGCTGTCTCCGGCTGATCCCTGGCAGCCGTGCTGGCTTTTGGGGACTAATTGTAAAATAAAATACCTTTTAGGTTGAACAAAGGTGGTTAAAGCTACTTTGTGTCTTCCTCTATGTGGCCCTGGTTCAGCAAAGAATCCAGTTGTTATGCTGGCAACTTGCCATTAGCCCACCGGCCACTCTTAACTTACATGAACTGGAATAATGTCTGGAGGTCTTTATATGACTGAGTTTTTCATTTGTATCTCTTCTCTTTCCATGTAGATGATTGAAACAGAATGCTTTCAAGAACTCAATATATATGAAACTGATGTCACCTTGTCAACAGACCTAGATACGAGCAAAGATACTCCTAGACCAAAGAGAGGCTTCTTTCACAGACTCTTCAGGAGAGGGGTAAGAGTACTGCCTATGGCTTTTTGTTTTTCTTATACAATACAAATATATAATTACTTTTTTGCCTTTGCTTTTTAAATTAATTTAAAATGTTTATCAAATGATCATCTCTCACTATGCATAAAAAAGGCTTATAATGGAAAAAAATCATCAAAACTGTAGATTGGACTAAATGTCGATGTCTGATATGATCACTGAATGGACAGTGACTCCGAAGAAAAAAATGTTAGGAGACAAACATCAGGATATTTTAAGGGTGTGTAGATTTTGAGATAAGTTGTTGTTCACTGGGAAACCCATGTATAGCTACACCATCTCCCAAACAACAAGTTGACTCCACTTCTAAGACCTAATGTTTAATAAATATATTAAAATATCTTAAAATTGACCAATCTTTAGGAATTGTACCCCAAAATATTTATCATAAAAGACATGAGAAACATAGTTTGTCTTAATATAGTCTGTTGCATATAGATTTGAACGATATAGGCTGTTTGTTAGTGTGTTCCACATGCAGACCAGCACATACAAATTCGGAGTGAAATTGTTTTGAGAAGGATGAGTTCATCCCAGTAAAGAACCATAGAAGTAATGTTGGCTTTCAATAGAGATTTAGTTACTTTAAATTGCTAGGAACAAATCATGAAGCATCTACAATATAGCTGTGCAATATAATTGCATATTAAACATTTTTGTCATCAGTTGGGCATTTGAATGTTGGTGTGAACTGACCTTTTGGTTACAATAAAAAAGACACTTTAAGCAAGGAAAAACAACAGAGTTCCATTTTTAGAAAATATATTTGATCTGTACCTATAAGAAAATTTCCAGTTTGTTTTTAACCTAGGAATGATGTGTTACCCGATTATACGTTATTCAGGAATCTAGTCTTCTTTGGCTGCCTATGCATGATTCCCATTTAAGTTATTCAGAGCTAGATATCTACACTGAGGGAAGACTATACATCTGCATTATTTTGATTTGAAACTGTTTCCACTGAATGTGAACATTCAGCTATTCATATGAAAAAATATAAAAGAAGAAATATTTTAATACCTACACTGTCCAAGTATCAGAAAATCCACTGAGGCCTTAAAACATAGAACCAAAATATGTAGGCTAATTTACACAGTAATATGACATTTTGTTACTGATTCATCCAGTACAGTTGTCTCTGGCTGATATACAGGAGACTACATAACAAAATACTGTCTTCAGCTTTTGCAGGCACTGTGCTAGCCCATCTGGTGAATGAAAACTAATTTGCAAATGTACCAATAGTTCCTAGGCTAGCATGGTTGCAGTCAAAATGTTGGTCTTTTGACCTCAGTTTTACTTTGCATTCTTATTGCTGATTATAATTTTTCTTTTGCCTAAGCTATCCTCAAAAACTGGGCTTTGTATTGATGAAGAATGTTTGCAAATGTTTTATGGGTTGAGGTCCTTCAATTGGCTATGAAATACTGTTTATAAATCTTGTCTTCTATTACTGACTTCACAAGGAAAGAATTAAAATAAAGTTAGACGAAGTGAAAATGGTCTGAGCTTTGGTTCGAGGTGCCTGCTGCTTCCTTTTGATATCCACAAAACTACTTATTTAGCAGAAAAATTATATGGACTCTATTTAAAACAAACAAACAAACAAAAAAACAAATCAGCCACAAAACACCAGCTGTGCTACTTATTTAACTAAATGCAGCCATTTTGTCTTGTCTCTTTCTCAGGTCTGTTTTAAATCTGGTTACATTGATGATGAAGAGGAGTCCTCTAGACTCTAAATCAGAGAATTATAGTCCAAAAATAAAAGGATGAATGAACTCTGAATGTTTTTATCTATGTAAAGTGTATTATAAATTTAAAAAATTATGTATGGGCTTTCAGATATTGTATATTTGTACTTTAGTTTGAAGTGTTAAGATGTATATTTTCACTAAATCTTTATTGTAAAAAAGCCATGAGTGCCACTTAAGTGTAAGTGTGTGATATATTATGTATTTTAACTGGAATGAATCTGGAAATACTTAAGGGTTTTAAAGTACAGAAACTTATGCTATCTGTGATATGGATGTTACTTGGCTTTGGGGATGATTTTGTTGTTGTTCCTGGCAACTCTACTGAATGGCACTATGTTTCTTATTCCTCAGAATATTATTTAGGTTTATTCTCAACAGTAGACTTGTCATACTGATTAGTATTAATATTTCTGGTGTTAATAACACTTCATTTCTGTTTGCTGTTAGATTGCACCCTAATGTAGTTCCCAAGTCATTTAAAATGAAACTGCAAGGAAAAGAAGGAATGAGTTCAGTGCACTGTGACCGGTTTCTGTAAAATACTTCTTACAAGTTTGGATTTAAAGACTATTTGTTTGTCTCAAGTAGTTCTTGTTTTGTATATTGTGTGTAATATGTATTGCCTTGTTTTTGCAACAAACTTAATTTCTCCAAATGTTGATATCAGAGACAGTAATAGATTTCTGACTAAGTATGTGTATATATATATTCCCCCATTTATCAGAAAGATAAATCATTTCTCTGTATCTTTTTAGAATAATTGCCTTTCTATTCATATCTTTGTCAGGAGTGAACATAACAAGAATTCCAGATTTTTTTTAGAAGTAGTAATTTATGATTTTGGTCCATAGCTTTCCCCTTCCCAACTTGAGATATAGCTTATCTGAGTAAGGCCTTTGTCTACACTGGAATTAGAACCATGCCAGCTATACAACTTGACTATGTTTTGAATATTTCATGGTTATTGCTAACAGGATTTCCCTAAGCACTGTGGACAGAACTTTTTTCCCTGCGATTGTTAGACAACTCCATGCTATAGGCTTTCATTTATAGCATGTGCTGGTAAGTCAGAATCACGAAATGATATGATCTGATCTACCACACAATACCTCCTTGCTTATTGCTATTGTAGATTCTTACATTTTGATGACAGCGTTGACTGTGATCATGACTACTGAGTAAAAATAAAACTAATAATTAAGAATCTTTCTGTATGAACTCTTAAACACATCAAAAAAGAATAATTCCATAAGAAACAAGCCCCACTGATATTCTTTCATAAAGGTGGAACTGGTACTGCTGCCTGTAGATATGATTGTTCAAGACTTCCCATTATAAGACACCGGTTTTTTGTTGCTTATAACTTTGCCAAATTTTAACCTTCTTGGCTGAACCTATCCAACCCAGATGTCTGCCTGACTCTCTTTCTATCTACCTACTAAAATTGTTCAGATGTTTCTAAGATCACATTAAGATCCAGACAACACATTTTGCCCATGTTATAAATATTCTTACAACTGTTTCATTGAGAGGCTGTAGTGTTTCCACACGTTGGATCAGGAACTTGAAATCTGGGCAGCGCAGTTTACCCCAGAGTCAGGAATGTGCCTTTGCCATCCCCAGAAAAACTTACCCATATTTGACCAAGTTATAAGCCTTAGAAAAATTGAAGTTTGTGCATGCTCAGAGACTTCCTTGACAGCTAAATTTTCTGAAGATTCCATCTGCGCTGAGCATGCTCCATTCCCTTCACAGCTCCTGTGTGACAAATGGACTGCATATATGCCATTTGCACAGAGCAACTGAGCATGCTTCAACCCAAGGCTCAGAACAGGACTTTTCCTGCAAATGCTGCTCCTGGCTGCTGGGGGTAGTTGTAACCCATGGGCACATGAACTGAAATCAGGGAGACTCTCCTGTGCTCTCAATACTCCCATTGCTGGCACCCAGGTAGTATGGAGAAGTAGAAAATGGCCACATTGGAATGCACAGAAGTGGGAAATGGGGGCAAGAAGGAATGTGAGGGGGCTGCAGGAACCAGAGGCTTAGGGAAGCAGAGGACGAAGGGGACAGGAGCCAGGGGATTGGAGTGTGGATAGACTCAGATGGAGAATGAGCATGAGCTGGGATGGTGCACACAGGAGCAGAGGGAGACAGAGAGGCTAGGGATATAGGAGTAAGGGCATAACCATTGGACAATTTGGGACATTTACCAGATAGAGAACAGTGGTTTTACTTCTCTGATTTGATTAATATAAATGTTACGTTAAAACTTCTGGTTTTTAGTGTAGTGATACAAAGGTAACATAACAATGGTGGACATATGGAGTGACGTATGGACTTAATAGCAGTTTAGAGCAAGTTGGGCAAGAATACCATGGCCCCAGCCTGAGAGGTTTTAAATGATGAAACCACAGGTATCCGCTTTAAATAGAGTAAAGAAAATAGTATATTTTTATTTGCCATGCATGTCAAGCTCTCAAAATCAAATAAGATACTATCTTTTTTTATATAGACAATACCTTAATTAGGAAATCAACTACTATAACACCCTTACTCTATCTGATCTAAACAAAGTTATATTTCCATAACACAGGACAGCAGCTAAGGAAATAAGAGTGTTAAAAATGTTGGAGAACTGAAAGATTTGCAGAAAGTACAACAGTGACTTCTTATAACTATCCATAGTAAATAGCAAGTGACATCAACCCTTCTCAATAATCTGAGTTCTTAGTCATTACTCACCTAAGTTGGGAAAACAAGGCAAGATGCATGCAAGGCTTCCATTGACTTCAGTGGGACCTGTGCTCAGGCACTCCTGCAGAATTTGGACCTTGTGGTGTAACTAAAAAAGTATCTGTATAAGCAAAGTTTCAAAATTAGGGCAATTGTAACCTAAACTATGCTTCTGTTCTCTCAGTTCCACCAATTAAGAAAAAAAAATTGCAGTTCCTTACTGACTGACAGTTAATGACACCAGTTGGCTGGGAGGATGCCCTGCCCACTCTTGGGCCTCCCTCAGGGAGAGAGGCTATGTTTACAAGCAACCTTTCAAAAGAATTGGCTGTCCTGTCCTGTTCTAGTTTTTAACATCTCAATCAGATGAACATTACTGCTACTTCCTACTGCACTCCCACCCATTGATGTGTTCATTCTTAATATGGATCAACACATACCTACTGTAAATTTGCTCAAAAAAGGAAATATTGTTCACATTTGGGCAAACAAGGAAAATTTAGTTTTTAATCATAATTGTTTAAACCTTTGGCACCTGTGGAAATTTTAGGCCATTGGTAAAGGGGCATTCTTTTCAAGCAACAGCATGTTGTTTTTATAAATGGGAGTTTTATCTAAAGTCTAATGTTTTGAGCAAGGGTCTAGCTGTCAAGATTCCTGGGTTTTATTCCTAACTATGTCAGAATCTAACCTTTAGCAAATGACTAATCTGTATAAACCTCTCTAAAATGTGCATGCTATCTACTGTAAAGTAGTGTTGAGGTCTAACATTGTAATGCTTGTAGATCTGTGGATGGAAGATGCTATATCTCATTTTATCTGAAGTGAGAAGTACCATCTTTTTTTCCTTATCCCAAAGGCTGCTGTGTCTTGTCAGATAAATTGTCAAATTTTCATAGCTTTCCAAATGAGCACCTCTTTCATTTACCTAAACAGTAAATTAAATTTATTTGAGCATTCATTAAATTTCTTTAACTTGTGTGTTGTTGCACTCTTATTGTTTGCAAGGTCCATTTTAAAATATATATTTATAGGGCCAAATTCACTAGTGCATTCTGGCTACTATACGCCATTCAAGCAATACAAAGCAGCTGAAAATCTGGTGTAACTGACCACTTAAATTGGGTTTGCAGCTGCTTTGCATTGCCAGAGTGGCATACAATGGCACAATCGTACTAATGAATTTCACCTACAGTGAAGGCTGTATTTTTTGCCATGAGGCAGTCATTGGTTTTTAACATTACATCCATGATTTCTGAGGC
The DNA here is from genome assembly GCF_965152275.1 of Natator depressus. Lineage (NCBI taxonomy): Eukaryota > Metazoa > Chordata > Testudines > Cheloniidae > Natator > Natator depressus. Next base: position 120,967,470 of record NC_134237.1, on the reverse strand, counting down.
TTGTGGATAGATGGATGTAACAATGAACAGTTGAATCAATTTTACTAAGAACTTGGAGTCGTCAAATTTAAAACTTCATCTGTAAAGGGAGGTAGAGACAGATGGAAATCCAGTACTATCGAGGAAACTGTACAGTGCTGCTGTCCCTCCTGCCTTTGCAGAGACCAGCAAATTGTGCCATAAAGGCAGCATTTGGAGTCTCTTGTCTGCCCATCTTTCCATGCTACTTCTGTGCACTGAGGGCCTGATCTTGTGCCATTTAAGTCAGTAGAAGTTTTATTGTTGACTTCAGTCGGAACAAGGTTGGGGCTCTAGTGGGCAAGCAAGGGGAAATGGTTCTAAACGGGTTTTACTCTTCTGTCCTGTTTCTATAAACACTTATGCATATGCTAAGCTTCATTACTCTGAATTTCCCCATTGGGACTGCTCAAAGCTGTAAAGTTAAACATAGGCATAAGTGTTGCCAAGATTAGGGCCTAAATCACTTTTCAGTGTGTTTAAATTGACATTTTGTGACAAAAGACATGAATTTGTCTTTTTGCCTCTTATTCAGTGAGCAGTCTGACTTTTGTATCATTTATCATGGCAGAGTACTAGCCTCAGCACTTTATATAAGGAATTAGTAAACTAAAACTGTCACCATTGCAAACATCTAAGATAGTAAAAGTAACTAAGACGACATAAAATATGACAAAATACTAGTGAACAGATATTGCCTAGTGTAATTCCATGCATGAATTAGAAAGCCACAAACCATAAGTATAAATGTAACCCATTTACATATGGTACATTGATATCATCTTCCTCTGTTATCATTAGGTAGTAATATTGATTAATGTTCTCATTGAATTTCTTGTTTTAACACTTCTTGGAGGTAAATTTTGAAAAGCACTGAAGGCAGAATACTCATGGTGTGATAAATTACAATTTTTTTCTGTGAACTTTGCCTTGATTCACAGCTCACGCAGTATGTAGAACTTCATGACAAATAAAGGAAGGAAGGACTGAAGAATTCTGTTTGTTTATATGAACGTGTCCCTTTAGCTTTTACTGTGAAGTTGTACAAAAGCCAAAGCAAATTCCAATCTTACACTGTTGTAGATTAGGAGTAACTCCATTGTAGTCAATGGAGTTACTTCCATGTAAAGCTAATATACGATCTCCGATTCAAAACCCCTGTGTTACCCCCAAGGCTATAATAATGGCAAGCTAAGGATCTAAAATATTGGGCCTGATCGTGCTCTTATATTGTGTAATTGATTTCAGTGGAGTTACACCAGTGTGAGAACATAATCAGTCTCCTTTTGTCTTTGTTTTGTGTTCTCTAGTGTTTGTTCCTGTATGTCCTTAATTTCTTAATGTCCATATGTTAATATACATGTTTAACTTGTATTTTCAAAGCAGTGAAATAATGTGCTAGTAACTCAGAAGTTTTCATTATCTATCCTGTGACCAACAAAATGGAGTCTTCATGTCGGGCTGTTTTTGTTTCTATAAAGAGTTCTTCTGCTTCTTTGTTGTTAGTTGTTGATATAGCACTATATGTCTGTGTTCACAATATCTATACAAAACTCTCCATTTAAAAAGCACTTAAAATTACTGCACCACAGTATATGAAAAAATTGTGGTATCTCAGGCAACATAATGTAGTAGCTATTGGTGAATGCTGCGTATTTTCCTCAAGTTAGTTTTAAGCTTTAGTTATGCAGCCCTATTCCCATATATGAAAGAGAACTGCTTTAGTTGGCTAATTTGAGAAACCAGTTATAGACTTTCCAGAAAATTATACATACTGAAGGTGATTCTTAAAGGGTGCAACTAATTAAACTGTGCCAATTGGTTCCAATGTGGTATTTGTTGTGACTGCATTATAAATGCTGAATCCAACTTTGCGCAGTGTAGAGAAATTTCTCATTGTGTCACTAATGAAATCAAAAAGTACTGTTCACAAGATTCTAGAAACATGTCAACAGAGACATTTAGATCTTTGTTTTAGTTCTGTAACATGAACTTAATATTAAGTGAGCAACTGTATGAAGAGCTGTATTTGTTTCAGTTTCTAGAAAAACTAGAGTAACTTTCTTTTGTTACACACTTGACCAATCAGCACAACAGCTCCTTCTAATACATTAATAGAAACAGCATTAAACTGAATTCTGGTTCTGTCTGACTTGAATGATCTGGATGCTTTCTGATGGTAATGTTATCTCTTATGAATTTCTGCACAATGTCCATATTTATTGTATTGTCCACATGGAGTAACTTACTAAGTTTTCAGAGTAGCAGCCGTGTTAGTCTGTATTCGCAAAAAGAAAAGGAGTACTAGTGGCACCTTAGAGACTAACCAATTTATTTGAGCACAAGCTTTCGTGAGCTACAGCTCACTTCGTCAGATGCATTCGATGCTCACAAAAACTTATGCTCAAATAAATTGGTTAGTCTCTAAGGTGCCACTAGTACTCTTTTTCTTTTTACTAAGTTTTGAACACGTGTAGGTAGCTCTCCTTTCTTCTTTGCGTAATGATGCTAATGTATCAGAATTATTGTTCAAAGTATAACCATTTTCATTGCTAAATGTGAGCAACATAAGTTATAAAAGTGTCTTCCAACCACTAAAATGTTCTTGTATCAGCAGCTTTATGTTCTATCAAGCATTTTTTATGACTGAAATAAAAGTAAAACACTGCCACATAAACAGATCATATGTCTTGTAGTCTCGTCTTTTGATCTATGTAATGAGTCTTTCATGGGAACCAAGGTGGATAAAATAATTTTTAAATCAATTTTTATTTAAATCCATTTTAATATAATTAGATTTTTTATTTACATATTGGTAGTTCTTTAGCAATTTAAGATATTAAATTGGGAAGAAAGTGAAGTGAATGCTGTGTACTTGTTTGGTTTCCAATTGTTAGTAGAATTTCAGATTTGTAGATTTTTTTTTTTTTTTACACTGAGGAAATTTCATACTTAAAATGCTCATTTATACTAAAAAAAAAAAAAAAAAAAAGTCCTGGTCTTCATGAACAGCCTTGCTGTGATAACACTACATGTTCATACTTGTTATAGTTACAACTAATATCACCTGCCAATATATTAAACTTCCACAAGTCAAAAAAGTTAAAATTCTTCAAACAGACTTTGCTTCTCCAGCAGGGTTTATAGTTTGAAGTCAGTGGGATGCATGCTCCTAAATTACTTATGTGCTCTTGAAAATACGGGTATAAAAGCCTTACTTTGAATATTTTGGCCAACGTATAAAAATGTTAACAATAATTTTGTTAATGGATTGAAAGTGTAAATAACCTTTTTGTTAAAAATTATGCAATGTTGGTCTGAAGTGACAAAGATTTTATGTCACTCTGAGTATGCCTAAACTGCAAATGAAGGTGTGATTGTAGTGCAAGTACTCTCCCCCACCACAGCAGCCACAGAGCTGAGGCTGAGACGGAGACGGAGTGGGGGGTCTCTCGCCGGCAGCTGCAGCCCTAGACGTGGGAAAGTCGCCTCTTTCTCTGGCAGCCGCAGCCCTGCACGTCCCAAATTCCCCCCAACCCCTCTTCTCACCCCTCAGCCCCCTATTCCCCCCAAGGCCACCACCTCACCTTACATGTGCGTCTTCTCCAGGGTCCAGGCACCTAATTAGTGGAGCCACGCCTGTGCAGCTCCACTAATTAGGTGGGTGGCCCTTCATTTTCTCGTGTGTGGCCATTCAGGTGCGCACCTTAGCGGGCACTATCTGTAGATCACCTAAGTGGAGCTTGCGGACCACAGTTTGAGAGCCTCTGGTCTATACATATCTATCTACAGGGAAGAAACATTTAATAAATGTCTCTTCAATCTAGCTGAGAAAGTTATAAAATGATCCAGTGAGTGGAAGTTGAAGCTAGACAAATTCATGCTGGAAATAAAGCATATGTTTTTAATGGAGAGTGTAATTAACCATTGGAACAATTTACTAGGTACCACAGTTCAGTGTGCAACTGCAGTAAATGAACACAAATTCCTTTCTAAAATTATCTGCACCTCTGAAAACCTTGCTTTGTAATGAAGAGAAGTTAAATAATGAATGGACAGAACTAAAGAAAATTTTATCCCTAACTTCAGATATAGTTCTAAAAAGACTCCCTGGAGAATCTTCAATCTTGTGTTAAACATCTTTCTCAGAGAAGATGAAAAGGCTTAACTTGTGTAGTGTGAAAATCTATTTCAAAATCTCTTTTCTTAGGAGGTGGAGCTTATATTAGCCATTTAGCTTTCCTACTCTAGGCAAACTTCAGCAGCTGGTTTTCCAAAAGCTGCATACAGCATTTCAGATTTTTATTATATTAATTTTTCCTTACTTTTTCTATCTACTTTAATTTGCATAATCAAAAGATTTCAGTTAAATGGGTTCAAGCAACCAGTTATATTAAAGCCAGCAGTTGTAACTGTATGGAAAATTCAGTGCAACAATACATTGATTTCCCCCCCCACCTCCCAAATTAGATTTATATTGATAGAAGTATTGACTTAAAAAAACCTAGTTCACAACAGTAGGTTATAAAGTTAGTATTAATTAATTTTGCACAGAAGAACAAAGGTACCCTTGACACAGAAAATTACAGGAAGAAGAGGAGTGCCTTCATGTAAATCAGAGTACTTGGAACAAGTTTTAGCTTCGGAAAGCCCAAGGCTGAAGGTAGAAGTTTTTAATTCAGTAACACTGAATATGTACAAGGATGAATGATACACAAGTAAATAGGTCTATATGAATGCAAAATGTCATGCTGGTGTGAAATACAGTTGTAAAGACCAGTCTTAATATAAACCTAGTTTAACTCTAACCTACATCTGTCTCAAAACAAGAGGTTGGAAAACAGAAAAATGGGACCTAATTCAGATGAAAATATTCTGTGTGGCAATGCGTCACTGGTTCTTTTCAATCTTTCGAGTTCTTGTAATAAATGTCTCCTTTTAGCCTATGTCAATGTCTTTTTTTCTGTAGTGCATGTGCTATTAGAGTGGAAACGTGGAGAAACCTAATTGGTTTTTCCATTTCAACAGAATAAACATCAAGAGGGACTACGACTTGGGAAGTAAATGTATATTAAGTGCACTTATTGGAAATTTGTGTATTTGTTCTGTAAAACTATTTTAAGTTCTGATAGCACTGGTAGTGTTTGGTATGTATAATTGGTAGTGTACAAGTTGTATATAAAATATCATTTGATCTTGTGGAGTTCTGAGTATATTCTTACAATTAAGTTTTTTTAATACCTGTGCCTGTTCATTCCAAAGAAAAACTGCTTTTCAGAAGCGTCTTTCTGAGCTCAAAGGATTGTTGTCTCTGTGGTCAAAGAGAAGTCAAGCCTCCCTTTCTCCCTACTCAGTTTCTGTAAGTGTTAAGCACAGTCTGGTCCTCTCTTCCAGCTACCTGAACCCTTAGAGGAGGAGACAAAGGACTGACATGATTGCATTTGGTGGGTGTAGTCCCACAGGAGCAGCTGCTTTCTCCTCTGTGGCAATGTCTGAGCTCAGCTTGTCTGGTCCACCATAATCAGTAGAGTGTGCCCAGCTCCTGCTTTCAAGCAGGAAGCTAATGAAAGGATTGATGAAAAGTGAATCTGAAAAAAGTGAAAGGATTTTTAGGGATGTAGAATTTTTTACTTCATGGGTATTTTCCTTTAAAGGGGAAGATAGAGCACAGAGCTCCGCTTATACTGCTATCCCTTATCTCCATCTCCTGGTCTGTTCTTAAAACTTAGGTCAACCTAGCTACGTCACTCACACCCCTCAGAGACCCAGTTAAGCTGTCCTAAGATCTGTTGTTGATACCACTAGCTCAATGGAAGAATTATTCTATCAACTTAACTACTGCCTTTCCTGGGGGTGGATTTACTGCAGTAACAGAAAACCCCCTTCTACTGCTTTAGCAAGTGTCTACATTACAGTGCTACAGTGAAGTAGCTGCAGTTGTGCCACTGTAATGCTTACAGTGCAGATATACCCTGTGAGATGTCTATACCTTAGGCCTTGGGTGAATGTATGTTGTCCCAATTTAACTAAAACCGTTTAGAAACAGTTTGTCATACCTTGCAAGGGTGGAACCAGTTTAGCTGCATCAGGGCTTGTTAATGGAGGGATACTCAGGCCCTTAAAGATGATCTGAAGTTTCTGAAGAACATTAAACCTACAGGGATACTGTCATTCAATTCAACCTTAGGATATGTCTGCACTACAGCAGCACAGGTATGCCACTACAGTGCTGTAGCGTATATGCTTCCTCGATCCATGTAAGGTTTTTTTTTTTTTTTTAAGAACCACTCACGTAGATAATTCACTTCTGCACGAGATGGCAGAGCTTGGTTGATGGAAGAATCCTTCCACTGTCCTAGATGTGTCAGACCAGGGGTTGGGTTGATCTAACTAAAAAGTTCAGAGCACAAAACTGTTCACAGCCCTGAGCAACATCACTAAGTTAACCTAAATTTTAGATGTAGACCAGACCTTAGTTTGCTTTATCTGAATCCCTTAAGTTAATGTGAATGAAGTCCACTTCACTTCTGAATGGGAGTGTCCACACGCCACACCAGGGTTTAATATCAGAGGGGTAGCCATGTTAGGCTGGATCCATAAAAGCGGCACCTTATAGATTAAGAGACATATTGGCACATGAGCTTTCGTGGGTGAATACCCACTTCATCCGATGCACGTAGTGGAAATTTCCAGAGGCAGGTATAAATATGCAAGCCGGAATCAGGCAAGGGATAACGAGGTTAGTTCAATCAGCGAGGATGAGGCGCTCTTCTAGCAGTTGAGGTGTGAACACCAAGGGAGGAGAAACTGCTTTTGTAGTTGGCTAGCCAGACCCAGGGTTTAATATGCATTAACTTCACAGCTGTTGTCATTAATTTTCCTTACATGTTCCTGCGCGTTAAAGGACAAAGCCTCGGGGCCGGAGCCCAAGTAGCAACTGTAGCCCAAGAGCTGGGAGTGGACAGACCTGGAGGTTGCTCTGCGTGCCCTGTCCCCACGGAGCTAGGGCCTGCTCTACGTGAGCCCGACCCTTCTGCATTCCGCTGGAGCCTGCTGGGCGTGGAGCGCTGCAGGCCATGAGGCGCCCCCACCATTCGACAGGCGGAAGCTGGCAGACGGGCCGGAGCTTGACAGCAACCCAAGGGGCACTAGGACCTGACAGCCATCTTCCCGAGAGGAGGCGGAGCGTGGTGAAGCGAGCGTGTGGATGAATTTGTGTTTCCTCAACCAAGCTTGTGTTTGTCTGAACGGTGACACCACCCCAAGGCCTACTTCTCTGCTAGAAGTGGTTTCGGCAGTGGGCGGAACTCCTTTCTCATTGGTGCGTGAGGCTGTCGCTCTTTCATTTTCCACTTCCCCCCCCCCACACGGGTACGTCGGCCCCAGTCACCTGCGTAGGGAACTTTGCTCTAGGCCGGGCAGGGGGTAGTGTGGGGGATGATGGGAGGTTTCCAAGATGGCGGCGAGGTGGCTTCAGAGTGATCGCGGCCCCCTGTAGCGTCTTCTCCATTCATTGCAGTAACGAGCGGCGGCGCTGGGATCCCGACGGCGGCAGGGACAGTGCCGCGGCGGCCCGGGCGCGGCGAACGGGGAGTCTCCGGGGCTCAGGAGCGGGCAGTTCGTGCGCTGAGACGGGAGGGGCCCCAGGCTCCCGGGCGCTGTGAGCGGCGAGGCGGCTCCGGGTCCAAGCGAGCGGCTCAGGCGCTGTGAGGAGAAGAGACGGAGTCCGGTCCCCGGGCGCTGTGGTCGACCGGCCCCTGTGGCGCGCGGCACGGACTGAGCGGACATGGCCACCATGGAGAAACTGATGAAGGCCTTCGAGTCCCTCCGCTCCTTTCAGCAGCAGCAGGGGCCGGCTGCTATCCCCGAGGAGCCGCTCCAGAGAGCGTGAGTGTCCGGCCGCGGGGCGGCGAGGCTGGGTCGGTAGCGAAGACTAGGCGGGGGAGGAAGCGAACTTAATGCTTCTGAGAAGCTGCTGCCCTCAGAGGGAGCGGGCTGGCGGGGACGCCCCTGGGCGCCCTGCCACGGGTGGGGTGGATGGGCCCCTGCTGCTGCCGCCTCTTGAGCTAAGGGTTGTCTGAAGGCGGGTTCCAGAAGCATTTGGTTTCACTTAAAGACCACCAGCACAATCCTTTCTCACCAGAAGCAAAAGCATTAACCTGCTCCGCAGTGAGCGAGGCGACTTCGTCTCCACGCCGCTGCAACCGGCGATCCCTCGTGACACCTAGAGAGCCTGTCGCACAAGCCCTGGTAAACTCCAGGAATAATAATAATAATCCACGTGTGTACCAGCAAAGCAAGGCTGGTGGTCTACTCTCAGCTGGCCCTTTCTCACTGGAAGAAGATACTTTATTAACGTGTCTGGTCTGGTAACTGTCTGGGTATCTATCTAGAAAATACTGAAAGCTTTTTTTTTCTCTTCAAAAAAGAAATTAGAAATAAATTGTGTAGTTGTGTTTTTTTTTAAAAAAACGCACTAGTACGGTTAAAGAGCAGACAAATTATTATAGTACTTATGATAACCTATACAAATAAGTGCAAAGAAAAAACTAACAGACAACCACTCCTTTATACAAACATCTACACTTTTTACTGGACTCAAATCTCTCTGAACACTGGCCTTCTGGATCTTATTACATTATATGGCGTTAGATACATATCTTATTAGAACCAGTTCTCTAGGGGGATGCAAAAAGTTCAGTAGTCTATCACTCAGCTTTTACCAAAAGTGCTGACACTTATTTGTCCAGTATGTCAGAATCTGATTCTTTTAGGGGAACTTTTTTAATTTTGTAGAAGTAATAATTTATTGTTTGAATTATATGTAACAATTTCTTAAAAAACCTGAACAGTGAAAAGAGATTAGTTATTTCAGTTTTGTCAGTTTTATGTTCTACTTCATGTTGCAATATCAGAAACTGCTAGAGATATTTAAATCCCAAACAAAACTAGTTCTTATTCAAGTGGAGTTTTATTAAAACATTATTTTTTACATTGATTATTTAGGTGATCCTCAAGTATATGTTTTTCACAAAACACAGAAGAAGAAAATCAGTGACCCCCTGTGTGTATTATACTGTGTATTCTAATTAAAAGAAAAATTGTCTTGGGCATTAATACATGTAATTTTATACCTACAGTTACTGATAGTTTCCCTATAGTTTTAAATATTTTTACAATATGAACTCACAAACCCCAAAGGTCTCCATTCCTTTACCTGTAATATTGCATAGCAAAATTCTTAATGGGAAGAAAAAGTTATTACTGCATCACATAAATGAATAATAAAAGGAGTATCCTGTGAAGGTTAGCTGACCAATTATTTACACTGTTAACAACTTAGATGATAAAAGATGACAGAGTTAAAACTTAAAAGGGCAATGCAACTGGGCCATTTAAAAAAAATAGTAGTAGTAGTTTAGGGTGCTATTTCTTTTGTTTATAGGCTCTTCTGTGATATCTCAACAAATTTATTCTCAAACACCTGGCAAATAATTAAGTACTATCCCCATTTTACAAATGGAAAAAAAGACAGGAATAGGGATGATTAGAGCAGGGTCACACAAGACATCTCCTAAGCCCCAGTGGTCCAGTGCCTTAATCATGAGACCAGTCTTCCTCCACCACACATGCCCAAGTCCCTCTGCCACTTTGTGGTTTTACCACATTTTCCTATTTTTAAGTGAAAGACACAAATGGTTGAGGAAATTGACCAGCTGCAGAGCTGAGGTAGTGAAAGAGACCATACACAAATGTCTGTCAAATGCAAAGTGAACACACCAAACGAGACATTTTTCCTTTCTAGTCTCTAAATTATAGTATTCTTAGGTCAAAATATTGCAGGTAAAAGTATGATTTAAGTTGAGGATGTCTCTGGAAATTCATAAAAGCATTTAAAAACATAAGCAAACAACATCATCTCATCCTATGTGGCCTTAATGTGTTTTAGTTTTGCAACTGTATTTGTTTTGGGTGCCACCAGGAACTATCCAACCACTTACCTGGCATACCATAGAGCCTGTTTTTAAAAGCAGAGTCAATAAGGTTAGATCAGAAGCTTGAATTTTCAATGTTCTTATTTTGCAAGTTTAAATTCAGACCCTTACATCATATTTTAATATCCAGTTGTGGGTATTTGTACCCCATACTTTAACAGATCTTTTGTGAAAAAGCTGCCATTATAAGAAACTATCTTATTAGTAGACTCTGTGGAGAAACTTAACTGGATATGTTAAAGTTTTCTGGACAGTGTTATTCAATGGTAAAATCAACTTTCAGTCTACTCTCCAGATAGTAAGAAGCACCAGCACAACAAATACACAAACACTGGGATCATGCCACTGCCACATGAGAAGGCAGCTAGGGACAAGATGCCCCAGGACAGGGTTATGGGCTAGCTTCTTCACAGACTTCCCTGGAAAAATGAAAATGGGTTGGGATCATTTGGTAAAACTCCCTCCAAATATGAAAGATGATTGTTTACCTGGTCCCACATCAGGGTGTGTGCTAGGTTTGCAGACTGCCTTCTGGCAGTTCAGTGACTTTTGGCAAGTCAGAAATTAGAGAGACAAGATAGATGAGGTTATATGTTTTATTGGACAGAACATAAGTTGGTTCAGTAAAAGAGATTACCTCACCCACTTTCTCTCTCATATCCTGGGAACAACACCAGCTACAACATCACTGCATACAAGTCAGAAATCACTTAACCCACAGCCCTTCTGTTTTCGCTAATGCTCTGGGAATCGGGAAGAACACAATTCTGTACATTCAGTGTTCAGACAATAAAGATTTTAATTTGGGGCCTTCTATACCTGCTCCATCAAGACTTTCACAGGAGACAATCGCAGTGATGGGATGCTACAGCACTGTGACACTGAACAGCTCCTTGCCCTCATCCTCCACCACAGCACTATGGTTAGAGTCTAGAACAGTCATGATTAAGGTTAAGCTTTTGTCATGGTTATTTTTAACAAAAGTCCCGGGCAATAAACAAAAATTCACAGAAGCCTGGGACCTGTCTGTGACTTTTACTAAAAAATAATGGGCGTGTGGGGGAATGACGGAGAAATGACTGAAGCCCAAGGGGTGGAGGGAAGAGAGCCCAAGCCCTGCTGGGGGATGTCCAGCACCCACAGGCCCTGCTGGCTGACCGCTCTGGGGCCTCCTGCAACCCTAGGGTTGAAGCAGAAAATGTCACAGATGTCCCTGAAAGTCACGGAATCCTGTAACCTCGGTGACAAATGTTATCTTTCGTCATGCTGTAGATGTTGATAATGATAGTAACCACATCCAAGAGAAAGGTGATCTGATCTAAGAGATAAAAGTTCATGAGGGAGAACAATCCCTGAAATTTTTCCTGCGTATTTCTCAAATACATTTGATAATATTTAAGGAAAACAAAAAATGCTAGCTGTTTTAAAGTTATTCATTCCTCCATACCAGTGCCTCCTAGCTCTCCTCATCACAGATCCTTAGTAAACAAGATAATGCACAGTGACGCTTATCATCAACAACTCAGGTTCCCAGAAAAGTAGTTCTTTAATAGAGATTCATCTTTAAACATCACACAAAGCTGTATTACAAACCAAGAAAATATTGTAAAAATTAGTGATGATGAATGAAGAAAGGGTTGGCAACTGGAAATGGCCCATAGTTCCAAGTTTTACATTAGTTAGATTACCCAAATGGTAGCTAGTGAAGTGTTTGCATTCTTTGTAGACTTTCTCCTTTTAAAATCTGAGCATAAACCAAAATACAGTATGAGTCATTCTTTTCAGGTAGATTGTTCCATTTTTAGCTCAACTCATTGATTGTAGATTTTTACAGTGGATTGACTTTCATAGAGATTGGGTTAGCCTATGCTAGTTCAACTAACTTTGAAGCTGTGCTGAGTTTTGGTTGGGGCTCAAGTGTCTTTGGTTTAATAATTAAAATACAAAGGTAACCATATTCAGCAACTTAATTGGCATACTTTATATCTAGTGAGTCTACATGCATGTCCAAATGAAAGTTGATTCAATAAATTGCACTCTTCCTCTGTGTCAGTACTGAACCATTGGCTACTATAGTGCTAAAAGGCACTGTGCTGCTGGAGATGTTTGGTAAAATTTTCGAAAGTACTTAAGTGGTTTAGGAGTTTGGTTTAAGAGCTTGTTGACTTTAATTGGGCTTAGACACTAAGTCACTTAAGTGATTCTGAGTATTTTAACCTGCTGTCTTAAAAGTGATGTGAAATGGAGATTCTGACAGTGGTCATTAAAGGTCCTGTGACACCTTTCCAAGAGTTACTGGTGTTTACTCATGGTCCTTTTGGCCAAATTTCAACTTGGTCACTCATTCTGCCTACTGTGTAATTTGGCCATGACATTTTTCGTTATTTTTGTCTTAAACTATTATGCAGTGTTGATGTTAGCTCTTAAACTGCTGCTTTTTTATTCCATGTGTGGTTGCATTTATGTGTGTGTGTGTGTGTAAGGGGGGCTTGAAACGATTTATGTAAATTTGTAAGATATTTTAGCATTCTGAAGAAAGTAAGGTGCTTTCAAAATAAGATTTTATTATTAACCCTCTTCTTTATTCACTCTTTCCTCAAAAAAACCCAAAACCTTGGGTTGAGATGAAATATGAGGAACTTCATCCCAAAAGGGAAGTTTTTTGAGAAATGTGAAAAAAATGGATTAACTATTTCAACCTATGTTTGTGGAAAATTGGATGTCACTTCTGACAAGAAATAGGTAGCTGAAATTTTTGTGTCACTGTAGAAACTAATTGTTACAAATTTGGTTAGAGACATGCTGTCAACTTTAAAATCTTACCAAGGTAAAAGTAGTTTTTTAGGTACTACCTGCTTCTACCAATCTTTGTCATTCTACATTCACAACTTCTCTTCTTCAAAATGCCACAGAAAACCTAACTTTGAATTTCCTGACCTTAATATCTAAAATCTCAACATAACGATTGCATCAGTATAACTTATTACATTTAATATAGTTTCTCTTTTTCAATGAGGGGTTCAACTTTTGTATTGTGATTTACTTCAGTACATCTTAGTGGCAAGGCAATTACATTTTTATGCAAAAAAACAAATTAGTATTCTGAAAGTGAGAGCTTGCTCTTTGTGTGTATTTTATCTTTTAGCCTTGTTTGCGGTTTATATGAAAATCTACCAACATCATATATGATTGAATGGGGAAGTAAGATGAATCTGGCTTTTTGGACTACAATTTCCTAGAATTTCTCTTGTTGGCAGTCTGTGCTTTCTCATTTTGATAGTGTTGTATTGAACTGCAAAAAATAGAAATATACTTCATTTTATACATCTATGGATCTGTTTTACTGAGACTTTCTGTCTACCCTTGCTTTCCAAATGCTTAATCCACCAATATAATTTTGCCTGAATTTTTTGTCGTTTGCTCAAACAGTTGTGTAATGTATGATCAGTGCAGCTAGCTTATAAACGAGGTGCGGGAAACTAGCAAGTCAGTGTGGCATACTAGATAGGAACACTGCACTGTGAGAGTTAGGGACTCAGGGTTACAATTTTTGATTCTGCAGCTAACTTTCTATGGGATCTTGTTTCCCTTACCACTCTTGGTCTGTCTTGTCTCTTTATATTGTAAACTCTTCGGGGCTGGTAGAGGATTTCACGATAGAAAAAAGTAATTAACGCAGTACTGTGCCTCAGTTTCTCATAATCTGGAAGTGCCAGTATGGTACGATGACTTCTATCTCCTTCAGGTAAAATGTGGTTGATTTTAATGCCACTTATGGGCTTCATAGGGAGTTCTGATCCGCTTTCTTTGGCTGGAATGGATGCTAGCTGTGATGCAGGTCTGTAAGAGTGCTATGTTTTAAAATAGAGATAAATTGAGGCTAAGGTGGCAGGGAGAGGGAGGAAGGGAGATCAGTCTTTGGGGTCGTTATAAGGCTATTGAATGACAAAACTTTTGTCTTTCAGAGGTGTTAAACACCCCCCCCCCCCCCCGAAAGATTTGCTGATGACAAGCGCCAGTGTGAACTATGCGCTCCTGCTGACAACGCAAATGCCTCTTGTTGGGGGGTGGAAGTTTTTTATCCGCAGGAAAGCCGACAAACAGCAGCTATACAGTACGACTTTTAGTGACACGGCTGTAGTGACACAGCCATGTCACTAAGAGCTGTGTAGTGTAGACATTACCGTATTCATTTAGGCTATGTTGGCAAATAAAATAACTGACTGTGTATCTGTCACACTTGAATACAGTGAATTGCAATATTTAAGTTGTCATACCACACAAACTAACAGTGATTGGTTTGACATGTTTGGATTTATTCAAAGTACATTCTCTTCTTGATTTTAGAAAGAAAGAACTTTCAACTACCAAGAAAGATCGAGTGAATCACTGCCTGACAATATGTGAAAACATAGTTGCTCAGTCTCTAAGGTAATAAAACGTTATTTCTGAACTCATTTTATTAATGTTGGTAAAGTAACTTTGTAACTTTTTATGGCTTTCTCATTTTAATCGATCTTTAATTCTAAATGTTGAATGTACTCTTTTAAACAGGACATTCAAGGGCTTGAAAAATTTACCAAGCAGACTCTCTGGAGGACCAAACCGATTATCCAAAGGTTGTTATGAGACCTTGCTATAACTGAGGTCCAGGAGAAATGCCCTGGTGAAAACCCTAGTCCTCCAGTTTTCTTCAGCTACTGGGAAGGTGCTGAGATTTCTACCTGGAGTTAGTCCCCAGATTCTGCTTGGGAGCTTAATCTTTCATATCACCCAGTTTGGCTTATTTACAATTTGAATCTGTTCCTGTATAGGTGCAAGCATGCAGAAATTACATCTCTTTTCTCTCCTTCAGGGCCTCCTGGCCTTGCAAGAGCTACACTTTCCCCTTATTATACTCCTCCAACTTCCATCCTTTGTCTCATTCTCCCCAGTGTGTCTGTCTCAGCTGCATTTGGTGGCATTCTCAAGGAACAGCGTGAAAGTGACATGGTTCTTGACAGTTTCATTGTTTCCCAGGGACTTCTTTATAGCAATATTTACTTAGGTTGTAAGCTGTTTGGAGAATATGCTGTCTTTTATTGCGTGTGCGGTCCTAGCATGATGACCACTGATTGGGGTCTCAAGCCTTTTCCACAATATAAGTATTATTAATAATATAATAGTATAGGAATCGACCAGGTCTTTTTCATTCAGATGTTGCTTGGCAGGGGTAAGAGAGTAGTATGGGCACTGGAACAGTATATGTGCAGACTCCAAAGAAAACACTGCTTTAATTTACTTTCGTTTCCCGTTTAGTGACTTCATTTTTTAAAATGAAAGCTTAAGCTCTGCAATTAAGAAGTTGGCTTAGGGCCCACACTCGTCAGACCCTTTTTAAGTTGTCTCACATTGGACATCCAAAATTTGTAATTGCTCTGGAAAAATCTTGGCCCAAATATATACTTGTTTACTGTTTGTTTACTCTTTGTATTTCCCTAAGATCAGAGTGAAGCTATACTTTGGACCAGATCCTGCATGTGGTTCCAGTGACGGGATTTGGGTCTTAGTTTGTAGTTGGTGTTGACAAAACTGCAGGCAAAGTAAACTCCTTGGGGCAGGGATGGTCTTTCTGTTCTGGTTGTACAGCACCTAACACATTAGAAACCTGGTGCATAACTAGGGCTCATAGGTAATACGGTAATAACATCCATGACAATCTTTTCAGTGCCTTTAAAAAAAGTTCCACGTAAATATTTTTGTTCACATTTAATTATTTTAGCAATTTGGTCCTACGCTATTTGACAGTACCCTTGAACGTTATACAGTAAGGTGAAATAAGTTTTATTTTTGAAACAATATCTTGTAAAAAATACAGAATATTGATCAAAAGTATAGTTTCATCTTAAAGGATTACATTTTAAATATGAGTTTGGCAAATACATAACTTCTGTGTAATTTTTGCCATGCATTTCTGTTGCTTACAAACTTGGGCTAAAATTGTCTACTACATGTTAATGTTCATTTAATAATTTAATAGGGAAGGTAAAGTTTAGTCTATTAACTTTAAATGCTGTATAGGTTTTGTTTGAATTACCATGTTTCTTTGCCCTTCTGACTTTTTTAACTTGATATGTTGCCTTCCCTGAGAAAGGTGGGGGACAGATGAATATCTGCTTGTCAGCTAATGTTGTTGCCACTCTTGGTAAAATAATCCTAGCCATTGGTAAGCAGTTGACAAATCCCAAAGGAAGTATTTTTTGCCTATATTAGACTCATCTACAGCTCCCTTTACCATAATATCTGAGCAGCTCACAATCTCTCTCTCTCTTTTTTTTTTTTTTAAATGTGGTTATCCCTACAACATTTCTGTGAGGTAGAGAAGTACTTTTATCTCCATTTTAAAAATGAGGAACTGAGGCTTGAGTGACTTACCCCAGTTATACAGGCAGTCTGTGGTTGAGCATGGAAAAGAACCAGGCCTGACATGTTCCAGGCAAATGGCCTTGATCAGTGAACTATCCTTCCTTTCACATTTTTGTGTGTGACTTATACACCTGCTTGGATTCTGAATGTAAGAGTCTTCATTGCTCTTTTATGGGGTTTGGGGGAATTATTCATTGAATTTAATGTGAAGAAAACATTTTTATAGAATCAGAAGAATTCTTTGAAAATATCACATTAAAACTGCAGAATTCTAGAGAAGAATAAAAAGTATGCATGTTCTTAAATTTTCCAGAGTGGTTCAAATCCAAGTTTGATTTGTAAAATTATGATGAATACATCTGTTCCTGCACTACATCTACTAGCTTATCCTTACGATGAGGAATAGGGAAAAAAAAGTTTTGCTTGCCCCAGGTAATCTGTGTTGTATTTTGGAAGGCTGCTTTAAAGAAATTAGTCTCATGGAGGAATGCTCCCTGGATTCTAAATAGTATGTCTTTGCAATTTAGAGTGAGCTTTGCAATTAGTATGCTGGTTTTTGGGACGTACACCAAGTGCTGTGCTTTGTTGTTTTATACTGGTTCAGTAAGAGCAGTTTACACACACTTCTGATGTAGTGGGTGACTCTGGTGCAAGGACTGTGTCTTCTGAGCATTGGAATGCTGTATTGCTTTAACATATTGTTTGTAAGATGCAGGGTCATCCTGGGGTGAAAAGAGGATGGGTGACAACTCCAGTTATAAGTAAACAATATGATGCTATATTGACCCTTCTCACATTCAGAATATTTGGCATGGGAAAGTCAATTCAATTGCAAAAGGACATTTGTAATATTTATTTTATTTCCAAACCATGTCAACAGGAAAAGTGAAAACTATAAATATGGACTCCAGTCTTCAGCCTATCTTCACAAAGAGTAATATTCATTTAACTTTCCATAGTGTACTTTTTAACGTTAACTTTTTTTTTAAACTTAGGAATTCTCCGGAATTTCAGAAACTGCTTGGTATTGCTATGGAACTCTTTCTTCTCTGCAGTGATGATGCAGAGTCTGATGTCAGGATGGTTGCTGATGAATGTCTCAATAAAGTTATAAAAGTAAGAATTATGTAATGTATGTATTTTATCATTCTATATCTTTCTTTAATACATTGTTCTATATGAAGTTAAATTGATATTATTCATTTCATCATCTGTTTCCCTGTTTCTTGACATTTCTCTTAACACATTGAAAGCTCAAGTATGCTTGCTAACCTTGCTTATCACCAAGCTCAACACATTCCTTAAGAACAAAAGAAAAATATCATTGGATGTAAGAGACTTTCTAATATACTGTTGGCACTGTTTCTTTACTTTGATCCTTTCAGGCCAAAAGGCTTCTAATGATAAGGGTAGTTAAGCTCTGGAATAGGCTTCCAAGGAAGGTTGTGGATTCCCCATCACTGGACGATTTAAGAACAGCTTTGATAAACACCTGTCAGGGATGATTTAGGTATACATGGTCCTGCCTCAGTGCAAGGGGTTGGTCTTTGACCTCTCAAGGTCCCTTCTAGCCCTGTGTGTATGTGATTCTGTGAAAATGATGAAAAGCTGAGCTTCTGAGGAGGGAGAGGGTCTGCAGAGGAGAGGGTTGTAACTTGGTCCCCAAGGCTAAGCTGGACCTGCCCAACTACTTGAAGGAAACACTAAGCTTAGCTAAAACTGTATATGTTGAGGTTTTGGTTGTGTTGACCTTTTTCTCTGTTGTGTCCTATGGGTAAATAAATGTTACTTGATTCTGAATAAGCTTCTTCTGTGACTGCATTCTTGGACTGGTCTAGACTCCCAGAGGAAAGTCTAAGCATGGGCTATAACCTAGCTAGCCCTGCTAAGACTACAGTTGGCAAATGAATACTGTAATTTGATGACCCAGTCAGAGTGGGGGGTGAATCGTGGGATTCCACCATGAGAGAGGTGTGGATGTGTCATGCTATACAAAGTACACGGGATCTTTTATAAGAGAGAAGGCAAATATGCCATCTTTATTGAAAATACAACAGTTAGCATATGCTTTTCAGTCACATCGCTCGCACACACGCACCCCCACCCTGCAGATGGTCTTTATAGTTACCAGTCTGTTGTAGCTCAAGTCAATCTAATGGCCAGTTGGTGAGGAGCTCGGCTCTGTCTGTTGTGATCCGATGAGCCGAGGCTTTGCAGGACTGAACCCAGAGTTCCTTGGCAAAACACCCCAACTTTATAGTTGTAAATTTCCATTTGAGTCCATGCATTTTGCAATGTCATCCTGTAATCATTAGACCTTAAGTGGTGTTAATCTTGGGGTTTTCTGCTGTTATCATTTGATGGTTATTGTAGGGCTTCCCATCGTTATCTCCTGTTTGTTGCCTTGCCTTCAGGGGTGCCTGCCTCACCTCTGAGGTCCTCAATGCTGCTAACATGTTTAGCCTCGGATACAATGGATATTTTCTGATTGTCTCCTGGTGTTTCCACGTCTCTCACTTTTTCTTGACCATCTGGACATTTGTGATGGCTTTCACACCTTCTCTTTTCCTGATGCATGCATTCCTCATTCACGCAAACAGTCTCTCACACAAACCTTCAAAGGTATACAGAATACATTGTAAATTAAGTCTTGCTAAATCTTATAACTAAAACAGTTCACATTGCGGCTTCAGGCCCTCAACATTTCTCTAACCTATTTATCATAGACACAATACCAAATCCTGTCTTTTACTTACTAAACCTTAAAACAAAGAAATGTATATTTAACTAGAATGCCTAATTTGTAATACATATAGGAAACCATAGTAGACATTATAACTTATCCTAAAACAAAAGGGTGACCATAATCAGTCATACAGATTGTTCTGGTCTGTCCCTGCCTTAACATCAGTACAGACACTGGCAATCTGTCAGATGCATTCCTACCAATGACCCAGAGGGTCATTTCTTTCTGCTATTCAGAAAGGGTGGCTGGTAAAATGAAATCAAGACATACATTAGTACCTCTACTCTTATAGTACAATTATAAAATCGTGCTCTTACAGATGTTGGCCTGTAACTTGGAAAGAATTGCGATGGAGAGCTTGAGTGGAGGGTCAAAAGTACATCTTACTCTGTAACCTTAACAGCAATTAATTGGAATTTCTTTCTTATTGTTGTAATAAACTAAAAATAAGTCCTTTATCATGACCCTTGTTATAATGGGTTTATAAACTAATTATGATTTTGAAATGAATATATGGGTAAAACAGATTTAGAATTGGTGCCTCGTAATGTGTAATCTTTAATGGCAATGCCTTCAAGAATTAAGTTTTAATTTGTTTTATGCCTTGCAGAATCAGCCTGCTTCAGATAACTAGCATCGGATTTGATCTTGTAAGCTGCCAAACACTTTAGATTTCCATCTAAGTTGATGGAAGTTGAAGCAACTGTTCACTGTGTAGGATAGGGCTGCTGGCTTTTCCTTAAGATATTTGTCTTCAATAGCAAACATCCATCACAACTGTATGTAAGCAGTTCCTAGATAAATTAGGTTTTCATGACAAGGGAACTAATAGACTTGATGGCGTCTTCTACTCTTTTCCCTTCCTTTGTATTGGAGACTCTTTTTGAGATGAATAGTTTTTTCCCCCCTTCTGTCTCCTTCCTTCCCTCTTCCTCTTTGGCTGTGGTAAAAAGCTTTCTCAGAAAGGAGAGTCTTGCGGCATCTAACACTTGCTACTCTCCTCCTGCAAACCCCCCCCCCCCCAAATAAAAAATAAAAGAGCATTTGGTCAGATTGCCTAGTACTTTCAGAAGCTGTTCCAGTACAAGTGTAACCTTGTTGGCTGAAAATCAGTCTGCTATGGTACAATAAGCTCCATTTGCATTTTGTTACAGGCTTTGATGGATTCCAACCTTCCTAGGTTACAGTTAGAACTCTATAAAGAAATTAAAAAGGTGAGTGTAGGTCTTCCCTTTTATCTTTTTGGGCATGTCTGATATTTAATATTTTTAAGTATTCTGTTAGATTATTGTTATATATTGATCTGTGAAGTGATTTTTTGTTTCTAAAGTGTAAATTTCTCTTTGACATTTGAGCTCTTGCAAGAGCTGTATTTACTGGCTTCTTTTTAATGTATAATTTTGTATGTGTGGATGTTAAACATAAAAATGTCCCTTGTTAACAGCTGCTCAGGTGACGTGCATCTCCAAATAGCATGGCAAACATGTTTCTTTCCACTGAAGGCCACACTTGTATTATATATGCAAGCTAATTATTTTAGTCGGTGGTACCTTCTGTAGCAGGTGCCTGTAAAATAAGGAAGAAGAAATCAAACAAATGTTAAATGCAGAACACTGTATCATTGGGTGACTGCTTACTGCACCTGTGAAGACATACGCATGAAGCGAATTTATAGCGGAACCAATATTATCATTAATCATTTCTAACACATTGTTAATGCTTTTAATATATTTCTTATGGGAGGAAGGGGAAATATAACTCACTGGAATAGTGTTCAGGAGAGAGAGAAGTTCTATTCAGGACTTCAGCAGCTCTTCTCTGCTGAAGACTAAAACACCTTGTGGAACCCCATGCAAGTCTCTCATTATTGGCCATGTTATATGTAGGTGCTCTTGCACCTTGACCAGAACTATGAGTAAAAAATAAACCCTATTACCTTTATTAGTTTAAAAAAAACCCAAAAAACTTGAGATATTCCTTCTAAGGAGAGTCTCCCAGTATGAAAGGATTTTATGTGTATTGATATGTTGTGCTAACTGTTCCACTTTCCTCCTAACCTATGCTATTAATGACTTGTGAATATTAATCTTGTCTACAGGGATAGATTATAGACACACAAAAAGAGAAGGGAAAAAATGTGTTTAAACTGAAGTTTGAAACACTCCCATCTGTTCTTTGAGTAGATGCAGCCATGTATTACACTTGCACTTTCGTTGCACTGGAGCTGGAGAATTTTGACTAGCAGTACCCACGTACGTGTGTGTGTCTGTGTTTGTGTGTGCCATAGTGCCTTCCCCCACCCCCCTGCGCGATATGAGGTGTTGCCGTCCCGACCCTCTTCAGTTCCTTCTTACCACCTGTGGCTGGAGTTGGAGCTCTGTATGCTTTTCACCTCACAAGCCCTCGATTTTAGTGACCTTTTCTAGTTGTATGTAGTTAATTAGTACCCTTAGTGTAGCACTTGTTAGATTGGTATTAGTTAGCTTACGTACTTCTCTGGTGATCTCCTCATCAGGGTTTAAACATTGTCCATTGTGGGCGGGAGCGATCCCCACATGTGGTGCTTGTGCTTAGGAGAGAAGCCCATGTCAAGGAGTGGAGTTTAATTTGCAAATAGTTCACCAAATAGACTCAGGTGGCAAGGGATCTTTGTCTAAAGCAGCACGAACAGGCCATGTAGTCTGCTTCAGCACCAACGCCTTCAGCAGATTGGAGGTCACCCTGGGTTCTGAAAGTGCTGCTGCTTTGCCCTCTGAGCTGGCGCCTTTCTGAAGAGATGGAGGAGTTGTTCCCTGTCAAGTGTGCCAAGGAAAAGGTCACATCTGGTCTAGATCCTGTGGGGACCCATCTCTCTCCTCCAGAAGTGTGGATTGGCATAGTGTGAATGCCAGTGCGTGGGAGGGAGTGGCTCCTGTCAGCCACTCCCCAGTGCTATGTGGGGAGGTCAGAGCTTGACTCCGGTTCTGGTCCCAGGGTGTCAGTTGAGTTTGATACTGATGAAGGTATCGGCTGTTTCTGTGCCATGAGTGTATCAGTGTGTGACATTATTGACATGAACTGGGACCGTATAGATCATTGTTGCAACCAAAGTCCTGTAGTGGCACCAAATCTTGTATAAAGGGGGTCAAATAGGGGGTGTAAGACAAGGTTATGGTTTGCTGGTTATGGTTATGTTATATGTATATGTGTATCATTTTTGTAGTTGAAGTTATGAATACTGGCTCTATACTGTCTGTATTTCAAACATATGCTATGCTTCTGGGTGGCACCCCAGACAAGTTGGTGTCAGCTCTGCCTAGCCTGCTTGATGGCCCATTAAGGACCATCAGCTATACAACTGACCAATTGAGAGAAGGCAGATACACCTTGTGACATGCAGGGACATGCCTACGGACAGAACTCTGAGGTTTTTCCATGCCATGTGATGGACAGCTTGTCTGTGGGGGGAAAAAGAAAGAAAGACCACTTGAAAAGAGAATATAAAAAGCTGCTGCAGCTCCTCTATCTTATCTTCAATCCTGCTTCTTGCTTCTGGAGGGACTTTGCTACAAACAGAAGCTCTACACAAAGGACTGAAGACCCATCCCAGCTATGCATGTACTCCAGAGACTTGATTTGAACCTGCAGTTTATTCCATCACTGCTACAAGCCTGAACCAAGAATTTTGCCATTACTGTATGTAATTGATTCCATTTAACCAATTTTAGCTCTCATCTATATCTTTTTCCTTTTATGAATAAACCTTTAGATTTTAGATTCTAAAGGATTGGCAACAGCATGATTTGTGGGTAAGATCTGATTTGTATATTGACCTGGGTCTGGGGCTTGGTCCTTTGGGATCGAGCGAACCTTTTTTCTTTTACTGGGGTATTGGTTTTCATAACCATTCATCCCCATTACAGGTGGCACTGGTGTGATACTGGGAAACTGGGGTGTCTAAGGGAATTGCTTGTGTGACTTGTGGTTAGCCAGTGGGGTAAAACCAAAGTCTTCTCTGGCTGGCTGGTTTGGTTTGCCTTGGTGTGCAAAGGAACCCCAGCCTTGGGCTGTAACTGCTCTGCTTGAAGAAATTTGGCCTGAATTGGCACTCTGTTTGGTCACACCAGAACCAGCATCATTACACAGTGGCAACAGACTTCTTCTGCCTCTCTATCCTGACCTCTCACTTGGTTCAGGAATTTTCCAGGGCTGTGTCCTTTATAGCCCCTTTGGCTGGGTGGGCTGCTGAACCTGTGGGTCAGTCAACACTATGCCCCGATGTTTCCCTTTTGCAGTTGGTGGAAGTGGGGCTCAGCACCAGAAGCTTCTTCAGCACCCCTATGGCCAATGCCACCAGTGTTACCATGGAAGCATTCACTTGCTCTTTGATATCATCAGCTATCTTTGTACCACTACTGACTTTTGGTCAATACAGCTTTCAGCATCAGACCCGACAGTTCGCACCAGCTCCCTCTTCATTCTGGGCTACAGATCAGTCGGACTGGAGTCATGGTTGGCTCCATCATTACCCTCTGAAGTTCAGGATTCCTCAGATTCTGGGTTGGAATCTTCCTTCTCTCACTCTCTACCTGACCCACATCGGGAGCTGTTCATGGAGCGCTGTGGGTACAACGTTGGTGCCCGTCTCAGGGTCAGGACAGGGGTCCCTGGCATGGCTCCCACTGACCTCCAAAGTCCTATCCATACGGGTGGCCTCCATGGGACGCTCCTCGGTCTCTGAAGTCCCACTCCACATCTTGCTTGAAGGCGAGATCACCGTCCAGGTCTGTGACAGTGACTGTCAATCTATTACAGGCCCAGGCACTGGTGAGCCTTCCCCTCTCTCAGCCTCCACAGTTGTCCCATCCAGGTCTGTCTGTCCTGGAAGAGGATCCGGCTCTGGCACAGTTAACCGCTTCATCTTCATCCCATGAATGATTCTGTGGTTCCTGGCTCTTCGTCTCCTTGTACCAGAGATTTCAAGGCAACAAGAACCTTTTGCAGCACATGGTTGCGTCCCTGGGTATTCAGGTGGAGTTCCTACAGGAGAACACCCATAAGATATTGGATGTCTGCCGCTGGGAGAGTTGCCCTCCCTATTAACGATGTGCTCCTTGAGCCTGCTAAGGTCCTCTGGAGCATGCTGGTTTTGGTATTGCCTGCAACAAAGCACATGGAGAAATGCTATTTGATTCCAGTGCAGAGATTTGAGAGATTCCATCCAGCCCCAAATTCCCTGATCGTAACTGGTGAACGGGTAGGGCCCAGTAGGGCAGATTTAAGTCCATTCCTGCAAGGATAGGGACTCAAAATGAATAGACCTGATGTGTAGGAAGATTTATTCCACATTTTCCTTGCAGATGCAGATTGCTATCCAGCAGGAATCAGGCTCCATTTGAGTCCCTGGCATCTTGTCCCTTTCTCCTTTTGTGTCAGACAACTGCATTCCTGGTAGGGATAATATCCGCAAGAAGAGTGTGACACTCCTTATACAGAGTTCTCCAACGACAAAGTGACTTTACGACTACACCCAAAATTTTCAGTTTAATTTGAACGAGGTAGTATATTTACCTGTATGTATTCTTTCTTCAGCCGCGTTCCTCTCCGGGGGAGCAGCGTCTCCATATGTTAGACGTTGGGTGATGTCTAGCTTTCTGTCTGGACAGGACTAAATTGTTTCACGATTTGCCTTGCCTGTTTGTCATATGAAGTTTGTATGACGGGGCAAGTGGTTTCTTCACAGACAGTCTCTAAATGGATAATGTCCTGTATCAAGACTGCATATGAAATAGCTTTGGCTATGCCTCCTTAACTGGTGTGAGCTCATTCTACAAGAGCTTGAGGAATGTTAATAGCATTCCTCATTGACATCTCAGTACTCTACATATGCAGGGCTGCTATGTGTTCGTTCCATACATGCATTAACAAATCATTATACCATTACTGCAGCTTCCAGGGTTGGATACAAGCTTTCGTAGGCAGTCCTGCAATCCTTGTTTAGGTAGACTCCAAGCCCTGCCTCCTGGGGTGGGTATTGCTTGTGAGTCACCTAAGTGGAATACACTACTTACTGTAACTGTGGTTCTTTGAGACACAATGTAAGTGAGTATTTCACAACCCACCATCCATCCCCTCTGCATCGAGTATTGACTCTGGGTGTTAGGTGCAAAGGAACTTAAGGGGGTCAGGTCAGCGCCACCTCATATAGCCAGATGAAGGGCTATGGCCATGGGGTGTGAGCACCATCCCTCTTTGGGCACTGCTAGGCAAAGTTATCTGGCTCTGGCATCCTGAGCATGCACACATCTAAGTGGAATACACATCTACATCACACCTTGAAGAACCACAATTACAGTAAATTACCATTTGTTACATTACCTTTAGACTCCAAATGCTATTTGGCAAAGGATTTAACTTCCACTTCTAAAAAATAGAACAGATTTAAACCAATGTGTTCCCTTTATCCTGAGTCACAAGAAGTCCTGTCTAGCAGGGGCCTGTCTGCTTAAAAAAAAAAGCATATGGTACTCTCCCTATTTTCCATTGCTTGGTTCAGGACAATAACCCAAATTCCAAGAGGTACATAGTTTGGATTTCAGGTAAAGTTTTTACTACAGTTTTTTACAGGGTTAAGTATAATCTTGTTCCTTCAATACCACCATGATAGGCAGCTTGTATATATTCAGGAAGAATTCACACATGAGAAACAAATTCAGGAATTCTTCAGTTCAGTCTTTGATCTGTTTGGTTTCTAACATTATGGGATTCTCATGCAGTTGATATTCTTGAAAGCACTTGCTCTTAATGACCTGCTGAAGAAGAGTATGAAACATCTACACATTTCAAGATGCATGTAATGTAGGCATTTACTAAGTAATACAGATAACTTTGTCTGGAATTTTCTGGCATTTCCAGGATCCTAAGATTATATACCTTGTTCTTTCAGTCTTGTCCATTTATGCTAAATTGTACTTCTGTCCTTGCAAAGAGCCCTGATTGTAGTGTCTCATATTATTAATTTAACATTGCTAAATAGTGAATTTTTTCCCCACAGTATTCAAAATCGCTTTAGAAGCTCTCCTATATGTCTTTTCTTGTGAGTTTACTGTTTTGAACCAATTCTCTTATGGATGAGGACCATACTTCAGTTAAGGCTTTGCTTTAAAAAAAACAACAAACAAACAAAAATCACCTCTCCCTCCAGCAACGTGCACATTGCAGGCTTAAATCTTAAACTGAAATGGCCCTGCCATCTTGGGCTGTGGAGTGAAGCCTGAATTTATGACTCTTGTCCCAGAGCTAGTAAATGTTGGCATTTTATCATTCTGCCGTTGTGCTGTGAGATGCAGGAGGGGAAACAAGGAGCAAGAACAATCTGCTGTTAGCTGTGACTGGACGCTTTCTTATCACTGAAGTTGATCTTGGCAGAGCTATTCACTTGTCTCTTGTATATGACTCCCTCCTCTGGTCCCTATTTTTGACCACTTGATAAAACGCCAGGAAGAGACTAAAAAATTGTGCTTTTTAGAACACATTTTTATGTTCCTTTTCAGCAAGGCAAGAGTTTAGGCTGTTCTTTGTTTTTAATTTCACTTCCTCTCTGGAAGCCACAGTCAGATTTACAAACATGAGATGTTAGGGAATTGAATCTCTTTTGTAGTTAAAATCCAGATACAGTCAAAATCACTTTATCTAGTTTTAAAGGATGTTTATGAGTGCTGATATGTAACAAACTATACATTCGATCTAACTAGAATGGTGCTTCTCGAAGCCTACGTGCTGCAGTTTGGAGGTTTGCTGAGCTTGCCCATCTGGTTCGACCTCAAAAGTGCAGGTAGGTGATTCACATTTTTGGTATGTAGAAGTGTTATTTGTCTACCATACACAAACATAAAACTGAAAAAGTAAGTACAATGTCACTGGTGGCAGTGCTGCTTCATAATCCAAACGGAGATGTTCATTTAATAAAGCTGTTGGCTGGGATTCAGTGGGATTCCCTTATGGTCCTTTGAAATTCTATATGTTGTGCATAATTCAGTGGTATCTATTTAGCTGTATTTTTACCAGAGAATATAATTTTTAAGGTAATTTATTGACAACCCCTCCAGCCTTATTGTGTTTCACTGCATTAAATGTGTTAACTGAAAAAAATCTATACAATATAGAGTCACACAAAGAGTACTTGCCTTGGTACTAAGCAGGCAGAGGTCTCTGTATACCAAAATCTGAAGCTTGTTTGAAACTATTTAATGTTGGACAGTAACAGTTATGTTAACACCTTTAACACTTTGATTGTATGTAGTCCATTGAAATTAATACAACACGGCGCATTGTGTTTTGCTCTATACAAACCCTCATGAAGACAATGGTCCCTGCCCCAAAATTTTAGTTCAGCGTTGTGTACTCTTTTTAACTCCTTCCACTTCTAATCACCATAATGGTGTATATGCTGTATTGCTGATATATTATATCTTTATGTGTGTGTGTGTGTGTGTGTATAGTATTGTTGTATAGCATTCCAAGATTTAATGGGGGGTGCATTAGAAAGAATGTATCAAATGCTTATGATTAGATAATATATTATTGACGGAAAATTCTTCTTCCTGTGCTATAACTAGGCCATACTTAGTCAACCTATTGCCCTGTCTAACACGAATAAGTAAGCGGCCAGAAGAATCGGTACAAGAGACACTGGCTGCAGCAATACCAAAAATCATGGCAGCATTTGGCAACTTTGCAAATGACAATGAAATCAAGGTACAGCTGTTTTAAACTATTAAGAAACATTTATATTACACATGAGAACGTAGTTAATCAACCATTAATCAGATGTTACAGACGGCAGTGTAACAGCTACCAGACTTGAATTATTAAAACATGCATTATTTATATTTTCCTCTACCCCTTGGATTGTTGATAGTAAATTTTAAATCAAAATAATTTTTTGGGTGGATGGAGGGGAATAATTTTCTTGTTTGCTTGCTTACTGACTTCTGCCTGTCTTTAAGTAACTTTTAGGATATTTTTTTTTTTTTATTTTTTGTAACCTTTTAGGTTTTATTGAAGGCTTTCATTGCTAATCTTAAATCCAGTTCTCCTACCATCCGTAGAACAGCAGCTGGATCAGCAGTGAGCATCTGTCAACACTCACGCAGAACACAATATTTTTATACCTGGTTACTGAATGTACTTTTAGGTAAGTTTCAGGAACCTGCTTCTACTTCCTCAAGGCATGAGTAATATTGGAAAAAACAGAATTGGAAATCTAAATTATAGTAATTCCTATGTTAGGTAGCTTTGCTTGCCAGCTTCTATCGTGCATGTTAGGTGTCACCAATGCTTGGTCTATGGTAGTGCTTCTCAACTAGGGGTATGCGTACCCCTGGGGTACGCAGAGGTATTCTAGGGGGTACATCAACTCATTTAGACAGTTACCTAGTTTTACAACAGACTACCTATAAAGCACCAACAAAGTCAGTACAAACTAAAATTTCATACAGACAATGACTTGTTTATACTGTGCTCTATATACTACGCACTGACATGCAAGTACAATATTTATATTCTAATCAATTTTATTTTATAATGATATGGTAAAAATGAGAAAGTAAGCAATTTTTCAGTACTAGTATGTTTGTCAGTTTTTTGTATTTTTATGACTGATTTTGTAATCAAGTAGTTTTTAAGTGAGGTGAAACTTGGGGAGTATACAAGACAAACCAGACTCCTGAAAGGGGTACGATAGTCTGGAAAGGTTGAGAACCACTGCTCTGTGGTATTGTCGCATTTAATCAACATAATGAACAATTAGGTCTGTCCCATTTTTGCCTTTTGTTAAGGGGACTTTACCGATACATAATGTCATATTTCTATGGTACTTAACACCTCTTCCCAAATCAGATAAATGCTATATCAGAACTATGGATAGATAATCTAGAAGCATAGATTAATGAAAAAGCATAGTCCACAAAATAAAATGAGACAGCATTGCTACTTAAAACCTGTATATAATGAAAAAAGAATAGTTGGAATAATCAGTAAATCAGAACTTCCAGTGTGCTTGAAGGATCAACAGTTTCATTAGTCTGTCAACTATGAAAATGTCCTTCTAATTCTAGTTCTGTTAATGGAATAAGCATGTGGATTTATTGCTAAAAGAATAAGACTTGGCAATGAAATAATTGTATTTTTAAACTTTTATCAGAAGAGTTAGAAAAAACTGAAATCAAATCAATGTTATGATTATTTCAGTGTTTAGGCTGGGCAAGATGAACACTGCCCAGTGCAGGTGTCAAGTGACTATTCTCTAAAATTGAAAGATAATAGTCAAAGAAGGGGAGCATGCAATTGGGGCATTGGGAAGGGTCGTTCTGGGATCGTTCCTAGATCTCTTCTCCATTTGGGAGCTATAGAAGAGGTTCACCCTTTCCACCAAGTGAAGGGTTTCTGTTCATATTACTATCTGATTCCAAAGAGAAAAGGAGGTCTCAGACCGCTCCTAGACTTGCAACATTTAGCCTCTGTCATCCCCTCCGAGGATCCAGGCAACTGGTACACTGCTCTTGACATGAAGGATGCATATTTTCATGTCGCTATACATCAGAGCCATAGAAGATTCCGAAGATTTCTGGTCAGCAACACCCATTATCAGTTTATGGCAAAATGCATGGTGGCCGTAGCTGCATTCCTAATTAAAGCACGGATGCAAATATTTCCGTCCCTGGACGATTGGCTGATATGAGGTCTGTTCAAGCTCCAAGCAGAAGTCATTCTATCCTGGATCTGTCCCTTTTCAGTGTTCTGGTCTGTTGATCAATGGGGACAAGTCAGTACTCTCCCCAGCTCAGAGAACAGAATTTATAGGGGGGATTCTGACCTCTGTAGTTGCCAGAGCATTTCTGCCTGAAGCCAGATTCCGGACAATGTTAAACATTTCCATAGATCTGAAAGCCCATCCACTTACAACAATAAGAAATTGCTTCAGACTACTGGGACACATGGCCTCCTGCGTGTATGTGATTCGGCATGCCAGACTTTGTCTCAAAAAGTTGCAGGGCTGGTTCAAGTTGGTTTACTCCTCCATCATCACTCGTTGGACATGCTGATTTAAGTACTAGCCTCCTTGGACTGGTGGTAGATGGATCTGGCCAACGTATGTAATGGGAATTTCCTTTACCCCCTATTGACTCTGGTTACAGATACTTCCTCTCTAGGTTGTGGAGCTCACCTACCACACTACCAACTCAAGCTGTGTGTTCTCAACAAGATTTGACCCTCCACATAAACATGAAGGAGTTGTGGGGTATTCATCTGGTTTGTTGATCTTTACTCCTTCAGATGAAGGGAGAGAATCTACAAGTCCTCATGGACAACGTTGTGGCAATATTCTATATGAATGGGCAGGGAGGGTTCAGATCAGATTGTCTCTGTGAAGAGGCGATATATCTGAGTTTTGTATTGCCAATGCAGTACATCTCAAAGCCTCCTGGGAGTTCAGTAAGCAGATTGTTCAACAGAGATCACAAGCAGACTCTCAAGCTGAATGTGGTGAGATTAATTTTTCAAACCTGGGGGGATCTCTCACATAGACCTATTTGCTACTCTTCCTAACAGAATGTAGTAGGTCTTTTGTTCCAGGGCAGCGCACAGTCAGGGATCTCTGATAGATGCTTTCCTACTGTCTTGGAACGGCAATGTGATATATGCCTAACCTTCCATTCCGCTCCTTCCCAGGGTGTTGCTCAAGCAGGATCATGCTCGTATGATCCTCATAGCCCTGGTGTGGCCACACCAGTGTTGTTTCTCCAGTTTGCTGAGTCTCTTGGCAGGGCTTCTTTGGCACTACCTCCAGAACTGTACCTGATCTCTCAAGACTGCGACCTGCTACATCCCAACCTGGCTGCTCTCCATCTCATGGCCTGGATGCTCCATGTTTAATGCCTTAGGAAGCAGAGTGTTCAAGGAAATGAACAAAAAATTCTCCTGAATATCAGAAAGCTATCCACTAGATAGACTTACCTGTTAAAGTGAAAACGATTCTCCTTATGGTCAAAACAGACGGGTGTTTCACTAATCCTAGGCTCTCTCCAAAGTATTTTGGATTAGTAGTTCACCGAAAACAAGGCCTATCAGTTAGTTCCATCAGGGTTTACCTGGCAGCTATCTCTGCTTTCTACCCTCCAATTGTGAGCTGCTTCATATTTTCTGGTCCGATGTCAGATTCTTAAAGGGTCTGGACAGGTTATATCCCCATGTCATAGATCCCTTCCCTCTCTGGGTCTTAAATCTGGTGCCAGAAAGGGTGATGGGATTGCCCTTTGAACTGGTTGCTGCCTGCTCTTTGCTGCATCTCTCTAAGAAAGTAGCATTTTTGATAGCTATTATCTCAGCGAGAAGGGTGGTGGAGTTATGAGTGTTGGGAGCTGACCCTCCTTATGTATTTTTTTTATACATTTGTGTCTGCACCTCAAATTCCTGACTAAGGTAGTATCAGAATTCCACCTCAGCCAGGGCATATAATTACCAGTGTTCATAAGGATGAGGAGAGGCTCCATACCTTGGATATTAGAAGGGCCATTGGCCTTTTATGTGGACAGGACTAGATCTTTCATGTTGTCATCCCAGCTGTTCATCACAGTTGCAGATAGGATGAAAAGCCTTTCAATCTTGACGCAGAAAATTTCATCCACGATTTTTTCCTGCATACACCTATGCTATGAAATTGCCAATATACCTCCCGTAGCCAGGGTGGTAGCTCTGCAAAAGGTCAGGCAGCTTCCACAGCTTTTTTTGTGGGGAAGGGGGCTGGGGCTCAAATACCCATTGCAGACATTTTGTAGAGCTGCAGCTTGGTCATTGGTACATACAGCATAAGTAGCAGTAGAAGTATCTTAGCTTTCCAGAGATGTAGCAAGTTTGAACAAATAGCTCTTCAGTCCTTGTTCAAGTAGACTCCGAATCCCACCTCCCAGTTTGAACTGCTTGTGATTCACCTGAAGTGGAATGGACATGTGCAATCACTTGAAGAAAAATACCTTTTCTGTAACAGTTGTTCTTAAAGATGTTGCACATGTCCATTCCATGGTCCACTCTCCTTCCTCTGTATGGAATCTGGTGCTAAGAAACTGAGTGGGGTCTGGTACGACTCCGACTTTTGTACCATGGTGCAGCAGCAGAAGACAGCAGATGCTGCCTGTGCTGCCCCAGTTGGTACTGCCAAGGGAAACATCTCTGACTTGGGTGCACACAATCCTGAAGTGGAATGGACATGTGCAACACATCTTGAAGAACAATTACAGAGCAGGTTAGTAAACCTTTTTAGTTCTCTACTACTCTTGCTTTTTTAGTGACACTTCTGCCATAGTATTTTTTGGGGGTAAGTAAAAGAACTGATGATGATGTCTTGAGTTAATGCATAGTACTTGTACTACCAGTAAGATAAGAGTCATGATAACTTTTTTGCAGGTTTGTTGGTTCCTGTGGAAGATGAACACCCTACTCTTTTAATTCTTGGAGTACTGCTCACACTAAGGTATCTAATGCCATTACTGCAGCAGCAAGTAAAGGATACCAGCCTGAAAGGCAGTTTTGGTGTAACACGAAAAGAAACAGAGATTTCACCTTCTCCAGATCAACTTATACAGGTGAGAGTTGAATGGTAACTCTTTCAAAGTACCAATTGGCTTATGAGCCAGCAAACATCCTTGTAATGTACAGTATAATGGATTTCTCATGTTTGTTAACTATTTTAGTTCTGAGTTGGGAGGGGTTCAGAGTTCACTTTTTGTCAGTATTATTCATTATTTGATTATATGTTTGCCCAGTGACTGGCAAAATATAAATATCACTGCAAAGCAAAGTGCAATGGCAATATTATGAATTAGTAGTCCTGCAGGAGCAAAGGACCATCACAAACCTTGCTACCTTCTGCTTCAAGTGCAAAGCACACTTATTTGACTTGCCTTCTCTAATATAGCAGTGTGTACCTTTTTAAAAATAAAAATCCTACCAAAACAAAACACATTGCACACAGAGTTTTTCTCTGCGGGGAGAGGATGAGAGAAAACAAACTGCATGTGACAGATGTTAGTCACGTCACTTAGTGCACTACTGAAAGTTGCTTAGAACCTGTGGCTGCAAGGGTGGTATAAGTCTATTTAGAAAAGGAGATAGTTATAAATATTTACTACTAAGGATTCTTTGATTTATAGGTCTATGAATTGACTTTGCATTACACTCAGCACCAGGACCACAATGTTGTGACTGGAGCTTTAGAACTATTACAGCAACTTTTTAGAACACCACCGCCTGATCTTCTTCATGCCCTGACCACTTCAGGAGGCATTACACAGGTCAGTGTATCCAAAGACGAGTCTATCAGCAGAAGCCGCAGTGGAAGCATAGTGGAGCTTCTAGGTAAGCAATATTTTTGGCGTTTTAGCTGAGAGATCAACACACACTTTGCAGGCTCTTTAAATTCCTTAGTTAGCCAAAATGATTAAAAAAAAAGTGTGTTTAAAACCTGTGTGTGGAAACTTCAGGCTTTTTCAGAAGCAGGTGTGCAGGTTCTTTATGCATATAGAGGAAATTGGTAAAGATTGGAGTTTGGGACAATATTCTTAATATAAATATCTTAATACAGTCTTATGTTTTGTACTTGCCTCCTTTCGTTTAACCAAAAGTTGTAAGACCACCATTCTAATTGATAACTTTATGAGAAAATTAATACCCTTCTTACCAATCTTTTGACCAGGCAGCTGTGATGCGTGGAAAGCTGATCTAATAAAAATGTACATTAACTATGAAAGCTCATTGCCAGTTGTCTAGTTTATGATCAACAATGAGCATAAATTCTCAGTGTAACTATTAAGCTTGTCTATAATTTTCTTTAGGTTTTGATGCTCTTGTCTATGAAGTACATGTTCTTATAAATAAAATATTAACTCTTTTTAAATTTCTGAAATGAAAATCTTCTTTTCCTATTGGATTTTTTAAAAAAACTTCACTTTTATGGTGAACTCATTTTTTATATTAGAGGGAAGAATGAATATTCCAATCGCTCTGATTTACAAGTTTGCTGCTAATAGATAGTAATTCAGCAGCCAGGCAAAAAAAGACCACGACACTGCAATGATAAATGAATAGTATATTTTTAAAAGTGAAAAACTTCAGCTGAGTTCTCCCCCTCCCCCCTCAGAGTGCAAAGAAGTGTCTGAGCACAACATTTTAGAGCTACTCTACCTGACAAGGATTGAAACCTTAAAGGAAACACATTTTTCTATTTAATTTCTAATCTTTGTCTAATGGCCTTATGACGCAATTAGAATTCCTTCTTAATTTTAGCAGCTCTGTTCTTTTCCCTGATTTTGTTACTTTGTGATTTGCAGCTAGAGGGGGGTCTTCATGCAGCCCTGTTCTGTCAAGAAAACTAAAAGGTGACTATCTTCAGAATCACAATTGCTTAATCACATTATTTTCTGATTTTTCACTTGATTGTCTTGCTAAATTTTAATTTCCATTCACTAATGTGTTCCTCTTTGCAACTGGGATTGAAGAGTATAAATCTAATTTTTGTCAGAGTTTGACATTACAACCAAGATATAGTGAAATAATTCAAAAAGCAGAAACATTATTACTATTTTTTTCTTTGCTTTGCTGACAGAATTATCCTGATCATTACTGATGCAGCTTTCACTTTTTCAGCAGCACTTCTAAAAATTAATCTCTGAACAGGGCCCGGTTACAACAATAATTTGTTTTTTTTTACAACAATATTTGACCTGTAATGAAACAAACACAACAGTTGAGACAAATTGGAAAATTATGCTTTTTTGATCTTTCTCACTGTTGCATTCCTTCACTAATGCATGTGTATGTCTTGCATGTTTTAAAATGCCACTTGTGGTCTGATCTGGTCTGTCTGTCCTGTGATGACTAACACTGCTCACTTATGACTGTTACCTATCATTTTGATTTTTTTTCTCTGTCACTGAGGTTTATGTCAAAATCTTAGTTTGAGCTCTCATCCTTAAACATTCTGTGCACAGTTTGACCATAATAACGTACTTCATGTTTAGTCATACTTGTGTAGTTTTCCAAAGAAGCTCAATAGCAGGAATGGAGCCATTATAAACACCACCCTAGGTCAGGATTCACTAGTTCTGACTCCTGCTGTGCCTGTGCAAAATCCCATTGGCATTCCCACATTCTGTGTGGGAACTGTGGTCTGTGCTAGTGAATTCCAGTATAGGATTTGGGGTAGAGAAGGCAGTATAAGGGAGAAAAAACCTTTCTTTGGATTAACAGTTTAGAAGTAGAATGGGGATTCAACAAGCATGTGTTGCCTCTACAGCAATTAGGGCCTCTACAGCACCTAATTTACATTGTTCCAAATATGCTCTTTTCCCCCTCTAATTGGTGATTTTGTGTGTATGAAAATAAATAAAAAATAAACTAGCCTTGACCTCAGTGTGATAAGAAAGTAGCTTAATGTGATTAAACTCTGATATTGCAGAATGAGGTGGATGTTTGCGAGCTACAGTGATAGGTCTATATAAGACTCTTTTTAGGAAAGATAAAGGAAGAGATCGTGTTTGATAAAGTAGAACCTATTTCTATATGAATCTGGAAGCCAGTTTACTATGCAACAAAATAATTGAACACCACGTTACACTATATACTAATAAAGGTATAATCTTTGTTTTTCATGTTTGGTTTAAATGTTTTGAATATAGCAGTAGGTCTTTAATAAAATATGTTTATACGTTACTAATAATGATTATAGATTAAACAGTCGTTAAATTCAAAAACATTAAACTCTCTACAATTAATGAATGAATATAATCTTCATTTGATAAAACACGTTTTCACATCTTGTATCATTGCTTAATGTCATGGTCCTGCCTGTTAGATGATCGTGAAATGAGAGCTGATATTGTAGTTTACATGTAGTTGCATGTAGTAGACTTTGAGGTCAGAAGGGACCATTGTGGTCATCTAGTCTGGGGCCTGCAATGTGCAGGACATCAGAACCTTAACCACCCACTCCTGAAATAGATCCCTGACCTCTAGCTGAGTTACTGAAGTCGTCAAATCATGCTTAAAGACTTCAATTTACAGAGAATTCACCATTTACCATAGTTTAAACCTGCAAATGACCCATGCCCCCATACTGCAGAGGAAAGCAAAACCCCCCAGGGTTTCTGCCAGTCTGTCCCAGGGGGAAATTCCTTCCTGACTGCAAATATGGCAGTCAGACCCTGAGCATGTGGGCAAGATCAACCAGGCAGATACCTGAGAGAGAATTCTCTGTAGTAACTCGGAGCTCTCCCCATCTAGTGTCTCGTCTTCAGCCACTGGGGAGTTTTGCTACTGGCAGTTGCCAATGGGCCACATGCCATTGTAGGCAGTCCCATCACACCTTCCCCTCCATAAGCTTATCAAGCTCATTCTTGAAGCCAGTTAGGTTTTTTGCCCCCACTGTTTCCCTTGGAAGGCTGTTCCAGAACTTCACTCCTCTGTTGGTTAGGAACCTTCACATAATTTCGAGCCTAATCTTGTTGATGGTCATTTGTTCTTGGGTCCACGTTGAGGCTTAACTTAAATAATTCCTCTCCTTCCCTGTTGTTTATCCCTCTGATGTGTGTATATATAGAGACAGATAATATCTCCCCTAATCCTTCTTTTGGTTAGGCTAAACAAGCCAAGGGTTGAACTACAGTTATTGTAGTATCCTAACGGAATTTCTTTACTTGTGCATGTTTTAATCCCATACTTCATGTTTATTCCTGCATTTTTCAGTATAAATGAACAGCATATTCAGTGTAATTATCACAGTTCTTCCTATGAATTTCAAAGATGCATTCCTCTTTTAGAGAAGACTTTTTTAAAAATTAGCAGAAGTAGATAGTTGCATTGAAGTGGATTTCAAATTTTGCAGTTTACTGGCATATAGAGCATTGGGGTTCTTCTCTTTTTGCTGGGAGTGGGCCTACTGGACTTTTAATATGCTCCCCATGGGTCAGTGGGTGGAGAGGTGAGGAAAGGGAGGGAGAAACACAGCGGCATTTGATTCCACTCCCAGCACTCTGTAATATCCTGTACTCACCCTGAAGCAGTAGCACCAAGAATCTGGTTTTAGCTTTGGTTCATGTTTGGGCTATATTTTGAAGGCTGTCTTGTCAACCATAAGACTGAATTTTCTAAATGAATGCTTACATATTGGACCACAACTGTACGGCATCTTAAAAACAAAAGGGCAATTATCTGGTCATTTACATGGCCACATAATCATATTATACAAAGGGTCCTGAACAGAGCTAAAGTTGACATCAGCTTTTGTTCATAACCCACTTTGCACTTAATCTTAAAGGTTACCTTCTTGGGAAACTAAAAACTGTCCTTTTTGGTTTCTTTAAAATGTCTAAATGCATGAAAGATTGGAAAATGAAATATCGTCTTCCCTAGTTTTGGTGGAGGAAATCCTAGTAGGAGTTTTCTCATCCCTTCATGGGTATAGGTGCGTGTATGTATGATTTATCATTGATAGTGTGACTGGCCTGCACACAAAGTACAGCGTCTGTCCTGAGGACCTTGAAAATCCAGAATATGTGAATTATAAAAAATGCGAGGAAGCTTGGAGCAGTGGGCAAATTAGTAGCATGCTACTTGTAGTATCAGAGAAGTAGTGGCTTTTAGGAAGGATTTGAATGAGGAGAAAGTGTTGAATCTTTCCAGGAAAGTGTTTATTTTCCAAGTTTGTCCAGGTTTGAATTAAATAAGTGTTACAATTTTGGATTTTAAAATTTTTTTTTTCCAGAAAAACCCACTCTCTTGGTAGTTCGGTCTTCACTTATCTGTTTTGAGATCATCCCACTATTCCATTTTTTGCTAGCGGAGTGGAGAATTCAAGACTTTACATTTCAGTTGTAAAAACCAAGCCAAAAATTACCATTCCTTTATGCATCAAGGAGAAATAAAAAGGGCAAAAACCCACTTATTTTCCCTTTGTTGGTCACCTTTAATGATCACATACTGAGTCTTCTATGCTTGAGGTTCAGAACAAAGTATGACCTTAAGTATACTCAACCATTTTCAGCATGATTTAAACTACCTGTAACTTATATAACTTAATTATTTTAAAAATATGTTCTTATGCTTTTACAGCATAAAAAATAAAAAAGAGAAGCCTAAACATTTGTTGTAGAATAGATTTTTTTAGTTGTCTTATTTTTTTTTGCATTATTTTTCCGGAGTACTGTAGAATTGCACAATTCCATAATGCCACAACTACATTTTTCCTTATGGTGCTCTGGATAAAGACAATTCTGCAACTCTGTATTATCAGAGCTGTGTTTCATTTTTTTTCTTCACATGAAAAATACAAAACCAAGAATGTTAAATGCAAATATCTGTGTTAATGCAGCCTTGTGGCTACATCATAAAAGAAAAGGAAATTGGAAATGCAAAACAGAATTCTCTGCCACACATTTTGGATTACTGGTTAGTCTTTCTAAATATGTAGTTTAGTTTACTGTATAGTATGTGTCACATAAGCTGCTAATACCATTATCATCGCAATAACTCTTTTGTTTCCTGGATCTTTTTAAATGTTTTATCTTATTGCATTAGGTGGGGTTTTGCATCTTTATGTAACCTATACACACTTTTTTTTAAAAAAAAGTATTATAGCCCTAGTTGAGCACCCCGTTATGGGATTTATTAGGCTGCTTTATTAAACTCAGACTTTGCATCCCCCACATGCTTTTGAATTTACTGAGTGTAAGCAACATCCAGCCATGGACTTGCTCTGGCCTTTCAGGCTCACTCCTGGGGTGCAGACTGCAATGCTGGTACCCCTTCTCGGGATGTGGAGCCCTGCAGCTGAACTACCCTCGATCCCAAGACTAGTGTGGACCTCCCAAGTCTCACCAGGAGCTCATGCATGCCTTCTTCAGAGTTCCATCCTCGTGGGTACTCTGGATTACTGTTTCACCCTTTGGGGATTTTGTGACAATTAAAACCAGTAACACACAGACTTTGCAAACACACTTCTAAACCACACACACTTCCTTGGCCAGGTCTATATTTTGAGTACTTTGCTGGTATATCTATATTGGTACGTGTATGCTGGCAGAAGGCTCCTAGTGTAGATGCAGGTTGTACCAGCAAAACTGTGCTTTTACTGGAATAACTGCATCTACATGAGGGGCTTTTGGTGAGACAGCTGTCAATCGGGGATCACACCTCTTTACACCCCTGACTGACAGAGCTATGCTGGCAAAAGTCTGTAGCGTAGACCTGGCCATAGACAAAGCATACGGGATATACAGATCTATGGAAAAATATCAAACACCTGCATGTGAAACCCTCCTCCGTTTTCTCACCCCTTCTGAGAGCCCTTCGGGTCTTAATCAACATCTTCCAGCAAGTCCAGAATTCTCCAGCCCTTCTACTCCTGCCCAGTCTTGTCTTCTAGTTTTGATATGCTACCTCCTTGTTAGAGAGTTTCCCTTTTAACAGCAGAATCCAGTACTCTTCCTGTCCTTTCCTTGGAGTATTTCCACTCTGTAATTCTTTATGGCCTGCTGTCTCCAACCCTCAGTCTTTGTTACTGGGGATAAGAGACATTTGCAAGCCAAACATTTGTGGCTGGTAGAATTTAATACCCTGATAAGGCAAGGTTATTGCAATGCTGATGGTCCTTAATGTCTGCTCTATTCAGGGGAGACACCCAGACCTTCTCCCTTTAAAACAAGAGGATTGATGCAGGGATACAATGAAAGCTATCAGTAAGGGTATAAACATACAGGGGATTCATAAAAGACTGGAATTCATAAGTTCACATAAACAGATCCCCAAACTGTGTCACAAAATAATCAGCCTTCGCTTTGTCCTTTCGTCATTGTCCACTTCTCTCCTGACTACATAGTAAGATGCTGTCTGCTCTTTCTCTTAGTTATTCATTTTACCAATATTCATTATTTTATAATAACCTGGATATTTTTTCAGTGCAAGGATAGATAATTTACTTCAAAAAGGGTAGAAATTTTACATCAGACACTTTTCATGTGTGCAGTGTTGTAGCCGTGTTGGTTCCAGGATATTCGACAAGGTGAGTGAGGTAATATCTTTTGTTGGATCAACTTCTGTTGATGAGAGAGAAGCTTTTGAACTTAAATGGAGCTCTTCTTCAGGTCTGGGAAATGAACTCAAGAGTGTCACACCTAAATACAAGATGGAACAGATTGTTTAGCTCTGTGATACTCTTGAGTACGTTTCCCAGCCCTGAAGAAGAGCTTTGTGTAGCTTGAAAGCTTGTCTCTCTTGCCAACAGAAGTTGGTCCAATAATATTACCTAACCTACCTTGTCTCTTTTTTTAAAAAAAAGAATTTAGACTGTTTCCAGGGCATAGGATAGCATTTGTAGCGAACTTAAAAATTCCATTGCTGCGTCATTTATCAGGTAAAGTACTTTTCGGCGAAGAAGACGGCTTGGAGGATGACCCTGAAACGCGGTCAGAAGTCAGCACTGCAACTTTTGCAGGTAGGACTGCATTCTTTTTAGCACTTCTGCCTTTCTATAATCTGTTCAGCAAGTCCACCTTGAATAGCACATAAGTGTCTGTTCTTAAAATATGATCGACTAAAAATGGAATAGCCCAACGCTACATACAGTTATATTTTACCATCACCTTTACCTTTACGATTTATCCTTTGTTCATTTATGAAGTGTGGAGATTGTTAAAAATTTAATTCAACTGTGTCAAAGTTTGACTTAGACTCACAATTTATCAGACCACTCTGTTTTATTAGCAAAGCTGCTCTGCTAATACATTTAAAAGTGAGCCCCCCGAGTGGGGCTTGTGTCTTTTAATTTATACAGTTTTTTGGAGAACAAGTTACAGAGAAGTTACAGACAAAAGAAGAAAAAGATTTTAGTCACCACCCTTCGAGATCCCTGAGACCAGTCACGTATCTTCAATTACCTGCCACCCTTAACAATCTGCTTTAACAGCTTCCAGTTAACTTAACTAATTGCCCTTCACACCTTCCATTCTGATGCCTGCTTCTTAGACGTGCTGGCTCTATCTTAATTGCTTCTCCATTCAAAAGCTAACTGTCCCTACGTGTGCTCCCTCAGATACTTTGTAACATGTTTTGGCATGCCCTCTCATATACAATGTATCCAGCATGTCCCCTTATACAAGGTTATACTTATACAATGTTATACTTCCACAACTGTGATTATGGAATTTGCGTAGTTGAGGATTAAAGGGGAAACAGCATAAAAGCTGTTTAATGTGGCATCATGTTTTTAAAAGAATCATTATTTCAAAACTTAATTTAAAGGGATAAAAATGAATTTAAAATCTAGAAAGAGTTGAAAGTAGTTTTAAGTACTACACATGTTCCTGAGTAGTCCTGCCAATCTTTCTCTTTACAATTATATTTTTCCTATTTTAACAAAATGTTTCTATTCATTATTGTTGTGTTGAAATACCTGAAAATGAGAAAAAGACTGCCTATACACAATGTGCTGTGAAACGCACTAAGTAAACAAATTGAAATCTATAGAATTTTTTTTTATCATCTTTCTGTCTTAGTAATCTTGGTGTTTCTTGTGACAGTAAGTAAATAAGCTTTCACAAAGTGTTTTTGTTATCACACAATTTCCCTTTAAAATATCTGCCTACCTTCTATCTTCCTCATTCTAGTCTCTTGCAACAGTTTTCTTGCTGTTATTTTAAAATGTTGTTTTTAAAGTGCTGTTAGCAATCATCGTAACAGAAGATGAACAAATAATATTTTTTTTAAAATAGAAGATGCGTACTGTTTAGAAACTCAGACTCGTATCCAAATTTGCATATATTTTCTTATTGAACTTTAAAACCCTGCTTCTGGCATCTTTAACCCATAGTTTAAAAAGATGGTTCTTGGACTGCAGCGTTCAAATCCAAAAGGACTAAATATGGGCCTTCAGGTGCTGGTTATACAGCCTTCATAGAAGAAGCAATGAAAAGTTAAAAAGGCTGTACTATACCTAAATGGCTTACAGGCATTTATCTCCCTAGCAATATTTTATTGCTTCATTCACTGCTTCCTTCTAAATCTTTTTCTTTAATCCAGTTTTATATTGGGGTGCAAAACTGAATTTGATTATTTTATTTTTCTTTGGTGTTTTAATCTTTTCCTTAAAGTGTATACAGATAATATTTTCTTGATAGATGACTTTGGATCACTAATTGCTTTTTGTTTCAGCCTCTATGAAGAGTGAGATAACCAGTGAATTAGCTTCTTCATCAGGAGTATCAACAGCTGGATCAATAGTAAGTTCTGCAGCTGATCCCACAGGACATGACATCATCACTGAGCAGCCACGTTCACAACATACTTTGCAATCAGACTCTGTAGACGTGACCAGTTGTGATTTGGCCAGCACAGCTACTGAAGGGGAAGAGGATGACATGCTTAGTCGGAGCTCCAGCCAAATCAGCACTGTCCAGTCAGACCCCACTATGGACATGAATGATGGCACGCAGGCTTCTTCACCAGTTAGTGATAGCTCTCAGACTACCACAGAAGGTCCAGATTCAGCTGTGACCCCTTCGGACAGTTCTGAAATTGTAAGTGTGCAACGGGCAGAGCGGGTATCCCAGTCTTCTACTGAGGGTCTCGACATATCTCAGAGCTCCTCCATGGAGGGCCCAGACTTGGACACATCTACTTATTCATCTTCTGCTTTTCCGTCCTCAGCTAATAGCACTGAAAA
Organism: Natator depressus; assembly: GCF_965152275.1. Classification (NCBI taxonomy): domain Eukaryota; kingdom Metazoa; phylum Chordata; order Testudines; family Cheloniidae; genus Natator; species Natator depressus. Next base: position 120,924,557 of record NC_134237.1, on the reverse strand, counting down.
GGTCAGCAGCTCATAGCTTTAACTGAGCTTGACCTCATTTTAACACTTTCACTGCAGCTTTAAAAAATGAATTGCTGTTTATAAAATGTGTTTGAACACAAGGCTTTAAACTTGACCTCTAAGTATTAAACACACTATAAAATTACTCTTCTCACTAAAAGAATGAAAATATTAATGGGTTTTCATGAGAAACTTTCTAAATATTACATGCTTCTTTTTTAATAGTATGTTAACCCTTAAAACTAACTAAATTGTAAACCTTCAGTTTAAAAGGGCTAGTGAAAGTGTTAAAGGGTGAACCTTCCATTTGGAATAATAGATAATACCCCTCAAGTCTGAGTGTTTCAACCTCATGCTTTCATGTTTCATATTCTGTGGCTTATTGCCTGTGCTTTCTCCCTTGGAAATTGTTTTACTATCTCTTGTTATACCCTCTTGGAATTTGTTACACCTCTACCCCAATATAACGCGGTCCTCGGGAGCCAAAAAATCTTAGCTCGTTATAGGTGAAACTGCATTATATCGAACTTGCTTTGGCTTCGAGCATTTCCGTTATTCATAGTCACTTCCCGCCCCCGACCCCTCAGAACCCCAGACCCATTGACACCCCCCCCCCTCCACTCCCTGTCCCCTGACTGCCCTAACCCCTATCCACACCCCCGACAGGCCCCCTGGGACTCCCACGCCCTATTCAATGCCCCTGACCGCCCCGCCCCCAGAACTTCTGAACCATCCAACCCCCCCTTGCTCCCTGTCCCCTGACCGTCCCCCGAGACCCTCTGCCCCTTATCCAACCCCTTGGCCCCGGTCCTGCACTCTAAACACACTGCTCAGAGCAGCATGTCGGAGCCAGACATGCTGATGTGCTGATCCGCTGGAGTGCGCAGCCCCACCCCCCAGAGCGCTGCTTTATCGCATTATATCCAAATTCGTGTTATATTGGGGTAGAGGTGTATATCGTTTGAACATTGCATAATTTCATATATACCACATATTGATGCTTTTATGCTTGCTTCAAGCATTTATTCAGTAGTGTACTCTACAGATATTTCAGCATGTCCATCTCTTTTTTTGGTGAAGATGTCATGTAGTTGAAAAAGAACAGTTCAAAAGACACTAATGCTTTTTTTGGTTTTTGTTTTAAAAAAAGTTTTTTTCAAGGGATTTGGCAAACGACACAATCAAATGCAGATGTGTAGCATATCAACCCTCAATTCAGGCTTCCAAATGTGTTGTCAGTGCTTGACCTAAAAGCAGCTCTGTGAACTTATTGAAGATAAGTTGGGAAGAATAAATGACCTGTTGAGTTATTTTTAAAAATGGTTATTTTACAAGTATGGCAAACAGGTACTCTTGCACAAAAGTGGGGTCAGACTGTGTAGGAGAGGAATGGTAATATTTTCTCAAACTCTGACCAGCACTTAAATGCTCATGATGCAAAAATGAGCTGGTGTTCACAGTAGATAGTACAGATCTTGGTAATAGGATTGACCCTCTCCTTTCTTGGAAGCTCCTAGTAGTGAGATAGTTAACATTGTTGATGTTTAAATGGTCATCCTCAAGCTTCAGAGTGAACACTATATTCAGAAGAATTGGAGAGTTCCCACTTCCCTTAAAGCTGTTGCTTCAGGCTGTCTGCATGTTTGGGCTAATATAACTGCATTGGTTTAGACTTGTTCAGATTTTGACAGTTATCTTTGCAATCATAAAGACTGGAGTCTTAAGCTTTTTTAAATTCATAAATATTAAGACCCAGAAAGGACAATTAGAATCATAGACTGACCTTCTGCATCACACAGGCCATAGACTCTCACTGAGTACTTTCTGCATCAAGCCTGTAATTTCTGTTTGAGCTATAGCATAGTTTTTAGAAAGATACCCAGTCTTGATTTACAACTTCAGGCTATGAAGAATACAAGATATCCATAAGTAATTAAATAAAGTTTAAATCCTAAAGCCCTAGATTCCGCCTTAACGGAGAAGTACCAATTTGCTGAGCTGGATGATCACACTTTACAGATACGTCCTTCACTGGCAGTTTTTAACACTTACATATCTTTTATTTCCTCCTTTCAGTGTTTAGTATGCTCGCTTAGCGCATAACCATTGCTCTAATGTACTGGGATTGTGAACTCTGGAAATGAACAGTTAAGTTTGGACACACAAGGTTGTACATAGTTCTTTTCAACATGAGTTGCAATCTAAAATTATCAAAGGCTTTCATATTTTCTTGGTACAGTAACTTCTTGCTTAATATTGTAGTTACGTTCCTGAAAAATGTTATTTTAAGCGAAACGATGTTAAGCAAATCCAATTTCCCCATAAGAATTAATGTAAATGGGGGGGTTAGGTTCCAGGGACGTTTTTTTTGCCAGACAAAAGACTATATTTTACATGTGTACACACACACACACATATTTTTGTGTGTGTGTGTATATATATATATTATATATATATAAAATATTTGTTTGTGTACATATACAGACACACACACACATATACACGGTATAAGTTTTAAACAAACAATTTAATACTGTACGCAGCAATGATTGATTGTGAAGCTTGGTTGAGGAGGTGAAATTAGAGGATGGGATGTTTCCCAGGGTGATCTAGCACTGGCTGAGCCCTCAAGGGTTAACGCATTGTTGTTAATGTAGCCTCACACTCTACAAGGCAGCCTGAATGGAGGGAGGGGAGACAGCATGTCAGAAAGAAACGGAGAGACACACACACCCTGTGTGTGTGTGTGTGTGTGTGTGTGTGAGAGACTAGCATTGCCCCTTTAAGAATGCTGACCCCTTTCTAAGTACACTGTCTTTTTAAGAAGACCAGCAAGTTGAGACAGCTGCTGCTGCCAGCAAGCTCCCTCCATCCTGAGCCCTGTTCTCTCCCCCCCCCACACTCTGTGGAGATGGGGTAAAGGAGTGGGGGGGAGGAGAGGGACACCCTGACATTAGCACCCTTCTCCCCTCGCTCTCCCTCCTGCGCCCCCCCCCCCCCCCCCCCCGCAAGCAGGAGGCTCCTGGGAACAGCTCCAAGGCAGAGGATAGGAGCAGCACACACAGTGTGCGGGAGGGACGGCTGAATTGCCTGGCAATTGATAGGCTGCTGCACAGGGAACTTAGGGGAGCAGGGAGCTGATGGGGGGTCCACCCTGTTTCCAAGCCCCCACCAGCTACCTTCAACTGGCTGCTCTTTCTGCAAGCAGTGGACAAAGCAGGTGGCTGCCAAACAACTTTATAAGGGAGCATTGCACAACTTTAAACGAGCATGTTCCCTAATTGATCGGCAATGTAACAACGAAACAATGTTAACCGGGACGACGTTAAGTGAGGAGTTGCTGTACCTGTTTGGGAAATCCAGTACATACCATCTTCAGTGAGGTTTAGTGATGCTTAATACATATATAAAGTGCCTCTGAAAGGCATCTTGTACTGTAAGTTGATAATTATTTAAACAATGAACTTGGAAATACCCAGAGGTCACCTGGTATTCAGCAAACAGGTTAAGAGTTAACCATTTTAGATGCAATCATAAATACTTGGGTAAATAGCTGATGTGTGCATTAAAATGCTTGAACTACAAATCATAACTCAGCAGCTCCAATTCAAACCCAGTGAAAATGACCTTTAATTAAATGGGCAATTAATAGTGAAGAGCTTATAGTTGCAGATCACATTCAGTCTCTGAAAATGATCATTATAACAATTATTAAGCTTTATTAAAATTGCATGAAAAATTAACTGGAATTTTTATGAAGCAAACAAATTGCTTAATATTCAGATATTTAATTAAATACATGTAAATTCATTCAGAACAGAATTTGATGATGGTATTGCAACAAATGTAACTGAAGTTAGAATTTGTCCTGGTGAATCTTATTGCGGTTTCCATTTGCTTTGGAAATCATGTTCAGTCATTATGGAACCCTACAATGCCATTTCTAGTCACTTTTATTGTGAAACCATAGTGTAAAATACAAATGCATTTTAAAAACCAGTGTTTGAAAAAGTTTTTATTTATCTGCCAAAACTTGAGTTCAGGGTTTGGAATCTTTTCTGCAACAGCTAATCAAAACACAGTTATCTAAAATCGTACTTCCTACATTGTCATAAGCTTTCCCCCAGGAAGTGTGGAACACTGAACTTGAGTTTTGGCAGGTAAGCAAAAGAGAAACTGCTTCACAATTACTGTTCAAAAATATTTATTTTAAACACACATTAATGTAATGATTTGGCCTTTAAAAATATTTTAATCTTTGTCTATTTGTATTATTTTATTATATAATATTTTGTATTTGTTTATTTTTAACAAATTTTTAACCATGGCAATAATAAAGCAGAGTATTAGTGTATAAATCTAAATCTCTTATACGTTTAGACAAGTAAAGAGAGAAGTTAGACTAAACATATACACAATAGGATTTTGAAATCCAAATAAGTGGAGTGAAAATTCTGAAAGTGGTTATATCCTATATGATCAGGTGTGCCAGGCTTGCCTTTTTTGTGTTAAATTTGTTATCCTTTGGGCTGTGGGCTTTTTCTGCCTGTTTTTGTTTGTGCAGCTTCCTGCCATTATGAAATCCAAGAATGCAATTTCTTCTTCTCTTGAAGATATATCATTTTAATTTGGTATTTTGTTCGATATTTTAAATGCTTTCTGACTTAACTGTTTTTTTAAATTTATAGGCTGCTTTTTATTTGCATTGTATAGAGGGTTGATGTCATAAAAACAGTGAAGGGTGTTTCTAGCTAGTTTATGTTGGAATGGGAGTTGAGGTGTCACTGCGTCTTTCTGCATGCTTATTTAATTTTTGTAAGTCTGGGATTTGCTGTATGCAGAAGAGGACCTTTTCAGGTCCTTTTAATATTTTAAGGAGACATATTATTAAATGATAAAGATTTGTTCCATAATTATATGGTTGGATCTTAGACTTTCATAAATTAAAGACAAGAGACTGTCCATAGTCGTTTCCTGGCCAGTGCATGATAGGAATGCTAAAGGTAACTGACTCAATCAGCATACTGTTTGTGTATTTATTTGCATATCATAGTCTAAGCAGCTAAAATTTCTTGACAGCTTAATTGCTATCTTTCACTTTAATGATTTACATGGCATTTTGCAGCCAGGAAATTAACATTTGCCTTTTGATAGTATAGCTGTGAAATGTTGTTTTGCTACTTTTTTGGTGGTGGTCTCTTTACATTAATTAAATAAGCAGCAGGTCCATAACATTAGTGTCAGGGGTTGGATTTTTAAAAAAAAAAACTCATTTCCATTGTAATTTGAGTTAGAATGAAGGGATAAAATGAGAATGTCTTGAAGAGGTCCAGGCTATGTTTTGTGGTGCCCAGTGGGATCACGGCTAGATTTCCATTACCCACATACTACATCTGAGGTCATTGGAGGGTTTGGCAGCAGGACTGGTCAGGTCAAGTTGAGGCCTTAAAAGGGGGTGGTGGAGGTTGATAGCAGCTGGGATGGAGGGTCAGTTTGCCTCACACCAATGAGAAAGGCCCAAGCAGTACTACAGAGGCAGGCTCCAATCTAAATCAGGCCTGTGAGCTATCGAGATCACAATTGCATCTTGAAAAAATGAGGAATCTGAGAAGTGTGGGGCTAGCACGTAGCTGCACGCTCATGCTAACATGCATCAGACTGACTTTGGCTTGGAACTAGTTCTGAATTACTAACATTGCATACTTATGCTCTGACTTGTGCACTCAAAGTTAGTCTACTCTAAAAGTCCACTTCTTGTTTATCTTAGGTTTTAGAGGGTACTGAAAGCCAGTATTCTGGAATGCAGATTGGACAGCTGCAAGATGAGGAAGATGAAGCTGCAAATGTTCTCCATGATGAATCCTCAGATCCTTTCAGAAATTCTTCCCTTGGTATGTTGATAAATAGGAAAAATCAACTACAAAAATAGTAGCATCTTTCATCTGATTTCCAGCAGGACTGATTACCTGTTTTATGTCTACCAGAAACAAATATAAGAACATTCTGATAAAAGTATAAGATGAATCTTCGTATTTTACTTGTTAGTTCGAGGCTACTTTTTTTTAACTGTTTGGCAATAAACTTCAGTTAAAAGTCTGTGATTTGCATTTATGTTAATTTACATCTTAAATGTGCTATGTATTGCTTTTTTCTGAAGCCCTTCAGCACCCACACTTATTGAAAAACATGGGCCATAGCAGGCAGCCTTCTGACAGCAGTGTAGATAGATTCATGGCAAAAGAAGAAGCAGTAGAATCTGGTGATCATGAAAATAAGGTAAGACACATTCTCTCACTCGAGGTGGGTTTTTAAGTTAGGTGTTTGTTAAATTTTCAAAACAAGCATACATGAAACAGAACCAGTGGAATTCTGCATTATAAGCAGATAATTTGGTAATATGTACAATAGTTGGTATACTTTACAGTGTATGTCCCAGCTTAAAAAAAGTGCATTTCAGTCATCAACTTTCTAACTTGTAATTAAAACTTCCTAGATCACATAAATACACTATCTTGACAACTTACTTATACAAAAGATGGTATAATATTAGGCAAACATAAATAGACAAGTCATGCAATTAAGGGTGTTAAAACTGTAGAGAGAAAAAGAACTCCCCCTTGCTGTGTGCATGAAGAGTAGCAAAGAGGAGATGCTCAAATATCATTGAGCTGACCACCATCTGCGATGAACATATACAACAAAGAACTTCCAAGGAGTTCAAGTTGAATGCAATGAGTTTTATATGGAAAAAAAAAATTAATCCCCAATACTGAAAAAGTATGCCAGATGCTCAGTCATACAGTTTAAGATAATAAAACAAATTTGGCAGCTTCCAGAAGAATGTTAATTTTGAGCTGGGTTTCCATATTATGTTTCCAGAAAGCATAACTTTGTAGTCGAAGGAGTCTCCTGGACAGTCTTTTGTCAAACAGCAAGTCTAGATAAATAACAATCTACCAGAACTGTCATATTATAGTTTTCATTGTGAAATAAGAACAATTCTAGTGCTGGTGGTGGCATCTTTGTAAAAATATTTGGTTTTAGGGCATTCTCACAGAAGATGTATTTAATGTGCCTCTGATTTCTTACCAGGGATCCTAGTTTTTAGTGATAAAAAAACCAAAATTCTCTGATTAAACCCCTGGCTCCCATAAAATCCATGTTTTTCCACGTTTAAAATAAAATGCTGAACTTTAATTTCCGTAGCCGCAATATAAATAGGTGTCAGTTGAACACAATGTTTAATGGATATATTCACAATTTTTAAGCTGGCAGCCCAAGCCCTGCCCATTTCCCCGATTATGCTACTGTATATGATTCTATTTTTTTCAAAAAATATAAATTAAAGAATCTCTGTAAAAATGCAAATTCTGTGTTTTTTTCATGGCAAATAGATTTATAGGATCCTTGTTTATTACTTAATGTTTCTAAATTGTGTTCCCTTTTATGATTTTTTAATTTAAACGTAATCTTAAAAGCATACATAGGACCTGTGATTTGCTTTTTGTAACAGCCTTCCAGAATAAAGGGAGATATAGGTCACTACACAGATGGAAATTCTGCTCCTCTGGTTCACTGTGTTCGTCTCCTGTCTGCTTCTTTTCTACTTACTGGGGAGAAAGGTGGTAAGTTGCTCTCAAAAACAGTGATGGCTTATTGTCTGCCTCAATATACAAAACAAAGTGTGATCACTTTATCTAGTTGTTTGACAGCTCTTCATCGGCTGAGTGTATTGTTTTTTCATGACAGGACTTTAAAGTATGACAGCAGCTTGTAAAGAGCTTTGAAAGGATTTCTAGCCTATTTCATAATTGCTGAACCTAGTTTTGACCTGCTCGTTCCTGATAAAATTATTATATTACTGTAAACTTGCTAGTCAAATATTACGTTAAAAAAAAAAAAGTATTCTAAAGGATATTTTAAATGGTAAAATAACCAGATAACTTGTTTTAACTCCTCCTTAAGACGGCAATTCTTGAATTGTAATCAGTGGGGAGCTGGCAGTCACATGATGATGATGATGATGATGCCAGGAGCTCCTCCATTTTACCAGTGGTTTACATGGGTGTCTAGATTTTGTATAGCATAGTTAAGCGTGGGATACTAGTAAAAGCAACTAGAAACAAGGAGGTGGAGCTTGCTTAGACTGCTGTTGCATAGGCGAAGGAAATGGATTTTTCTGTCTTGTACCAGAGCCATCAGCAGGAGTGGAACTGCCTGCTATCAGTGAAGCCACCATCCTCCCCCCACCTTTGTTACTTGCTATACTACTGTCAGCTGTGTTCTCATAAGTTCTCTTATAAGCTTAGTGTGGAGACTGGAAGGGGAAGTCTTCAAGGAAAACCTAGGTTGTTCAGTTGTTCTAGGAGGCGGTGTTTATAATTTATAGCAACTCTCCTCACAAGATATCAAAGCACTCCAGAAATAAACAACTGGTTTATGCATCTGTGAAATCAGCATACTTACATCAAAAGAGTGATATGAGGCTGAAGTGATTCACCCAAAGTCACACACTGTCTTTGGCAAATCTAAGTACTATTTCCCAGGCTCTTGATGTCCATACCTTTGTACTGAAAAAAAACAAAACCCAGACCTTCCTCCTATGCTCTGCCTGGGAGGACCTGGTTCGTGAGGGGTACCTTATTTTCATTTTGTTCTTGAGCATCCTATGGGACTCCCAGAAATAAGACCTAGCTCCTGTCCTGAAAAGCTTATAATCTAGTTGTGGCTATAAACATTAATGATTAAGGCTACGATTTAGTCATGGAAGTCACAGAATCCGTGACTTCCAAAGACCTCTGTGACTTCAGCCCTGGCGGCTGGGAGCTGCAGGGTCCAGCAGCCACTCACAACAACAGGGAGCTGTGAGGTCCCCTGCCACCTAGGGCAGTGGTGCCCCCAAGCTCCCAGCTGCCGCAGGCAGGGAACATACCCCTCAGTTCCCCGGCTGCCGGCGGCGGCATGCGGGACACCAGCAGCAGAATGGGGGACCCCTGCGGCTCCCCGGCGGCTTCTGCCGCTGGTCATAGGGGGACCCCAGTGACTCCCCACCACCGTGGGGGTAGAGGGAACCCTGCAGCTCCCAGCTGCAGGTGGTGGTGTGGGGGCCTGGAGCTTCCAGCCACCTGGCATCTGCCCACCCCTTCCCATTTTATCATGGATATTTTTAGTAAAAGTCAGGGTCAGGTCACAGGCTTCCATGAATTTTTCTTTATTGCACGTGACCTGTCTGTGATTTTTACTAAAAGTATCTGTGATAAAATCTTAGCCTTATTAATAATCACTAGTACCACTCTGCTCTCTGTCAGAACCTAAACCAATACCCCAGCATTATATGAGGGATGTTTTTAGAGGTGCCCTCTTTCAGATGAGGTGTAGCGCACACAATTCCTGATCATTTGTGGATAGTAAAACCTCCGTAGTACTTCTGCAAAGGTAGGAGAGTTTCTCAACCTCACTGTCCCAGTCACATTCCAATTTGGGTAAATAATTTCTGCCCAGTGGAAATTCTCCTTACAGTTTCAATTAGATGTGGCTGTGTTAGACCTGAGTGACTGATTTGTTTTTCCTCATTCTTGAGCTCTTGTCTGCTTGACCTCAGAATGTAAGAATACTAACAAAGGCAAAAGGAATCTTTCCTCACCCACATTTGCTTACTATTATTACTATTTACATTACCATAGCACTTAGGAGCCCTAGTCATGGACCAGGACTTCAATGTGTTCGGGTGCTGTACTAACTCAGAACAAAATGGCGGTCCCTGCCCCAATGACCTTACAGACCAAGTATATGACAAGAGATACCAGATGGATACAGACAGACATGGAAGTACCTGGAAAAGTTGAGATATAACTTGTCAGCATGACATGTAGTGGTCCCTGCGCACAAGTGGTCCCTGGTAACAAACCTAACCACTGTCAAATTTTTTTTGTTTTTTTTTTTTTGGTTTTTTGGTCAAGTTTTCACGGCAAAGGAGAGTTTTGAGGTGGGTAATGAGAGAGCTTTGCAGATGCTTATGGGAAGGAACTCCCAAGTGTGTAGGGCAGCATGGGAGAAAGCACAGCAGTTCTTGTTTGAAAATTTAACACGTGAACAGCACAGGCTGGCATCATGAGCTGATTGAAAGTGAGCATCGACAACTCGATAGCAAGTGAGAGATGATAGGTAGTGTGTATATTGGTAGTGGAAGGCCTTGAAAGTGAATTAAAACAGTTTGTTTGAGGAAATGGAGAAGAGAGCTAATGATGGGATTCAAAGAGGGGTGACCTGGTCAAAGCAAACAGTCTAGGAAAATGATCTTTGTAGCAGCATTCTGAATGGATATGAGTGGGGAAAGATGGCATTTGTCAAGGCCAGAGACAAGATGAGAGTTTTGACTAGTATTTTAGTTGCTTGGCTGGATAAGAGAGGCCATATTTGAGAGAAGTTGTGCAGAAAGAATCAGCAGTATTTAGATATAGATTGGATGGGAGCACCTAAAGAGAGATGGTGCCCAGATTACAGGCTTGGGTGACAAGCAGACATTCTTTCATTTTTATGCCTTTAATAAAAATTCTTATGGGTTTCTTAATTTCCTGTACAAATTAACACAGTTTAGATAATCTAGAATACTGTATTTTGAAACAGCAATTATTTTGCCTTTGGAACGCACCATGCTGCAATAAAATGTCAGGGAGCTATTTTCAAAAACGCTTTCTGGCGTAGTATGCCCATTCCTTCTTTTTACATGGATTTTGTCTGCTTCTGCAGTGGGGATAGCTGTAGTTTTAAAACTTAGATAAGTGTGTCACACTAGGATTTGATATATTCTTTCCTGTCCTAAACTATCTAATATTGTGCACTGCTAATGCAGCTCCCACATTCTCAGTGAACGGAGAAAACTAATGTTTAGCAATTGGAAATTTTTTAGGAAGGAAGTGCTGTATAAATGATGCTAATAATTAGATGCAGTTATTGGGTCTGCATTAATACCTCGTCAATAGTATTTGTCCAGGTTAAGTTGTAACAGGATATTAATTTTGCTCTTTAATAATTGAAAGTAGTTACTTATGTTCAACATTTTTTTTTTCTTTTTTACAGCTTTAGTTCCTGATAGGGATGTGAGGGTCAGTGTAAAAGCATTGGCAGTAAGCTGTGTTGGAGCAGCTGTTGCCCTTCATCCTGAATCTTTCTTCAGCAAACTGTATAAGACACCTCTTGAAACCATGGGAGAAGAGTATGGTATGTTGAGGTTACATTACAGTTCCCTACTCTTTTTTGCGAAACATTTTAACTAGTTGACTTTTTAATACATAATTGAATCCTTGTCTAAACCAGTTCAGTTCTTTAGGGTACACAGAGCTCACTCAGTACACGTATACTAGCCACGTCACATCAGTTTAAGTATTACTCTGTGCACACTACTGCTGTCTTAGACTATTTCAGTTACAATGCCCACATTTCCCAACTTAACTATGAGAAGCGATGAACACCGAGAATTTGCAGCAGTACCAGTGCACTATGGGACAGTAGCAGGAGAACTAATTAAATCATCTCTGCTTGTCCTCAGCTATGCTGGCACTAAACCAATTAGTTTAACCAGATTTGAATATGCTAACGGTAATCTGTTCTAAATGATCAGCCCCTTTCACAACTGTTTGTAAACCATTTGGTGTGTCTGTGTGGATGCAGTGTGTTTTACAAATGGTCTAGGGTTTTTAACAGGTTTTAATTTTTCTAAGTGTCGACCAAGCCTTAGTGTTACACTTCAGGAATCCTATTTTAGATCTCACCATTACTATACCCAGTGCAAAATTATATGTCTAGGAACAAAGAATATAGATCAGACTTAGGATGGGAGACTATCCTGCAAAAATAGTGACTCTGCAAAGAAGTTAGGGGGCTTAGTTGATAACCAGTTTAAAATGAGCTCCCAGTAAGATGCAGTGGCTAAGAGGGCTGATGCTATCCTTTGATGTATAAATGTAAATATCAAATGGTATTACCTCTGTATGTGGCGTTAATGAGACCATTACTTTAAATGCTATCTACAATTTAAGAAAGGATGCTGAAAAATTAGAAAGGGATCAGAAAAGACCTACAAGAAATATGTGAGATCTGGAAAATGTGCCTTATAGTGAAAGACTTTAAGGTCAGTCTATTTAGTTTATCAAAGAGGAGTTTAACGGTTAGGTGACTTGATCATAGTCTAAGTACCTACATGGGGAAAAGATTTCTGATGATGATTTTGGACTCTTTAATCTGAGAGACACAAGAATAACCAGATCCAATGGCTGAAGGTTGAGACTACACAAATTCAGACAGAATATAGGATACAGATTTTTAAGGGTATAATTAATCAGTGGAATGACTTACCTAGGGACGTCGTGGATTCTGCTCCACTTCAAGTTTTAAACCATGGTAGGATGTCTTTCTAAAAGAGATAGTCTAGCCAGCCAGAAGTCAGGGGTTTGATGCAGGAGTTGAGTGAAATTCTATGGCCGGTGTTATGCAGAAGGTTAGACTAGGTGATCATAACTGTGGTATTTCTGTTTTTTGAAAAGTTTGTTTCTGCAGCCTACTGTCTCTCACTGTCTGGGTATCTGGGCTGCGCTCCTCTATCTGTAGCTCATGGAGGAGGGTCACTGTTCTGGTGCTGTGTGGTCTGGTCACCAGATTGTCTCTGTCTGTCTGTCTGTCTGTCTGTCTCTGCAGCAACAGACAATGGTGGGGTTTTTTTGCTGCCTCCCTTATTCCTTCTATTTTAACTTTACTGCCCAGTTTTTGGGGCAGTGGAGAGCTGTTCCTCCTCCTTAGTCGTTGTCCTCCTCCTTCTTGGGTTGGTTAACCCCCTGTGGGTTCAATTCTCCCTGAGCCTCTACTGCAGCTTCTCTGTGAAGGCTCCTCTGTCCCATAAAGGCATGGAGGCGCAGCGGCAAAAGCACTAGAGCAAATCCAGGCAGTGCTCTATATGTGAGGTAGCCTTCCCAGGCTCAGCAGATGAAGAGTTGTGCTGAGCCTGCACCCAGCCATCCACCCCTAACTCCGTTAGGTCTTGGGGCAATGAGTCGGATAGGTCCCTACCCACTGAGGCAGCTGTAGCTCCAGCTGGGGAAAAATGGATCAGGAACCCCAGTGCAGAGCAGGGAGAGGTTCCAAAAGCAAGGATCCTGGCCACTTGATTCGGGGTAAATCCGAGAGGTCCTCAGCAGAAGAAAGAAGGGAAGTCCCTGGGGCCATAAATCCACCCCCCTTTCCAAGTGGGTCCTGAGCACCCTGAGGAAAGAAACCAGGCTTCTAATCAGCCCCTTCCAACCAGAAAGACTGTGACAATGAGTTACATCCCTCCCCTGTCCCAGGGGGAATGGGACCCTGTGGCCGAGGATTCTGAGACAGACTGCTGAAGAGGGTTCCAGGCCCTAGGGGAAGGTAAGCTGCAAAAGGCCTCACCAAAGCTGCATCAGAACTTCTATGCTCTCAAAGTGTGTGCAAAAAGGTTAAACAAAAAAAATGTGAAAAGCTAAAATGGGAAAGACAAAGCACAAAAAATACAGGAGAGGGGAGTCTTCCTTTTGCCCGCCAGCCCTCCTCCACTGAGGAAAGTGAGCTGTCTGGCTATGAAACCTGAGTAAGCCTCAGAGTAAATTTCTCTGTTTCAAAATCCTCCCCTGATGCTACAGTACCCCTTTGCTTCTCCTTTGAGGAAGTGATTAGGAATGAATGGAACAAGCCTGATAAGGGCCAGCATGTTAACAAGAGCAACCTTAGGACTATATAACATTCAGGAACCAAAGGGCTGTATTGCTGAGGTCGATGTTGCTGTTATGTCCCTCTCCAGGGATAAGGTTATTCCCTCAGAAGGTGAGTTCTTCCCTGAAGAGCCCACAGATAGAAAACTGGAGGCTGCTCTCAAAAAGGGCTTTGAACCCTCTTTGGTTTCTTTTAATTTATGGTATTAGCAATAATCTAACCAAACATCTTAATTTGCTCACTAAAGGGCTTTATAACTTAACTTTAAATCACAATCACCTGAAACTTACGGATATGATTTTTTTAAAAAAATCCAGGTTGGTGCTTTTTAGGTATCTTTGTAGTTGGGTAGTGGGTTTCTAAATAGCAGCTTTACTTAAATTTGAAGAACTGCTGCATTTGCACAGCACTTGGTCTTGAACATTTTTACTATTTTTTGTTTAACACTTACTGTGATAGGATTTAAAGGCCTTAATCAACTTCCCTCTGTCAGGAGCCATTAAAAGCTTACTCTGCCATAGTTAGGAAGGACCTCTGCAATTATTGTGAAGACCCTGTGATACAAACTGATTACCCAGAGTACCCAATTTATGGTATAAAATTACTCAAGAGTTCCCATCACATCCTGTCTGTGATAACATCATGTTATGATGGCAAAACTATCTTGATGCAAGTCTGTGGGTAAACCGGATTACGACCCAGAAACTAGATCAAAACATGTAATTGGATGTTGCAGAACTATTTTCTGCCAATATGGTGTATTTGCTAGTCTCCTGTTTTAAAAATAAATAAATAAAAATAATCAGAAAACGTTAAGTTTGACATAAGTCCAGGAAGAGCAGACAAGGAAAACCAAGTGGAAATGTTGCAGCACACACTATGCAGGTTTCAGAGTAGCAGCTGTGTTAGTCTGTGTCCGCAAAAAGAAAAGGAGTACTTGTGGCACCTTAGAGACTAACCAATTTATTTGAGCATAAGCTTTCGTGAGCTACGGCTCACTTCATCGGATGCATTCAGTGGAAAATACAGTGGGGAGATTTATATACATAGGGAACATGAAACAATGGGTGTTACCGTACTCACTGTAATGAGAGTGATCACTGAAGGTGAGCTATTACCAGCAGGGGGTGGGGGGACGACTACAACGGTGCGGAACCTTTTGTAGAGGTAATCAAGGTGGGCCATTTCCAGCAGTTGACAAGAATGTCTGAGGAACAGTGGAGGGTGGGGGGTATCTCATTCTCTTACATGGCATTTTTCAGTAAAACCTTTGGAGGCCATCTTTCAGGAATGCTTTAACTAGAACTAGGCATGAAGCATTTGTTTCCCTGCAAAAAAATTTTCCATGAAAATATTAATTTTTTTTCATTTTAATTAAAAAAAAAAATTCTACGGAATTTCAGATGTTAAAAACAAAAGTTATCAGTTTTCAGGGAAAAAAAAGAAATTTTCAAACAATGGAAATCCAAATAACTTTTGGTTTTTGAAGTTTTCATTTTTGATGAAAAACCTGAATTTTTCTGTCAGAAATGGATGTTTCCAATGAAAATTGTTGTTTTGATGGGAAAAGTCATTTTTCACTGAAAAACTGTTTTGAATGAAAAATTTCTCCCAGCTCTGGCTTTAACCACTTAACTCTTGAAGATCCTTGTTGCTATTGGCTTCTACTTGGAATCTTGATGTGTGTGTGTGTCTGTCTGACTTTTGGTGCTGGGTTGTTACAGTAGAATCAGATAGTAATTACAGTATTTGTTAAACCTCGTTTGTACTTGCAGGCCTAGTATGGAACAAACTTTTGCATTTAGTTAGAAAGTTTACGTGAAATTGAAAGATAAATGGGGGAAGAAATTAATAATTTAGTAAACTGGTGTATCTCATATCTATATTAAAAAAACAAAATTCTTCACTATGAAGATTTAAAAGCAGTCCTTTGAAGGTTTGGTGGTGGTAATGCTTACAGCCATGCTAGAATATTATAGGATTGGAGTGGAGAAGAGCAAGGACTTAAAATCATAGATCTTAAAAGTCTGAGGGGCCCATTCTGACCATTTAGTCTGACCTCCTGCATAATGCAGAGCATAGAACTTCACCAAGTAATTCTTGTATCAGATCCAGTAACTTCTAGTTGAACTAGATTTTTATATATTTTATATACATATTTTTTTCTTTAAATCAAGATTAGGTGGTTTTTTTTTAAGATTCCTAGTCATGGAATAAATTGTTCGAGTGGTCTTCTAACACAATACCTGTTCTGTACTATGTTAGATATTAATTGGGCCACAAGTGTCATTCTAAAACTGCTGCTTCATTATGAATTTAGTGCATGCTTGGATGATGCTTTCATTTTATTTGTTTTTGATGAAGCTTTGTGCCTCGTTTATTATAGCTGATTTAATGCAGTCTATTTTACTTTCTTTGTAAGCAATGTCAATAGAAGGCTTGTTAAATCCTAGAACTAATATTTTTAAAATAAAGTAGTTGTTGTAACTTGTTTTCTCAGAAGAGCAGTATGTGTCGGATGTTTTGAACTATATTGATCATGGAGATCCCCAGATTAGAGGAGCTACTGCCATTCTCTGTGGAACCATTGTCTACTCCATTCTCAATAAATCACGGTTTGATGTGGAAAACTGGCTAGCAAATGTCAGAAGTTCAACAGGTAACAGTTGAGTTATTTTGAGGGGGTTGTTTTGGTGCATGTAGTGAAAACATTGCCCTTATTGTTTCATTATTCTTTCTTTCTTTCAGGAAATCTCTTTTCTCTGGTAGACTGTATACCTCTCTTACAGAAAACTCTGAAAGATGAATCCTCAGTTACATGCAAACTGGCTTGTGCAGCTGTGAGGGTAAACAAAATTTCTATTGTTATTTTTTGTTTATATTACCATAGAGCCCTTGTCATGGACCAGGGTTCTGTTGTGCTAGGTGCTGTAAAAACACAGAACGAAAAGATGGTCCCAGCCCCGAAGAGCGTACAGTCAAAGTCTGAGAGGAGAAAGCACATGGATACAGACTGATGGAAGAATACAAGGAAATAATTTTGCTTAGCATGATAGGCAGTAGTTATTAATGCACCCAGTGGCCTAATCATTCTCCAATTTTTTGTAAGCATCATAGTCAAGGAGAATTCAGAAGACAATGAGAGAGCTTTGTAGGGGTTCACTGGGAGCTGCTCCCAAGCATGAGGGACAACATAAGAGAAAATTTTTTAGTAAGTGAGCAGTGGAGGCTGACATGATTAGTTGGTTGATAATAGGTGGGAGTTAACATTTGGTAGTGAAAGAAAGATTGTGGAGAGTCTTGGAAGTCAAGACAAGCAACTTACGTTTGATGCACTAAAAAGGGGGAAACCATCTTAGGGATTAAAAGAGAGGGGTGATATGGTTAAAGTGGCAAGTCAGAAGAATGATCTTTGCAGCAGCATTCTGAATGAATATAAGTGGCACAAGATTGCATTTGTCAGGGCCAGTGAAAGGGACATTGCAGTAAGCGAGATGATGAGAGCAGAGTTTTAGCTGTGTGGATGGATAGGACAGGTCCTAGCTTAGAGATGCTATGCAGAAGATTCTGCAAGATTTATACATACGCTGGATGTGGGGACCTAGAGAGAGAGAGAGGTCAGAGTCAAAGATAATCCCCACGTTTGTGGGGAAAGATTAAGAGCTCTATTTAAACCATGTTGAGCTTGAGTTGATGGCTAGACACCAATGAAGAAAAATCAGACAAGCAGAAATTTTAGGTTAGACAGATGGCGACAGGTCTGGAGTAGAGGTAATTTCTAAGTCGTCAGCATAGAGATGATAGTTGAATATGTGTTTGTGGGTCTGATTACCTAGCAATAAGGTGTGGAGGGAGAAGAGGAAGAGTACAAAGACTTTTTGGAACCCTCACAGAAAGTTGTAGAGGAGCAATGATACACTGATGGAACGATTAGAGAGGTAGGAGAATCCGGAGAGGGCAGAATCACAGAAGCCAAGGGAGGACAAGATTTCAAGAATAGGAGTATGGTTCCCTGTGTTGAAGGTGGCTGACAGATCAAGGAAAATGAGGTTGGATTACTGATTTGGAGCTTTGGCTAAGCAGAGGTCACTAGACTTTGGCGAGAGCAGTTTAATTGGAGCACAAGAAGTCACACAGGAGAGTGTCTAGGATAGAATTGGAGGAGAGGAACTCCGGTCAATGAAATGTAGTAGTTTAAATGTGTGAAAACGTTCACATTTTATGGAAGCTGGGCTCTTTACCCGGTAATCCATGATGTCTTTGTGTGTGTATGTATACAGTGGTTGCACTTAAAATTCATTCTATTTTTTAGAGATTTACTGGTTCCAGTGGCATTCCCCATTTTAAATTTAGGCAGTGTTGCTCAAAGTGTGGTGTAGAGTCTTTTAAAACAGGAAAATTTAGGGAGGTGCAGGGATGGCTGGATGTGACTTTGGACACTTAAATTTGGATAGTCCTCAATTAAGCATATTCTACTATTATAACACTTAGTCCCCTTCAGCATAAGTAATTCAAAGCACTTTACAGCTATTCATTCTCAGAGAGAAGTATATTACAGTACTTTTGTAGAATGGTAAAGTGAGGCATAGAGGTAGAAGAATCCAGAAAGTTTACATGACTTGCCCAAGAATACCTAGTGAGTCAGCGCATAACTGGGGATAAAACCAAGGAGGTATGACTCAGTCTCTTGCTTTGACATTTAAATTTACTATTACTCCTGCACGTGCGCCCCCCCGCCCGCTCTCCCCCGTAGGAATCACTTCACTAGGGAAGAGGTTTTTGAGTAGTTAGAGGTAACCCTCAAGCCCTATAGACCGTGGCCCCTCAGGTCCTGTCCTGCTGAGCCTTGAGGTCTCTTGCCAGAGTTTGGAGCCTTCAGACTTTTCTAGCAGCTGACTAAGCTCCGTGCCGAGCCCCTGTAGAGGCTTTTATTTTATTTTAATATCTCTGCCACACTGACTCTTATTTGTCTCTTTTGAGAGCTAAACGTTCCCAGCCTTTTCACTCTCTTCGTATCTAAGTTTGTTCATTCTTTGAACCATTTTCATCATACATCTCTGGATCCCTTCTATTATTCCCATGTTTTCTGAGATAGGGTACATTTAGGCCACAAAAACAGATTTTTTCAAGTTTCATGAAACCTAAAATAATATGAGTGTTTTAATTAAAATGTAAAAATAATTCTTAATTCTAGTTTGCTTAACAGTTTCCTTAGAGTTTTAGCAATAGGTTGGTTTTAGGTTTTTATATGTGTAAGCACAAAGTTTGTGCAAGAAGAGACTCTCTCTAAATCAATAAAAGGTAGCATAATTAAAAACTTGTTTCTGCCTTTTTAGCATTGCATCATGAGCTTGTGCAGTAGCAGTTATAGTGAACTAGGTTTACAGTTAATCATCGACCTCCTTACTCTGAAGAATAGTTCTTATTGGCTGGTAAGGACAGAGCTTCTGGAAACTCTTGCTGAGATAGATTTCCGGTAAGTGTGCATATTTCAATAAATTGTATTGTGGCTGTGCATACAGTACCTTGTATGGGGGACCTAGCTTGTGAATTGAAGTTTCAATAGCTTGAAAAATTAATGAACCTCTTATAAAACAAATCCTCAAGACTGACAAGAAAGCTGCCATTAACATCAGAGATTACAGGATTGGGCACATTGGCAACTTCTGTGTGTTCTTTTAATCTGCTTGAATCTGTCTTCTAAGAAACTGTGAACAGATAGATATGACCCAGTGTTCAAAATAACTGGGGACTCCTGTGAAATCTATTGGAGTCTCAGATATGCAGCACAATTTTTAAGCTCCTTCTGTTAGTCTTTTGTCAACTATTTCCCACTTTTCACTTATTCCAAAACACTGTTTGGGTAAATAATACTGCACTTATGCCTGTGCTTTTACATCCCCTTACTCTCCAAAGGCTTTTTGAGATAGAAGTCTTATTTTAAAAAATAAATTAATAAAAAATTGCCCTAGGTCAGCATGTTGGAAACTTTAGAATGTTGTTTCAATATATTGTCTCTTGAAACAGATTAACTAAAATGTGCTAATTCTGACTTTTTTGCCTAAATTAATAAAAGTAAATTTTAATTCTTTTAAAAATTAATTACATTGTGTAATACTTAAGAAAAATTCTTGTGACTTTAATGATGGTTAGTAACGTGGTCTGCCTTTGTCCGTTTTACCTATTAAGATTAGTCAGCTTTTTGGAAGGAAAAGCAGACAACTTGCACAGAGGTGTTCATCATTATACTGGGGTAAGAAGCATTGTTCCCTCTAATTTTTCCACCCATATGCGGAATGAATTTTGTTATGTGCGCCGACATGGAGGTGATGTGTGACACACCACCTCCATATTGGTGGACATAACAAAATTCATGTGGTGGGGGTGGGGCCAAAGGGTTCGGGGTGTAGGAAGGGGCTCAGGGCTGGGGCGGAGGGTGGGAGTGCAGGGATGTGAGGGCTCTGGCTGGGGGTGTGCACTCTTGGTTGGGGCCAGCGATGAGGGGCTCAGGGCTGGGGCAGAGGGTTGGGTGTAGGGTCTAGGGTGGGACCAGGGATGAGGGGCTCAGGGCTGGGACAGAGGGTTGGAGTGCGGGCTCTAGCATGGGGCTGGGGCAGAGGGTTGGGTGCAGTGGGAGAGGGCTTTGCCTGGGGCTGTGGGCTCTGGGGTGGGGCTGAGGATGAGGCATTTGGGGTGCAGGAGGGTGCTCCAGGGCTGTGACGGGGGGAGAGGATTCTCCCCAGCTCTCTCTCCCCACAGCAGCACTTGGGCTTAGTGGGAGAGGCGTCACTCCCCTCCGGGGCTGGGGCTGCAGGATAGGCGCCCCTCCTCTGGCCGTGGCAGAATTGGGACCGGTGTAGGGGGGCTATGGTACATCCGAGCTGCCTCAGCCGCTGCTGAGTTCGGGCCGAGGTACGGGTGTCCCTCCCCTATCTACAGCAGGTGCCCTGGCAGGTTTCCTGAGCACCCGCGCAGTGCTAAATAGGCTGCTGCGTGCCCATGTGGCAGCGCACCTTAAAGGGAATTTAGGTAAGAATCCTGTCTTTTGTATATATCATATCAAAGCATTATGGTTGGGGGTTAAGGCACTGATCCAGTAAAACACTTTGTTGCATGATTAATTTTAATCAGGTGCTTAAGACCTGCTGAAGCCAATGGTTCATGCACGTGCTTTGCTGAATCATGGCCTAATTCTTAGTACTGAGCGTAAAGTTCCTTTGCTACTGAAATACAGAGCTTTATAGTATGATTTTAAAAAGTTATAATCAGATTATTTCCCTAGGTAAATAAACAGTTTGTTCAGCAATGTAGAAGTAAAACTGTTATATTGGTAACTTCTGTCTGCAAAGGAAACATACTTTTACATGTTGGCTCTACAAAATACATCTTTAATAATCTGTAAAGTTCGTCAGAGCAATTAAAATGTGCTATGATGTTTCATCTTTGCTTATACTAATCTATTCCCATAGCTATTAAAACTTCAGGACAGAGTGCTCAACAGTGTTGTAATTTACCTTCTTGGTGATGAAGACCCCAGAGTGAGACACATAGCTGCAGCTTCTTTGATGAGGTATAAGCTAAAACAAAGGTTTTTAATAATATGCTAGCCTAATACACCATGTACCTGCAACTAAATAATTCTTACCACTTACTTAACACTCTACATTTTAATCCTTGGTTTTTTTATATATATATATCTCTATACACACACACATACACTACTTGTGATGGAAGGAATACATTATTTCTGAATCACTTTTTGTTTTGAATTATCACACAGTGCTTTCCATTTTTTAAAGCATTGCATAAACATTTAATCGTCACAATACTCCTGAGGTGTTAATTCTGCGCCAAAAAATTCTGCACACAGTATTTTAAAATTCTGCATATTTTATTTATCATAATAACACTCTATAATCACACTAGTTTCAATTATTTTGGTAATTTATTTCAAAATATCTTACAGTATCTACGTCTGTATTGTTACAGACACAAAAAACTCCCCCAGAAGCAGAGAGTTAAAGAAACCCCTATGACAACCCCGTTCCTGTCCCTGTCCCATTGCCTTCAGAGCCCAGCTGTGGGGCCAGACTCCCCCCCACCCCCTTCCTCCCGAGCCCAATTGCGGATTGCCCCCACAGCCCAGACACTTGCACCCCTTCCTCCCTCAGAGCCCAGCTGTGGGGCGCTCCCCAGCTCAGACACTTGCACCTCCTCCCCACCAGAGCCTAGCTGTGGCCCTCTCCGCCCCCCGCCACCTCCCAGCCCAGACACACTTACCCCATCCTCCCCCAGACCCCAGGGATCCGGAGGGAGAAATAGCCTGATACTGGGTACCAGGCTTGTATGGAGTTGCCTGAACTTTGCTTCCTTACTTCAGGGCATGCTGGGAACTGCAACTGCTGGGACCATCCAGCTCCCTCTTCTTCCCCCTCCCCCCAGCAGCGTCTTCTATTCGGAGCTGGGAAGCTGGGCTCTGCTGGGTTCAGCGGCCGCTAGTGGCAGCCAGCAGCCCATTTCTGTGAGGGGGGGAAAAGGAAATTTTGCGCAGAACATTAATTCTGCACAAATTCTGCATTACGCAGTGGTACAGAATTCCCCCGGGCGTAAGGTGTATTATCTCCACTGTACGGATGAGGAAACTGTGACTCCAGTAAGTTGTGATTTATTCAATGACATGGAGGGAGTTGGTGGTTAAGCTTGGACTAAAGTTCAGGTACTGTACTGATTTTTCAGTCTTGTGAAAGGAATTATAGCAGCCAATCCTGTAGCAGATCATGTATGGCTACTATATTCAAGAATGGCATTTGGGAATGAAGGAGTTACATGATTAATCCCTGGGGTGCCACTCTTCAGTATCTCCCATGTCTATGTCTGATTCAGTGGTGTAGCACATAAGCTAGTGTCACAAAAGACTGTTTGTCTGCCTTTGTCTTTTGAATGAAGGGAAAGTTGCCAGAATAGTGGGTGACAATGGAGAGGACAGGGATTGGGAAAGAATTGTTGTCAGAAGTTGAAGTGGTTTATACAAGCCTGCAAAAGAGAGATCCTCAAAATCCAGGGTGAACAATCAGGAAGTATTGGGTTATCCTGTCACTAAATTATATTTTCTAGTGCTTTTAAATTCCATCTATGTTAACAAAAATGAATTGTAACATCCCACTATAGTTTACACAAGAAATCTGACTCAACATTCAGTTTTCAGTGCACTACTGTTTTTCTAACATGGTAAAATTAGTCAGCTGACTTGCCAGAGTGCGTGTATGTGTCACTCTGTGAATTATTTGGAGTCGGAAGCTAAAGATCTTCTTGGCATGTGTTCTCACTCTGGAAGTGAGATCAGTCTTAGAGAGGGAAAAAGGCAGGGGAAGGAAATTGTTTGTTACTCAGCACCAATCACTGCTGCAGATATTTTTAAATTACTTTGTTTCCAGTGTAAATCTATTATATTCCTGACTGGAATGCTAGTGGCCACAATAGAGGACAGTGAGGGTAAAGGGTAAAATTGGAAAAGAGGGTGGTCTTCAAGTCTCCAGTAAGGATATAAATGATTCCTTTGAGGTAAATGTTTGAGGAGAAGGTGTGAGTTTGAGTTTAGAGTAACAATTGTCATTTTAAAAATCAACACAGATTTACCCACGTCTGCCTAAATTGTATATTAGATCAGTTTTTGTGATATCTATCTTTTTAAAAAGGGATTTGCTTACTATTTTACCTGTTTTCTGCTTTATTTAAGACTTGTTCCAAAGCTGTTTTATAATTGTGACCAAGGACAGGCTGATCCAGTAGTGGCAGTGGCAAGAGACCAAAGCAGTGTCTACTTGAAACTCCTAATGCATGAGACTCAGCCTCCATCTCACTTCGCAGTGAGCACTATCACCAGGTACAGTATTTGCAGAATTGCATTTGCCTTGCTCTAGTTAAAGAAACACTGGCCACAGTTAAGTGTGTAAATTCTGCTAAGTGCTCTGTTGTTGCCACAAAGACTTAAGCATGTGCTTAATTTTATGCACTGTGAGTATCTTCATTTACTTCAGTATCTCTTTTCAGGATTGAGGTCTTAGGCTTGATTTTTTTTCAAGGGTGCAGACCCTTTAGAGTCAATCAGAGCTGCGAATCTTCAGCACTTTGAAAATTAAGCCTTTTATACATAAGAGACTAAAATTAGCATCAAAACTTAGAAGATTTTATCCACTGCAGTGATGATTTAAAAAAAATCTTCCCTTTGCTCCTAATCCATTAGAATTGTTAAAAGTTAATACTAGAAATCTAATTATTCGTCAGTCATTTTTGCTGTTTGTTTACATTTTGCACTTCATTTAGCTTGAGCTGTGAAATTAGACCGGTCTATTTAGTGAACTGAACCTTTAGTTTTCATCCACAAGCACATTGCTGTTGTGCCTGGGATGCTAACGGGTTGTGAGTTCAGTCCCTGAGGGGGCCATTTAGGGATCTGGGGCAAAAATTGGGGATTGGTCCTGCTTTGAGCAGGGGGTTGGACTAGATGACCTCCTGAGGTCCCTTCCAACCCTTATATTCTATGATTCTAACACCAGAAGGAAATTAAGTAAATTGTTTTAATTAAAATTTAAAAATAATTCTTAATTCTACTCATATTATTGTAGGTTTCATGAAACTTGAAAAATCTGTTTTTGTGGCCTAAATGTACTGGTCACCCTATCTCAAAAAAATGGGAATAATAGAAGGGATCCAGAGATGTATGATGAAAATGGTTAGAAGAATGAACAAACTTAGATACAAAGAGAGTGAAAAGGCTGGGAATGTTTAGCTTTCAAAAGAGACAAAGAAGAGGCAGTGTGGCAGAGGTATTAAAATAAGGAATGGCATAAGATAATCTGGAGCACCCAATGTCACATCTGTCTTTCATTTAACCTTACTGCCATTGGACACTCAATGAAAGTGAAAGGTAATACATTTAAAACTGATAAAAGGGAATACTTTTTAACACAAAATTCAAATCTGTGAAACTCATTACTCCATGGCAGTGGCATTTGATATTAATGAAACCACCCATAAGTAAATTAGTATATGTTTTTAAAAAGGGATATAAACATCATGTTTCAAGACATAATTCAACCATCAACTGATGAGATCAGGAAGAAACTTTCTGCATTGGGAGGATGGTAATTCCATAAATGGCACAATAGGTTTTCCGAAAACTTTTCTGAAGCATCAGGCTCTGATCAGTCTCTGACAAAATACTGAATTATATGGATCACCGTTCTCATTAGGTAAGGCAGCTCCCATGAATTGCTGTCTTTTTTTGTATATGACCTGTTCATATATACCAAATCAATCCCTTTTTTCTTGTCATTCTGTCTATTAAAATAATTTGTGTTTTCAAGTGCATCTCTTTTCCCTCTTACATTTAAAATCAAACCTCTTATATATAATGGAATAATACAAAATAAGTCAAATGTATTCTAATCTGGAGGAAAAGGTTTTTCGTCCTTAAAACTATTGCGTGTTGTGTTAACGTAGTAGGGTGTTTTGCTGCATTGGATCTTTCTTCTGTTTAAACTTTAAGTGATAGTTATTTTAATTCTATGCTTATATTATTTCCTCCAACATTAAAGTTTACCAAATGCTATGAAATTAAACATTCAATGATGAAAGATGTAATCTCATATAATGAGGTGCAAACTGTGCTTTATGAAAGAGCATTTTTTTTATTTTACATGAGTATATTAGACTGATTAAAGCATGGTAATATTCTTAAAAGGGTCTATAAAATGAAATTTTGAGTGGTTCTTTGTGTGATTTCCCATGGCAATTCCACTGTAGATGTGTGTGTGCCTCGTGCAAAGATGTCAGATTTTTTTTTCCCACCTCAGCAGTATCTGTCAGCCTGGCTTGAGTGCCCTCTGCTGCCACAAGCGCTGTGTGCTGGTATAAGAGAGTTGTCCCCAACTTCCCCCTCCCCTTCGTTCTTACTGCCAGTGATGGTTGTCGGAGCAATCTCAGACTTGTTTATTCGGTTGCATTTCTCACTCATCATAAATAGTTGTTATTTATTGTTAGTTGTTAGTTTCTCAAGTGAATTAGTGTTAGTTAGTTTCTGTTTGTGTCCTTTTGGATCATTTCTTTTCATTCAGTACTGGGCTGACATTAGTGACAAGTGTCACATCTGCAAAGGCTTCAAACCACAGTAAGGATAGAGCAGCGAAACGCAAGTGCTTGCTTATGGAAGCAGTACCTCAACCCTCCAGCTGAGACAGTGCGAGAGGAGAGTGCCCCAAATACTTCACCATCTGTACACAGCGCTCCATCACATGTATCTTCAGCTCTGTGGTCCTGATCCTTGGTACTGTAGAAGAGACCCAGACCTTCCTCAGGTTCAGTATCTTGTTCTTCCACATTGGTGTTGAGATGAGATAGGGGCAAGGACTCTAAGCATGTAGCAGAGAGAGCTGCGCCAGGAGCCTCGCCTATTAAGAGGGGCTTGATGCCTCTGGGCCTGCGCTAGGTCCGTGAGGCTGTTCCCTAAGAAGTATTTGAGGAGCCAACGGTCGATGCTGTTCCCATCTACGCAAGAGGCATATGCAGTGTCTCGGTGCAGGTTTCACCAGCACTGGAAACCATCCAACTGCTTCCTGCACGTACGGCTCAACCCTCACCGCATCGAGAACCCCCCAGTACCACTATCTAGTCCTCTTCTCAAATCAGTTCTATCAAGAGGGAAGCTCCCTTTCTTCCTTTAGTATTGCCATCCCCAGGTTCAGGTTACCTCTTTCTGGTAGAGTCAGCATCAGTGTCTCCATTATGTGAAGCTTCTGACTGCTCGGACTCGGAAGTGCAACCCTCTGTATCTCAGCTGGGGCACAGTGCACTTACCTTCCTTCAAGATCGTCAGGGCCATGAATAATGCAGCAACCCAAACATTGGCCTTTCCCTAAAGAGCAATGGCCTGGATAAGGATGGGTCCTGGGTCCATACCAGTAGCCACTCTGGGCTGCATGGGGCATCCCTCTTCCAGTCAGGACCTCATTTCAACCATCTCGTCAATTTTGGGGACTGCATCAGATGTGACAGTACCAGGAACATTGTTCCCCAATATCTGATGTTGAAATGGGTACTGGGCCCCAAGAGCATCTCTCCAGTGTCCAGTATTCTGATTGGTCCTGGCCAACCAGCCTTCTTGGGTAGCTTCTCCACCACAGATTATGGGGTTGCCACCACCTCAAATGCTGGCTGCATCCTTGTCTTTGTCACCAGATGAAGCAGTTGATACAGTGGGAGATTGATCTCCTCCGAAGACCACAGGACCCACTGAAACTGGTTTCAGTTTTGGCACTGAAGAATACTCACAAGTTGATGGACATTCTAGTATTTGCCACCCTTTCTAAGATTGATCTGCCAGTCAATGAAGCAGTCGTGGAACTGGTCAAGACTCTGTGGCAGACACCCTCTTCCCTGGCTCTTACAGTGAAATGAGCTGACCAGAGATATTTTGTTCCCTCTAAAGGGTATACACATATTTTCTATCACCAGCTCCGTGTTCTGTTTTAGTAGGAGTTGCTAATGAGTGGGAAAGGCAGGGTTACCAAGCCTCCACAGGTAAGAGCAAAGACTAGACTCGTTTGGTCATAAACTTTATTCCTC
Source organism: Natator depressus (assembly GCF_965152275.1). Classification (NCBI taxonomy): domain Eukaryota; kingdom Metazoa; phylum Chordata; order Testudines; family Cheloniidae; genus Natator; species Natator depressus. The sequence goes on along the minus strand of NC_134237.1, from coordinate 120,897,206 downwards.
AGGAGGCTTGCAGTTTGGGATTGCAAACCAGCAGGCGCTCCTGAGTCGATAAGAATACATTCTCTGGGAGAACATTGCTAAATTGAGGACAAATTACCAGAGGATTTCAAGCAAGAGTTCTCCGTGGTGGAGGAGAAGGGCTAACTAGTCGCTGAGACTGCCGTCCAGGACAGTCTGGATAGTGAAGATTCGGCAGTGCCAGGAGAAGGTGGTCATGATTACAGTCCTCTGGATTACCCACAGAAGTACAGCAGACCATACAGAACCTTCTGTTTGAAGGCCTTACCCTGTTCTCTGAGGGAAATGACAGGCTTCAAAGTCTTTAAGATTCCAGGGCAACAGTGACCACTCCAGTGACTAAAAGAAAGCATTTTCATCAACAACAACCCTTATGATACCATAGCGTTGGTGTCCCCAAGATCTGCCTAGGAAAAAGAGAAGGAGCTATAAAAGGCGCCCTCCTCTTCAGTGTCAGTGAGCTCATCCCATCCAGCTACCTCTTCCAGGCAGGCATTTTGATGGGGTTGTCGAGGACTGTATACCAGTCTCCTCACTTCTGTCCCACCTTTTTTGTTTTCCAATTTTTTTTGTCCTGATTCCTAGGTGCCAGGACGCACACAACATCAGAGCAGAGGGTCTTAAGCACAGTGGAACAGGTGTGTGCCATGCAATGTACTTCAGACTCCCTTTCCCCCCCCTCGTCTCTGTTCAGGAACCACTTTCATAAGACTACCCCTCAGCAGGAGGTCCAGTCTCTTCTCCAGACAGGGGCCAGAGAGGAAGTACTGTTGGACCTTAGGAGAAAAGGCTTCTATTCATGTTACTTCTTGATCCCCAAGACAAAAGGAGGTCTCAGGCCCATATTAGCTCTAAGGGAGTTGAACAAATTCCTGAACAAAGTAAAACTTCACATGGTTACCCTAGCATCAATTATCCCTTCCCTGGGACCAGGAGACTGGGACAAGGAGCGCCAAGATCAGCTCTGTACACTGCAGCCCAGTATGGCTGGGGTTGGTTAATTTCAGCCGAGCCTCCCTTTCTTCCAGCCTGGATTTGAGCCAGTAGGTTAGTAAAAGGGAGAGCCAGAGCCGGGGAAGAAGACATTTGCCTGACCTGAGCTCGGCGCTGCAGGGAGCCAAGAAAGTAGATTTAAAACCAAAAATCAGCTAGCAGGACCCCTTTCCAATCACCCAGCTTCCAGGGTTTGATTTCTGAAAACAGCTGTGTAGCTAACCCCAGGCCAAGCTCGGGGAAGGAGTAAAGGGGAGCTGAAATCAAGCCAACTTCACCTTTGATCCTGTAGTACGGGCTTCATCCCTTGAGGCATGGTGCTCCGTGCCCCATTGGGCACATGGCCCTGTCTCATCCCACCCCACCTTTTATCCGTGTGGCTCTCCTCACCGACTAACCTGCCTCCCCCACCCTGCCCACTTCATTAACCATCTTTCCCTGCATCATAGGGTGCACTGTCTACTATGGAACAGTGAGAGAGAACACATTTGGGCAAAAAGAAACCCTGGCTAATGTGCTGCTCTCTCCAAAGTGCCCCTGGCTTTCGCTAAGTATCTTATTAGCTTCCACAAACTTCTTTTCCTTGCCTGCAGATTATGGTGATCGAAGCCCAAGAAGCCCAGGAATGCAATTTCTTCCGAGGACATGCTCAGTTGAGAAGTAATGACATTGACTTAGTGTGCAAAAGAATGTAGTAAGAAGAGCATGGAATGGATTTGATTAACTCTGTTGAGCTACTTGTGAATGATATTATATATATGTACATATAATTGTTTGGAATATTTGTTTAGTGACTTTTTTTATTCCTTTTGAGTGCTTAAACAGCTACATCTCGCGAATAGTTGACACTGTCAGTTCACAATGCTTCCCTTCAGCCTGGCAGGTGCTCATTGGGTATTCACAAATTGCTTGGCGGTGGTAGCAGCTCATCTTTGAAAATTAGGTATCTGTCTTCTCCATACCTGGATGACTAGTTGATCAGAGGCTGATCAGAATCGCTGGTCATTTCTAGGATATCCACCCCTTTATCCATATTCAATTCTCTGGGGCTCCTAGTGAATCGAGAAAAATCAATATTGAAACCTGTATAGACAATCGAATTCATTGGAACAGTCCTCATCTCTACAGAGGCCAGAGCTTTTCTACCACAAAACAAGTTTGAAAGCATTTGAGATCTAGGATTTCCAATGAAAGCTTGTTCGCTCACAACAGCACACGTGTCTCAGGCTGCTGGATTACATGGAAACATGTACTTACACAGTGCAAAATGCCAGACTGCAGTTCAGTAAGCTGCAAGCATGGCTAACATAAGTATATGCCCCGAGTTGTCACCATTTGGACAAGTGGTACTAGTGCCAGAGCTAGTCTTGGTGTTTCTAGTCTGGTGGATAGATCCTCTAAAAGTGTGCATGGGCATTCCCTCCCTTCCCACACTACCAATACTCACTCTAGTCATGGACACATCATCTTTAGGTTGGGGAGCTCACATTGGGTCCCTGAAGACACAAGGTCTTTGGTCATCTCAAGACCTAGAAACTCACATAAATGTGAGGGAGTTAAGAGCAGTACATCTGCCTGTTCAATCTTCCTTCCCCACAGAGCGGGGAAAAATATCTTAGAGGAAACTGGATTGCCCTATCATTTACACCATCATCTGTCAGTCCAGAGATGATGCCAGTTTTGGACGGGTGATCCTGCAATCACTGTTCAGATAGACTCCGAATCCACCTCCTCTGCCACTTGCTTGTGAGTCACCTATAGTGGAATTCTGATGTGGAATCACTCAAAGAAGAAACGGTTACCTATCTTTCTGTACCTGTGGTTCTTCAAGATGTCCATTTCACAACCTGCCCACCTTCACTTCTGTATTGGAGTCACAATGGCACAAAGGAACTGAGGGGGATGTGGGGTGGCTCCCCCTCTTAGACCACCAGACAGTGAGACTCATCAAGCCCTCGGATTGCTGCCCCTTCCTGCTTCTCCACGTGGGCACTAATGATACTGCCAAGAATGACCTTGAGCAGATCACTTCAGACTACGTGGCTCTGGGAAGAAGGATAAAGGAGTTTGAGGCACAAGTGGTGGTCTCGTCCATCCTCCCTGTGGAAGGAAAAGGCCCGGGTAGAGACCGTCGATTCATGGAAATCAACAAATGGCTACACAGGTGGTGTCGGAGAGAAGGCTTTGGATTCTTTGACCATGGGATGGTGTTCCAAGGAGGAGGAGTGCTAGGCAGAGACGGGCTCCACCTAACAAAGAGAGGGAAGAGCATCTTCGCAAGCAGGCTGGCTAACCTAGTGAGGAGGGCTTTAAACTAGGTTCACCGGGGGAAGGAGAGCAAAGCCCTGAGGTAAGTGGGGAAGGGGGATACCGGGAGGAAGCACGAGCAGGAGCGTGTGAGAGGGGAGGGCTCCTGCCTCATACTGAGAGAGAGGGACGATCAATGAGTTACCTTAAGTGCCTATACACAAATACAAGAAGCTTGGGAAACAAGCAGGGAGAACTGGAAGTCCTGGCCCAGTCAAGGAATTATGATGTGATTGGAATAACAGAGACTTGGTGGGATAACTCACATGATTGGAGTACTGTCATGGATGGACAGGCAGGGCAGAAAAGGTGGGGGAGTTGCATTGTATGTAAGAGAGCAGTATGACTGCTCAGAGCTCCGGTATGAAACTGCAGAAAAACCTGAGTGTCTCTGGATTAAGTTAAGAACTGTGAGCAACAAGGGTGATCTAATGGTGGGAGTCTGCTATAGACCACCGGACCGGGGGGATGAGGTGTACGAGGCTTTCTTCCGGCAACTAACGGAAGTTACTAAATCACAGGCCCTGGTTCTCATGGGAAACTTCAATCACCCTGATATTTGCTAGGAGAGCAATACAGAGGTGCACAGACAATCCAGGAAATGTAGGAGACAATTTCCTGGTGCAAGTGCTGGAGGAACCAACAAGGGGCAGAGCTCTTCTTGACCTGCTGCTCACAAACCGGGAAGAATTGTAGGGGAAGCAAAAGTGGATGGGAACCTGGGAGGCAGTGACCATGAGATGGTCAAGTTCAGGATCCTGACAACAAGGAAGAAAGGAGAGCAGCAGAATACGGACCCTGCACTTCAGAAAAGCAGACTTTGACTCCCTCAGGGAACTGATGGGCAGCATCCCCTGGGAGAATAACATGAGGGGGAAAGGAGTCCAGGAGAGCTGGCTGTATTTTAAAGAATCCTTATTGAGGTTACAGGGACAAACCATCCTGATGTGTAGAAAGAATAGTAAATATGGCAGGCGACCAGCTTGCCTTAACAGTGAAATCCTTGCTGATCTTAAACACAAAAAAGCTTACAAGAAGTGGATGATTGGACAAATGACCAGGGAGGAGTATAAAAATATTGTTCAGGCATACAGGAGTGAAATCAGGAAGGCCAAATCACACTTGGAGTTGCAGCTAGCAAGAGATGTTAAGAGTAACAAGAAGGGTTTCTTCAGGTATGTTAGCAACAAGAAGAAAGCCAAGGAGAGTGTGGGCCCCTTATTGAATGAGGGAGGCAACCTAGTGACAGAGGATGTGGAAAAAGCTAATGTACTCAATGCTTTTTTTGCCTCTGTCTTCACGAACAAGGTCAGCTCCCAGACTACTGCACTGGGCAGCACAGCATGGGGAGGAGGTGGCCAGCCCTCTGTGAAGAAAGAAGTGGTTCTGGACGATCTAGAAAAGCTGGACGAGCACAAGTCAATGGGGCCGGATGCACTGCATCTGAGAGTGCTAAAGGAGTTGGTGGATGTGATTGCAGAGCCATTGGCCATTCTTTGAAAACTCATGGTGATCAGGGGAGCTCCTGGACGACTGGGAAAAGGCTAATGTAGTGCCCATCTTTTAAAAAAGGAAGGAGGAGGATCTGGAGAACTACAGGCCAGTCAGCCTCACGTCAGTTCCTGGAAAAGTCATGGAGCAGGTCCTTAAGGAACCAATTCTGAAGCACTTAGAGGAGAGGAAAGTGATCAGGAACAGTCAGCATGGATTCACAAAGGGCAAGTCATGCCTGACTAACCTAATGGCCTCCTATGACGAGATAACTGGCTCTGTGGATGAGGGGAAAGCAGTGGACGTGTTATTCCTCAACTTTAGCAAAGCTTTTGACGCGGTCTCCCACAGTATTCTTGCCCGCAAATTAAAGTAGTATGGGTGAAGGAATGGACTACAAGGTGGATAGAAAGTTGGCTAGATCATCGGGCTCAACAGGTAGTGATCAATGGCTCCATGTCTAGTTGGCAGCCGGTATCAAGTGGAGTGCCCCAACGGTCGGTCCTGGGGCCGGTTTTATTCAGTATCTTCATTAATGATCTGGAGGATGCGTGGATTGCACCCTCAGCAAGTTTGCAGATGACACTAAACTGGAAGGAGAGGTAGATACTCTGGAGGGTAGGGATAGCATACAGAGGGCCCTAGACAAATTGGAGGATTGGGCCAAAAGAAATCTGATGAGGTTCAACAAGGACAAGTGCAGAGTCCTGCACTTAGGACGGAAGAATCCCATACATCGCTACAGACTAGCCATTCGGTCCCTAGGCAGCAGTTCTGCAGAAAAGGACCTAGGGGTGACAGTGGACGAGAAGCTGGATATGAGTCACCAGTGTGCTGCTGTTGCCAAGAAGGCCAGTGGCATTTTGGGCTGTATAAATAGGGGCATTGCCAGCAGATCGAGGGACATGATCGTCCCCCTCTGTTCGACATCGGTGAGGCCTCATCTGGAGTACTGTGTCCAGTTTTGGGCCCCACACTACAAGAAGGATGTGAAAAAATTGGAAAGCGTCCAGCGGAGGGCAACAAAAATGATTAGGGGACTGGAACACATGACTTATGAGGAGAGGCTGAGGGAACTGGGATTGTTTAGTCTACGGAAGAGAAGAATGAGGGGGGATTTGATAGCTGCTTTCAACTACCTGAAAGGGGGTTCCAAAGAGGATGGATCTAGACTGTTCTTAGAGGTAGCAGATGACAGAACGAGGAGTAATGGTCTCAAGTTGCAGTGGGGGAGGTTTAGGTTGGATATTAGGAAAAACTTTTTCACTAGGAGGGTGGTGAAACACTGGAATGCGTTACCTAGGGAGGTGGTGGAATCTCCTTCCTTTGAGATCAGGCTTGACAAAGCCCTGGCTGGGATGATTTAGTTGGGGATTGGTCCTGCTTTGAGCAGGGAGTTGGACTAGATGACCTCCTGAGGTCCCTTCCAACCCTGATATTCTATGATTCTATGAATGGTGACAGTGCATGCTCAAATCACCCTTACATGTACCGCTGTGGGGGGGGGGGGGGGGGAGAATCTGATATCTGTGTACTAGGCATACACACACCTGCAGTCGAATGGACATGTGCAACACATTTTCAAGAAAAACAGTTACAGAAAGGTAGGTAACTGTCTCTTTCCATATTCTTGATGCCTAGATCAGCAAATCAATCTGGGAATTCTGCCTCTGTCATCACCACCAGCAATGAGTCAGCTAGGCAGAAAAAAATCCAGTTTGTGCTCTCATAGCTATGAGCATTCAAAATCAATCAGTCAACCAAACATTTGTTGGTGAAGTAGGAAACGGATCTTATTTAACATGTCTACACTCACATTGCCTTTCACTTAAGGTGCTGCATTTTACAATCATTTTTATCATCTTTCTTATACTTCAAAACAAAAACTGATGTAAAAATGTAAATCCATTTTGTACATTTCCAAGGATGGGAGAAGCCGCCTGCATTACATGATTCAATATTAGTTAAAGTATTTCATTATAACCTCAAACTCTCCCTTTATAAAACATGAGGATCAGAATGACTTAGAAGTGAATTATTGTATTTAAGGTTTTTAATTTTTAATATGATAGTGTGTCCCCCATTACTCTCCCTTACTGCCAACTATGTTCTTAATAATATACCTTTCCAGTTTCTCTTGAGTCTGGAGACAGCCTGAGCCATACAGTTATAAGAGCCTACTGTGTGGATTAAGTTGCAGGGTTCAGGTCTTAGGTTGTAAACTCTTTGAGGGTAGGGACTTGATTATCTTATTTGTAAAATGTCATGTGTGCACAGTGCTACAGAAACAATAAAGCTAAAACAAATTAAGAAATAGGATAAAATACAGATTGTAAAGCTTTTAATAGCCTTTTCATTTAATACTCCAAGGAAGCAATTTCACTACTTTGTGGTCTGAAACAGTTAGATATGTTTAAGCAGAAACTAAGAGCCAATGCTAGAAGGGTGATAACTTACAAAGAGCTTAGTTAGGTATTGAAAACCAGTCTGTTGCTATGCACTGGCAGTGCAATGAGATCAGCTATTAAAAAAAAAAAAACTGCTTTAGTGCATCCATCAGTAATACCATTAGAGCTTGTAGTTTAAAATGTAATTCTATAAAGATGAAGTTAATTGGGATTTAGAACGTGGGTATGATTGTGTTGCATTTCATTGTTTGATCTTGTTTGTTAATATCTGGTGGACATTTAGTGCAGTTTATCTCCTCAGCCATCATTCACGTTTAATTTTAACGATTTTTAACAAGATACTGTTTGACTTTTATATACTCATGTTTTAGTTAGTTAATTATGTTTGATTCAGAACTTACAGGGGTTACAACATGGTGCAAAGTCCAACAGATGTCACTATGGAAAACAACCTTTCCAGGATTATCTCAGCAGTTTCCCAGGCATTGACAACATCAACTACAAGAGCACTTACAGTGAGTATTTTTATAATCTATAAATAATATACTTTTAATAAAGGGCTATATATAAATAAATTCAGTACTTTCTTGCTGTATGTATGTGCCTTTAGTGTCATATAGCATGTAATGAAGAAATCTTAATGATGGAAATACAGTATATTTTGCTGCTATCTGCTATACTGTTAACATTGTACCATCTTCCTTAATTTTTTCAGTTTGGCTGCTGTGAAGCTTTGTGTCTTCTCTCCACAACATTTCCAGTCTGCACATGGACTGTAGGATGGCACTGTGGGTATGTTTCTTCATCCAGTATACAAGCTTCTAGAATTCATAGATATTAAGGTCAGAAGGGACCATTATGATCAACTCGTCTGACCTCCTGCACAATGCAGGCCACAGAATCTCACCCACCCACTCGTGCGATAAACCTCTCACCTATGTCTGAGCTATTGAAGTCTTCAAATCATGGTTTAAAGACTTCAAGGAGCAGAGAATCCTCCAGCAAGTGACCCGTGCCCCATGGTACAGAGGAAGGTGAAAAACCCCCAGGGCCTCTTCCAGTCTGCCCTGGAGGAAAATTCCTTCCCGACCCCAAATATGGCAATGAGCTGAACCCTGAGCATGCGGGCAAGATTCACCAGCCAGATAACCACAAGAATTCTCTGTAGTAACTCAGATCCCACTCCATCTAACATCCCATCAGAGGCCATTTGGCCTATTTATCATGAATATTTAAAGATCAATTAATTGCCAAAATCATGTTATCCCATCATACCATCCCCTCCATAAACTTACTGAGTTTAATCTTGAAGCCAAATAGGATGTTTGCGCCCACTGCTTCCCTTGGAAGGCTATTCCAGAACTTCACTCCTCTGATGGTGAGAAACCTTCATCTAATTTCAAGTCTAAACTTCCCGATGGCCAGTTTATATCCATTTGTTCTTGTGTCCACATTGGTACTGAGCTTAAATAATTCCTCTCCGATATTTATCCCTCTGATATATTTATAGAGAGCAATCCCCTCAACCTTCTTTTATTTAGGCTAAACAAGCCAAGCTCTTTGAGTCTCCCTTCATAAGGCAGGTTTTCCATTCCTCGGATCATCCGAGTAGCCCTTCTCTGTACCTGTTCCAGTTTGAATTCGTCCTCAAACGTGGGAGACCAGAACTGCACACAGTATTCTAAGTGAGGTCTTAGCAGTGCCTTATATAACGGTACTAACACCTCCTTATCTCTACTGGAAATACCTCGCCTAATGTATCCAAAGACCTCATTAGCTTTTTTCACAGCCATATCACATTGGCGGCTCATAGTTATCCTGTGGTCAACCAATACTCCAAGGTCCTTCTCCTCCTCCATTACTTCAAATTGATGCGTCCCCAGCTTATAACTAAAATTCTTGTTATTAGCAAAGCCCTCTAGTTCCTTGCTGATTCCTCCCATCTTCCACTCCCGTATGCTTTCTGCTTTTTTTTAATCCCTCTCTGAGATACTTGCTCATCCAGCTTGGTTAACAAAAACAGAAGACACTCATTCAGGTATCAGAAACCCTGCTTTAATTATTTCCCATTAAGCCTCACTTAGCAGTTGTTTAAAGATTTCATTCAGACAGGTCTAAAATTATTAGGCTCATCACAGGCTGGCATTGAACCAAATAACAGCACTTTCCACAATCTTAAATAATACAGTCCAAATTCTTTGGTATTGGTTGTAACTGTTAGAAAAAATCAGTTTTTGTGAGTCAAATGGAAATGGACAAAATGTTGTGGTGGCAGAGGGGGAGGGGAAGTATTTTTCAAGCTTTTGAAGGAATGTTATAAACTCTGGAGTGGTAAATAAAAATATGTAGAGAAAAAAATAGCCTTTTGGGGCGGGGGGGGGTCTGAATTTTTCACGTGGCCTATTCTTTGGGTCTGTGTTGTAAGTATTTGGCAATGGAAACTGGTGTATAGCTGTTTTTCTAAAAGGGACTGGCAGATGCTTCCTAGTTGCTTTTATTGGGAAGTCTGTGAGAAATGGAACACACTAGTTGAAGTGCATACTTCCACTTATGTGGCTAAAATGATTTTGAAAGGCCTAAGATACTGTCTGTCTTCCGAAGAGATCTGTTACTGTAGCCTTGTTAATGTTAGGGTTTGATCCTGTCTTTGTATACCAGTGTGTGTATTGCTGCATGTCCACTAAAAATCAGTTACTGCACAGATGTGAATGTTGTAGCTGATTTTAGATGTTGCGTGGCTGTGCATCCGCTTGGTTTGTGGGATTTTTTGTTTTGGTCAAACCTTGTTGTTCCAAGTGTTCTTATTTATATTTGTGTGTGTGTGTGTATGTGTGTTTCTGCTGCATCTGCTATTTTCAGTTAACCAAATATACAGTAATAAACTAGTGCTATCATCTGTTTGCACTTCCCATGCTGACTATGCTTCTTTTGCTTGTGTTTGGTGCTCCTTCTAGTGGGGGGCCAGGACAGGGACCGCCCCCGGGCCGGGACCCGTGCGTTGAACCTGCTGCCCCACCTCACGCAGGGGCACATTGGTTGACTGAGTGGGGCCGGGGAAAAAAAAGGATGGCCGGAATGCCGCCCCTGGAAATGTGCTGCCCCACGCATGTGCTTGCTTTGCTGGTGCCTAGAGCCAGTCCTGGCTGCTCCTCCCTTACATTAGGCTTCTGTTCAAGTCCTTCAGGTTCACATGTTTGCTTGGCTACTGGTTTCTCTCCCTATTTTCACATATACAGAATTAGTCTCTCACATGCTTTCTCATGTTTTTGACTTGAGCGTTTTTTCTCCCTTTCTGGTGGCTGAATCGCAAGGGGAATTTGTGCCTTAATTTCATTACTTATTGTAAAATATCAAAATCTTGCTGCTTCTCTGGTTGCCTGAAGTTGTGTTGTGAAGTCTAATCTCTTTAAAGATGGTGTATCTTTTTAGTTCATCTTGCTCTATCTTTCTATACCAGGCTCCATTTTGCAATACTGTTGCAATTAGCAGTCCATCCATTCAGTTTACTATGTGCGACGTTTGTGTGCTGAAAGCCAATCTTTTTGAGCTACAGTCTTCTCGTTTTACAGGTGAAATAGGTTCAGACCTGATCAATACTTGACCAGCAAGAAGGATGGATAAAAATCTATAGTTTTTTGGGGGGTTGGGGTTTTTTGAAAAATTAAAGTGTTTTTTAATTGGATTTTTTATTTTGTTTAAGTTATATTTTTTTACTTTTTAAAAATAAACCTGTTTAAAATGAAATCCGAATTTAATACAAAATATGTTGAGTCCTAAACGTGTTATAGTTTAGTTGTAAATGTGAAACATATTTATAAGAGAAGTTTATGTACCAAAGCATTTAAAGTTGTTTTGTTTAATAAAAATAAATTTATATGCTGTTTTGGGTCTAATTAAATTCCAGTTACCATCCTAATGCAGCTTGACGCAAATGAGCAAAAGGTTAATTATCTAGTAAATAAGCAATATATCATTCACCATTTCCTAGTATATTAATATAAAAATATACAGCCAATAAGAATCTGAAAATATTAAACTATATAATTGCTTCAATAAATGTATATAGTTATAGTAAACCTTCCTAGGTAGCAAAAAGATTTACCAAATCTAGTGCAAAAGCTTTATTTAGTTGGAAATCAACATGTTTGAATGGTTATATCAACCAACAAGAATTCACCTTTCTTTAGAAAATAACTGAAGTACAAATGGAAATGCTGATTAAAATTGATAATTTAAATAAAAATAAATAAAACCAAAACCACCCTCAAATAAAAACCACCCTCAAGATGCATGCAGTACTCCTCCATGATTTCATGGTCATGTTATTGTCTTTTGGCTTTTCTCTTTTCCCAAGCTCTCCAAATGGTTGTGTTTCCTCTTGTTGTTGTTGTATTAATTTAGATTGTAAATTCTGTGGAGTAGAAACTCATTTTGGTAAAGTGTCGTGTGCATTGATGGTGGGAGGGGGCTCCAGGCAGGGTGTTGGGGTGCAGGAGGGTGCTCTGGGCTGGGGCAGGGGGCTTCGGGCTGGGCAGGGAGTTGGGATGTGTTAGGGGGAGCGGGCTCTGGGCGGTGCTTATATCAGGCGGCTCCTGGGAAGCAGTGGCATGTCATCATCCCCCGTCTTAGGCGGAAGCGCGGCCAGGTGGCTCTGCGCGCTTCAGGTGCCTCCCCCGCAGCTCCCGTTGGCCACGGTTCCTGGCCAGTGGGAGCTGTGCAGTTGGCACTCAGGGTGGGGGCAGTGCACAGAGGCACCTTAGCTATCCCTCCACCTAAGAGCCAGAGAGACATGTCGCTACTTCCTGGGAGCTGCGCGGAGCCTGCCAGCCCCGCGCCAACCGGACTTTTAAGAGCTGCCAGGGTCCCTTTTCCACTGAATGTTCCGGTCGAAAACTGGACACCTGGCTACCCCCTAATCTTAATTGGTGTCCCTCAATAAGTCTAGAACTAAGAGAAACCGTTTCTGTGCTGTGTTTGAGCTTAACTTTTGAAACATTTAAATCTACATCCTTTTCCATTGTTATTCTTAGTATGTGCCTATTTCTAAACATCTTTAACAGAGCATCCAAACACATATTACGTATTTGCAAGCATTTTAATTCAATAGTTCATTATAACAAACCATTGTTTTGTGTTCCATCATGCCTTAATATTGAAATATGCAAATTAGCAAATTGTTATTTAATTGTTGTCCACCCGTAGGTTCCCTAAGTAGTGGTGGTGATCACTGCAGTAGCAAAGCCCTCTAGTTCTTCACTGGATGCACAACAGCTTCCATGTTAATCTTTGCTGAAACTTTTTGTGTGTGTACTTAATCAAGATACTAAAGGTAGTTCAGCCCTACAGATAGATCAATAGTTTCTAATGAATAAGAAATATAAAGTTAAAACTATGTACCACACTGTTCTTAGTTTCCATAAGACTGAAAATTTGCCTAGGAAGACATGTATGACAATTTCATAATTAAACTTTCAGTGCTTCCCAGCTGAGTCCTTTGGAGGAATCTCGGAAGAGCTGTACCATTGGAATGGCTGGAATGGTTTTGTCCCTTCTTTCAACGGCCTGGTTCCCACTGGATCTTTCTGCACATCAAGATGCTTTGATTTTGGCTGGAAACTTGCTTGCAGGTAGACAAAAATTGTTGGGCTGTGTCAGTGTGTGCTCAGTGTTATAATCTACATTATGTAGTCAGAATGCCCCATCATCATTTCACTCTAAGCGATAAAATACTTGCAAGCTTCAGAGCTGAAGAAATGCAGGGCAAAAAAAAAAAAAGTTGTTATACCCATGGGGTTTTGGATTATCTTTCAAGTCTAATGGTTTCTCCTTGTTGGCTGGTCATCTGATGCTCCTGCTAGATCTGTGGGCCTTCTCAAATTTTAATAATATTTGTACAGTTGGCTTTCCCTTTATATGGTAAGGATATTAAGTATCAGAGGATTAGCCATGTTAGTCTGTATCCACAAAAACAACAAGGAGTCTGTGGCACCTTAAAGACTAACAGATTTATTTGGGCATAAGGTTTCATGGGTAAAATACCCCACTTCTGTAATTTTCACTCCATGCATCTGAAGAGACAGGCATAAATATACTGGCACATGAAGAGAAGGGAGTTACTTTACAAGTGGAGAACCAGTGTTGACAAGGCCAATTCAGTCAGAGTGGATGTGGTTCACACCCACTAACTGAGGAGGAGGGGTCAATACTAAGAGAGGGAAAATTGCTTTTGTAGGGAGCCAGCCACTCCCAGTCCCTATTCAAGCCCAAATGAATGGTGTTAAGCTTGCAAATGAATTGTAGCTCTGCAGTTTCTCTTTGAAGTTCGTTTTTGAAGTTTTTTTGTTGAAGGATGGCTACTTTTAACTCTGTTGTTGAATGCCTAGGGAGACTGAAATATTCTCCTACTGGCTTTTGTATCTTTTATATGTTGTATGCCATATTCCTGATGTCTGATTTGTGTCAATTTATTCTTTTACGTAGAGACTGTCCGGTTAGGCCAATGTACATAGCAGAGGGGCATTGCTAGCACATGATGGCATATATCACATTAGTGGATGTGCAGGTGACTGAACCCCTGATGGTGTGGCTGATGTGGCTGGGTCCTGTGATGGTGTCACTAGAGTAGATATGGGGACAGGGTTTGTTCCAGGGATTGGTTCCTGGGTTAGTCTTTCCGTGGTATGGTGTGTAGTTGCTGGTGAGTATTTGCTTCAGGTTGGGGGGCTGTCTGTAAGTGAGGACTGGCCTGCCTCCCAAGGTCTGTGAGAGTAAGGGATCGTTTTCCAGGATAGGCTGTCGATCACTGATGATGTGCTGGAGAGGTTTTAGCTGGGGGCTGTACGTGATGGCCAGTGGTGTTCTGTTGTTTTCCTTGTTGGGCTTGTCCTGTAGTAGGTGATTTCTCGGTATCTATCGCGCTCTGTCAATCTGTTTCCTCACTTCCTCACATGGGTATTGTAGTTTTAAGAATGCTTGATAGAGATCTTGTAGGTGTTTGTCTTTGAGGGATTGGAGCAAATTCGGTTGTATCTTAAGGCTTGGCTGTAGACAGTGGATTATGTGATGTGTCCTGGGTGGAAGCTGGAGGCATGTAGGTAAGTATAGTGTGACAGATTTATGTTACCAATCTGCCTGAGGCGTCAGATGATCAGGCTGAGGCCACAGGATCATTAGGAGAGGAGATGAAGGAGCACACCAAGTGACTAAGTTTTAAAGCTTTATTAATAAAATAACAATGGTCAGTGCTGGATCCACCCCCACGTCACTCGGAGGAAGGAAAAAAGCATTAGTGCCCGAGCCCTAACCCACTTTCATATTCACAAACACACAACCCAAGGCTGGCCAAGCCTGGGTGTAACGTAAGAAGAAGAGGGGGAAGGGTAGACGAGAGTTCTGTCCTGTGCACAGGCCATCCAGGGTCTGCTGTTAGTGTCTGACTTGCTTTGGTTCTTGAGAGGATTTTTAAGTCCTGGGTTCTTCTGGGGCATTTTGTTCAGGGACCTCTGTCCACCGTACTGTTTGTACCAGTCCAAACTGGCTTTCTGTGGCTTCCTCAGCCTTCCCAAAACACACCAGCTTCAGGGATGTGAAACAGTTAGTTTTTCCCCTTGCTGGCCTTCACCGTCTCCCTAGTTTTTGCAATCCCCTGCAGTCTTGTTCAGTTTACTTCTCTTTTCTCACGGCTGGTTGGGGTTGGAATCCAGGCTCCCGTTTTTCTTGGCATCAGAGTGTCTGCTTGTGTGCATTGGCCTTGGGTGGCTGGAGTCAGCTTCCTATCTTTGGACCAAGCTAGATCGTCAAGTTAACCCGTTCCTTTCTCCCTTCCTCCCCCTTTGGCCTCTAGCAACCTGCAAAGGAATCTTTCGCTCCACACTCACACCTTCAACCCCTCCCAAAATCCTTTCCCATGCATATGCATATATAGGCGTTAGCAATATACAATGCTGGTGCTTACCCAGAGGACCCCCTGAGGGGCAATTTTACTGTGACTGGGACATTCCCATGGGGCAGTTTTACCGTGAGAATAGCGATCAGTATGTTTCCAGAATAGGCTGATGTTTGTGACCATCGCTTATTTGCACTGTAGTGTCCAGGAAATGGATCTCTTGTGTGGACTGGTCCAGGTTGAGGTTGATGGTGAGGTGGAAATTGTTGAAATCCAGGTGGAATTCTTCAAGGGCCTCCTTCCTGTGGATCCATATGATGAAGATGTCGTCAGTGTAGAGCAAGTTGAGGAGGGGCACTAGGGGACGAGAGCTGAGGAAGCGTTGTTCTAAATCAGCCATAAAAATGTTGGTGTACTGTGAGGCCATGCAGGTACCCATAGTAGTGATACTGACTTGAAGGTATAAGTTGTCCCCAAATCTGAAATGGTTGTGGGTGAGGACAATGTCACAAAGCTGAGCCACTGGGTGTGCCATGGCCTCATCGGGGATACTATTTCTGACTGTTTGTAGTCCATCCTCGTGTCGAATATAGGTGTAAAGAGCTTCTACATCCATGGTGGCCAGGATGGTGTTTTCAGGAAGATCACCAATGCATTGTAGTTTCCTCAGGAAGTCGGTGGTGTTTCAAAGATAGGTAGGAGTGCT
This sequence comes from Natator depressus, assembly GCF_965152275.1. Taxonomy (NCBI): domain Eukaryota; kingdom Metazoa; phylum Chordata; order Testudines; family Cheloniidae; genus Natator; species Natator depressus. The sequence goes on along the minus strand of NC_134237.1, from coordinate 120,881,398 downwards.
GGTAGTGTGCGGTCTGAGGAGAGAGTCCAAATAGTCACATAATCCTGCTGTAAGAGTGCCAATGCCTGAGATGATGGAGCGTCCAGGATTTCCAGGTTTATGGATCTTGGGAAGCCGATAGAATACCCCTGGTCGGGTCTCTAGGGGGGTGTGTCTGTGTAGATTTGTTCCTGTGCTATAGCGGGGAGTTTCTTTTGGTACTCCTCAGTGGGATCGGAGGATAGTCGCCTGTAGAATGTGATGTTAGAGAGTTGCCTAGCAGCCTCCTGTTCATATTGGCCAAACCGGACAGTCTCTACATAAAAGGACACTAATCAGACGTCAGGAATGGTAACATACAACAGCCAGTAGGAGAACACTTCAGTCTCCCTGGAAGTTCAATAACAGATTTAAAAGTAACCATCCTTCAACAAGAAAACTTGAAAAACAGATTTCGAAGAGAAACTGCAGAGCTACAATTCATTGCAAACTTAACACCATTCATTTGGGCTTGAATTGAGACTGGGAGTGGCTGGCTCCCTACAAAAGCTCCCTCTCTCTCTCTCAATATTGACCCCTCCTCATCAATTATGGGGAGTGGACCACATCCACTCTGACTAAATTGGCCTTGTCAACACTGGTTCTCCACTTGTAAAGTAACTCCCTTCTCTTCTTGTGCCTATGTCTGTAATTTTCACTCCATGCATCTGAAGAAGTGAGGTTTTTTACCCACGAAAGCTTATGCCCAAATAAATCTGGTAAGGATATTGTCCGTCTTCCCAAGACCACTTTACAGCGCTCTACAGGATGACTACCAGATGCCTTTTGGAGTCGGTCCTGCTGGATTTTAATTGGCTAAAGGATCCACTGTTAACACAAGGCACAATCCTCTCTCTTGACATCAGGCCAATAGGTTACTAGCCAACACATGACTTTAGCGAAAACCTAAACCAAGGCCTTTCGCGTGGTAATAATAACTGTAGTTTTAAGGCTGGAATAGTCACATAAAGCCCAGGTTTCCACCTGGTCTGTGCTTTTTGAACCTTTTGAGATCTCTCCATTTTTAAATAACAGTGAGGAGAAGGGATCTGTGTGTGGAATGGCCCATATAGGATCTGTAGGTAGCAGAACATATTTCTCAAGTTACTTTTAGATTTCTTTAGGCTCAGACTTCATGCCTAAAACAACTTGGTTTTGATACTTGACTTATTAATGCATATTGTGTGCATGTAGCTATATACTACTACTGTCTGTATAGACATAAGACATAATGTGTGGGTATATATATTTACAATTCAAATAAAATGTAATTTTATTTAAAGTAGTGTGGAGAAAGTGTGTGCAAGCATCTTATCTCTAAACTGTTTAAGATTTTATTTTTCCTTGTCTTGTAATCTCTGCTCATATGGAGAATATAATTGACTTAAAGATGCAACTTTTAAAATAGTTTCTGCTAACATTTCTTAAATACCAGTTTTCTTAAATAATGGGCTTGTTATTTCAGCAAGTGCCCCCAAATCTTTGAAAACCCCCTGGACTACTGAAGAAGATATGAATCCAGGTGCTGCTAAACAAGAGGAGCCATGGCCAGCTTTGGCTGACCGAACTCTTGTTAGTTTGGTAGAACAACTCTTTTCTCATTTGCTGAAGACCATTAATATTTGTGCTCATGTGGTGGATGATGTTGCTCCTGGCCCAGCTATAAAGGTATGATTTTTATTACGTTTTATGACTCCAAAATGCTTGTGATATAAAGAGCTGTTGTTGAGTTGTGCACCTTGTTGGAGATGATTTAGACAGCCAGATATATTTATTTTGGTGGGGTGTTCAGGGATGAGGGTGGGTGTATATGAGGAAAGCTAGTGATGTTAAAGAGGCACTAACAGTTGTCTTCTGATTACAGTTTTTTGTTGAACTCCATTGTTCTAAGTTTCAACCTTTTTATAAGATATTATCTTTCTCTCTCAGATATTTTTCCTTGTAGCAAATATCCCGCCAGCTCTAGCCTTTGTTTCATAGGGTTAAGAATGTGTTGGTCTTCTTCAGTCACTGAGAGTTAGTTTGCACTGTGATCAGATGAGCGATTGCAGCATGGCCTGGCATACCTACACTATTATTAATCTAGCTAGTACAGCTAAAAATAGCAGTGAAGACGTGGCAGCGTGGACCTCAGTGAGGGTTAGCAACACGAGTAAGTGGCCAGCGTCTCATGCTGCCTTTTCTTCACTCCGATTTTTAGCCATGCTAACTAGCACGGATATGCCATCCCATGCTGCCACCAGACCTCCAAGTGCAGGGTGGATGTATCCTGAGTGGTAGCATCATTATTGCTGCTATTGCAGCTCTCCAGAGGGTTTATTAATATTTATCCCTTCTGTCTCATTTATCAATAACCATAACATTTTAATGCCTCCCAAGAATATAGAAATAACAACCTTCTTTCTTCCTGCATGAGAAATAGTTTGATTAGTTAACACGGTTTTAAAATTTATTTTTATTTGCTTATTGGAAGAACTGACTGAGGATGTGAAGGCAAAGAAACAAGTTTTGCATTTAGTTTAGAAAATATTGAAGTACATGGTCATTCCTACCTCTGGGGGAGCAAGTTTATTTTCTGTCTACTGCATTCATGAGCCTCCCCCTTGTTGGTGGACAGTTTCATTTTTCTTGTAGAATTTAGCTCTCATGGAGTTAGGTCATGGTCATGGAAGGAGAGATGATCTCTCAAGTCACCAAGGTTAATCCCATGGAAGACTTTGAGCATCAGAGCAGAAACCTTGACCTATACTCTGTACTATGGAGGAGCCAGTAGAGAGTTCAAAGCACTGGGGTCATGCACTTATGGTAAATTGTTGCCAAGTGCTACTTTCAGTCTGGTTGGCTGGCTTGTTATGTAGCCCCAAACACATTTTAAATTGAAAGAGGCTGTTTTTAGTGTTCGGATGTACAGTGGGAGGTTTGTTTTATAGAATGTAGCTTGAAAGGTATTGCTCGCCACGTTTTTTTAATGTAGACTAAATTCTGAGACTTAACTACATAATGTCCATTAAGGGTGTCAGGCTGCTAAGGATATAGTAGAATGCTTTTGCTATTCTTTTACCTGTTTTGAACCCAAAGAAAGTTAGTAATAAAACTTAATCTGTGTCCTTGGTCTCTGTAGTTCTTATGCTCAAATTGAGACTTAAAATATTACTATATTCTCCTCTCCTCTCCAACACAATTGCATCCTGGCCGCCTGTCACCGTGCCTCAGGGGGTCACAGCTGAGAATACCAGATTCTGGACAAACTGCTGAGAAACGGGGAAGACCCACCCCAAACTGATGATTATTCTTCCATAAGATATATCAAGCCAGTAACAAAAGCAAACTTCTGTCTCACCATACCAGTTAACAAGAAGTCAGAAATGCAGTGTCCTTAGGCATTCCAGCACTTATTTTACCACCCAGACACTAGGCTATATGAAGAGTGGTTATCTAAAACCAATTTAATCAAACAAGGGGTTCTTCTAATTCCAAGAGATCAGCCACATAGCCAGGTAAATGTATAACTCAGGTCTTACCCAATAATCACTTTGTTTCCAATCTTTTAGTATCTAATATCTAAAGGTTTATAAGAGAAAAGGAATCAAATACAAAAATTTTGCAGTGGTTGTACGTATCAGGTTTGAAGCAGTGATGGAATAAATTGCTGGTTTGTAAAGTCTCTGGTAGCTTCCAAAAGATTGGAAGGTCTCCAGTCCATTGGTTATAATGCTTCTGTTAGTGTAAGTTCATAGTCCAGAGTTCAGAGCAGGAAAGAGGCAAAATGCTCTTCCAGGGTTTTTTATACATCCTCCCATGTGGAATGGACGCTCTCAGTCTTCATTTGTGGAAAAGTACAGGCACAAGATAGAGTCCAGGGTCACATGAGCTAATCACATGCCCTTGCATGCTTTGATGAGTCACAGAAGTAGCCATTATGCATATTCTGGCTAAAAGGTCCTCAGGCAAGCCAGTTGGATGAGGATAAACTTTTATGACCCATTGTGTTAGTTGATGGGCCATCAACTTGAATGGTCAATTCAGTGTGCTAGCTAGACTGGATGTAAACTACCTGATGGGTGTTAATCCAGGAACGCAAACACTTGAAATACAGGTGTATAGTCAATATTCATAACTTTAGATACAAAGATGATACATGCATACAAACAGGATAATCATATTTGATAGATTGTAACTTTTCCATTGATACCTTACATGACATACTTTGTATAATATTTGTTGCAATTATATAACAATGGTAGCAACAAGAATCATACAGCTTCACATCCCCAAACTAATAAGATTAGGTGCAACCATTGTTGAAAAAGGCAGGTGTAATTAAATGTGTGTATCCCTATAAATGTATTCTATGTTTAGTTGAAAGAAAAAGTGCTGATATTTAAGCTGTCACACTGTTTCAAACGTTGTTATTTCAGGCAACATTACCTTCTCTCTCAAACCCACCTTCTCTAAGTCCAATTCGTCGGAAAGGGAAAGAGAGAGAACCTGTGGAACAAACATCTGTACCAATGAGCCCTAAAAAGGGTAGTGAAACTAATCCAGGTAAGGAGATATTGTGTGTACGTACGTACATGGTGTATTGGGAAGAAATACTGATTTGCATAATTCACTTTACTGTGAAGTTCCAATGTTAATTCTGAAGAAGGTTGCGTATAGTCAGAAGAAGGTCAAATTATTCTCAGTACTAAATCTTGAGTGGCAATACTTTTTCATAAAGAACCCATGAACTCTTTGGTAGCAGTATGGATTTGTGCCTCTTGCTGTTACAATCATGCTTTCAAATCCCATAAACTGGTGACTAAAACCAAAAATAGTTTGTATATATGCTTTGCAAATGGAAGCTGTGCTCCTATTCAGAGCACTGAGTGGGTGATTCTGGAAAGCAAAAATCTAAATACTGAAAATATAAGAGCTTGCAGGTTTTTCTGTAGCTATTGCGGAAATAGGCAGGAGTAAAAGGAGAAAAAGTTAATTCTGCTTTAAAATAATTCTTGGGAACTTCAGAAATGAGTTCTGTATGGGTTAGCTGTCTTATTTTGTAGCTGATTTGCATAGAATGTACTGTTATATAATACTGTAAATGCCGGTCCCCTGAGTCATTCTATGAGCTTAAACACAGTTCTGATCTTATCATTCAAATATATATGTTGACTCATATTACAGTGCATTTCAAAGTGGTTAAATTAAATATTCAGGAACACCATGGAAAATAGTTAATGTGCTAATTGATCAGGATTATTTTTCTCTTTTCATAAGCTACTAGGCAAACCGATACTTCAGGGCCTGCTCCAACAAGCAAATCGTCGTCACTGGGCAGTTTCTATCATCTTCCATCGTATCTCAAGTTATATGATGTCTTGAAAGCTACCCATGCTAACTATAAGGTACAATACCATGTCCTTCAGGTGAAATACAAGAAAACTCTTTTCTGCTAGTGTTACACTCCCCGTGTTGTAAGTTTCATTCTGCTTTGAGTGCCTGTCCATATTGTCCACTGTGAATTTGCCCTAAGAACTGAAATTCATATTCTTTTGGCCAGCAGTATCCTTTGTGGCAATACTGGCACCCTCAGGGTCTTTGTCCCTCCAACCTGAAGGCATATAAAGGGTGGGCCAACCCCAGCCATCCCTCGATTCCTTCTCAGTGTCCGTGGCTAGTAGTTGGAACTTGCAGTGTCTACACTTCTCGCTCACTGTGTAGCCTGTCCATTGTGTAGTAAATAGATACACACTTAGCAGTTCTTATGCTCAAATAAATGTGTTAGTCTGTAAGGTGCCACAAGTACTCCTTTTCTTTTTGCGTATACGGACTAACACAGCTGCTACTCAGAAACCTGTCATTTTTGGTAGTGTTTCCTTTCCTCATTTGAGGAGATAAAACTTTCCTTTGCCTGTAGGACTTTCCCAGTACCTGGTCCAGCCATTATGATTGAACACAAATTTCTAGGCTTTAAAAGTTTCCTTGCATGCGAGGCGGTAGTTCCCCCTAATGATGGGCACACATGGTGCTTAATGTTCCTTGGTAAGGGGTACATACTATGTACTATTGTAAATCATTTTCAAAGAACTCAAAAGGCAAGAATCCCACCTGAAATAGCTTCTAAATAGACATTGAGGCATCCTTCTTCATATCCTGCAATGGCTAGGGCTGAAAATCTTGAGCAATCGTCCTCAGTGCTTCCACCAGCTCCTGTGCTCACAGATCTGAAATGGGCACCTCTAAAAATTCATCCTCCTCAACTGGTAAAACCTTTGGGGCTGGGGGAAGAAAAGAGTACAGAGCCTCTAAGGGAAAGAGATGTAGGTCTCCTTCACCAGGTCCTACTCCAAGAAGCCAGAAATCCTCTCAAATTGCCTTTGAAAAGAGTAGTTCAATGCCCCAGAAGGGTCCCTCTAGCACTCACTAAGTCACCAGGCACTGTGTTCAAGGACTGGCCTCTTTGGTACCTTGGAAATTGCCCAATACTGACACCTTGGTACCAATATAGCCAGTAACAACGACTATGGTTCTGATGCCCTCCATTTGCTTGCCTCCAGCACTGGCACCCTCAGTACTGAAACCCTACATGGTGTAAAGGATTCCCGTGGTACTGGACTCAGCGCTGTTTGGCGTGAAAGTACCTTTACCAGTTCTGAGAGCATTAGCAGTACCAATTGGGATATGGCCTGAGTGCTTGTCTCTACAGTGAGTTAGTGAGCATCAAGCTGGGATGCAAATCTGCAGAGATCCAGTGTGCCACTCACTAACTGTCCATACAGAGCCTTTTGCTGTGCACTAAAATTTCCTAAGTGTGCTTTGACTTTCTGTAATAAGTTTGACCCAGTAGGGAACTTCTAGTGTGCAGCAGCAGGGTCCACACACAGTTTCTGTGCAGCACATTGCAGTGCTATAGGTTAATATTGAAGCTTGCTCTTTACTAAATGATTGTATATACAAGTCATGAGTGTGTTCCCCTTATTCTGTCTGGTACTTCTCTCTCTTTGCAAGAGGAATACTCCTCTTCTGGCTCAGATAATAGCAGGGAGGTGTCACCGGTGCATTCCCTGAGGTCTAGGTATTCAGATCCATACACCTTAGAGAGGGAGTTGAGGGCTCATTTTTATTACCCCAGACATAGAGCTCTGAGACCTACTCCTTGGTATTTGCCCCCATGACCCTTGCATCATATAGGCACCATGGGAATTACATCAGGCCAGAAGACCAGGTCTGTAAGCCAGTCCACAAAGGGACATTACAGTCAACTCAAACTGCAGCTCTTTCAAGAACAACAATCGGGCCTCTGATGAGGACTTAGAGGTGGAGGTCTATTCTATCCCAGCACCCATTTTTTCTTTCTCTAACTTCCACCTGACTATCTAATAACTTTGCTGGGTTAAAACCTTTACTCTTCTAACTATTTTGACCAGGTTACACTGGATCTTCAGAACAACATCGAAAAATTTGGAGGTTTCCTGCGATCTGCTCTGGATGTCCTCTCTCAAATTTTGGAACTTGCAACTCTTCAAGACATTGGAAAGGTGTGTTGCTTTATTTAATATAATGTGAAATGAGCCATATTTATAACGTGCATAGGGAAGCAAGTATTTAACGAAATTTTAGTTCATCCTTCCAGTATTAGTGCTTGGAAAGGCTGACAGATCTTGGAGACAATGACAAAATATTGGGTTGCATAGTAAGTGAACTTTAAAGCCTGGGTGTCATATCTTCTTTTTTCATATGGCATTTGAAAAGCAATGTGCTGGGATTATAATTGAATTTTAAGATTTGAAAGGCATTCTAATCCTTCTGGGGCAGCTAGATGGATCCCCCCTTGTGCAACCAGTGTAAGCATGAATGGGACAGTTGTCCATGATGAGTTGTGTGATTTGTACCTCACCACAGTCAGAATTTGGTGATTCTTTCATTTTTGATTTGTGGAGAAAATATCCACACTTAACTAATTAAAACATCATCAGTAGGTTTACTGTGTAAAGTTAACTACTGAAAAGCTGAATAATTTTGCATAATTTAAGATACAGGGCTTTCATTTTTCAAGAAAGTTAGAGATCTTTGAGTCTTACTCTTATTATAGTCACATAATTACACTATATTTATATTAAATGAAGAAAATAATCAGGTTTTGCTCTTTTTTTTCCCCCGAGTTTGATATTTTCAGATCTTAATTTAACTGGGCTGTTCAACTTGGTGGTCTTTGACATACCTTAAAAAGTTTGTATGCAAGTGTAGATTTAAATTGTAACTTTCTGGGTTTCTTTCTGGTACATATTTCTGGTTTTAAAGCCTACAGTTTTGCATTTTTTTTTTGTCTGAGAAATATGTAATAATAGCTTCTCTTTTACTTCATGAAGAAATTTTGATTAAATGACTGTTAAACTTGTGTCTAGTGCGTTGAAGAGATTTTGGGATATCTGAAATCCTGTTTCAATAGAGAACCAATGATGGCAACAGTTTGTGTACAGCAGGTAAGGAAGTAACTTTTGTTTGTATTTGGGGGGGTGGCAGTGTTAGCACTGAGTTAGCACAACTATTCTCATTCTGAAGGAAGGGAGTGTAGGGGAAGGGAGCTTCATCTAAGAAACAACCTTGTAGTGGCCAGGGAGGATAGAATAGATAAATTCTTTTAGGTCACTTTAAATCACTTGTGTGATTTGTTCTGGAACCCCTTGTGCCATCTGAATAATTTCTCTTGACACACTAACCCTTATTAAAGGAACTTTATTATTAAGTGTCAGGAGACAAATTATTCCAGTTATCTGGTTACAGAGTGCATTTAAGAGAGGGTAGGAAGCAGAGTTTAAAGGACTGGTAGGGAGTTGAGAGATCTGGGTATTATTCTTGATTTTCCCATAGATTTCTTATGTGACCTCTGGGATACTTAATATGCCTGTTCTCATCCTCCCTCTTCCCCCCTGACCTGATGAGCCTCCCATTGAGGTGGTGAGGCTTAATTCATTGAGGTTCATAAATTATTTGATTCTTGAATTAAAGGTGCAATAGAATCACAGTATTATTTTTATATAATTCTTAATTTTATGGGTTTCTTTTATCCCTCAGCATAATGAGTTTCTGGCAGTTTATTGCTGAGGTTTATCTAGCACCTATTTTAGGCTCTAATTTAAAAAAAATACAGAAGTAAACTAACTATTTTACTGTAAAGTTAATCAAATACTTAATTACAAAATTAGTACGTTTTTAGAGTACCCTACTAAACACAAAGACTTCCAACTATACCCACTCTTCATGGATTCATTAGTGTTGTCTATGATGTCCTAGCATGACCTAGTAGGTAGGCACAAGTCAAATATGCATGCTCCCTATAACATTTCTTTGTAAAGGCTACCACAAGGAAAACTCTAGTTATGACTTTGGTAGTAGATGACCTGGGCCATATAGGAACCAGTGATGGGATTGAAAGATAAAAAACAGGTGAAAACACAAAAAATAATTTATAAATATATATTAAAAAAAATAAATTATAGACAGTAGTCTTCATCAGAACCAAATTCAGTGCAAGTGATCAAGTTTCTTCTCAAATTTGCTTGCTTTCATGGTTGGCTTAGTTCCAACAGCAAATAAAGAAGCTTCTTATTCAAGGTAAACAACAAGCCATAAAATTCCATTCATATTTAAGTAAAAGCTTATTAAGAGGTATTTTAAAAATGTAGAAACAAAATCCAGTTTTCATAGGATGGCATACCAGACTGATTACATATAGACATTTGGGGTGGACTCGCATAGTTGAGTATTTTGTGCTGGTAGCTTGTAATTCAGCCAGGGTAAGATACAGTATGAAGCTGCACTGTCCCAGGAGCAAGGCTGGGACGGAGTCTCTCCCAGTTCAGTCCTTCCTCTTCCCCCTTTGCTGAATGGGGGGAAGTATGCTGCGCCATCTCTTTTTTTCCCATGCTGCACTGGCACTATAAAGCTTTCTCTAGTACTGAAAGATTGAGTCAGTCTGGGATCTTATCTTAAGCAATGGCTTGTTCCAGCCTTGGAAGACTGAGCTTAGTTTGGAAGCCTGTCAGAGGGCTGTACCAGCCTGAAAAGATTTTGTTTAGCTTGGACAAAATATTGCTTTAATTCCAAGGGTGGGGCTTGCTTTAGCAGGTCACTATATTATTTTGAAGATGCCATGGGAATTTTTGTAACTTATGCCCATATCTATGGGAACTAAAAGTGTTTAGTGTATTTTTTCTTTATTTTTAAGGCTCCTGAGTTTATGAAGGGGAAAGAACCAGAAATAGTATTTGAGTCCATGATGCACAGTTGGCACGTTAGACTACCATGTGACAGCCTCATTCATAAAATGCTTTTTGGGAGGGTGGGGATTCAAGTCATGTTGTTTCAGAAATGTTCATTTTTTTCACATCTTTCCTTAGTTGCTGAAGACTTTATTTGGAACAAACTTGGCATCTCAATATGATGGCTTATCATCAAACCCCAGCAAATCTCAAGGCAAAGCCCAGCGTTTAGGCTCTTCTAATTTGAGGCCTGGTCTTTATCATTACTGCTTCATGGCCCCTTATACGCACTTTACACAGGCACTTGCTGATGCGAGTCTAAGGAACATGGTACAGGCAGAGCAGGAACATGATGCTTCAGGGTAACTGTTACTGTTTTTCATGTGTATGTGGTATAGTGTGTTAACTTTCATCAGACTAATCAAAACATTCTAGCTGAAAACAATAAATCATAACATCATTAAAAGTACTGAACAGTGCTGTTGTGAAGTTTTAAATTATTGAAGTCTCTTACATATTGAAATTATAATATATTGTTGTCAATAGCAGGAATTTTTTTTTATAGTCTTTTGAAATAACATATTTTATCTTGCCTTTACTAATTTGCTCTCTGGGACCATACTATATTGTGGATAGAACAAACGTGCTTCACAAAGCAAAGCGGAAAATAAATTTAATGCAAAAATACAGCCTTTGTATATATCTATATTTAGAAGAAAATGTTAAGTTTATATATGTGCTATTTAATAAATATTAATATTAATACTGGTGTGTTAAACTCTCTTTATTTTTCACTAATTGGCATTCGTGTTGAGAGTCTTGAGAGGCAAAGGAATGGAGACTAAATTCTCCTCTCAAGCCTGCAGTTAGTCAGTCTACAAATATATTAGTAGGACAATGTGCGGAAGTTTGCATTGTTTCTACCCTTGGTGTACAGTAGATGTTCCAGTGAATTTGTACTCTCCAATTATCTGGTTACTAAAATACTTGAAGCGAAGTAAATTTTTACTTTCTAATTTTCTCTTAGCTTACTAAAATACTGGAAGCAATCAAGCCCTATCACAAAGCTAATGTTAGATAAATAAAATATTAGTAGGGAGTGTGCATGTAAGAATTTTCTCAAATGTATTCCTTTGTTTTAATTTTTTTATTTTGACAGATGGTTTGATGTGCTGCAGAAAGTTTCTACGCAACTGAAAACTAGCCTTACAAGTGTAACAAAACATCGTGCTGACAAGGTATTTAAAATACGTTCTTAAAGAAAGAGTAAAATAAAAGGAGGGGAAAGATTTATCTTTTTATCCACATGAAGCTGTATTTTTAACAATTTGGTTTTGAACTGGAATCTCGTATAGACAATATGTGGCTTTAAACTGTTCTTTCTTTTTCATAGAATGCTATTCACAATCACATTCGCTTGTTTGAACCCCTTGTTATAAAAGCTTTAAAGCAATACACTACAACAACGTCGGTACAACTACAGAGGCAGGTTTTAGATCTACTAGCCCAGCTGGTTCAGCTACGGGTTAACTACTGTCTTCTAGATTCGGATCAGGTTAGTCACACTGTATTCTCATTTTGGTCAGTTTATAGCAGATTCGAGAACTCTAGTTCTGAGAGGGACGCTGCCAAGCTAAAAGATTTTATTGTAAAAATAATTACCTTCCTTGTCCTACTAATAGCACCGTAAATGAGAACTGTGATTTAAAATTGAAATTACAGAAATTGTATTTCACTCTTCAGGGCTATGAAGATCATGATCATTTCTAGTTAGGTTCATATTTTTTGGTTGTCATGCGCTATGTAGCATATGGGTGAATGTATAAATCCGCAAAACCATTCATTTAGAAATAATAATTTCTAAATTATCAAAACTTCGTTTGGAAATGTAACAGCCTATCTCACTGCCAAACCATTTTATTACAATGAAGATTATTAAACAGGAATATGTTATAATTACAAGTAGGGAAAAGGTGGTTGGTTGTCAGAATCATTCTGATTACTACTTAATCAAAGTAGGCAAAGATAGAGATCTTAATTTTATATTCCCAGTATGTGACATTGCGAGAATAGATTAAATTGTAGATTGTCTGGCTGGCTGCCATTTGCATACATTATCAACTTGAGAATTTTCTCCAAAGCATACTTAATGAGGATCTGGGGACATGAATCTGCAAGTTTTATACCCACTAGCAGTTATTAATCACCATCTAACTCAGTGGTTCTCAAACTTTTGTACTGGTGACCCCTTTCACATAGTAAGCCTCTGAGTGTGACCCCCCCCCCCCTTATAAATTAAAAACACTTTTAAAATATATTTAGCACTATTATAAATGCTGGAGGAAAAGCGGGGTTTGGGGTGGAGGCTGACAGTTCGCAACCCCTCATGTAATAACCTTGCGACCCCAAGTTTGAGAACCCCTGATCTATCTTGTACACTGAATAAGTAGGGATCCTCTGGAAATAAAATTACTCTGGATTCTCATTGGTGTAAAGATGCATTTGCCCCTTTGAGTAAGGATATTTTCAGTTTTCAAAGGTTACTTCAAGCTTTCTGATGTCTCTGGGGTTCCTCATATGAGAATAGGGCAAGGTAGAGCACTGATAGCGGAGGTGGGGGGTGGGTGGGCTGGGGGAGTTGCCCATCCTATGGTGAGGGGTTCCCCTAGGCTTCTCCTAGTGTAGTGGGTTGCAGTAGCACCCAGATAGGGCCAAATGCTGGGCACGGGGAGATGTCGGCCCTATGCCAAGGAGCACCGGATGCAAGTTGGGCTCCTGCTCCATGACTTGGGCTCCTTGGCACTAGTGTAATACAAATAATAATAAAAAAAAATCACATGATCATATACTTTGATGTAGTACATAGTGTATAAAGTACTAGGGGGCATTTTGGCATTTGCTGATATTTGCATGCTTTGCTTTGCAACCTTCATGGTCTTTTAACATACCTTATCAAATTATTTTTTCTGTGTTAATTAAAGCACAGATGTTTCTGGTACTGACTGGTCCATAGGGGAGACTGTCCCAAGGAATTTAGACTTTAAATATTATGGCTATTAGTAAGTACCATAGCATGGCTACATGGCAATACATCTAACTGGTTTCAAGACTGAGCTTTATGGAGAATATGGTATGGTGAGATTGCCTACTATGGCATGTGGCCCATCTGTAACTGCTAGTAGCAAAATATCTCCAGCTGCTGTTCTGCCAAATGGCCGGGGCTCTGAGTTACTACAGTGAATTCTTTCCCAGGTGTCTGACAGGTGGGTCTCACTGATTGCCATATGTGAGGTCGGGAAGGAATTTTTCCCCAGGTCAGACTGGCAAAGACCTTCGGAGTTTTCACCTTCCTCTGCTGTGTGGGGCATGGGTTACTTGCTGGTTTGAACTAGAGTAAATGGTGGATTCTCTGTATCTTTATGTCTTTAAATCATGATTTGAGAATGTCTGTCAGTAACTGACCCCGAGGTTATGGATTACAGGAGTGGGTGGGAGAGATGCTGTAGCCTGCGATGTTCAGGAAGTCAGACTAGTTGATCACAATGGTCCCTGCTGGTCTTAAAGTCTGAGTCTGTGGCTGACTAGCACTACATTTTTTTAACTACAAGGCATAAAATAACACTTATATATTTGTACAGCAATATCCACAGAAAAAGCCTGTGTGATATCCACATATAATGAGTATTAAAACATCTGTATATAGCAAGTTTTAAACATCCAGCCAGCCCTGAAGACTATTAATGCTGTTCTGCACCATCCTATAATTAAGGTTATATATTGTTATATATTACCAGCTGGAATTGTCTGTAAATGTTACTCCTGGGGGAATTCTGCACAGAAAATACATCCTGCCTGAGAAGTGCTGCAGTTCCGCCTTTCGCCCACCAGAGTCTGCTGTGGTGCCAGAACAGCTAGCAGTCTAGTGAGCCTTGCAGAGCTAGTACAGCTAAAGTTGTTGTTACGGAAGGGGCTAAAGGTTACTCATTAAGTCTCACTGGTCATTATTGTTACCCACTTTAAGAACCTCCATAGAAAGCAGTGATGTCATACAATCCTGCACCTGTTTATTAACAGTACAGGTGCCAGCAACAGCCAGTAGGCAGCTGCGTTCATCACAGCACCCTGCCCACGGAGCCAGGCTAGGAGGCATGGGGATATTGGGGGGGTGGGGGGGACAGATAGAGTGGGGCACAGGGGGCTACTGGGTGGTCACAGACTGGGGTTCTGCAGGGCTAGTGGGGCATGGGCTCAGGAGCTAGTAGGGCGACCGCATCGAGCCAGGGTCTGAATGGGAGTGGGAGACTGCAGGGCCACATGGGGATGTGCGGGGAGGGGTGGCAGGGCCACACGGGGATGGGGAAGGTGGACTGCAGGGACACACTGGGACAGAGACAGATGTGCCTGACTGACAATGAGGCTGTCTATGAGTCAGTGAGGTTCTGCATGGGGGAGGCTCCCCAACTCCCTAACAATTCCTCTGTCCGTTTCTCTCTTTTCCCCCCCACCCCCCCAATGTTCCGTACTTCTCCCATCCACACCCAACAACCCTCCAGGTTCACTCCCAGGCTCCTTCCCTCTCCCTCAGCTCTTCCATTACTTCTGACTTCCCCAAGCCTTTGCACTGTTTCTGAGGGGTGCGGGGAATATGTTTCTATGTTGTAGTTTAAATGAATTATTACTCAAAGTTCTGTATTAATTTGCCTATTTGTCAAACATTTCCCGAATTTTTTGGGGGGGGGGGGGTCTGTATTGTTACAGACATACTTGCTGACAGGTATTTTGAAATAAATTATCAAAAATAATTGAAACTGGTGTAATTATATTGTGTTATTTTGATGAATAAAATATGCAGAATTTTGCAGAATTCTTAATTTTTTGTCACAGAATTCATCCAGGAGTAAAATTTATATATGAAAAGAAAAACCTTATTTGGATGCGCAAGTACAAGGGATCAGAGTTAAATCTGAAGTTTCAATATTAAATCTGCATTAGCTAATTTAAGCTCATGTTTTCTCAACCATAACACTTCATTAAATGTTAGATATTTGTATAAAATATATAATGCTGTCATGTAAATATATGTAAATTATAAAGTTGCAACACAGACTCAAATTCTCTTCTAAGCGTTCATGTATTGTCATAGGTAAGGCTCTGATTTTGTCACGGATATTTTTAGTAAAAGTCCGGAACAGGTCATGGGCAATAATGAAAAATTCACAGAAACCTGTGACCTGTCCCTGATTTTTACTAAAATATCCGTGATAAAACGAGGAGCCTGGGCAGCTGAGGGTGGGCTGGGAGCTGCAGGGTCCCCCTCCACTGGCGGTTCCGGACTCTGGGGGCGGCAGGAAGTGGCGGGGGTCCCCGTGCCACCCCAAATGGCGGGGAGCTCTAGGGGTCCCCCCCACCCGGTGGCGCTGGCGGCTGGGAGCTGTGGGAGGTCTGCCTGCTGCTGGCGGCAGAGGACCCTGCAGCTCCCAGCTGGAGCTGGCTGAAGTCACAGAATCCGTGACCTCTGTGACTAAATTGCAGCCTTAGCCATAGGTAGGGCCCTACCAAATTCATGGCCATGAAAAACGCGTCATGGATCGTGAAATCTGGTCTTTTGTGCTTTTACACTACACTATACAGATTTCATGGGGGAGACCAACATTTCTCAAATTGGGGGTCCTGACCCAAAAGTGAGTTGCAGGGGGGTTGCAAGGCTATTTTAGGGGGGTTGTGGTATTGCCACCCTTATTTCTACACTGCCTTCAGATCTGAGTGGCTGGAGAGCAGCAGCTGTTAGCCAGGTGCCCAACTCTGAAGGCAGCGCCACACCAGCAGCAGTGTAGAAGTAAGGGTAGCAGTACCACAACCGCACCTATATTGATCTTGCGATTTCCCCCCACATCAAACTCCTTTTTGGTTCAGGACTCCTACAATTACAGCGCTGTGAAATTTCAGATTTAAATAGCTGAAATAATGCAATTTACTATTTTTAAAATCCTGTGGCCATGAAATTGACCAAAATGGATCCTGAATTTGGTAGGACCCTAGCCATAGGAAACTCTTCCAAACATCTTATAGCAAAGTGTGGGAAGCCGTGCTTTTCATCTGTTTACCCACAGATGTACTTTTAAATCTTCATCTGCCAGTTTAGTTTTAGATGAAAAATTAATATTGACAATATTATGCCACTCTGAATGTGTACAGTTCTTAATGCTTATTTTTATCCTGTTTTCAGGTGTTTATTGGATTTGTGCTAAAGCAGTTTGAATACATTGAAGTGGGACAGTTCAGGTAAAATCAGACATATAAAATCTCTTCCTTCTATAGTAAGATTATGGGATATAATCACACAGGTCAATTGAAGAGTTTGGGTTAATCTCTTGTTGAATTTTACTGTTTCTTTGGTATGTCTGTTTTAAGAAGGGGAATGGATCTAGAGGAAATAACTAGCTGCTTTGAACTATCCACTGTCCCACTACCCCTCTTATGTCTTTTTTTCCAAAAACCTGCCGTGATTAATTCTGACACCTTTAAGGCCCCACATTTCCATTTACATCCATCCAGAGTGTAGTGTCTGTCCACCAAAGGAGGAGAGTTCCATTGTAGGTCATGTGTTTTCCATTTTCCCTAATCCCATGGCAGCTTCTTCAAGGGGTTTGGGCACTATGTAATGGGAGGGGTTGTGGAGCAAAGTGCAAGAAATATAATCCTAATCTATATTAATTTGTACTACTTCTGCTGTATTGAAAAACTCTCTCTCTCTGTGTTTGGGTAATTTCAGAGGGAATCTGTAATTTGGGGGAGTCCCTGGATCCATGCATTCTGGTAGTGAAAACTCTTTATTGCCAGCTTTTGGCTCAGCAATCAGTATTAATTTTATATTGAAAAAATAACATTGGGAATGTTGTTTAGATTTTTAGTGGGACATGAGAGCTGTGTGTCTCCTTGAGCCACATACTACTTTTGAAAGGGGAGGTAGGAAGGAACGGAGTAGGGGGATGTCTCAAGTCTAGAGGAGCTTTAAAAAATTGGATTTTAATAAAAATAAAAACTAGCAAATATACTCAGAATAGTAGAGAGAAGAAAATAAGCACGGAATCATTACATTAGGAACTATTTTTGTACTCCCCTAAATTCATTTTAAAAAAGCAGTTAAAATAAATGGGACATGCTGTAACAGCATTAAGCTACTCCAGGGCATGTATTACTAGACTATTTATGCACTGTTTTGGTGCCTGAAGACAGGATGCCTCCAAAGTGCCTTCTCTTAATGCATGTTTTATTGCTTACTGCCATTGCTTTCCATAACGAGTTTTAAAAATATCACTTTTGTCTCCAAACGATGCTTTGTTTCCTAACTGCCATTCCATTTTGATTGTTCAGCAGGAGTTCCAGTTTGATGTAGATTAGGAATGTTGCTTGCTGCCTAAGTGGATAATAGCCAACAGATGATCATTATTGTTCTAAGCAGAGTGGTTAATTAATAGTAACTTGTTTGTTTTTAAGTACTGCAGTTTTCCCTACAGCTTTGACAAGCCGTCAGCTTTTGTCACTCAAACATATGGTAGTTTGTAATCCATGTTTTATTCCATTTTGTTAAACTGTCCATCAAGATTGTAACTTCCCCATTTTACATTTTAAAATTTATATTTAAGAGAACTTTTTTAAAAAATGGCACCTTGCTCTCATTTGTAACTAGTTACACTGGTTTTGAGGAACTAGCATTATGATATGTTGCAATTTTCACATTCTAGTTACAAACAATTTTTAGCTATTTTTTCCCCTTCCCTTGTTTTTTAATAGGGACACTGCATGCAAGCAGGATCTGTTTCTTAATTTGTCAATTTAATCCCCACCTAAAAGTATGATGCCTCCATCCTTCCCTTCAAATCTTTCCTTAAAACATACTTCTTTCTTTAAGCCTACAAAATCCAGTCCTGCTACCAGTCCCTCCCTTCTGGCCTTAAAATCTGAGTCAATTACCAAAATAAGCAATAAAAACACTAAGCCAGTCTTTAAAAAAAAAAATTACAACTAAGTGGAATTAAGGTATAAACTTCACTTTGCTTGCTTTTTATATCTCATCCTCCAATCTTCATCTACATGCTGGCTATCAGGTTATAAGCTTCTCAGCACAGGGTCTTTGCCTTCCTGCTGCTTTGTAAAGCACCTAGCACACTTTTGATGTTTATATAAACATGATCTGAATGGGTGTTTCAGTGTTTCTGCTGCTTAGTGTTTACATCCATTTAAACAGATCTTGTTTTCATGTAAATAAATCCTTTATAATGAGGCTGGTGGTACTATTCTTTTTTGCATTGTAATCCTTGATTTGCATTAGTTCTAGTTCATATGAACAAAAATGTTAGTAAGCTAGTATTGAGAAATTCAATAAACTCAACTTTTAAATAAGATCTTGTAGTAAAAAATGGGGCACAGAAATGCCTGAAATACTATATAGAAGTAGAAGAGTATGTTCATGAATTTTCCAAGAAACATAAGCAGGTTATTTTTCTACTGTATAGAACTGACATGTATGTTTAGTAAAGGGAAGGTAGTGTGTATTGACATTTTTCTTTTGTTCCAGGGAATCCGAGGCAATTATCCCTAATATCTTTTTCTTCCTCGTATTGTTGTCTTATGAGCGATATCACTCCAAACAGATCATTGGAATTCCTAAGATTATTCAGCTGTGTGATGGTATCATGGCCAGTGGAAGGAAAGCTGTTACACATGGTAACTTAAAAACCAAAACAGTGAAACTACTAACAATTTGCAGAATACTAAAAAGAATATACAGTGCTGTGCTAAGGAATGCTAGGCTCATGCTGATCAGCCCAGAAAACACTTGTATGTTTTTTTTTGTATTTTTTCAAACTACATTTTTCACATATTAAACCTAGTTCAAAGGTATGAACCTACTCCTGACAGAAAATATTATTTATCCCATTTACACTACTGCCACAATTATGCATAATTAGCTATTTTTGTTCAGAGTAATTAGGAGATTTGAGTATAGAAGAAAAGCTATAAATTAAGTATGTTTGAGCTGCTTAGGTAAGATGGTATACTGTCTGCCTGGTTCTACCCAGTGATATCTGTCCCTTGCTTTCTCATAAAACGTATGACGAAAAAAACCGGTTGCTTGAAATTTGCAGTTACCAGTTTGTTACAGTTGCTGAATTGATATTTAACATGGCAACATAACACCCTCTGCTACCTTTATACAATACATTGCTAGCACAGAAAAAAGGAGACTTAGATTTTGATCTAAACGTCTGATATATAATTTTAAAACGTTCCAAAATGTTGCATGTGTGTATGTATGTGTGTGTAAAATCACTAAAAATTACTTGCATGCTACAACCGTGACAAAATTTCTGCTTGTAATTCTTTAGGAATTTTCTGTCTAATTTTAAAAGTAAAATAATAGTGAAAATGGTGGCTAAACAATATTTAATAGCAACATAATTATGTTATTAGGGCTTGTTAGTTATGTGAATAGTAGGTTAACACAGCTGTATTTTTGAAAGGTTTTGATGAATCTATTTTGATATTACCTTTATTTGCCTTCCTTTTGGAAAAAAAACATTGGAAGCCTTTCCTTATTCCAGAACTGTTGGTGTAAGAGATGCATAGATTGTACTGAGAAAGGCATGTCTTTTGAAAAATGTGTAAAATCCTGAAGGGGTAAAGGTCAACTGTCTCTAACAGTGACTTAGACCCTGCTTCAGTAGGGATGAAGGAACAACAGAGATGGAAATGACTTAAGTTTTCCGCAAGTATTCATAGAAACCTTACAATTTAAGTGCTAATTTTCAGTAATAAAATTGCTGGGAGTTAGAACCTTTTTGTACTATTCAAAACTAACCTGCATTTAATATTGAAATATGAAACATCTTAATTTTAGCTATACCAGCTCTGCAACCCATTGTCCATGATCTCTTTGTATTACGAGGAACAAATAAAGCTGATGCTGGAAAAGAACTGGAAACACAAAAAGAGGTGGTGGTTTCAATGCTGCTAAGACTTATCCAGTATCATCAGGTAAGATAAGTGGACAGATTAGTGTGTCTGTGTATGTTTTATAATGTGAATTATTTGTTAGACTGGCCACACTTAAAACATTTCAGGTGACATTTATCCCTCTCTGAACAAATCCTGATTAGTCAGACTTTGTTCTGAGAGCTTTCTTGGTGTGCAGGATAAAAAATTTTAGTGCTTTCTGGCCCTTCCCATAATTGGTAGGCATAAGAGTACAAACTCAAGTGCTCAAAAGCAAACAATAAAAGCATTCATTATTTCATACATTTATATAATAGGGCAGAGAGGTAGATTTCATATATAGTGCAAAGTATTGTCCTTTGTTTATTATCTATATTAGAGTAGCACTGAAAGGCTAGTCAGATTCAGGACCTTCATTGTGCCAGGGCCTGTATGAACACATAGTGAGACAGTAGTTTCCCTGAGTGATAGTCTAATTTAAGACAAGATGCAATAAGTGGGTGTAACTAAAAATAGGAGAAAATGGGGGAGAGAGTACATAGGTAATTAAGGCTAAGATTTTGTCATAGTTTTTTTTAGTAAAAGTCACAGACAGGTCTCGGGGAGTGGCCAACACCTCCAGTGCTCCACTGCCTCAGAGCTCCGGGTGGCCCTTGCTGGCTGACAGCTCTGGCCCTGCCACCCCAGGGCTGACCAGAAAATGTCATGGAGGTCTCTGAAAGTCATGGAATCCATGACATAATCTTATCCATAGTAACAATCATAGGAATGCTTAGTTACATAGGCTTTTATGGAAACAACTAGATGATTGCTAGTCATTTACTTTTTGTAAGATATAACTACAGACAAGTAAAAAACAAACAGTAACTTATGACTATTCACCTAGCCATTGACAGATGTCATTTTATCAATAGCCTCACCGTTAAGATGGAAGGATTTTTTGGAGAACAGTGTAGAGGTCATATGGACGAGTACAGAGAAAACCTTCCAGGCATATTGGGAGACAGAGGGGGGAAAAAAGCATAAAGGTGCTTGTGAAAGAAGTGATCTGGAATCTTTTTGCTTATTCTAGACACTTAACAGAAACGTAATACTTTTTTTTATTGAACTTCGTCCAGTTGTGGAATGCTGCTCTCGTTTGTATTCATGGGAGGAATGTGCCTTTTTGAGTACAATTGAAGAGGCAACTCTTTATTTATTTTTTATTTTTTTTTAGTTTAGTTATAACATCCAAATTTCTAGCAAACCTTATTTTTTATGTGTCAAAGTTCAGACTGAAATTAATTTCTGCAACTAAAATTTTAGGTTGATAGTGAATTTATAGTTTTACATAATTAGTCATAAAATAGTGTTTGGATACATTTTTTGACATGACATTAAACTGTTATTCACATAAAGTGTTCTGACATTAACTGTATATTCACATATAGGTTATTTTTAACCTTTAGTGTTATCTAGAGTACAGGAGTTTCTAGGTGACATCTGGAATAGCCAGTATTAGGACCTGATCTTGCAAACTGCTCTACACAAGCAGACCCTGCGTCTGTGCAGAACTCCATTGACTTTAGTTCCATTCATATAGAACAGCTTGCAAGATCAGAGTTTTAATGTATGTCTCATTTCCATTCTTCCTTTCATTAAGACAGGAGCAAATACAGATACCCTTCTAATATATGAAGACTTTTACTTGCCAACTACCAGTGTTTTGCTTTTCTTCCCACTCCCCATGCATTTCATCTCATACTCTATTCTTCCCACTGTTGGACTAATCACTTGTAAATTTTGGCTTTACAAAGCACAGAAAATTTTGCTTTTATTTGTTTAAAAAAAATGGTCTGGGAAATACCAGGTATTTTGGTTGTCATAAATGACCATATCTGAGAGAGAAACTTGTTCTTTTTATAAATTCTAGCCTGAAGTGAATTTTTTACTATTGTCCATAGACGTATATTTCATTTCTTCTCCTGGATTTACGTAGTTTTATTTCTTGTATGCCTGAATGTGTAAAAATGTTATCTAAGTGGAGCAGAATAGGAATACTGTGTCTCTTACTCTGTTACATGAAAGGCCAGGTTAAACAGGAGAACAATATATATTTGATAGTTTAAGATGATCTTAAATCATCTTTGTGATACACCTTGCATAACTTTTTGTTTTGGGGGAAAATGATAGTTTTATTAACTGTTCACTCCCTCAACTATACTATTTAAATATGCCATTTTCTAAAGTGCAGGTGTGTTTGTTTTGGGGGGGGGGCGCTGGGATATTTTCTTCAGGTGCTGGAGATGTTCATCCTAGTACTGCAACAGTGTCACAAAGAGAATGAAGACAAATGGAAAAGATTGTCCCGACAGATAGCAGATATCATTCTACCAATGTTAGCAAAACAACAGGTTAGTATCTAACTTTATTGATTTTATCTTTATGTATCAGTTTTGCTTTTATTACATGAAAGCAATATTCTGCCTACAGTCTGCAAGTAAATATAAATACTGGAAACTATTTTACTAAAATAGGTTTATATATATGAAAGACTTTGTAAATATAGTGTTCAAGATAAGGCATCCCATTCATTCTTAATGGGGCTGATAATGAAGAATAATTTCTGTATAATTTCATATGTACTTATAGATTAATGTCATTTTAAAATAATTTTAAAATCACAAAAGACTAATTTTGTAGATAAAAACTATTTGTAGTGTCTTCTAATATATCTCAGCTTAGAGTTAAGTCCATAACTGCTGTAAGACTTTATAAGACTTTAGAGTTAAGTCCATAACTGCTCTAAGCTCACCGTGCTTACTATATGGTATCAAGTCTTTTTTCTTCTTTACGTACAGAATGTCATTATTATTTGGCATTATAATCAGACAATATAATCGTTGGTCAGTGACCTTATTTTACAACCTATTTTAATGAACAAAATAAAAATTGTAATGAAATTTGTTTACTTGAAACTGGTTTGGTCATCTGTAATGGCCTGTTAACTTTATTTTTAATGTTTTTAAGTTACATTTTTAGGTGTCTTTACTTTCTCTATTAAATAACTTAGTCTGACAAAATTGCACTTCTGTAAATCTTGTGACATAGCGAATATTGGAGAAGTTAAGTGTTGTCAGGACCTGGATCACAGGCAAAACTGGCATTATCTGGACCTTATTGCACATTACTCCACTTAGGCAGATCCCAGCTTCTGTGTGAACCCTCACTGAAGTCCATTGGTGCAGAGTTATTTACAGGGTTGGAGACCTCATGAGCTGCATATAAGTTTGTAGCCAAACCTGAGATCTGTGTGCAAATTGAAGGTGGCCGGCAAATGAAGCTGTTGAGTGCTGGTCCCTTTGTGTATCCCACACATGGGTGCACATGTTTGCTGTGCGTGAGAGTCTGGAATTCTAACAAGTAGTGTCGGTTGGTCTGCACATGTGCAGTAGTTCTTGTGCTCCAGACTGTTGGCATAAAGGGCAGTGTGGGCTGAACGCCTCTCCAGTTCCTCCTTATCACCGCATGGCCTGAGTCAGAATCTCTCTGTCCAGTTTCTCCAGATTTTCTCTTTGATGCCCTGTAAATGGCTATTGTAAATAGTTTTACATTAGCATAGTTAGTTTTATAGTATAGTGTAGCTTGTTCTTTCTGTGCACTGGGGACTCCCTCCCTGTGGCCTGGGACTGTGCCCAGGGGTTCAGTAATACGTCTCCTGCCTTTGCTCCTTCTCTGTGAGCAACAGTCACCAACACTGTCTCTATTGCTTGGGTGAGACACATATTGGGATACCACTGGCGGAGTTCCAGGATTCCCAGCACTGGCTCCTGAATATTTTGCTGCTTACAAGTCCAGGCAACGTGGTGCTCCCTTGTAATGAGGCCATCGTGGAGCCAGCCGTAGTGGTCTGGCATACTCCAGCTCCTGTGCCCCCAGGTGTAAGAGGGCTGAGAGATGCTATTTCATCCACACCAAAGCGGCTGGATTTCTTTTCTCCCAATCAGATCTAAACTCCCTGATGGATCAGGCAGCCATCGGGAGAGCATGGTCACAACTTCGCAAGATCACCACAGCTGACAAGGGCTCAAAGAGGTTGGACCTCTTGGGCGGGGGCAGGGGGGAAAGAGTCTTCCTCGACAAGTCTGAAATTTTGTATTGCTAACTGTCAGACCTTGTTAGTGAAATTATGATTTTAACAGTTACTTCAGGCTGGCTGACTTTAAAGACAAGCTTCCCTCTGAGGACAGAGCCCAATTTTAGTCCTTCATAGAGGAGCGCAAGTTAGTGGCTAAGACTGCTCTTTAAGCTGCAGTGGATGCAGCGGATACAGCATCCAGTGGCTTGGTCACTGACATAGTTACGAGGTGGCTTCCCTCTTTGGGGCTACTCAGGAAGGTCTAGAACACCATACAGAACCTCTCTTTAGACAAGTCAGATTTGTTTAACGAGAAAATGGATGAGTCCCTATACTTGTTGGAAGACTCAAGGTTGACTCTCCGGTCACTGGGAATTTACACCCTAATCCCCAGGAGAAAACACCAGAGGCAGGTTTATAGGCCAAAGCCACCCCCTCTACAGATGTTGTACCACCTGTGTCCAGATGAGGCTCCATTTAAGCATCAGAAGGTTCAGAGGCCTCAATTTTCAGCCCCCTCTGTTACCATGACCTGTGCCCATTCCCAGCCACCCACTAAGGGCTACTTTTGATGCCTCAGTAGAGATCCACCCATCACTACTGATGCCACCCACTTCTACCCCTCCCCCCCCCCCAATCTGTGGGGACCATCTCTCACTTTTTGCCTGCAATTGGGACTGTGTCACGGTATACAGTTGGATCCTGGAATATTCTTGATGGATAATTTCTAGGTTTCTCACTCTCCCTCCCCACAAACCCACTTCCTGATCCATCTTCAGGAACCACTCTCACTAGGTGATTCTTCAACAGGAGGCAGACTCCCTCTTTCAACGAGGGGCAACAGAAATAGTGTCACCTTGGTATCAAGGGAGAATGTTCTATTTTAGTCCCCAAAAAGATAGGGTGGAGACCCATTCTGGACCTTCAACAACTCATAGAATCATAGAATATCAGGGTTGGAAGGGACCTCAGGAGGTCATCTAGTCCAACCCCCTGCTCAAAACAGGACCAATCCCCAGTTAAATCATCCCAGCCAGGGCTTTGTCAAGCCTGACCTTAAAAACTTCCAAGGAAGGAGATTCTACCACCTCCCTAGGTAACGCATTCCAGTGTTTCACCACCCTCCTAGTGAAAAAGTTTTTCCTAATATCCAACCTAAACCTCCCCCACTGCAACTTGAGACCATTACTCCTTGTCCTGTCATCTTCTACCACTGAGAATAGTCTAGAACCATCCTCTTTGGAACCACCTCTCAGGTAGTTGAAAGCAGCTATCAAATCCCCCCTCATTCTTCTCTTCTGCAGACTAAACAATCCCAGTTCCCTCAGCGTCTCCTCATAAGTCATGTGTTCCAGACCCCTAATCATTTTTGTTGCCCTTCGCTGGACTCTCTCCAATTTTTTCACATCCTTCTTGTAGTGTGGGACCCAAAACTGGACACAGTACTCCAGATGAGGCCTCACCATTGTCGAATACAGGGGAACGATCACGTCCCTCGATCTGCTGGCTATGCCCCTACTTATACATCCCAAAATGCCATTGGCCTTCTTGGCAACAAGGGCACACTGTTGACTCATATCCAGCTTCTCGTCCACTGTCCACTTTTCCGCAGAACTGCTGCCTAGCCATTCGGTCCCTAGTCTGTAGCGGTGCATTGGATTCTTCTGTCCTAAGTGCAGGACCCTGCACTTATCCTTGTTGAACCTCATCAGATTTCTTTTGGCCCAATCCTCCAATTTGTCTAGGTCCCTCTGTATCCTATCCCTACCTGCCACCGTATCGACCACTCCTCCTAGTTTAGTATCATCCGCAAATTTGCTGAGGGTGCAATCCACACCATCCTCCAGATCATTAATGAAGATAATGAACAAAACCGGCCCCAGGACCGACCCTTGGGGCACTCCACTTGATACCGGCTGCCATCTAGACATGGAGCCATTGATCACTACCCGTTGAGCCCGACAATCTAGCCGACTTTCTACCCACCTTATAGTGCATTCATCCAGCCCATACTTCTTTAACTTGCTGACAAGAATACTGTGGGAGACCATGTCAAAAGCTTTGCTAAAGTCAAGAAACAATACATCCACTGCTTTCCCTTCATCCACAGAACCAGTAATCTCATCATAGAAGGCGATTAGATTAGTCAGGCATGACCTTCCCTTGGTGAACCCATGGTGACTGTTCCTGATCACTTTCCTCTCGTGTAAGTGCTTCAGGATTGATTCCTTGAGGACCCGCTCCATGATTTTTCCGGGGACTGAGGTGAGGCTGACTGGCCTGTAGTTCCCAGGATCCTCCTTCTTCCCTTTTTTAAAGATGGGCACTACATTAGCCTTTTTCCAGTCGTCCGGGACTTCCCCCGATCACCATGAGTTTTCAAAGATAATGGCCAATGGCTCTGCAATCACATCCGCCAACTCCTTTAGCACTCTCGGATGCAACGCATCCGGCCCCATGGACTTGTGCTCGTCCAGCTTTTCTAAATAGTCCCTAACCACTTCTTTCTCCACAGAGAGCTGGCCACCTACTCCCCATGCTGTGTTGCCCAGCGCAGCAGTCTGGGAGCTGACCTTGAGCTGACCTTTCATTTTTATTGAAAAGCCAAAATTCAGATTGTTACGCTAGCATTGATAGTCTTTGATCTGTGAGTTATCTGTACAATGGTCAACGTATGCCTTGCTCTTCTAGGCCACATAGCCTTGTTCACTTATGTGGGCACTATTCGCCAGGCTTAATTTATGATGCTTGCAGGCCTGGCTTTAGTCAGTCTTCTCACAAGACAAGGGTCACATCAACACCAGAGTGACTGTCGAATTTGGAACGAGTGAGAGTAGGCATCCTGTGCAACGCTCCCACTCTCCATGTCACCATTGTAGCACATGCATCCCTTCTGAGTCAGGGTGCTGACCTGAACAACCACACCAGACAAAGTACCTGGACCCCATCAGAGGCCAGACTGCTTTTCATTCTACTGGATGTCAGACAACTGTCTTTTACATAAAGATCTCTTCTCCTCTGTCTAGAAGCAGTAAGGCTTTGGGACTGGTGCGTCAGAAACTGCATCACCATCTGTCAGGGTTCCTTTTCCACTCTGAACTCTGGGGTACAGATGTGGGGACCTGCATGAAAGACCCCCTAAGCTTATTCTTACCAGCTTAGGTTAAAACTTCCCCAAGGCACAGATTTTTCTTGCCTTGGGATCGCTGCCACCATCAAGTGATTTTAACAATCAGGGAAAGGAGCACTTGGAGTCCTATTCCTCCCAAAATATTCCCCCAAGCCTACACCCCCTTTCCTGGGGAAGGCTTGAGCATATATCCTCACCAATTGGTTACAAAGGGAATACAGACCCAAACCCCTGGGTCTTAGAACAATGGAAAAATCAGTCAGGTTCTTAAAAAGAAGGATTTTATTTAAAGAGAAAAAGATAAAAGAATCACTTCTGTAGACTTAGGCTGGTAGTTAGCCTTACAGAGTATCAGAAAATTCCAAGAGCACAGAGGAACCCCCTCTAGTCTTAGTTTCAAAGTTACAACAAAACAGGGATAAATGTCCCTTTAAGAAAGGGAAAATTCACAAGTTGAGAAAACAAAGATAAACTAATATGTCTTGCCTGGCTGTTACTTACAAGTTTGAAATATGAGAGACTTGTTCAGAAAGATTTGGAGAACATGGATTGATGTCCGGTCCCTCTTAGTCCCAAGAGCGAACGGCCACAGAAACAAAGAACCCAAAACAAAACCTCTTCTCTTCTCTTCTCTTCTCTTCTCCCTCCCTCCCTCCCCCCCCCCCCCCCCGATTTGAAAGTATCTTTTGTCCCCATTGGTTCCTTTGCTCAGGTGCCAACCAGGTTACTTGAGCTTCTTAACCCATTACAGGTAAGGAGGAATTTAGGCTACCCCTATGGTTATGACACCATCCAAGCTGCATACCTTCTGGATGCTCAAAACTCTTTAGCGCACAACCCGAGCAGAAGCTTCTGTGCAGACCACAAGTGGAATATACACAGCTCTGTCCTAAGTGAGATATTCACCCCGGGGAACACCTCACGAGGATCTCTTCGCATTCCAAATTAACAAAAAACTTCCCCTATGTTGCTTCAGATGAGATATGGGTCACAGCACACATGGCAATGCTTTCTTGTTGTCATGGATGGACAAACTCTCATACGTCTTTCCTCCCATTCCTCTGCTACCACAGGTCTTGAAAATGACTCTCCCTCTGTCATGAAGAGTCTTTCTCCTACCAGGCAACTCGCCCAGACAGTTTTGGTTCCTGGAATTTCAGAGAATGTCTGTCTGCTCTCCTATCAGGATCCGCCCCTTCCCAGCTTTCCTAAATCAGGAAGGGGGAAGAATTAGACACCCCAATCCAGACCCATTCCTCCTCATGGCTGGTGTTTGGAGGGGCATCAGAATTAGAATGTTCTTGTTCAGCACCTGTCCAAGTTATCCTTTCTCAAAGTTGGAAAGATTCAGCTAGGACCTGCTACCTAGCTAAATGGAGACATTTCTTACCTGGGCTCAGCATGACTGGCCTTCTCCAAGCACTGCAGATATTCTAGTTGTTTTAGACTATTTCCTGTCTTTAGAAAAAAAACTCAGATCTCTACATTAGCTCACTGTGATCAGTGCCTTCCTATCTCCAGTAGATAATGTTCCATTTTTACTCACTCAACAACAGTCATTCATGAAAGACCTAGTCAGGCTTTTTCCACCTGTGGTCAAACTTAAAAAGCAATGGGACCTCAGTCTTATCCTGTCAGCACTCATCAGACCACCATTTGAACCCTTGGCAATATGCTATTACCTCTGCCAGAAGGGTGAACAAGATTGCAGCTGTCATGGCAGGCCCACCAAATACCGCTTTTTACAAGTAAATGATCTCTCTTCACCTCCATCCTAAGTTCCTTGCGAAGGTTATTTCTGAAAACCATGTCAACCAAGCTATCTGCTTAAGTGTTTCTTTCCAAAAACCCCATGCCACTGCTGAAGAGAGAAGACTTTCATTCCTGTGGTGTCAGACAGATTTGGTCCTTTGCAGGTAGAATGCCCAGACACATCAGAGAATCACCAAGGCTTTTTCTCACCATAACAGAAAGATATAGTGTGTCCTCACAACCCTCTGAGAAACTCTAAATGGATTTCTGGATGCATCATCATGTGCTACCAATTAGTGCATATCCCTCCACCTGGCAGGGTAGAGGGCTCACTCAGCCAGATCACAAGGTGCTTCTACAGGATCCCTACAGGAAGCATCAATACTGGACATACGCGGAGCAGCTACCTGCAGTTCCATTAACAAAACATTGTGCACTAGTTCAGTCCTTTGCTGTAGATGCAGCAGTGGGAAGTGTAGTACTTAAACAAACAAACAAACAAACAAAAAAAACAAAAACAAAAACAAAAAAACCGAGGACTTCTTGTGGCACCATAGAGACTAACAAATTTATTTGGGCATAGAACCCACTTCATCAGATGCATGGAGTGGAAAATATAGTAGCAGGTATAAATACACAGCACACGAAAAGATGGGACTTGCATTACCAAGTGGGAGGTCAGTCTAACGAGACAATTCAATTAACAGTAGGATACCAAGAAAGGAAAAATCACTTTTGTAGTGGTAATGAGAGTGGCCCATTTCAAACAGTTGACAAGAAGATGTGAGTTACATATGGGGGAAATTAGGTTTTGTAATGACGCAACCACTCCCAGTCTTTATTCAGGCCTAAATTGATGGTGTCCAGTTTGCAAATTAATTCCAGTTCTGCAGTTTCACATTGGAGTCTGGTTGTTGAAGAATTGCCACTTGTGGGTCTGTTATTGAGTGACCAGGGAGATTGAAGTGTTCTCCTACTGAGTTTTGAATGTTATAATTCCTGATGTCAGATTTGTGTCCATTTATTCTTTTGCGTAGAGACTGTCCAGTTTGGCCAATGTACATGGCAGAGGGGCATTGCTGGCACATGATGGCATATATCACGTTGATAGATGTGCAGGTGAACGAGCCCCTGATGGTGTGGCTGATGTGGTTAGGTCCTGTGATGATGTCCCTTGAATAGACACTATCTATTGAATCCATTTATTGTGTACATACTGAAAATGTGCACACTTCGTTGAGCTTCCCTGTTACCCACGAGTACTGAATCACCACTTAAATATTAGTTTCAGTGTGCACCTTGGAGTATTTTGTAAGATTGAGGATAGAGGTTATGACAGTCTATTCCCCAGAACGTTAGAATTGTGAAGGGACACAGTTAACTGAAAAAATGTGTCTTCTGTCTAAAACTATTTTTCCTTATTGTAATACCTGAGATCACTGTGTCAGAGATAGTAGGGGAGAAACTCCCCTCATCCCTTCTGTTTTTTCTAGTGAATTGGTTTTAAGCATTTGGCAGCTCTTTGTTTATAGTCAGTATCATTTCCCCTTTTTAGATGGGTTTTTCTCATAGCAAATGGAAGAGGTGTTTAAAAAATAAATAAGAAAATGTGGTAGTAAAACTACAAAATTAATGCTTGGGGGGAGGCACACTATCTGAAATGATTTCTAACTCAGGTTTCAAGTTGATGTCCCTTTTAATTCATGCCTTCCCAGGAACCACAGTTGCTTTTAGATGGAGCCAAAACCAAAATAATTAGATTTTGGGCAGTTGTTGGCCAAATTGTGTGTGTGTGTACATATACACATTAAACTTTACTGCTTTTAATTTAAGCTTTCTTGAGGTCTGTCATGTTCTGCATAGCAATGGCTGCACCTGCTTTTAACATTCACCCCTTACGGGTTTTCTAATCTCTCTTGGTTATCAAACTGAAGTGCAGCATTATTGCATAGGAAACCTACACGTATCATACTAAAAATAATCAAGACACAGAGGTGTTCTTTGTTTTTGTTGTTGTGTTCAATGGTGAATATAAAATTTGTTCCTTTCTTTTGAACAGATGCATATCGATTCCCATGAAGCTCTGGGAGTACTGAACACTTTATTTGAAATTTTGGCTCCTTCATCCCTCCGTCCTGTGGACATGCTTTTAAGAAGTATGTTTGTTACTCCCAGTACAATGGTAAGTGACCAGTGAAGGAGATTACACTACCTGTTTGATGTTGAGGCCTTTAACGCATTTTTGGTTATATCCTATACATTTCTGACTATCCTCCACTCTGATTCTGTCTATCAAGACAATTCAGCATTTTCATACATGGCAAAACAGTAGTGAGTGTTCTCTTAATCCTTTGCAAGGTGTATATTTCTGTTCCTAAATCCTGCTGAAGTTAGTTTGGTAACATGTTCAGAAATAGGGAAGAACTCAGTAGGAGGACTAGTTTGCCTTTGGATAGGTCATTTTACTTGTAATTCGATGGTGAAGAATGGGGAGCCTCCTGATGTAAGAGAAATTCCATAACCTGGTTTATGAATAGGGCCCTACCAAATTCACAGCTGTGAAAAACATGTCACAGACCATGAACTCTGGTCTTGTGTGCTTTTACGCTATACTATACCAATTTCATGGGGGAGACCAGTTTCTCAAACTGGGGGGTTGTGACCCAAAAGGGAGTTGCAGGGGGGTCACAAGATTATTTTAGAGTGGATCATGGTATTGCCACCCTTACTTCTATGCTGCCTTCATAGCTGGGTGGCCGGAGAGCGGTGGCTGTTGGCTGGGCACCTAGTTCTGAAGGCAGCGCCCCGCCGGCAGCAGTGCAAAATTAAGGGTGGCAATGCCATACCATGCCACCTTACTTCTGCATTGCTGCCGTCAGAGCTGAGCTGCCAGAGAGTGATGGCTGCTGACTGAGAGCCCAGCTCTGCAGGCAGCAGTGCAGAAGTAAGGGTGGCAATACCATACCATGCTGTCCTTATTTTTGCAGTGTTGCTGGCGGCAGCTCTGCCTTCAGAACTGGGCTCCCAGCCAGCAGACGCTGCTCTCTGGCCACCCAGTTCTGAAGGCAGGGCCACTGCCAGCAGCAGCGCAGAAGGGTAGTAGTACCACAACCCCCCCTACAATAACCTTCAACACCCCCCTCCTCCCTCTTCCTGTTTTTTTAGTTGAAATGTTGAGGTGTAACAAAGATTCCCCCCTAGTATTTCATTTTTGAGACAGTATGGAAGTTTTTTTTATGAGAACTTTTATTCACAAAAGTGTTGTAGAAGTACCCATTCCCCATATCACACAGCATTGAGTGCTCTCAAAGCCAAACTGATTTCCAGGAGCTGCTATGGACATTCAGCTCCTGGAGCCATGATAGCAGAAGAGAAGGTAGAAAAGTTTACCTCATTCATAAAGATGTTGTTCAAAGAAGTGAACATACACGATCTTTTATAAGGTCTAATATGTTGTCAGTTCTCCATCACATTATTGCAGTTTTCAGTCTCTTAATCTGCTGCATTTTTCTGTTTTTTGGTTTTTTTTTAGGCATCTGTGAGCACTGTTCAGTTATGGATATCTGGTATCCTAGCTATCCTTAGAGTTCTGATTTCACAATCAACAGAGGATATAGTTCTATCTCGTATTCAAGAGCTTTCTTTCTCCCCTTACTTATTGTCATGTCAAACAATTAACAGGCTAAGGGATGGGGAAAATAATGTACCCACACCTGAAGAACAAATTGAGCTGAAACAGGCTAAATATCTGCCTGAAGAGACATTTTCCAGGTATGTTGTCTTCTGAATCTATCGGTTTTTTGTAAAACTTTTGGTGAAGTATTAAAAGAGTGACAAGTGATATGGAAACATAAGATTTATATTTACCTGGATGTTACCTGAAATGGACATGGGGGTGGATTTAAGGTTGGATGCAAGTTTGAGGGATAGAATGAGCTGTGGTGCTGTTGGATGTATTACGTGGGATGGAGGTGTGTATTTTTGTTTAACAATTTTTGGCTGTTTTGGTTTCTTTTCCCATGCTGAAGTGAAAAGTACCATTGACTTCTCTGCGACCAGGATTTCACCCTGGGAATTAACTCTTCCTTCTCCCTTACTTTAGCCTGTACTCTGCATTGTTGCCTCAGTGGCATATGGGTGGGATGAGTTGGGTGACTTCCCCTCCTGTGCATGTGAAAAGGTGAAGAACATGTAAGGGGAAGATCAGCTTTCTTTTTAAAAGGATAGGTTGTAATCTAGAGCCTTCTGAGGGTGAGAGACTTATGCAAAGTAATTCAAGAGAGATTTTGGATGTAGTTGAGTTGGAAATACCCTACTATTGCAGGGGGAAGGAATTAGGATAGGATTTTATCCCTCCAGGTGAGGGTTGAGACCCTTATGAGAAGAACTTTTCATCCACAAATTCATTCGGCGGAGGGGGGAGTAGTTGTGATTTGGCAGAACTTTTGGACTGGGAATCCTACTGGATCTGAGACTTGCTAAGAGAAGGATTGGGGAATGGTTGTGGGATGGATTGTTAGTCTGATTCAGGTTGTTGGGTGGGTTTTTTAGCTTTCCTTGGTGGCCTTTATTTGGGTAACTATATTCCTGTGGCCACCTTCAGGTGGCACAATGATGCCCTTTGCTAGGAATATGTATAGCTGATAGAGAAAGGGGAGTCTTTGGTTATGAAGACTTGGGGTCTTTCATGTCTAGGGTGGTCAGTGGGAAAGATTTTGTGTAAGGTGGAAACCTGTTTTGAGTGGCTTAGTCTTGATGCCCTTCATTTTGTCTGTTGTCTCTTGGAAGGATAGCACGTTGGGTAGGGTTTTAGGTGTTTGATTCATGTTGATTGCAAGGGTGGTGATTAGTGAAACAGTGACCATCTGTGATTTGATGGCAGATGAGGTTTTGCATAACTGAGACCTGGACGCTTAAACACACTGCAAATACTCTGCTTTAATCAATTTTTACACTAGAAAATGAGTCTGAAAGCTGGAGCTGAGATTTTTCCTTGTGGGTAGAGGAAGCAAGAAGAACTTTAAGGAGAAAATTTTAAAGTGAGGCACTGTTAAGCAGGATTGTATTTGGTTCAGGTCAACCTGCTGAAACCTGTTAACTCAGTAGTAAAAACCTTAGTTGGGACAGATAGGAAATAAGCTCATGTGTTTATTTTCCTGACTGTGTTGTGTGGGATTTTTTTTAGGTTCTTGTTACAATTAGTGGGCATTCTATTGGAAGACATTGCTACTAAACAGTTGAAAGTGGACATGAATGAACAGCAGCACGCTTTCTATTGCCAAGAGTTGGGCACACTGCTTATGTGTTTAATACATATCTTCAAATCAGGTAATAATCTCAAAATGAGTTGTATTGTGCCATGATGACGATCAAAGAGTTCTTTTCAGTTCTGAATCAGTTGTTTAATGAGTTTAAAATCTGTTTAGGTTGAGAATATTGGCTGCATATAAAATATCTTTTCTTCTCCCAAGTTTGTGTCCATGTCAGAAGCCAGAGCCAGAAAAGTCGTCTTTTCCTTTAGACTTTTTATTGTACACACAGCTTCAAGACCTGTTTTCATACTCTGCCCTTTTAGCAGAGTAGACTATAATTGATGACCTTTCATTCGTTAAACATTGTCCTTTTAAATGTCCAAAAGATCTCCAGTTGAGAAATGCAGTGCGCATCATTACTCTTGAGTTGGATTTCCTCTCACCTTCCCCAAATGCAGGGGTCTCGAACTCAGTTTACCTTAGGGCCAGTGCCAGTCCTCAAATCCTCCCAGCGGGCCAATAATGTCACTGAAGATGGTGTTCAGAAAAGAAAACGTTTATATTGTATTTTTTATTTCAAATTTCTTCGAAATAATAAAACTTGTCATACAACTTTATACAATTCTTCACTTGCCAGACAGTTTTTAGTGTTTGCCAGACAAAAAAGAAACATACTGTTCGCCTCATAGAGAGCAGACCAGCAGAAAATGGTCCCTGGCTAAATCGCTCTCATTGATGCTGGCCGCAGCACGGCTCAGCACTTATGACTAAGGCTACGTTTTAGTCACGGGTATTTTTAGTAAAAGACATGGACAGGTCATGGGCAGTAAAAAAAATTCACAGCCCGTAACCTGTCCATGATTTTTACTATATACTCCTGACTAAAACTTTTGCGGGGGGAGCTCGGGGGGTTCTGTGGTGGGTGGGTGGGGAGTTTTGGCGGGGGGGGGAGGGGAGGGAGGTTCCCTTCCCCAGCTCCTGGGAATCGGCAACCTCCAGCTCTTAGCTCCATGTGCTACCTCT
This sequence comes from Natator depressus, assembly GCF_965152275.1. NCBI lineage: Eukaryota > Metazoa > Chordata > Testudines > Cheloniidae > Natator > Natator depressus. The sequence continues at coordinate 120,845,866 of NC_134237.1, read as the reverse complement.
GCTCCACCCCAGCTCTGCAGCTCCCATTGGCTGAGAACCGTCGCCAGTGGAAGCTGTGAGGGTGGTGTCTGCGAGCGGAGGCAGCACGTGGAGCTAGGAGCTGAGGGAGGGAAGTTCCTGTTAGCTTTATGGGGAATCCCCCCCACCCCCCCGCCGGTACGCACTGCCCACACCCCAGCTCTGAGCCCCCCACGCACCCAAACTCTTGCTGCGAGGGGGCCCGAGACTGCCTCAGCAGCAGCCGGTGCAACTGGCCTAGGGGCTGCCCAAGCTGCTCAGGCGGCTCCCAGGCCAGCCACATGGACCGCTGCAGAAGTCACGGAGGTGACGGAAAGTCACGGAATCTGTGACTTCTGTGACAAGCACTGAGCCTTACGATACTCCAGGCACCTCTGGCACCACCTGCATGGCAGCTGCTGCCAGAACCCCGCGCTCTGCTGCGGAGTCTAAGGGCTCTAAAACCTGCCCCTCTCCACCACGGCGCCATCGACAGTGCTAAAGGAGACAGCACCAACAACTGCTCAGATTATAAGGCAGCCGAATGCTGCTAGCACAATAGCGCCAACACAGACTGCACTGGCTCAGCACACCGCACTCCCGATACAATTGGCACCTCACTCTTCGGCACCGAAGCTCTGGTGCCGCACCATTTTCTGCACCAGAAGGATCTGTTGACCCTGGAGTTCCCTCTTTTGGGCACTGATGTCTCACTGGGGCCGTCTGTACCAGAGCAACTGTTCTCTCCGATAGCACCACCGTTCTTGAGTGATGAAGATGAGGAGGTTGAAGGGGTATTCTCCCCTCACTATTCCTCCCCGATCAGAACACTTACGGCAGCTGGACCATTATGATCACAGTCCACATATGGGACCATCCATGACCTTCCCTGAGCACTAGCTGTACTGGGATCCCTGGAGGTCTTACAGAAGGCGCTACAGCAGGTGGCCCAGCCCATGTAGGGAAGATGCTGGATCCCCACCTCCACCCTTGGAGACTGAAGCTACCGAGACAAGGGATGAACTCATGGCAGAGCAAGAAGAGGACACTGCTCCTGACACCTTGCCAACCAACAATAATTCATCCTCCTCACCAGTCGAGACAGTTATGCCTTCCACCCCCAACCACTGCGGATGACTTCAACCACTTCCAAGATTTATTTAAAATAGCGGCCAATGGGCTCAAAATTGCTCTGGAGGAAGTGCCAGAAACAAACTAACAGACAACTTACAGACATCTTCCTCCTCAAAGATAGCATTGCCAATCAGTGGGACTATAATAGAACCCGCCAAAACAGTCTGGCAAACTCCAGCGACCATACCTCCAACCAGTAAAAGAGCAGAGAAAAAGTGTTATGTTCCCTTGAAGGGATCAGAGTTTTTTTTCCCCCCACACACTCAGCACCCAACTCGCTGGTAGTGGAAGCAGCCAGCCAGAGAGGCAAACAACAACACTTTCCGCCACGCCCTTTGATAAGGATAGTAAGAGGTTGGACCTATTCGGCCACAAAGCATATTCCTCCTCCACACTTCAATTCAGAGTGGTAAATTATGCAGCACTACTTGCCAAATACAACCACAGGAACTATGGAAAGTTTATGGACTTTTTCCCCTCCGGAATATCATTAATAGAGAACAATTCAAATTGCTGGTCTCCGAAGGGCAAATGATTGCATGCATGGCTCTTCAGGCCTCATTGACATTGCTAACACCCCTTCAGCTGTGGTTATGTGATGGGCCTCATGGTTGAACTCCTCAGAATTCCCATGTGAAATACAAAATACAGTCGAAGACCTTCCCTTCGATGGAGAGAGATTGTTTGCAGCCAATACCAATGAGGTACTGCACACTATGAAAGGCTCATGGGCAACTCTTCAATTGCTCGGCATTCATACACCTGCCACAAAAAGGAGACAATATAGGTATCAACCATACCAGAGAAATAGATATTCAAAATATACACAGCAACACCAGAGGCCTTACAAACAACGACAAAGACAGAGACCACAACGATGCCGACTTCCACCAGCTGCAGTGTCCCAAGCCCCTTCCTCTAAATAACAAATTTGAAGGCTTGGGTGAGGGTCTGGAAGACCTTTCCCACATTCCAGAGCTAACACCCTCCATCCTTCTGTTTTGGAGACCATTTACTTCCATTCTACCTGAAATAGGCTGCCATCACCATGGACAAATGGGCCCTAGAAGTCATCCATAAGGGCTATACCATCTCTTTACTTTCTATCTCCCCCCCCAACACACACACACACACCCTCCCTCTCCGTCCCACTTCAGGGACCCCTCTCATGAACATCTGATATGACAAGAGGTAGATCGTGTCCTAGAACTCTGGGAAGTGGAAACTGTTCCCATGCAACACAGGGGAAGGGATTTTATTCCCACTATTATTTTTTTTTAACACAAGAAAAATGGGAGATGGCGACCTATGCTGGATCTCAGGCGACTGAACAAGTTTGTGAGAAAACAATAATTCAAGATGGTCACAACTATAATTCCAGTGCTGGAGCAGGGGGACTGGTTCTCAGCCCTCAACCTGCAGGATGCCTATTTTCATGTTACGATACATCCTGCCCACAGGCAGTTTCTGAGATTTACTTTGGGCAAAGACTACTATCAATACAAGGTTCTACCTTTTGCCTTTCAACAGCACCTTGCATTTTCTCAAAGATCCTTGTGGTAGCAATGGTGCATATGAGAAAACAAGGAATAATAATATTCCCTTGCCTGGACAACTGTCTTTTGAAGTCACACACTCGAACAGATGCCATTCGGACTACCCAAATGACGATAGATTGCTTCCAGAATCTGGGTCTACAAATAAACGAAAAGAAATTGACAGTAGAACCAGTTCAACAGTTAGAATTCATCGGCACTTACCTTGACTCAGTGGCAGCGAAAGTGTCACTTCCATGAGACGGATTCGACATGATATAAAGACACTCATATCCAATGTGGAACAGCCCACACATGCCTCCAACTTCTGGGCCACATGGCAGCATGCACGTTTTTGGTTTACATATGCGCTGCCTACAAGGGTGGTTAGGAACTGTCTACAGACCAAATAAACACGGATTAAACAGACTATTAACGATGCCTCCCAAAGTCAAGGAATCACTAACCTAATGGACTCAACCACACAACAGGTGCTCAGGGATCCTATTTACACAAGACTCTCCATCACAGATGATCGCAACGGATGCTTCCGTCATAGGTTGGGGAGCACATATGCAACATCACACAATTCAAGGGTTATGGTCCGCAGCCAAGACGAGGCTACACTTAAACCTGCTAGAACTCTGTGCTGTCTGCAATGCCTTCCTCCGCTTCCTACCATTCATAAAGAACCAGAACATAAGAGTAATGACCAACAACATTGCTTACATGTTCTACATAATCAGGCAAGGGGGAGCCATATTACACTCGTTATGTACCAAGCCTATGAGACTCTGGAATTGGTGCATCCAACACAATATCCATATTTCTGCTTCCTAGCTACCCAGATGCCAGAACACCACGGCAGACGATCTCAGCAGACATTTCCTCCACTACCAAGAATGGGAATTGAACGTCGTGATACTAGAACACACATTCTGAAAATGGGATCACCCACAAATAGACGTATTTGCGACAGCCCAGAACACCAAATGTCCGAGATTCTGTTCCAGAGCAGCTCCGGGAAAGTAATCAATGGGGGACGTGTTCCTGACCAAGTGGGGCACAGATCTCCTCTTTGCATTCCTACCCATACCATTACTACCCAGAGTAATACTGAAAATAAGGACCTGATAAAGCCAGAGTCATCCTAATAGCCCCCACATGGCCAAGACAAGCATGGTATACATACATAACACGGATGTCAGCATGTGCTGCAGTCACTCTCCCGCCTTGGATGGACCTGTTAACACAACGCGAGGGTCATGTGCACCATCTGAACATAGAACTTCTACATCTGAAGGCATGGCTCCTCTATGGTTCTCTAATGATGAACTAGGTTGCTCTAAACGGAGGAAGTGGGTGCTACATCACAGTAGAAAACATACTCCACTTAAGTCCTACCTACAAAAGTGAAAAAGATTTACAGCCTGGTGCACTGCCAGACAAACCATGGCAACATCGGCACCTCTTCCATTGATATTAGACTACCTCCTGGAATTAAAACAATCGGGCCTCTCCATCGGTTCAACAAAGGTACAACTTAAGTTGCTGACATATATACTTTTAATTTAGCTGCATTTTAATGTAGTTTGTCTGGGAATATAAAAATGTACTGTCAAACTTGTGTATTATCATGGTGTAGCCGGACATCGTCCTTACCCTTCTTCCATAGCCTCTGTGCTATATTGGTTCAGAATGTGAGCTCTTCGGGATTGCAGAACTGTATTTTCCTTTGTGTATAGCTATTAACACACTGAGTACTACTGAAACTAACAGATTACAGTTTCAAATTTTCAGTAGATTATTTTAAACAGCTTTGTCCTCTATTTAGCCTACCTAAGGTAGATATCTTTAATAGCTATGTGCATCACCATGTCCAGTCACTAGATGTCACACTTACTTCGCATGCAAGTAGCTAAAACGGATTGGTGGTAGTTCAGGGATGATATTACTAATAGAAAGTAGGTACAACATGCATTTCTGGATTCTGATATTGTCCCCTTGCAAGACATTTTGCACTGTTCCTCTCTTCCTCCAAATACCAGAGGCAGTTCAGACTTGTCCACATGGCTCTGGGATGTGGCGTATGGCCCTTATGGCTTCACTCTGATGCTCTGATTCTGACCATGCAAAACAAAGCAGCACTGCAGAGCTCCTTTGTTATCCATGCTATTCTAGAATTTATAGTTGATTCTGCAGCAGCTGTAAGAAATCTGTTCCCCCTCCCCCACCCTTCTCTGTTTAAAGGTACCAAAGGAGCTTTGTTACATGAATAGTGTTGTTCTCTGAGCTCCTCTCATCTATTTATTCCCCTTCCCTGGTTGTGGCAAAAGGGATAAAAGGAGCAAGCTGAAGGACAAGAGGTCACAGAAGGAGAGCTTTGCCACAACTGCTTCCACCCTGCAGACCATCACTCAGCATACATAGCAAAGATTTTTTTCCACATTTAATAGTTTTGCTTGTTGCACAAAGCTTTACATTCAAGTCCTGTAGCCACTGCATTATTACAACAGAATATATCTGAGGCCTGGTCTGCATCTGAAACATAGGTAGACCTAGCTGCATCACTCAAGGATATGAAAAATTCAAATGCCTGAGAGATGTAGTTAAGCCGACCTAAGCTCCGGTATTGACACCAAAAGAATGGAAGAATTTTTCTGTCAACCTACCTGTCACCTCTCCAGGGGCTGAATTTACTGCAGCAATGGAAAACCCTCTTCCTTCGCTATAGGGAGTGTCTATGCTACAATGCTGCAGGACCATAGCTGCGACACTTCAGCTGTGCTGCTTAATCACTTGTAGTATCGGTATAGCCTGAGGAACACCCTCAGTAGCTATCTAGGCAGAGAAGTCTACCAACCTCCCACTTTAGTCCCTACCCTAAGGAGCCTACATTCTATCTGCCTTTGTAAGTATAGTACCTAGCACAGTGAGGTTCTGATTTTGATTGGGGCCTCGAGCACTACCTCACTAAAAAAAATAATCTACCCTGGCCAATAATACAATTATTTCAGGAAGAATAAAATATTGATATATGTGACTCCCATAATTTTTACTATAATTAAGATGTGCATCTGTGGTATGATTTAATTACTTTAGTGTTATGGTTTTAGACTGAGGTCTAGAGGATTGAATCTGAGGCTAAGAGTTAATTCCAGTTCTTGTCACTGATTTGCCCTGTGACCCTGGACAGTCATTTAACATTTCTGCTTCTATATCCCCATTTATAAATGGAGATAATCTAATTTATCTACCTCCCCAGAATGCTAAGGGATAGGTTGCTTGGTTGAGAATGAGACAGTTTAAATTTTCCAAATGCTGTGTAACTGATGAGGGTTTTTTAAAAATTCTCAGTACAAATGGTAGCATACATGGTTCCCCTTAATGTATGTGTGTGTTTGTTTCCAGGGATGTTCAGAAGAATCACAGCTGCTGCCAGCAGGCTTTTTACAGGAGATGGATCTGATGGTAGTTTTTATACCCTTGAGAGTCTGAGTGGTCTTGTTCAGTTCATGATTCCCACACACCCTTCTTTAGTGCTTCTCTGGTGTCAAATCCTACTTCTTGTCAATTACACTAACTACAGCTGGTGGTCAGAGGTGCATCAAACACCAAAGTAAGTTTTTTTAATTTCTACAGTTAATTAAGTTTTGTTTTTTAATGTGGCTTATATGATTTCTTAGCTGTTAAGAATTTGAGTACTATATGTGTTAGAACCACTTAAAGAAATTACTGTACTTATAAAGGAGTCTTTGCAGTGTTCCATGAGGTCAGTAAAATCTGACTACTTTAGACCAAGAGAAAGAGTGTGTTCCACACATGATGGCATGTCAGGTAGAACTCCCTGCCAGTTGTTGTTTCCCCTTTTAAAAGGAGGGGATTCTACCTTGAGTGCCTCTGATTACAACTGTGGAAATACTACATAAGGGAAAGGGTGGTCTTGTCAGATCCCAGGATGCTTATGGCTTTATAGGTCAATATCAACATCTTATTTCACCCTCCAACTGCTATGCAACCAGTGCAGATCATGGAGCACTGGTGAGGTATATTAATGGAAAGATCTGTTCACTAAGCAGCCATTGCGTAACAAATCCTCCCTTTTGAAATGGTCTGCTTCCAAAGGGTCTTAAAATATAGTATCTGGTAGACAGATAGAGTACAAGCATTGCATTGTCTAGACTCTGAGTGACAATGGATGACAGTTTTGAGATCTGTATCTGAAAGAAAAGACCCCAAACGTAGTCAGATCTAGATTAGAAAAAGTGGTCCTGGCCCTAGCTGCAACTTGATTGTCTGAAAGCTGCTGTTAAATAAAGAACCAAATTATGAATTTGAATAACAAGCTGTGGGACATACTGTATCGGTTAAGGGGGCTAATAGAACTTCTATCAGTTCTTCCTGTGGTTTCCCCCAGTTTACCAGCAACAGCTCCCTTTTATCTGGATTGGGTGTCTTTCTTACCCCAACACTGGATTAGATGCTCAATCACCGTAGCTGGATGGAGAGAAGTGCTGGGTTTTATCATTACATGGAAGGCTCTGTAGCCCATGTCTCCTTGCAGGCACCTCTGTCAGCCACATTGTAATACGTATTGAACAAGAGGGGTGATGAGTACGGCTATGTTTATGTCACAGAGGTCACGGAATCAGTGACTTTCAGAGACCTAGGTGACATTCTCTACTTCAGCCCCAGTGGGTGTGGGACTCTGGAATTGGCAGCTAGTGGGGCCCTGGCAGGATTCCAGTGACAGGGGGCCCCCTGCAAGGTTCCAGCGACATGTGACAGACTCCTGAGGGGGCCCTCCTCAGGGTTCCAGCGATGGGCGACAGCCTCACATGGGAGGGGTGGTGGAGGGACCACTGGGAGTTGGAAGGGGGGGACGCCTCGGGCGAGCGGCTGGGGGTGTCCTGTTTTCTCTTTGGGAAATATGGTCACCCTGCAGCTCCTAGCCATCGTGGGCGGAGGGGGGCCCCCCTACAGCTTCCAGCTGCCATGGGCAGAGGGGGAACCTCACAGCTCCCCGCCACCATGGTTTTGGGGAAAACCATGGTGCCGCAACAGCAAATGTCACAGATAGGTCATGACAGCTGTGAATTTATGTTTATTACCCATGACCTGTCCGTGACTTTTACTAAAAATAGCAATGACAAAATCTTAGCCTTAGTAATGAGATGTAATCCACAACACCCCACAAGAGACTAAAGAACTAATGACAAAGCAGTTCATATTGAGGAATGCTTAAAATGGGTTTCTTTAAAATGTAAATTGAGTATCTACTTTGACTGAAATATTAGCAATAAAACATGTTTTTCTTACAGGAGGCACAGTCTTTCCAGTACTAAATTGCTGAGCCCTCAGATAACTGGAGACAGTGATGAATTTGATTCAGAATCCAAATTTGGCATGTGCAATCGAGAGATAGTACGAAGAGGCGCACTCATTCTTTTTTGTGACTATGTTGTAAGTTTAGAACTGTGAATTTTAAACCTATAAGTGTTTGTTTTTTGGATTTTGCTTGGGTGCTTTATCTTTGAGGTACAGAGTGTGATCACAATAAGGGAAAAGTGAGAGATCTTAGTCATATTTACTTCCATGGGGAACTACATGGAATTTTTATATATCAATTTTCACTTCTGGAAGTGGATGCTCTTTTTTTCTTTCTATGGATATGTCTTATTAGTGTGATTATTTTAGATACTTGTGCATTATCTTAGGCATTCTCTCTACACTGAATCTTAGTTGTCTACAAAGTTATTCTTTGTAAATAACAATGTCTTGAATGTTGTATTCTTACATATGTGATCTCAGGAGAAGACTAAGAAGCTTATGAAAGTTTAGATCCTGCTCTGAGGCTGAGTGTTTCTGCATGTAATAATTAGAATAAACTCTCTTCATCTTAAACCCTCCTATATATATTTACTCTGCTACTGCATTCCCCAGTTCTGTTCAGGCTCTCAGGAATAGGGCAACTCCCATGGCTTCAGATTTCGTAGGCTCTCAAACACAGTGTTACAGGAGTCAGTCTCTGTACTGATATTAGTACACACTTTCTAGAAGATTGTTCTGCCTCAAGTGAGAAACATTAACTGTTGAAGACATAAATAGTTAACTGCCATGAAAGATATGGGGTGTTCACTTTAAAAGGAAACACAAACTACAGACAAACATTGAGACTTTGCAGAAACAATTCTGATATATATTAAATGTGTATCTATCAATTCATTCATTACTAAAAATGTTGCATAAAAGCAGGGTCTTTGAGTTTACTAGTTCTTTCCAGTTGTTCTCTACCAGTATTCATTGTCTTTATGATTACAACATAATGGATGTTGAAATAATTTGTTGCAAATAAAGGATTATGACTTCAGGTGTATTTGCAACAGGATCAAATGAAGTTGAAAGAAAAGATCTGGTGGTTATGCAAATGATCATAGTAATAAAGCTTAGAAGGAAATGAAACGTGCACACTCGTAAACAGAATATTTTTAACATAATGTAGTTCAGTTTTTCCAGTGGAAAATTACTTGCTTTTAATTGTGTATAAATAGTATTGCATTGTTTCTGTTTTTTTAATAATGAAATGCTTACACGGGTGGTAGTAATGGTAATTTTAGAATTATGGAATCCATTTTACCTTTTTTTCCCCATAGTGTCAAAACCTACATGATTCAGAACACTTGACGTGGCTTATAGTGAATCATGTTCAAGATCTGATTAATCTGTCTCATGAGCCTCCAGTACAAGACTTTATTAGTGCTGTTCATAGGAATTCAGCAGCCAGCGGTCTCTTCATCCAGGCTATTCAGTCTCGGTGTGAGAACCTCGCAACTGTAAGTTTGACCTGAACCTTTTAGTAATGAAGTTTAGGCCTTTCTTGTTAACTGTATTTGGAAACACTTTGAGTGCTTTTTCCTTTCTGGGTCTTTTACAGCACCAAATGTGGTGTTGGTGCATAACTTATTATATGTATTACACTGGTGCAAAAGACAGCTCTTGGCATCTGAACTACATTGTGCTTAGTGCTGCTCAGACACACAGGTAGGTAGATGTGATTCTCCCCAAAGAGCTTACAACTAATACGAACTAATAAATACAAAGAAACTCTAGACATTGGGTAACTAAAAACTTTGTGTTCACTTCCCCACATGTTTACAACCCTTTGGAGAGAAATTAATTTATGATCTTAAGCCTCTTTATTTACAAACTCAAATTTTTCATCTTCATAGCCTTTCTGTTGCCTCACAGAGTGGAAACATATTTTGTCAGTTGCTGTGTTATAGATTAATCAAATCATAAATGCAACATGGATCTTGTTTATCTTCGAGGAGCCTCTGCACTGATGTGTATTCGCTACAAATTGTGCTCCTGAATGGAAACACACTAATTAAAAGGTGTAGAAGTAACTCTGTAAAAAGCATCCATGTTTGTTTCATAATTTGAGCATATTTGATATGGAAAGTATTAAGACTTTTTTGCCCAACTGCCAGTCCTGTAAATTCAACTGGGGTCAGTCAATCTACGTTCCTTCCTTGCTATGCATCATCACAAGTAATAAAGTTCTGAAATGCAAATTAAGTCCTTTGTGACATTTTTGCAGCATCTTTGCCTTCAGTGGCTGTGTGCAGATATTTGGAAATCAGTAGACGATTCTGCTGCTTATGCCTAAGAACAAGTAGGATTCAGTTCACCTCCATGTTGACCCTAACAAGACTAAAGAGTAATAAAAGAGCAATGCTGGTTTGTGCCCTCTTCCCTAATCCTACACTAATGGGTTGTGCATTCTCCATGAAGATTTCTGAACTTGTTGCTGTTTCCCTTGTCTGCATATTCATCTCTTTCAAGTCATAAGCAGGGGAAGGCTTCCTAGGAAGTAAGTTTATGTGCATATATTTGGGAGTGGAGGGAACTAAACAATACTAAAATTTATTTTAAGACAGATTCATTCACTCAAGTTTCTCTTTTAAAAGTGAACATTGGTGACAGCCGTGCTTTAATTGACAAGCTGTTTTACTAGACTTTTCACAAACTGCTTGAAAATTAAAATAAACAGAATTGAACACTTATCTTCTCTTTTTCTGCACCTCCTCATTCAAATCTCTAGTGGTGAAGTATCCCTTCTGTTCTTTATCAACCACATTATCTGCCACTATAATCTTACTCCTCTTATTCTCATTTTCTTACCTCACTTCTCCTCTACCTCTGCACAGGCGTTATCCCTTCCATGGTTAAGCATGCCTTTTTGTTGTCTCCCATCCTGAAAAACTCTGCAGATGCTATTTTCCTTTCCCAGTGCTCCTTTTAAGGTCTGCTTCATTTCCTTTTCACCTTAAATTCAAGCTGTCTGTAACTTTCAAAGCTCTTTAATTCCATCCCAGACCCTCTGTCTTCACTTTCTCCTACTACTACACTAACTCTTGCTCCCTAAATTCTGTGCCACTTCTAATCACATGGTTTGTTCATTCATCACTTCAGACTTCATGTCTTCTGTCTAGCTGCTTTGTACAATTGAACAGCACCCCAGTTACTGTTCACCAACCCCTGTTCTGCACTTCCTTAAATTTAAAAAAATAATTAAAAACCCACCTGCCCTCAAACCTGTTTAAATAGTAATTTTTACACAACATTCAATTAGTCGTCTGCTCTACTGTCTTTGTAACCACTGTTCCTTTAGTCTGTAAACTCTTAAGCGTTGGAACCAGTTGCTTGTTTAGCGCAATCCGTCTGTTGTTCCAGCACCTTTTATATTTAACTGTGTTACAGTATGTACAAAATAAATAAGATGAGAAAAAAAATGTAACAATTGTTTTTTCTAATATTTAGCCAACAACACTAAAGAAGACCCTGCAATGCTTAGAGGGCATTCATCTCAGCCAGTCTGGTGCTGTGTTAATGTTGTATGTGGACAAGCTTTTGTGTACTCCATTCCGTGTGCTGGCTCGCATGGTTGACACACTTGCTTGTCGTCGAGTAGAAATGCTTTTGGCTGCAACTTTCCAGGTAGGGGAAAAAAGTAAATATATGTCTCTAAATTAGAGTTGTTAATACTAGCAAATAATTGAATGTGATGTAAGTTAAAGCACATTTTAATTAGTTGACCGTGATGTTTAGTGCTGAGTGAAAAACAGAATGTCAGTTTGTGTTTAGCATGCATGTCTGAGTAATTCAGTTTCATCCTGTGTTATGGTCTCCAGATTGAGTAATAATTTTTACTTGCTCTTCTTAGTCTGTTAATATACATATGAATGGTTTTATTCATGTTGGTGCTTCATATCTATTGTTTTGTCACTGTTTTCTACAGAACAGCATTTCTCAGTTACCAGTTGAAGAACTGGATAGAATTCAGGAATATCTTCAAAACAGTGGATTAGCACCAAGGTAAAATATTAGTAATAGGTCCCTGTTGTCATAACATAGTATTGCATACTGTTGCAGACACAATGAGAACTCTTCCAATCTCAGAGAATTTCATCTTGGGTTACTTCTCGTATGCAAACATGTTCTGATCTGGCAGGCATTTCACCACCTGGCTAGCTGTGTGCTTTCTCCACAAGATCACAAGCATCCTCAATGTCCTTCCTTGCACAGATCCCTATCCTGCACATTTGTAAAGCATCAGGGGGTAGCTGTGTTAATCTGTATCCACAGAAACAGCAAGAAATCTGGTGGCACCTTAAAGACTAACAGATTTATTTGGGCATAAGCTTTTGTGGGTAAAAAACCACTTCAGATGCATGGAGTGAAAATTACAGATGCAGGCATTATTATACTGACACATGAAGAGAAGAGAGTTACCTCACAGGTGGAGAACCAGTGTTGACAGGGCCAATTCAATCAGTGTGGATGTAGTCCACTTCCAGTAATTGAGGAGGAGGTGTCAATTCCAGGAGAGGTAAAGTTGCTTTTGTAGTGAGCCAGCCACTCCCAGTCCCTATTCAAGCCCAAATTAATGGTGTTAGCTAACTATTGTAAAGTACTTTGGATATAACCGCTATATTAAAAAAAACCCCAATAATAAACGTTTTTATGTGCTACAAATAAAAGTACACAACTCATATTTTAATATCAGTAGTCTTACCTTTTTAGTGCAGTAGATGTGCCCTCTCCCCCAAGCTGGGGCTGGAAGGGAGGTGGGGGTCTCTCACCCACCACACCAGCCACAGAGCTGAGGCTGAGAAGGAGGGCCGTCTGTCCCCGGCAGCCGCAGCTCTGGAGCTGGGGAAAGTCGCCTCTTTCTCTGGCTGCCTCAGCTCTGCACATCCCAAATTCGCCCCCAGCCCCTCTTCTCATCCCACTTCCCCCTCCCATCTACCCCCTATTCTACCCAAGGCTAGCACCTCACCTTATATGTGCGTCTTTTCCAGGGTCCAGGCACCTAATTAGTGGAGCCATGCCTGTGCGGCTCCACTAATTAAGTGGGTGGCCCTTCATTCTCTCGTGTGTGGCTGTCCAGGTGCGCACCGTAGAGGGAACTATCCGCGAACCAAGTGAATGGAGCTCGCGGACCACTGGTGGTTCACGGACCACAGTTTGAGAACCTCTGCTGTAGTGCAATCTCCTTATTGTGAAAGTGCAACTTACAAATTTAGATTTATTTTTTTTGTTACATAACTGCACTCAAAAACAAAACAATGTAAAACTTTAGAGCCTACAAGTCCACTCAGTCCTACTTCTTGTTCAGCCAGTCACTAAGACAAACAAGTTTGTTTACATTCACGGGAGATAATGATGCCTGCTTCTTATTTACAATGTCACCTGAAAGTGAGAACAGGAATTCGCATGGCACTTTTTAGCTGGCATTGCAAAGTATTTACATGCCAGATAAGCTAAACATTTGTATGACCCTTCGTGCTTTGGCCACCATTCTGGAGGACATGCTTATGACACTCGTTAAGAAATAATGCATTAATTACATTTGTGACTGAACTCCTTGGGGGAGAATTGTATGTCTCCTGCTCTGTTTTACACTTGCATTCTGCCATATATTTCATGTTATAATAGTCTCAGATGATGACCCAGCATGTTGTTCGCTTGAAGAACACTTTCACTGCAGATTTGACAAAATGCAAAGCAGGTACTAATGTGAGATTTCTGAAGATAGCTAAAGTACTCGACCCAAGGTTTAAGAATCTGAAATGCCTTTCAAAATTTGAGAGGGACGAGGAGTGCAGCATGCTTTCAGAAGTCTTAAAAGAGCAACACTCTGATGCGGAAACTACAGAACCCGAACCACCAGAAAAGAAAAATAAGTTTTCTGCTGGTGACATCTGACTCAGGTGATGAAAATGAACATAAGTCAGTTTGCAGAACCCATCATCAACATGGACGCATGTCCTCTGGAATGGTGGTTGAAGCATGAAGGGACATATGAATCTGGCATATAAATATCTTGCAATGCCAGCTACAACAGTGCCATGTAAACACCTGTTCTCACTTTTAGGTAACACTGTAAAAAAGAAGCGCAGCATTATCTCCTGCACATGTAAACAAACTTGTTTGTCTGAGCGATTGGCTGAATAAGAAGTATGACTGAGTGGACTTGTAGGCTCTAAAGTTTGACATGGTTTTATTTTTGAGTGCAGTTATTTTTTTGTGCATAATTCTACTTTCATGATTGCACTACAGTACTTGTATTAAGTGAATTGAAAAATACTGTTTCTTTTATTTTTACAATACAAATATTTATAATAAAAATAAATAAAAAGTGAGCACTGTACACTTTGTATTTTGTGTTGAAATTGAAATCAATATATTTGAAAATGTGGAAAACATCAAAAAATATTTAAATAAATGGTAGTCTATTATTGTTTAACAGCGCAGTTAATTGCAGTTTTTTTTAATTGCTTGACAACCCTAATTAAAACCTAAATTAAAACCTGTTGGCAAAGGAACTGAAGGGCAGTTGAGGTTGCCCTGCCCTTTAAGCTCTTGGTTGAAGGCATGAGGATGCTCTGGGCACATACCCCAACAAACAAATGATGGTCAAAAGAATGTAAACTTGAGTTCACTGGGTGTATGCACACTAACAATGGAAAATGTGTATATATAGACAATACATCACAAAGAACCACAGTTACTGTAAGGTGAGTAACTGTTTATCTTCCTTCAAATTCAATTTGTGATAGGTAGCTGCTGGGGGACAATGTAGAAAAGTGGAAAAATTAGTTTTAGTGATAAGAGTGGAATATCAGTACCAGGTAATTAGCACAGGTATATTAAATGTTTGTAGCATAATGTAAAATAGGTATTCCTCATAAAAAAAAACTTTTGGTATTGGTTAACTTTATTTACAGAACATATTATCCTCGTCCTCTTTTAAAGAAATAAATAAATATAATTTTTTTTTTTTTGTGGGTAAAGGGGGATGGGACTCCAAAGCGTACTGAACTGTAAGGCATAATGCAATTCTGAATAAAAACTATTCTAAAATAAACAATGACTTTCAGTCAAATATATCTCTTTACTCCTGACCAACTTCTCAAGACAACTTGATTTGAAGGTAGTGTATTAAAATTTTGGATTAAATATATAACTCCTTGATCTCATGTAAAGCTCACTTGAAAAATTCACTCTCTCTGGCATGTTGAACTAGTAATTATCTTTCTTACTCTAAATACTTTTAGCAAATAATAGTTAGTATGTACCTTACCTGTATTTCCCATATCTTTCTCCTTTTAAAATTCAAATTTTCTGATGTGTGTATCTGTTTTCAGACACCAAAGACTTTACTCGCTATTGGACAGATTTCGTCTTACAGTAGCACCAGAAACTACTAGCCCTTCACCTTTGGTTACTTCACACCCACTGGATGGGGAAAACCAACCAGCCTTAGAGAATGTAATTCCAGACAAAGTAAGGCCATATTTAGAATATTTCATAGGAAAATACATCTGCTATCTGTGCTATAACAAGCTTTTCTATTAGTAAAAGATATCTATGAATGAAGCTTTTTTTAATCCCCATATAGTGCTCTGTGCACAAATCTGAATAATGTGGTAAATAAACATCAGCTGCCTATTTCTTCTTAAATTCTGCAGCTAACCAAATATCATGCACATACATTTATATCTAACTGTGATAAACTTGTCCATTTGCTACTTCAGAACTGTTCACTGGTTCCTTAAGAGACTTATAGGTACCATCTTTCTTATCTCTGACCACCTCGGTCTGTTCAGCAATCCTGTGTGCTCTTTCTTGCTTTGTGTTTTTCTTATTCTTGTTTACTAACCCCCTTATGCTTTGAAAGTTTTGCCTAGATGAGATGACACCTAATAGTCTCTTAGAGGACCTAATTTCAGTGCTTAAATTGAAATATATACAGCTCTGTGTCCACAGATAGAAATAGGCATGGTTAATCCAGTAATTCTGGATTGGCAAAGGGACAGTCTCTTTGAGAAGACTAATTAGTGGGTAAAACAAAATTGAACTATTTTCTAATTCTGTCAAAAGTAAATGTATAGTAAATTTCATTCTATTTATTTATTTATTTTAAAGGACTGGTATGTATCACTAGTCAGATCACAGTGCTGGGTCAGGTCAGACTCTGCACTGCTGGAAGGTGCAGAGCTGGTGAATAGGATACCTCAGCCTGAACTGAACTCCTTCATGACCAGTAAGGTAATGTCTCTCACAATGAGAAGAGGAGAATTTAAGATGACACTTGCTAAATATTTTAAAATTTTGAAGTGTCCCTATTCATATTACTGTTAATGACCAAATTAGACTGTTAAAAAGGAAATTAAAACTTCCTTAAATTTTATTTAGTTTTTGTTGACTTTTTGTCTTTTACTAAGTTTGGACAACTAAAATAGTACTTTGAGCTCCCAATTGAAAGGTGCTCTAGATAGCCAAGTGCATTAATTATTGTTAAGGCTGTGAGTCTGTCATGGACGTCATGGATTCTGTGACTCTCCAGGACCTCCATGACTTCGGCAGCAGCTGGTGCAGTGTAGCAGCGGCGCCTGGGGTCACTGCCCCCACCCCTCCTGAGCACCAGCAGTGTCCTGGGCCTTTTCCCCCTCCGTTCCCCCCGTCGAGCACCAGTAGAATCCCAGGCCACTGCCCCGTCCCCCCGCCCACACACACACACACACACAGAGCAATCAGTTAAAACTCACAGAAAACTCTAGTTTTATTCAAATTAGGTGCTGCAAATTTGGGACAGATGGCATTTTCCACACAAAATAAAGTTGGAATCCAATTTTAAGTATGAAACAGAACACAACCTTAACTATGGCAATCACAGTGGCTCTTCCATAATGTTGCTCTATTAATTTGCATAGTATTACCCAACTGCTTTAATTTCCTTTCTCCATGGAAATGTGTCCTTTCTAAACTTTTATGTACCATTTGTGATTTCAGGAGTTCAACTTAAGCTTGTTAGCTCCCTGTTTAAGTCTTGGCATGAACGAAATCTCAGAAGATCAAAAGAGCAGCCTCTTTGAAACTGCCCATAGGGTAACCCTAGACCATGTGTGTAACGTTGTTCAAAAACTTCCTGCCAGCCATCAAGTTTTTCAGCCATTGCAGCCAGTTGAGACTTCAGCCTATTGGAGCAAGCTAAGCGATATTTTTGGTAATACAAAATAAAGGTCTTATTCTCTTTATCATACTATATAACAATGTTGTCACAATAAGTCAGTTCTCTAATGGGATCAAAGATTCTCAGCAGTAAAATTTTGCCCAAAATTTTTTGTCTGTTAAAGAAAATGTTAACCATGATGATTTTTATTTCAAGCCTCTAGATTTTACCGTGACATTTTATTTTATAGGAGACACAATGGTGTATCAGACTGTGATGAAACTCTCTCGTGCACTGGCTCAGTATTTGTTATTACTCTCTAAATTACCAGCATCTCTCTGTATTCCACCTGACAAAGAGAGTGACATCCTGAAGTTTGTAGTAATGTCATTAGAGGTAAGAGGGTGAGTGTAATAAAAGGTGCAACAGAGTGTTTACAAATATGTTCCATTTCCCTCTAACTTTGAAGATTCAATGCGAGTTCTGCAGGTCTAGAAGCATTTCTGGGGTCTAGGTTTATGTATAAGCGTCAGTTTCCAATATTAGTTCATTCAGTGCTTACTCTTTTGTGTATATTCTACACATCAGTTAGAATTTAGCAGAGGATATGGGACAAGAAAAACTAATTTTTTTAAAAAAAAATTTTAAGGGAGACTTCTCACCGCAAAGTCTGGCTGAGGGACAGGAAGGTCTTGGCAGTTCGGAGAGTGGCACTGTGGGGCTTGTTGGGAAGATGAATAAACATGATAGTTTACTCAATATGGTGCTTATAATTTTTTTTTTCTAGTTGGAACTTTTTGAACTAGTGACATGCTAATTTAGTGTAACAAGAAAAATGAATTCTGCTAGTTTTGGTAGCTGCAAATATATGTAATTATGTGGATAAAAATAATTTGATCTCATATTTTTGCATATGGGGACAATTTGATATAATGGAAAACTTTTTCTTGTGCAGGCACTGTCATGGCATTTAATACATGAACAGATTCCACTAAGTGTAGATCTTCAAGCTGCTTTGGAATGCTGCTGCCTGACATTACAGCAACCTGGTCTCTGGAATTTGCTGGCTTCTGCAGTGTATGTGACACAGGCTTGCTCCCTAATTAATTGTGTCAGATTTATAATAGAGGCAGGTGAGTTAAATTTGCACAAATATGGGAGATGCTTCTGAATAAACCAGCAAACCTCACTGATCCTATGCTAAGAATCCTGAAGAAATGCAGAATTTTCTCTAACTGTCCTTAGAATTTTTTATTTTTCCAAATGTGTTTCCACCATGGAAGTTAACTTTTTATTTTTTATTTACCTTTGAACTTGTCAAATATCTTACCAATACAAGTGCTGCTTTGACAATATTGTATTGAAAGGATTAAAACTGAGAAATATAATTAAAAACCTATAATCAAAATGTTTCTCTGTATTTATCTAATTTAGTTGCAATTGAACCTGGAAACCAGCTTCTTAGTCCAGAAAGGAAGAAGAATACTTCAAAAGGGGTCAGTGGGGATGAAGTTGATTCAAATGTTCAAAGTAAGTAAACAGTGAAGTTCTAGTTTCCATGCAGTTTTACATAGTTTGTAGAAAATTTGCCAGATTTTCCTCCTTATTTCCAGTTTAAAGCAATTTAACTGACAGTGTGTCAATGGAACACTATTTGAAAAGTGTTATGAGAACCTTTAAGTTGCATAGTGTAAAAACTATTAACTTGTCATTTGAAGGGTGCACTGTATTGGGAATGAGTACAAGTCTGGGTGTGGGAAGAGGATTTACTGTGATGATATGGCTCATCTGACATTGAGACTCCACTTCAGTTGGTTAGAAATATGCTTATTGGAGTTTTTGTGTCCTCTTGCATCTTTAGATCTGTATGCGTTTTGTATATATTCACAATATTTTACACTGAACTTTTGTTTTTCTCTCAACTCAGAAGCAAAATATATTACAGCATCTTGTGAAATGGTGGCTGAACTGGTGGAGTGTTTACAGACTGTCTTGGCTTTGGGACATAAGAGAAACAACAGTATCCCAGCATTTCTCACTCCTGTCCTTAAGAACATAATCGTCAGCTTGGGTAGACTGCCTCTAGTAAACAGTTACACAAGAGTACCTCCCTTGGTACGTGCATTATGGTTTGTTTTCATAGTAGATGAAAAATACTGGCCATTTTTGGATAAAATGAATATAATAATTTGCTAGATCTTCAGTCTTTACACTCAGATTTGGTTGTCCCCTTTTGTCCTTTTTTTAGATAGCGCCTGGCGATACTAGCTGTAAAAATATTTTCAAATATGAATATCTTCTGTAATGTTTGGTTAGAATTATGGAATCCTTTGAGAGTTCTTTGTTTGTTTGAAACGGTTCCAGTAGTTAGAAAAAATCAGGACTCTTGGATTCTGTTCATATTTGCTGTTAGCTAACTGAACTGGGCAAGGTAGTTAGCCCTTCTAGTGCTTAGTTAATATACCTGTAAAATGGCTTGATAAATACTTCAGAGTTGCTGCAAGATTTCTTAATATTTTTAAAGGACTTTAAAATCCTCTGATTAAAAGTACGAAGCAGAATTATCAGAAGCGTTTTTAGCTGTTGTGGGGGAGAGTGTTTCTGAATCTGCATATACTGGTGTTTGACAACCTGGATGCCACAAAGTGTTGAGAGAAAATTTTTTTTTTTTTTTTTTCCTCTTGAGTCAAAAGTTTTTGTTCACTTTGTGCTTTTTTTTATGCTACCCTTTGCATGTGGAATACCTTCCCTTAATTTAGTCTGAGAGGCCACAACCTCTCCTTCAAATCCTTCCCTCCAAAGCATTTACATTGTACTGTCAACTAATAGTGGGTAGGTAAAGGGCTTATTTTAAAAGTATCTGATTTCTATGAAGGATTGGGGGAGAGTGGTGGTGTTTGACTTTTATAATCTGTCTTTTGGGGCAAAGAGTTAGTTATACGGGAGTCCTCGGACTTATGAAACAGTTCGTTCCTCAGAATTGCATTGTAAGTCGAAATCGCTTTTCCCATGGAATCAATGGTGTGAAGGGGGGATTGGTTCCTGAACCAAGGCTTGATGCGCTATTTTTTACCACAATAACCCAGATTTTTGTGCTAAATGAATGCTAGATGACTAATGTTGCAACATCAATGTATTTACTTGTCACTCTATTTTGTAAGCAGCATTCAAATCAACACACAAACTCACATATGCTGCTCTGAATGCCGGCAACACAGGCTCAGAAAGCCAGGGAGAAGGGCACAGCCAATCACTCTTCAGGCTTTCTGATTGGCTGAGCTTAGGGCTAGGAGCCAATCAAAAACAAGTGGCAACCCTATCTGGCAACAAGCTACCCCTCTGCCTCGAAGCCAATCAGAAATGACCCCTTCTAGCTCCATACCAGTATAGCGCAACCAGGAAGTATGTCAAGCAAACTTTATGCAAATGGGGCGCCATAAGGGCGAAACAAGCATCATAGGGATGAAACAGGCAGTCAGTTGAAAAGTGTCGTAAGTGGTGTCTGACGTAAATTGGGCATCATAAGTCCGAGGACTCCCTGTATTTGGAAAGCACTTTGCACATTGTTGGCACCACTGTAATCCAGATTAATAATGTGAGATTTGTCTGATGTCAGTTTGGTGTGTGAAACATGGAACTTCCAAGTTTTACTTATTTCCATTAAATTTAACATCTCATTTTAAAATGCTGCATTAGGGGGAGTAAGGTTGCATTGATTTTTGGGTCCTCTGAGACTAGATGGGCTTCTAGCCATTAAATATAGGTTTTGTGCATAATGTCTTAATAACACAGTTCAGGTTTTAAGGCAAACATGGAATCCTTTAAATGTCAAAGTAATTTAATTGGTTATTACAAGTCACTACCTCTTTCTTTTTACTGGCCTAGTGTCAGTACTATGCACTATTACTCAGGTAGACCAAATTCATAATTGATCTAATAACTTCTGAAACTCAGTCCAGTGTGGAGAGAGAGAGAGATGTGCTGTATGGTCTCTAAGTGAAGAGTTTGGGATTTACCACATTCAGATAGATACTTCTGAAATGATGTAAGGGTAGAAAAAAACCTTGGCTTTTTTATTTACCAAAAGTTTCACTCTCTGACAACTTTCAGTAAAGGGGAAGAAGGATAATAAGTCTGTTACTAGAAACGGTCACAAAAAAAAGTTTTTAAACGCTTTTTAGTAACAAGATTATCCACTTGTTTTTGTTACTGTTGGAAGAGTTGAGTGATTTTCATTGAGTTATTAGCAGGTTGTGTAACACATGCTTAAAATACCATGAAAAAGACTGTCAAGTATGTAGTAGGCACATAAAAGTACTGTTTGAATTTAGAATCTTTTTACAAATCCATTGTGCATTAGGATGGATTATCTTTACTATTGGTATCTCGCTATTTTTAATTCCAAATGTGATGATCATAGCTGTTAGATTAATATAGCATTTACTATTTTAAAATAATTAGTATCCTTTTTATATTCCAACAGGTCTGGAAACTAGGCTGGTCACCAAAACCTGCAGGTGATTTTGGCACAGCTTTTCCAGAAATCCCTGTAGAATTTCTTCAAGAAAAAGAAATCTTTAAAGAGTTCATCTATCGCATTAATACACTGGGTAGGTAGACAACATGTTTTCAAATACTTATTCTTTCTAGCTATCAGAAGTATGTAAATTCATCGTTTGGAATGTATATCCGGGAACAACCTATGTTTATGATAGACCATCACTGTTTACTCAAATGTGTTGGAGGACAGAAAGAAATCTGGATAAGTGGTGGGACATTTTTAGTGTCTTTGATACATGATGGAGGACTTGACCTTGTGTCAGATACGTAACTTTTGAGTATATGAGCTTCAGATAAACTATGTTTGATTATAAAAGCAAAAATGAAGTACAGTAAAATAGGAAAACCTTACTCTGGGTTGAAACTAAATCAAAATATCCTGTGATCATGATTTCGTCTTTCCCTTTTGGAGAGCAGGGTTCAAATACTGCTTAATTCCCGAACTAAAATGAATGCACTGGTCTCTTTCTAATTGGGGGTGAGGGAGCGAGGTGGGGGGGTATGTATGTATGTATGTATATCAGTGTTATGAAAAAAACACCCAAACAATTAAGTTTTGGTACTTCACTGACTATCATTCTCTGTGCAGAAGTGGAATAGTGGGTATTGCAGAGCAGGATAGAATTACTGTAATTCAGTGAGCACTAAATTGAGCTCAGAATTGTAATACATAGCTCTTTCTTAGCTAGTACATTTATTCTTAAGGTGAAAGCATTACAACATATTAAAACAAGAAAAGAACCTGCACACTGCTAATAAGCTTACTGGCCCACGTGAATGTGAAAGTGTCGTCTTTAATCTGTCCTCCTATAACCGGGGATCAGCAGATAAAGGGTCCCCTCCTCACAGCATAGCTTCCAAAGTGTGAGTTTTGAAGTAGGAAACTTGCATTCTTCTTCGAGTGCTGTCCCTGTGGGTGCTCCACTGTATGTGTCGGTGCATCCCGGCATCATTGACCAGAGACTTTTGGTACCAGTGCCAAAGCCAGAGCTAGGAGAGAGAGTGATCTGAGACTAAAAATGATTTTGATGGAAAAATCTCTTACTCCTCCATCAGATAGTAATAAGAACCAGAGAGAAGACTCTCCAGGAACCTCGTCCCTGGATAGGGAAAGCACCCTAACCTCCAGAAAATCGAGGAAAAGGGATGCCTCACCCTTGCAGAAAGAGCTGTTAGAGAGAAAACTGTCTCTGGCAAGATCATTACCCTTGGCGCTGGTGGCTAGCAGGGTTAGAACGTTGGATGCTCTGGGCACATCCAGCACGAGCCGCACCATGAGCACAAATGATAAAGAGGAGGAGTCGAGTGGAAGGTATAAGACTACCTCCTCCTTCACAGCACCATCAACCCCAAGGAAGGACCCAGTGCCACTGATACCTAAAGCGGTGATGTAACCCTCCTGTACAGACTCCCTTGGAGCAGTTATCAATAAAGATGAAACCAGCCACATCGGCACCGATTAAAGAGACACACAAGAGGTCGGTACCAAAGCAAGTGTCCGAACAGATATATACAGCACCAATGACCCCGGCCCCGATCAGACCAATAACATCAACACCAGGGGCTCCTATACTTGGTACTGACAACTCCCTGGTACCATTGATGCCAATAAACCAAGACCTTCTCTAGTGAGGAGGAAGATGATATGGGGGAGGGAGTATTCTACTCAGTCACTCCTCCCCCTCCGGTGCCAAATCTCAACCATCACTTACAAATACTAAAACATGCCTGCGCAGAGACATGCCACCATGGTTGATCAACACATGGATGTGCCCACCCTTACCATTCCCAATGCAATGGGCACACTGGGATCCAGGGGTGACATAAAGCACGCAAATGCAAGGGACCCACGTCCCTCAAAGGAAGGAAATATGACCTCCTACAGAGACAGCCACAGATCCATCGGAGGCACCTGAGGAAGCTATAGAGAAGTTGGATGAGACACAAGAACTGTCGCTGAAACGCAGTTCCTCTTCATCACCAGATGAGGCAGTCATGCTCCCTTCAACCATGGTGATAGATGATCCAAAACAATTCCAAGAATTGCAGCCATATCCGCATTTCACCACAAGATAGAAGGATTCGTAGCCTTCACGCATCCAATCACCAAACAATTCCTTACAGGAATTCAAAACATGCACCCTGTGGTCCGCAAACCAACACCAGCATGGGATCTTAACTTCATACTTAAGAGCCTCACCAAAGCCCCGTTCAGACCCCTTCCTACCTGCTCGCTACTACATTTATCGATGAAGGTAGTGTTCCTCTTAGTGATCACATCAGCACACAGAGTGGGCAAGATTGGGGCCCTTATGGCCCATC
Source organism: Natator depressus (assembly GCF_965152275.1). Taxonomy (NCBI): domain Eukaryota; kingdom Metazoa; phylum Chordata; order Testudines; family Cheloniidae; genus Natator; species Natator depressus. The sequence continues at coordinate 120,821,797 of NC_134237.1, read as the reverse complement.
CGCCTTACACTGTATTCTTTAAAGACAAAGTGACTTTGAGACTACACGTAAGTTAACCTCATCATTCCACATCAATCAACCTGCGTTCTACCCTAAACCACATCGGTCTACTCAGGAATCCGTGCTACACGCACTAGATGTTAGACAAGCACTAACATTCTACCTAGATAGAACAAAACGTTTCCGTAAGTCACCAAGACTCTTCATATCCACCACAGAACGATCAAAAGGCACAGCCATCTCAAAACAGAGATTGTCGAAATGGATTTCAAATTGCGTACAAATGTTACCAACAATAGATGATAGAATCCCCACAGAGGATTAGGGCCCATTCAACGAGAGCCTTTTCTGCCTCAACAGCATTTCTACATAATATACCAATCAAAGAAATATGCCAGGCTGCAACCTGGGCCTCAGTACACATGTTCACAAACCACTCCGCAATCACAAAAGATTCTGAGGCAAATGCAATACTAGGTCTTACGGTACTATCATCGACTATCCAACCTACTCCGGAACCCAACCGGCCATAACGGGGTACTGCTCTACAGTCCCCTACACTGGAGCACCCACAGGGACAGCACTCAAAGAAGAGAGGGTTACTCGCCTTGTGCAGTAACTGAGGTTCTTCGAGATGTGTATCCCTGTGAGTGCTCCACTACCCACCCTCTTCCCCTCTATGCCGGAGTTCTAAATAGGAGCGTTATAGTAGAGGAGGAACGGGGGGGGCCGGGATGCGCAAGCACTAACAGCACCACAAGGTGGCTACTGCGCATGCGCGCCCCGACCACACACAGCTACCAAAAATCTCCAGTCGGCAGCGCTGGGACACACCAACACCTACAGTGGAGCACCCACAGAGACGCACAACTCGAAGAACCTCAGTTACTGCACAAGGTGAGTAACCCTCTCTTCCCTCCCCTCCAGGTATTTCCTAGGAAACCCACTTAACTTGAAAAGTTCAGATTATTTCAGTAGTTTGCAAATTAATTCCAGTTCTGCAGTTTCTTTGTTGAAGTCTGTTTTTTGAAGTTTTTTTGTTGAAAAAACTTCAAAAACAGACTTCAATGAGAAACTGCAGAAATGGAATTAATTTGCAAACTGGACGCCATCAAATTAGGCCCGAATAAAGACTGGGAGTGGATGGGTCACTACAAAAAGTAATTTTCCCTCTGCTGATACTCACATCATCTTGTCAACTGTTAGAAATGGGCGACATCCACCTTGATTGCATTGGCCTCGTTAGCACTACAAAAGTAATTTTCCCCTTCTTGATACTCACCCCTTCTTGTCAACTGAGAATAGGCCACTTCCACCTTAATTGAATTGGCCTCATTAGCACTGACCCCCCCACTTGTTAAGGCAACTCCCATCTTTTCATGTGGTGTGATTATATATACTGCTTACTGTATTTTTCACTCCATGCATCTGATGAAGTGGGTTTTAGCCCATGAAAGCTTATGCCCAAATAAATTTGAAATACAGGTACATAGTTAATATTCATAACTTCAGATACAAAAATGATACATGCATACAAATAGCATAATCCTATTCAGAAAATCATAACCTTTCCATAGACACCTTACTTGACATACTTTGTACAAGATTTGTTGCAATTATATAGCAGTGGTAGCAACAATGATCTTCATAGTCATATTTTTAATCAGATAATATCACACAAGGCTCATTAAAAAGAGCAGTGGAGGCGGTAAGTAAAATGGATGGGTCTTTCCCACCAAATGAGATTTGCAAGGCTGCACCATAAAATACTCTGTGTACTTAAAATAGATCATTGTTTTGATAACACATCACAGAACAGGATGTATTTGGCTAATCTACGATGTAAGTCTGTATCCTACTTGATTACTCTGTATGCTCAATTGGAAGAATGTTCTCAGATTTTATTTATTTTATATGTAAACTTTAGTAGTCAGGGATCTATTTGGAAAACGTTTGCATTATTTGAGTTGTGTTTTTTAAAAAAAGGCTCCACCTGAATCCTCTTCTTTCTGGGAATGAGCTTCCACTGAGAGCTATATATTTTCAGGGCCATTTGGGATCCTCTGCACATTTCTACCCTGAAAAAATGGGGAATTTTTGGATGCTTTTGGTGTGTAGTATTATGAAAACCCTGTTCTCAAATTTTTGTGCATTGAGGTTTTATTGCTTTTAAACTAGAAGATCAAAAACTATAATTGTGTCTGAAAAACAAATCCGAATAGGATCATTTAAGTACGCATGTTCAGAATCCAGTTTAGGTAAGAGATCGGCATTTTTTAAAATAGAATTGGAGAAACTTAGGTTACAACAATTATAAAAATGACTTAAATTGGAAGGGAACCAGTGTGAAATTATATCTGTGGAAATTACATCTCATTTTAAAATGCGAAAAGAAGCCCTTGAGGAATTCCACCATGATTTCAACAATTTCCATCCCACCATCAACCTCAGCCTGGTCCAGTCCACACATGAGATCCACTTCCTGGACACTACAGTGCTAATAAACGATGGTCACATCAACACCACCCTATACCGGAAACCTACTGACCGCTATTCCTACCTACATGCCTCCAGCTTTCACCCTGACCACACCACACGATCCATCGTCTACAGCCAAGCTCTGCGATACAACCGCATTTGCTCCAACCCCTCAGACAGAGACAAACACCTACAAGATCTCTATCAAGCATTCTTACAACTACAATACCCACCTGCGGAAGTGAAGAAACAGACTGATAGAGCCAGAAGAGTTCCCAGAAGTCACCTACTACAGGACAGGCCTAACAAAGAAAATAACAGAACGCCACTAGCCGTCACCTTCAGCCCCCAACTAAAACCCCTCCAACGCATTATTAAGGATCTACAACCTATCCTGAAGGATGACCCAACACTCTCACAAATCTTGGGAGACAGGCCAGTCCTTGCCTACAGACAGCCCCCCAACCTGAAGCGAATACTCACCAACAACCACATACCACACAACAGAACCACTAACCCAGGAACCTATCCTTGCAACAAAGCCCCTTGCCAACTGTGCCCACATATCTATTCAGGGAACACCATCACAGGGCCTAACAACATCAGCCACACTATCAGAGGCTCGTTCACCTGCACATCCACCAATGTGATATATGCCATCATGTGCCAGCAATGCCCCTCTGCCATGTACATTGGTCAAACTGGACAGTCTCTACGTAAAAGAATAAATGGACACAAATCAGATGTTAAGAATTATAACATTCATAAACCAGTCGGAGAACACTTCAATCTCTCTGGTCACGCAATCACAGACATGAGGGTCGCTATCTTAAAGCAAAAAAACTTCAAATCCAGACTCCAGCGAGAAACTGCTGAATTGGAATTCATTTGCAAATTGGATACTATTAATTTGGGATTGAATAGAGACTGGGAGTGGCTAAGTCATTATGCAAGGTAGCCTATCTCCCCTTGTTTTTTTCCTACAAACCCCCCCCCAAGACGTTCTGGTTAAACTTGGATTATTGCTGTGCACATTGTAAGATGAGCTATTGCCAGCAGGAGAGTGAGTTTGTGTGTGTGGTTTTTGGAGGGGGGTGGGGGGGGGTGAGAAAACCTGGATTAGTGCTGGAAATGACCCACCTTGATTAACATGCGCATTATAAAGAGAGGTTTCAAAGAGGGATGGGCTATTACCAGCAGGAGAGTGAGTTTGTATGTGTGTCTGTGTGGGGGGGGGGGGGGGGAAGGGTGAGAGAACCTGGATTTGTGCTGGAAATGGCCTTCCTTGATGATCACTTTAGATAAGCTGTTAGCAGCAGGACAGTGGGGTGGGAGGAAGTTTTGTTTCATGGTCTCTGTGTGTATATAATGTCTTCTGCAGTTTCCACGACATGCTATGCATCCGATGAAGTGAGCTGTAGCTCACGAAAGCTCATGCTCAAATAAACTGGTTAGTCTCTAAGGTGCCACAAGTACTCCTTTTCTTTTTTCTTTTTACGAATACAGACTAACACGGCTGTTACTCTGAAACGTTTCATGTTTGTAATAAAAGCGAGTTTATAGTTGCATTGAAGTAGTAAATAGCGTTATACCTTTAAATACATTCATAGGGTGGACCAGCCGTACTCAGTTTGAAGAGACCTGGGCTACTCTCCTTGGTGTGCTTGTAACTCAACCAATTGTAATGGACCAAGAAGAAAGTCAACAAGAGGTAAAGCCATTCAGTAACATGTTTATGTAGTATAAATGCTTTTCCTTATTGGTAATTTTTTACTCTGTTAGGCGGACCCTTGCCCACTGTAATACTGCAAGATGATTTCCTTTATATTTAACATTTACCTTCTGGGCTAAAGTCTCTGCCTGTAGGTGAATGGTTTTGGAAAGTTTGAGAAAAAAATTCAACCATTTTTGAGTTACAGAAGAATGAAAGAAATACACGTCAAACCCTAATTGTGATAATACAGATGCTTAATTTTATTAAAAGATTACAGGAAACCTCTTATTGCATCAGAAAAAGGCTGCATCTTTATAATCAGACTCAGGAAATGCACTAAGGTTCCAACAGCAACAATAATTTGGTCAGATTGCACATGATATTTTCTATTCCTATTTTAGTATTAAAAAGTAGCTTGATACAATACTGTTTGTTGTAAGATTTATATCACAAAGTGAGCAGGATGTGTAATGTAGCTTGGTCTCTGTTGCTGTTGTATCCTGAACTAACCCATAGAAGTCATAGATGGAAAAACCCGCTATGTGGTCCATCTCCCTGCACTTGCTTGAAAGTACTGTATCAATAAGACCCTTAAATATGTTTTACCTCAGCATATTTAACAGACAAGGTTATTGAAATTGAACATTTACAAAGTGCTGCAATGCAAACAACGTATTGGAAAATAAATATAAACTAAAAAGAATAAATATGAATGAATTAGGAGAGGCTTTGTGTAGGCAGAATGGGGAGAAAGGATGGGCCAGTGGCTAGGTCACTAGCCTGGGACTTTGGGTGATCTAGGTTCAGTTTGCTGCCCACCACAGACTTCCTTTGTGATCTTGGGCAAGTCATGTGGTCTCTCTGTGCTTCAGTTCCCATCTATAAAATGGGGACATGTTTACCTACTTCACAGACGGTAAATACATTAAAGATTGGGGATGCTGTGATACTATGGCAGTGGTAGCCATATAATTTTTTAAAAATTGAGTACCTAAGAGAAATGTATAGAATGGCAAAGATTGCTGAATACAGCAAAAATTGGAAAAAATTGTTAATGTCTTAAGTAACAGTTTTCTTAAGGTGAAAGCATTACAGAGGAAATGTTAAAAACAATAAAAGAACCTACATGATCGCTAGCTAATAAGCTTACCAGAGATCACCTCTCTTCCCCAATCTCCAACAAGGGCTCTGATTGCTGTCAGACCTTCCAACCCTTCCCTAAGGATTCTTTGGACAGAACGTCCTGTCCATTTGTAGGATCAGAAAGACTGCCCTAAGTCAATTTAAGCTCATTTGTACAAAAGTCCTTTTCTGGTCTGCTGTTCTCTAGAGGATCCAGTTGTAACTGGCGTACGCAAGTCTCCCAAGGTGATGGTCCCTCTTAGCAAATGTTATAGCCTGAGTGAATTTGCTTAATTACAGTTCTTAGTTCCTGGAGGGCTGTGGTCTCCTCCCCAATGAAATTATATACAATCCTTGGCCCACAGTGATATATAAACTTAATACAGTAAAATTTCACATAATTCAATAAGGTTTGACAAGGATATTGCAGGAAATTGTCATATTTGTCACTGTAGTTATTGACTCGAGCACAAATGTGTATCATTTGGTTATGATGGATTATATTGTTGCGACTTAATCAGGATCTAAGAAATTATCACAAAAACTTGGGAATGGATCCATCTGAACTTAGACGCAACATGAAAGTAGGTGGATGGTTCTGGAAATATGAAAAAATATCTATCACGAGATTGTAGGTTAAATCCTTATAATTATATTTAGTTCCCAAAGAGTATGAGGCATCATGCAAACTACGACATAGATCAGGAGATTGATGTGGTGGCCAGATTTCTGGTCCGGAAGTAATCTATACTCTCACCAGAAACATTGCCAAAGTCCTTGTGGTGTTGCTTTCCACTGGAGTATTGAGAGAACATCTGTAGCATCAAGTGATATATTACATTGGTTTTGGTGGAACTTATGATTTTTCACTTTCACATAGAGTATGTTCACTTTACAGGAAGACACAGAGAGGACTCAAATTAATGTTCTTGCTGTGCAAGCCATAACCTCCTTGGTGCTGAGTGCAATGACGATACCAGTTGCAGGCAATCCAGCAGTTAGCTGCTTGGAACAGCAGCCCCGCAATAAAGCTTTAAAAGTTCTGGATACAAGGTATTATTTCACCTGTTCTGAAAGCACATTAATGTATATTGATAACTCTCTATCAAGCTATGTACAAGATAGTTATTCTAGTAACATGTAGACATGTGGTGTATAATATAGATGTATATGTGTGTACGTATACATACACACGCTATATTTTGTAAACCCCAAAATGAAACACTACACTACGAGTACATTTATTTTTAAATATAGCTAAATCTCTTTTGTTGGCATAGCAGTTGCCTGATGAAAGCTCTTCATGTTTTTCTAAGCTAAATATGGAAGGAATCCTAATCACAGTAAACCCTAAGCTCAGGCAAAATTTCAGACTTGTTTAAAAACAACTAAGTGAATATGCAGCTAGAATAGTAAACTAGTAATTTTCATACTTAATTTTATAGGCAAATGTTGGAAAAAACATCATCTTAAACCATTAATGTGCTTTCTTCTGAGCTTTCAGGTTTGGGAGGAAGTTAAGTGTTATCAGAGGAATTGTGGAACAAGAAATCCAAGCAATGATATCTAAAAGGGATAATATTGCCACTCACCATTTTTATCAAGCATGGGACCCTGTTCCATCACTTTCTCCTGCTACCACAGGTATGTGTGCAATGGTTATTTATACCAATAATTCTTCAGTCCTGCAGTGAATGAAATGATGGCTGCTTGCTGAAAAAAGTAACTTTTCTTATATGTGATAGAAAAACATTTACAGGAATTACCATATACACTATTCTGAACAAATAATGTAGAAAAAAAGTAGTTTTCAGGTTTATTGGGCATTTGTTTAAAAAGTCCTTTGTCTTTTTATTTTAGGTGGTCTTATCAGCCATGAAAAACTTTTACTGCAGATCAATACTGAGCGAGAAATGGGAAACATGGGCTATAAACTAGGACAGGTTTGTTCAAGTTAATACATCAAGCCCAAACTTTTTAAAACTTTCTTGTCTTTATTCTCAAAAATCCAGTTTAAGAAGCATTGCTTAACATCCAATTTAGATTTAGTAAACTAAGGACAATCTTAAATCCTGACTGAAAACAAAACAAGTGAAGTTTTTTTTGAGTTGTAAATAAATTTCCTAGCTAGAGAGCACAAGTTCTCCACCAGGATTCATTAAATACTTGTTAGCACCAAGTATAATGCCTTATCAATAATTCTGATGTTTAAATTCATAATTTAAATATTTCATTCCATGACTAAATTTAAACTCCATTTGGAAAAATAGTATTCCATTTTAAAAAGGCGCATATGCATTAGCAAAAACTTCTCAATTTCAAATACTATATTTGAATAAGGTTTCCGTCACCGTTAAAAGATCTAAATTGCCCAAGTTAGTATTTCCAAGTAAGATATGGAAAATATCAGATTTATGTTGTCTGTCTCTAGGACCCGTCTCCCCCTTTATTAGTTGGGAATATTTTAACTTGCTGGATGTCATATTACTGTCCATTAGCAAGGCATTTGTATTTCCTACAAGAAAATCATTACAGCTATGACAATACCAACATTTTTATTGAAGGACTAGCAATGCAAAAGTTCTGACTGAGAAGGAACTTATTATTACAAAATAACATTTTTAGGTACTTTTTGTCACTGTTCAGGGCAACTGCACCTGTATTCCACCTCCATGGTCCCTTGAGGACACCCACTCTAGTCTCATAGCTCCACAGCCATTACCTCTCTTGAGAAGAGACCTACATGTCTCTCCCTCCTGACCTGGGTTTTTCCAGGCTACACAGTTCCCTGCCTCCATTTTGGCCAGTGTCTGTGCTTTGCTTTCTCTCCAGAAGCTACTAACAGCATAATTGCTATAGTTACAAGTTACCACACAGCTCTTTCTATGCAAGTACATTTTATACTTAAGGTGAAACCATTACAAATAAAGCACATTTAAAAACAAAAAATAACCTGCATGCATGCTAAAAAGCTTACGAGAGGTTACCCCAACTCCAGCCTCAGGCTCTCATAGAAGTCAGTCCTTCAAAACCCACAGTTGAGTTCACCCCATCGCTATAAGTTCATAACTGTCTCAGATTCAGAATAAGAACTACCATGAATAGTTCAGTCTTTCTTTCCTTGATGCTGCTTGGTCATTTGATCTTGGCCTCATATAACAGGTGATAGCAAACAATAGTCCACTTCTAAGGGCGTAGCTTCAAAAGGCTGGGTTTTGCGTAACCAGGAATTTGCATTCACCTCCCCGAGATAGTCTCCAGGAAAACCACTTAACACTTTTTGTTCCAAAAGACCATTATTATCTGGCACATTATGCAACATAATCCTTTGTACCCCCAAGTCTGACATCTGTCACATTTCCCCACTCCAGATGTTACATACATTCCTGGCCCATGATAATAGATAAATCATTCATTTAAAATAATGGACCCCAAAGATACATAAACTTAATTCAGTAAGGTGTATCAAGGATATTGCTGAAAAATGCCCTATCTGTCACACTTACGTCCAAAAATATTACTGCCCAAGGTGAGTTTATTTGGCCAGAAAAGCTTTTTGTGTGCGTGTGCGCTATGGAGTGAAAATTAAATTTATTCACAAGTTAACTTTTCTGATTTTTTTTTTCTTCAACTCCAATTTGATTTCTTTTGTAAAATCTTCAAATATGTCATTGGCTCACTCCTTAATGACATGCCTTTGACATGTTTCAAGTAGTTTTGTCGACAAAGCTGAGCATTACAATATTTTTCATTGTATAAACACATTATACAAACTTCTGGTGTTTAGCACTGTACCAGAGATGCAATATAGACCAGTTTAGCCTCAGACATTGAAATAAATGATCTTATGGAGTAGGGTGTTTGTGTTGAATTTCCTTTGTTTTTTTAATTGAAGTGACTCCATCATTAGACTAATATGCAGCTGTGAAATTAAGTTTAGCTTGCAGTCTAAAATATGACCCTGCCAAAATGCACCATGTACATTTGTGAATATTCTGGCAATTAGGTTTTGTTGCTCATGACGAGTAACTTTATTTTTAAAATAACTTAATATTAGTCTTATTTTTCTTTCTCAAAATAACAAAAACATTTAATCCTTATCTAGAGATTAATCATTGGAGAGAATCATTTTTTACATCTGTAAAAATTAAAATGGCCAAATGGATTTTTTTCACATTCTTTATTCATTTCCTCACTCACCTATGTGCCTTTACTCCAAATCAGAAACCCAAACAAAACATTTTGCTATTTAGCTTGTGGACTGAGATCTTGTACCACTTTTTCTGCCAGGATTGAATTTTATTTCCAATTTGCAAGCCCCTGAAAACATGACATAAATAACCTTGATTGTTGTCTGTATAATGCTATATGTGGGTATTGTGTGTATAATATATATAAATATAAAATATTTATAAATATTAAAAAGGTTAGATTAAGGGAAACCTTTCTAAGTATATATGTGTGTTGTGGTCCTGTCTAGCTTTATATAATGCCAGCTAATTTAACTAAAATCATAACCTCAGTATAGCTGAATTTCTTGGATGGACGTTGTGGTGTACACATCATCATTACAGCTGCTGCTTGCACAATATAGAGCAAACAAGAATGCAACATTTTAAGCCTATTTTATTTTTAAAAGGAGGAAGCAAATCTGTATTTTTTTCTGAATAATTTTAGGGAAGGGATGGAAGAATGTAAACATACACTTAGGAAAGATAAAGCTGGTTTAGCTAGACTAATTATTTGTGTAGAAACTTTTTTTTTTCAAGTTAGAATTCATAGAAATAACTTCATTCCCTGATTAAAGCAACTTTTTATATAGATAACTGGAGTAAAACCATGTTTTGTAGTCTAGGTTGAGACCAGAAATCCCCTCTCTAATTGTGATCCATGTAAGATTTTTAACTCCTTAGTCTTCCTTTAGAGCACTTAAATATACTTTAAAAATTTATTATATTTTGCTTTAAAATTCACAATTGTGACTCAGCTTCTTACATAAAATGTAGTTATTGTAAGAAATGATGTTTTGAACTTAAATTAGAAAAATTGGAGCTGCTCTGTGGTGTTCAAGACATGGTTTCTCAGATGACTTGCAAACACAAGTTTTTACTGCAGTCTGCATTGCAGAACCAGTGTATCTGAATCTTCCAGCTATATTGTACTCGGCTTATGCAGCAAGAACAACAAAATTCCGTCTAATTTCTGGTTTCATAAACTTATCAATGATAAGATAAGCAAGGGCACAACTTGCTTTTTGGAAACTGGTCTCAGCTTACTGTACTCGGGGAAAAATATCACTTTGACTTGTTATTGAGCAAACTGATGCAAACATTCTTATTGTGTGCCAGATATGAATGTAATGCTTTACAGAAGTGTAACTAAGCAGTGCTATAAATATTTAACACTTGAGGCCAATATTTCCAGTGAGTGCCTACTAAATCCATATCTTGGTACCCAAATGAAATCGTCCCATTTTTTCCAGAGACAATGAACAATCCCAGTGGTGATTTTTTTTTGAACAAAACTACTAGTGACCTTCTTATAGTTACCATGGGAAGTATATTGAAAGATGCTCCAAAACATCGGTTTTTAAGGAGTTTACTTTTCTTGCTTAGTTTTCAAAGAACAGTAGAGCATGCAAGGTTTTAAAAATGCATAATAGAAATGAAATGCACACTCAGTCTGACTCAGTGAGATTACACACACACAGACTTGCAAATCTGAAAATCATCTTTACTTAATTTTTCTGTCCAAGGCTGCAAACTGACAGCACAATGGAAATTAGCAAAACTGGCTGGGGATAATTGTTTTAGTGTAGATTGTGTTTGCTTCAACTTCAGTTTCACTATGGAATATTTGAAATGTTAGTAAATTACAGTAATAGATGAGCAGAAGATGGAAAGTTCTGGATCCAGATTTTTAAAAAAAAGTCACATTTAAAGAAATAACTTTCAGTCCGAAGTTAGACATAAAAATTGTAATATTAACCTGTACACGAGCAGGAATGATATAACATATAAAATTTAGGAGAGCCCTCAAAATCTTTTATACTAAGTGGTGTTTTTCTAGAGTTGTGTGAAACTTTCATAGTGAAACCTGCAACAAAAGAAAACGTGGCTGGTTCTGGACTTAGTTATAAGCTCAACATTTTCATCAGGTTTTCTAAGATTCATTAACCTTTCAGCCAACTTGTCCCAGCTTTCATGAGCATTGGCCAGATTGATTTTAGTTTTGTCTGATTTTTTTTCATAGTTTCAACCCAACAGTGAGGCCATTTCAGCTAACTGGCACTTTGAGTTTGGGATTTATTTAGCCCCAAAAATTAGGGTGCAAAATCCAGTTATGCAGACTGGATGGGATTCACACATATTCAGATGTTCCCACAAAACCCTGTGGAATGATATCAGGGTTTCATGCTGATCTATTTTTTTTTCCCCTCCTCCAGACACATCTAAGGGAAGGCAGCAATGTCACTGCATATATCTCATAGTAGAAGTCCTCTAATATTGCATATTACTTGAGCCTTGGCTGTTCTAAACATGACTGTTCAAACTCTGACCTTCCAATTCTCTTTCCTCACAAGCATTTTTCTGAAATTAGCATAGGAGTTGCGATTAGCTAAACCCAGTTAAGTTTCTAAACTTTTGCAAATGGCAATAGACCCAGCAGTCACTAACCGTCCCATGTCCTCTTTAATTTTACAGTAGTAGCACTTTCTGAATTGTTTCTAGTTTGACACTAGAATATAAATAAAGGAAACATTTTTGAAAGTATTTTTGGCTAGAAAATTCAGGGTTGGGACTTGCTCCTACATATATTGGTTCCCAGATAAGATACAGTTGGTTATAGCTATAGCTTAATGGATCTGTGCTAATGTACTGTGAGTGTAGTGATATGATCGATGCCTGTAAAACTCACTGTTGTGCCTGTAAACTCAATATGCCATACGTTTTTAGAAACAAGTTCAGTATTTTCAGTGAAGTGATAGGGTGCACAGCATAATCTTATTGCTATATAAGCACAACACATATGCAACATAAAATACTATAAAAGTAATGGTATAAAGCTTTTATAAACATGTCTTGATACTGTACAGTATTTTTGCTCCTCTTTTAAATAGAAAAGTTTGTTATAGCTTTTTTGTTCTAGCAACTTCTAATTTGATTATGAAAAAGCTAAATATTTTTCAAGTTAATGTTTTCTGATATTTAAGGTTTCTATACACTCCGTGTGGCTAGGAAATAACATCACTCCGTTGAGAGAAGAGGAGTGGGATGAAGATGAAGAAGATGAGAATGATATGCCTGCTCCTTCTTCACCACCAACCTCTCCTATTAACTCCAGGTCACTTGTGTTGCTTTTTTTTCGTTTGCCACTTTGAAAAGACTTCAGTGCTAATAGTTCTTGTGTTCTGAAGTCATTAAAAGAGAATTATATGTTGCCTTTTATAAAATGGATGCTGTGTAAGGATTGCTTTTCTAATTACTTTGAAAAGAAACATGAATATAGTGATTGTAATCTTTGCTCATTGTACGTTGCAGGAAACACCGGGCTGGGGTTGATATACATTCTTGCTCTCAGTTCTTGCTTGAACTGTACAGTCAATGGATATTGCCATCAAATCCTAGCAAGAGAACACCAGTCATTCTGATTAGTGAAGTGGTGCGATCAGTAAGTCTAAAAAATAAATTCTGTGCCATAATTGAGTGCACTTTCATGGTATGTTTGAGTTTACAGAGAGTTTATAAAGTAGCTTTTCCTAATATACAGAAAAACTAACTTCTGTAGGCGTCGTCATTGATGTAATGATACATCCTTCATCCGTAATGGTAACTTAAAGTTCAATGGGAAAGCTTTTGATTAAAATATATTAAGCTGTTTTAAGCACTCATTAATAGTAGAATATGTGTAAAATTGAGTTACAAATAAATATGTTATAAAAGAATAAATTTGAGAATAAATTCTTCCTTTACTTGCCTACCTATTAAGACTAGAGTTCAGGATTCTGTGTTTACCCTGTAATATAATGAGGAAGAAAATATAAAAGCAGAGGAACAAATGATGTAAGTAGGCACTAAGAGTATTATTGAAACATCTGATAAAATCTAGGATTCCTGAGGGATGGAGCACCTGGGAGTGATTGCCACTGAAATTTTTAAGATAATGTAAATTGAAAGGCAATTATTCATAGACTTAGAAAATCTTAGGATGGGACACCCTTGCTGCACAGATAATGTATTGTGCATTTTTGGAAATCTGGGTTCATAATGTTGGTAAACAGTAACCTTCATTTGGACCCCAAGACTACTTATTTTACTTTAGTTGTTGGTTTTGTAAGCCAAAAGGGTAAGTAAAGAGAAGTTATTTTTTGAGTGCTTGTCTGTATGTATTCCATGTCTGGTGCACGTTTGCCCCATGAACTTAATGGAAGTCTTTTGGCTAGCACTGTCGGTTAGGCTGCGCATACCTCTTTCATGCCTTTGAGCCCCCCAGCCTGAGAGCATAAGAGGGTGTGGAATGACCAACAGGCCCTCAATTCCTTCTCACCACCCATGGCTGTAAGACTGAGCAAATTTAGTGGTGTCTAGTCTCTTGCACTTGTGGTCCCTGTTCTTCTGTTAGTTATTTGGCTAAGCTTTTGCAAAGTTCTTATGTAACCCCCTGGTGAGTGTGTTACAGTCCACTTCTATGCTGGTCAACAGAGCATATGAGTTGTTACAACCCCAGTTTACAGAACCCTTGGCTTGTAGCTCAAGTAATTGCAAGCACCTCATGGCTTTTAGTTCTGGAGATCCCTGGTCTGTTGGCCAAGAGGGCGGCCATCATGTTTACGCTCAACTTGATGGGATTTCTGTGTATGTAAGTAAAACATAACTTTTGAATGCTGCAACAGACCATTCCCTGAGATTCTGGAATTGATCAAGGCATCAGTGGCCAGAGCCCTGTTAATTTTGGGGGATATCAGAAAGGGGGATATGAGAGACACCTGAAGCCCTGACATCTCTTTAGCACAGCCACAGCCTCAAGCACCTTTCCAGTTGTCTATAGATTAACGCCTTCCATCATAACTATACTCCTATCACAGGTCTGCCTGTCCTCCCAATTGAGTTTAATATGTTGTCACCATTGCCATGACACTGTTACCTTCCTCGAAGCAGTTAATTTGACGGTCACTTCGAGAGCCATCAGCCAGTTTTGGGAGATCCTTACCCTTTCCCCACCCTTTTTGGGAACCAATTTCTTTAGTTTTCAGGAAGCCTGAAACCATATTTCCATTGACCAGTGAGTGCTGGAGATAATAGGGGAAAAGTTACCCCATTCAGCTTCAAGAATTTCCTACCATCCATCTGCCTTCACCATCCCTTTTCTGGAACCCCTTCTTATGAGAGTCTATTACATTGGGAGGCACAGTCCCTCCTGAAATTAGGAGCAATGTGAGGAGGCTCCTCCTTGGTTTGTAAGAAAGGGCTTTTATTCCCATTATTTTCTAGTCCCCCAAAAAATCAATAGGCTGCCCCATCCTAGACCTAAAAACCTAAACACATTCATCGGCCAATTCAAGTTCTGGATTGTGACCCTGTCCTCAGTAATCACCACCTTGGATCCTCTAGACTGATTTGCAGCTGTTGAGCTCCAGGATGCATGTTTTCATCCATCCAGCACACACACAGGAAATCTCTACATTTTTGTGGTCAGCAACACACACGTTCAGTACAAAGTGTGTCTTTCGGTTTGTCAAAAGCCCCAAGAACTTTTGTGAAATGTTTGGTTGCAGTAGCAGTTCATTTAATGTACCTTGATGTCTGGTTGGTTCAAGGAACTTCTCCATAGCAAGTCATGGACAGGATTCAGTATATTGTCTCCTTGTGTGGTTGAGTATATTCTACAGGTTTAGGGCTCAATATAAACAAGGACTAATCCTCCCTAACTCATGCTCAGAAAATGTAATTTATCAGAGCCCAGATACACTTTTGCTGTGGTGTAGTCTATCTACCTTGAGCCAAATTTGACATGTCTCTACTAATCAACCAACATCAAGAAAATCCTCAAACGACTGTAAGGACATATCTGTCTGGTAGGACGTGGTCTTATGCACATTTGTGACTGCAATCGCCAGACTCCATCAATGTTGTCAGAGGAATGGTTGTAGTCCTCTTATAGCCCACACCTTCATAATAAAGACATGAAGATTCAAATCCCCCAAGTCTTGAGGTTGTTAAACTGGTAGAAGGACCACATCAAGTATGTAAGGGTGTTGCTTTCTACCCATCACTTCCTGTGAAGTGTACAGTGACCGATGTTTCGATGCCTAGATGAGCTCCCCATCCTAGCTATCTCAGAGCACAGGGTTGGTGGTCCAAAGAGGAGACTGTTACATATAAGTGTTCTAGAATACAGAGCAGTGTCTTGCTTATATGGCTTTTCTCAGCCACATCAGGGGACAAAGCATCCGAATAATGACACGCTATAACTGCAACATTTTATGTAAATAAGCAGGGAAGGACCAGATCCATTTGTCTATGCAAGAAAGCCATTACCTGTGGAAAGGCATATCCAACACCAAATAACTGTTTTGATAATCCACTTGCCATGTCTTCAGAACATGCCAGCAGATATTTTTAACAGAACCACAAGTGGTTTGTGAAAGACTCTGTCATTGGGTCAGTGTTTGAGCAGTGGGATTTTCCTTGCACAGATTTGTTTGCAATCAAGAACAAGAAGTACAAAAACTTCTGCTCCACCAGAGGACCAAGTCCCAGTTCACAGTCAGATGCTTTTCCAATTCTGTGGACTCAAGGTCTATATTATGACTGCCTATCCATCCATCTGATCCCATGGATAATGAAAAAGGTCACACAGGATTTGGGATTAATCACTCTGTTAGCCTTACCTGGCCAGGTGGTAGAGCTCAACAGATTGTCCATATAGTCCCCCAATAACTCTTTCTTTCCCTCAGGACTTAATCAGCCAGGACAAGGGAAGAAAACTTCATTCAGACCTGGCATATCTACATGTCATGACATGGAAGCTGTGTTGTTGGTGTATGTAGAGAGAACCTTCTCTACATATGGACCTCCAGGGCAGATTAGCACGTCGTACAACACAAGAGCACATGCAGCGTCTGGAGTTTGTTTCAGAAACATTCTATAACTGACATATATACGACAGCTAGTTGGAAGATGATATGTATCTTTCTTAAGCTTTATTCCATGGCAGAGGCATCTCTATCTAGTGCTTGATTTGGTAGAGCTGTGCTGCAGTCATTATTTTAGTTAGAATCCAAGCACCCTTCTCTGTTATCTTGTCCACTGCTTGTGAGTCACCAGATGAGGAATACATATAGACAAGCACTTGAAGAAAGGGAAGTTATTTAACTTGTATAGTGACTGGAGCTCTTCCAGATATATTATCTATATGTAGTCCACAACCCACCCTCCTTTCCCAGCTACTGCAAGGTCTAACAACACTGGAATTCCATATTGGTGGAGGAAATGAGGGTTGGTTGGTCACTTTGCCCACTTTATGCCCTCAAGGGAGGGGGCTTAAGGGCATGAAAGGCACAGGCATGGTCCAGTGGGCACTACTGATTCCAATCTTGGCCTGGGGCAGAAGTGCCCCAGATGTGAAATACGTATTGAGAACACATCTCAAATCCAAGTTACTGTGCAATCCAAGTGGTTTTAGGTTTTTTTGACTCCTGTTCAGGGGTCAAGTGATAGTAAAAATACCTGGGTGGTAGAATAGAGCATTGAGAAATATGTTTGGGGCACCACCCTGATACATATTCAAGACTGAGTTAGCTAACACATTGATTAAGGTAGTGAGCAATTCAGCCATAATTCCTAAAACAAAGCAGGGAGCATTTTCCGATGTTTTGTGTTACTGTTATTTAAGAGATACAGAATTCTAAACTCTGCTTTCAGAAGGTATGTAAGAAGAACTGGCTTTAAATATTTTATTTTAAAATGTGTGTAAATGTCATTCTACCATCTTGGGTTCTTTGTCTTTTTAAAGTTTGACTGTTCCTTTTTAAGCCAGTGTCTGATTAGGCTATATCTGATTTTACTGTAGTTTTCAAATTAAAACTTTTTATAGCCCATGTTTACAATAAAAGGAGTTTGTTTTTTTTTTTTTTTTTTTTTTGGTGGCAGTTATATTAAACGGGGACAGTCTAATGTTTGTGACTTGATAATTACAGATTTTTCTACTCCATTTTTATCATGTTCACAGCTTCTGGCAGTGTCTGACTTGTTTACAGAAAGGAATCAATTTGAGATGATGTATACCACATTGACAGAATTGCGGAAGGTGCATCCATCAGAAGATGAGATTCTCATTCAGTATTTGGTACCAGCCACATGTAAAGCAGCTGCTGTTCTTGGAATGGTAAGAAATTGTCACTTAAAAGTTGTGGCAAGTCTGTGAATGTACTGCTATTTTGGTCTATTTGATACTGGAATTGCTGCACTTCTGCCACAAAGAACTGGCATATTTTCAGAGGTTTTAGGGAGCACTTGTCATAGTGGCAGCTTCATATTTTTAATACATTTTAAATTACTTCTCATCCATCCATTTTTTTTTATAATTTTAATAATTAAATTAACTAAATCAAAGCTAGACCAGGTGTCTTTGTGTCCTGAAAACTGCTATATTTGTGGTTTGGAGTGTTCTGGGGAATGAATTCCAGAGGGGAGGACCTTAAATGGCAGAGTAGTAAATAAAGATGAGGACAGGGCAGTCATACAGAGCGATTTGGATCACTTGGTAAGCTGGGCCCATTCAAACAGAGTTTTAATATAGCCAAATGCAAAGTTATACTTCTAGGAACTAGGAATGCAAGCAATATGTATAGAATGGGGAATGTATGCTGGAAAGCCATTACTTTAGGAAAGATCTAGAGGTTATGGTGAACAAGTAAGTCAATATTAGCTCCCAGTGCAATGCTGTGGCAAATAGAACTAATGTGATCCGTAGATGTATGAACAGGGAAGTAGGGATGTGATTTTGACTCTGTATATGGCATTGGTGAGACTGACTTTGGAATTCTGTGTCCAATTCTGGTGTCCCTACTTTAAAAACTATGTTGAAAAATTAGGGAGGGTGTAGAAAAGAGCCAGAAACATTATTCAAGGGCTGGAGAAAATGCCTTACAGCGAGAGGTTTAAAGAGCTCAAACTGTGTAGCCTAGCATAAAGAAAATTGAGAAGTACTGGATTACTGTATTGAAGTACTTTCATGGGGAGAAGAGACTGGGTACCAACAGGCTCTTTAATGTAGTGGAGAAAGGCACAACAAGATGTTTGGAAAGTGAAGCCAGACATATTCAAATTGGAAATAGGCACAAATTTTCAGCAGTTAAGGTGGGGAAAACCTGGAACAAACAACCAAGGAAAATGGTGGATTCCCCGCCTCCTGATGTCTTCAAATCAAAACTGGCTGCCTTCCTGGAAGATATACTGTAGTCAAACACAAGTAATTGGGCTCAATACAGGGGTAACTGCATGAAATTTAAGGTCCTGTGATATTCAAGAGGTTAGCCTAGATCAGGAGTGGCCAGCCTGAGCCTGAGAAGGAGCCAGAATTCACCAATGTACAATGCCAGAGAGCCACAGTAATACATCAGCAGGCCCCCATCAGCTCCTCCCACCCATTGGCAGCCCTGCAGATCAGCACTCCCCCTCCCTCCCAATCAGCTGTTTCGTGGCATGCAGGAGGCTCTGGGGAAGAAGAGGAGGAGCGAAGGCACTGCAGGCTCAGGGGAGGGGCAGGAAGGGGTGGAGTGGGGGTAGGGCCTGTGGTGGAGCCAGGGGTTGAGCAGTGAGCACCCCCTAGCACACTGGAAAATTGGCACCTGTAGCTCCAGCCCTGGAATCGGTGCCTATACAAGGAGCCGCATATTAACTTCTGAAGAGACGCATGTGGCTCTGGAGCCACAGGTTGGCCACCCCTGGCCTAGATGATCTAATGTTGCCTTCTGGCTTTAAATTCTGTGAAACTGAGAGCCTTCCTCTGGTCCAGCGAGAGCCTTCATTTGATTTTTAACTGCTGTGACAAGGGATATGATAAGAGGCCATCTCCCCGATAGCCAGGTACCAGATTATTCAGAGCTTTAAAGATAAGCAGCAGCCCCTTCACTTACCCCCCCCCAAAACCAGACAGGAAACCTTTGTAGAGACTTGAGCACAGGTCGGTCTATGTAGTGGTTCATGCCACTCAGAAGTTGGGTAGTTGCATTGCGAGCTAGATTGTAGATTAGGATGGACGTTTTGTAGTCCCAAAAAGAGTGCATTTTAGTATTTTAGCAAAGGCATGGAGGCCCATTGCTGGGTCCACACTAGGAGTGAGTGGCCATAATCTTATGATCAGTTGTAGATAGTGAATGTTACCGTTGAGCTGCTGCTGTTACCAGAGAGAGCCTGAGCAGTGATAGATCCACTAAGACTCCAAACCTGAAAGTCATTGTAGTGAAATACATTTTCCAATGTATGGTGCAGAAACCACCTTCACTTACACCCAACTACTTCCACTAAAAATTCTCATTCCATTCATGAAGCTCATTGAAAGCAAAGCTGCTGCCATCAACATCTCCCCGTAAACTTTCATAAAGCCACTTGGTTACCCTCCTTAAAATCTTCTTTGCTGTCATGTGTACAAAAAGGTTGACAATGGTTAGGCAGCTAGTGTGCTGTGCTTAACTGTTGTCTCATTATGTTCTTGAATGGGTGCCCCTCCTCCCCCAGCTGTCTGTTTCTGTCCACCTGCTGTCTCTTGGCTTTGGGGCAAGGGCGGTCTTGTTACGTTTATAAGTGCTTAGCGTAGTGAGGCCCTGAGCCCTAATTGGGATCCCAGGTGCTACTGCAATATAAATAACCTGCATTCCAGCCTTCTCAGCTTCTGCTTCTTCTGTTACAATCCTCTAATACCATGTTCGCCCTCGAGGACTAAACATACAGGTGGTGGGGAGGAAGCGGTGTCCAGGTGTGACTGTCAGTGGCCATGGGTAACAGACCATTAACAGTGTGTCCAAATGACTGAGGCTCCATGGTAATGTACCATAGATGCCGTTTAGGGTGCTTACATGCCAAGCATCCTTATATGCAGATCTTGGGCATATAGCAATCTGTTTCATATATTAGCGTTCTTCCCACACATCCGCCAGTTTGGAGGACCATGGACAGATTAGAAACTTCTAGGAGCTCAAGGCCTACATATAAGGATGCTTAGTATGTAAATATCCTAATCTGCATCCATGGCATCCCTTACCTATCAGTAGTATTAGTGCTTCCCCTAAACTGATGATATACTATCACAGAACTTCTTTTCCAAATGTGACATTATCATCTTGGTGCAGTGGTTTACCATTTCACTTGCAAAAAGTTGATAAAATACTTACACTGATTTAATGTTATGATCTCTCTGAGGAGAATGCTTTTACACTGAGAATTAGATGCAACCTCTTTAGTTTAACTAAATTTGCAAGCCAGAATATACCAGTTTTCCAACTTACTCCAATCTCCCTTAGTACATTATTCAGATATCTAAGTACTTGTTTTGTGTAAACCTCTGATTCATGGTACATTTTCTAGTCTTTAATTCACCATCAAAAACTTTTCCACTTTTAATGAGTCATCAGAATGCTGCATTGGTCCAGTGATGCTTTTAGTGCATCGTTTTGTTTATGTGCATTAGGATAAAGCTGTAGCCGAACCAGTAAGCCGTCTGTTGGAATCAACACTACGCAGCACCCATATGCCAAGTCGGATTGGAGCTCTGCATGGAATTCTTTACATCCTTGAATGTGACCTGCTTGATGAAACAGCAAAGCAACTCATTCCAATTATCAGCGAGTATTTGCTTTCCAATCTGAGAGGGATAGCACAGTAGGTGTTATGTATTAGAAATTTTGCAGTGTTTTAATGCAAAGAACAATTTGAACTGTAGAATAAGCATCTAGAAATATGCTGGTTTATACAAATCTCTTGATCCTGTAAAACAAGCTTTTTTTAGAAGATTCTGAGGACTTCAGGTTGAGAATATGCTAATTAAATTTCTTGCAAAGTTACTATTTTTGCTTCTGATTCCAATTGAAAATAGAGTGCATAGTCATGAGCAAAAAGCTTTTACATTTCAGGTTTGAACCTCAAAAAGATAGTTGGTTTCAAGATTGAGGTGAATAGTCAATTTTTATTTTTATATGGACGTTGTTTGCCTGTCCCCTAGCCATTTTGAAATGTAACAGCCTCTCAGACTGGAAACTAAAGGTTTCTATCATAGTAGCTGATACATACTAGTGTCCCTTGCCACCATCTTCAGCTTTGATTTGCAGAAGTGACGTGCTTGAAGGAAGAGCGAGAAATAAGTGTTTGATAGTTCAGTAGACTGTATTACAAATCTTCCCTTGTTTTAATATAAAAAAGCAGTGGTTTTCAACCTGTGGTCTGTGGACCCTGGGGGGTCCACAAAATTTCTTACATTTCCAAGGGGGTCTGCACCTCCATCTGAAATTTTTTAAGGATCCACAAATGAAAAAAGATTGAAAACCATTGTCATAAAGGGTTTAAACTTTCTTCTTCGAGTGCTTGCACATTTCGATCCCACTGTAGGTGTGTGCTGGCTCTGAGCACAATCGCAAGAAAATTTTCCCTCGGTGGTACCCGTCAGGACGTCCTCTGGGGTGCTCATAGCATTGGGTGTGCTCATTGCACCGGTATAGAGGGTCCAGCTCACTCCGTGTCCCCACAGTTCTTTCTTACTTCCTATGATGGTTGCTGGAATTGTTCCTCTTGCTTTGACCAGTGTTCTCAGTGAACTTTGTTTCCTCTGATTATTGTATATAGTTGGCATAGTTGTTAGTCAGTCAGTTAGTTTGCGTATCTTGGTTAGTTAGCAGAGTTTTGTCCTTATCTGTTGCCTAGGCATGCCTAGGTCGCTGGGCTTCAAGCCTTGTACCTCCTGCAACAAGACTCTGTTCCTGTGTGACCCTGAAGTGCTTGGGTGAGGCTCACATCGGGGACCACTGCCAGATTTGAAGGGATTTTAAGCCCCAGACAAAGAGAGAGGTTGAAGTTCCTGATTATGGAGGTGGCACTGAGACCTTCCTCTGAGTTGAGCCAGTCGGACTCAGTATCAAGCACCTCGGCATCAGTGCGCTCCTCCTACTGTGCGGGAGTCCCAGCACTGTTCACCATTCCCAGTGCAGAGGAAGAGACATAAGAAGCAGCCAGCTGAGAGGGGATGTTCCCTGACACCTAAGAAGGCCAGGCATATGGAGCATATCGGAGTGTGATCTAAGCCAGGCCACTGCTCTGCCTCAGCAGCGCAGCAGTCAGCATCACTGACTCCGGCCCATATACGGACGCCGTTGAGTCCAGTGCCAGATTAACAGTCCGCACTGGAGAGACAGTGCAGTACCAGTGCTATTGCAATGCCGTCCATGCTGGCTTCACTCACTGCCACCAGGCGCCTGCTATTGGTACTGGTGTCATCGACAGTGCAAGAGCCAGTGGTATTGATGCTGGCGGGCAGGAGAGAGCTTGTGGCCACCAGTTACTGTTCTGTACCAGGCCGTCCGGTACTGTCTAAGGGAAAACTGACCATGCTGGCCCCGACACTGGCTTCCCCACTTTGGCTCTGCTCTCCATCACCGGTGGGAACCACTCCTCCGTGGTCATCACATAGACACACCTCGTTGTCAGAGTCAGAGGTTGGGTCGTACTACTCTCATCCACTGCTGATCCGGGCACAGGAATGTCGTCAAGTGCTTCGCCTAGTGGTCACTGGGGACCTATGCTGATGCAGTGTCCCTTTTGGAATCCATGGGGATTTCCCCCAATCCTGGGGGCCCATTTGAGGTGCTCCTATTCAGTGGCCTCTGAGAGAAGGGCACTGCTGCCCCATCAGGCATCATCTGATCCAGATTCTGGTACCGAGTCCAGTGCTGAGTTTCAGGAACCAGTCTGTGGGATCTGGTCGGCGCAGAAGGGGAAGAGGAGTGCCCTCAGCCACCGTCGCCGCCTCTTCTCCTGATGAGGCTGTGTCAGGAACAGGAGTGTTGCTGCCCCAAGATGACTGTAAGGCCCACCAGGAGCAGCTGAAGATGGTGGCCCAAAATTTGGGCATTCAGGTGGAGGTAGTAAGAGTCCTCTCATAGTCTGGTGGACATTTTGGCTGCAGCAGTTGCTCTGCCTCTCAGTGAGGTCATCATGAAACCGGTGAAAGCCTTGTAGTAAACTTCCACCTTCCCGCCCAGGGTTATGAGTTCTTGTACACTAATCCCAATCTTGCTCCCCCCCCCCCCCCCCCCGATCCCTGGTGGTCTCCGCTGCCAACAAAAAGGAAAGGCAGGGTCTGTAAGGTGCATCACCTAAAGAAAAATACTCCTAAAGAACCTAAAGAAAAAATTGGACCTATTCGGTAGAAAGGTCTACTCTACCAGGGGTCTGCAACTCAGGATCACTAACCGGCAGGTGCTGCTGGGCAGATACGTCTTCAACATGTGGGACTCCATGTTGAAGTTCACGGACTTGCTGCCACAAGAGGCCATATTGGAGTTCTCCACGCTGGTAGATGAGGGGAAATCCATAGTGTGGGCTTCCCTGCAAGCTTCCCTGATAGCAGCGGATTCAATGGTCATGTCCATGGTTTCCACAGTAGCCATGCATAAGAGTTCACGGCTGTAGTCCTCCGGTCTCCTGTGGGAGGTCCAGCAAACCCTCCAGGATCTTCCCTTCGAGGGGGCTTTGCTCTGTTTGGAGCAGACTGACTAGAAGCTTCATGGGCTGAAGGACTCCAGGACTACCCAGTGACTTCAAGAAAGCACTACAGACCTCAGCAGTCCTCCCGGTATTCCGCCTCACCAGCCCATCAAGACATGCAGAGGAAAAGGAGCAGGGGCTTTAGGCGTAGACCACCGTCCCCTTCTAGCTCTAAGTCAATATCTGCTCCACCCAGACAGCAAGAAGGCTCCAAGCAGCTTTTGATGGGATGCTCAAGGATATTTTACCAGTTCTCATGTTTCTTTATCCTATTTCCCTCTTTATTTGCAGACTGCCTGTCCCACTTCAGCTGTGCATGGTCCAGTATCGCTACAGACTGGGTGCTGAAAACGATGGAAGTGGGATGTATCCTCCAGGTCAGTTCTACCCCTCCTTTTCACTCTTCGTCCCCATGCCTCTTCAGGGACTCCTCCCATGAGCAACTTCTGACCCAGGAAGTTCAATCTCTCCTTTGGGTGGGGACCATGGAAGAGGTTCCACAAAATCTAAGGGGGACAGCGTTCTACTCCCGTTATTTCCTAATTCTGAAGGTGCAGACCTATTCTAGACCTGCGCCAGCTCAACAGCTATCTCACGAAATTAAAGTTCCGCATGGTCTCCCTGGCTTCCATTATTTCTTCTCTGGATCCCGGGGGCTGGTATACCACCTTCCATTTAAGAGTTGCCTACTTTCACATATCAATCTTTCAAGGCCACAGAAGGTTCTTCAGGTTCGTTGTGAACCAAATGCACTGCTGATTTGCAGTATTCCTCTTTGGCCTGTTGGCAGCTCTATGGGTATTTACAAAATGCATGGTGGTAGTGGCAGCCTTCCTGAGGAAGCTAGGAGTGCAAGTCTACCCGCATCTGGATGACTGGCTAGGCCAGTGGTTCTCAACCTGTGACCTGTGGGCCACTTGCGGCCCAATCAGCACAGAGGTGCAGCCCATGTGACATCCTCAGGGCCATAGAGGTAATATTGGATGCGGCCCACAATGGTAAATAGGTTGAGAACCACTGGGCTAGGCAGATGCACGTCAAGAGCTCAGATGGAGTCCGGCATCCTCCTCATCCAGTTGACATTCCAGGTCCTAGGCCTGCTAATAAATGTACAGAAGTTCACTCTCACTCCAGTACAGAGGACAGAGATTATTGGAGCTGTGCTCGACTACCCAGGCCAGAGCCTTCCTTCCAGAAGATTGGTTTCAGACAATGACGTTCCTGATAGTGCACTTCAAGGACAACATAGTTACAACAGCCCAAAATTGTCTGAGGCTTTTGGGTCACATGGCTTCCTGTATGTACGTAGTGCAGCACACAAGAGTATATCTGAAACCCCTCCTGGCATGGCTGGCCTCGATGTACTCACCAAACTGCCACTACCCAGACTCGGTTCTTACGGTACCTTCCCCAGTCCTCACCTCCCTCAACTGGTGGCTGGACCTGCTGGTGGTTTGTGCTGATGTTCCCTTTTCACGACCCCAACTGTAGTTATCCCTGGTATCAGACATGTCAGCGTTAGGCTGGGGGCTCACCTGGGGCACCTCAGGACTCAAGGCCTTTGGCCTTCAGAAGAGCTCTTGCTACGCATCACTGAAGAGCTCAGGGCAGTTCATCTGGCCTGTCAGGCATTCCCACCTCACATTACAGGCAAGTGTGTGTTGGTTCTTACAGTCAGTCATGTTCTATCTCAGCAGGCAGGGAGGAGCTCGCCCTTCCCCTCTGTGTAGAGAAGCAGTTCAGCTGTGGGAGTTCTGCATAGCCCATTCAATCTACCTGGAGGCTTCTCATCTTCCAGGAGCATAAAAGGAGCTGGAAGATCGCCTCAGCAAGTCTTTCTCCAGTCACCACAAGTGGTCCCTTCACCGGGACATCATGAGGGACATTTACCAGCAGTATGGGACTCCCCAGGCAGGCCTGTTTGAAACCAGGCACAAAGGTGGAAGTGTCACCACTGAGACACTTCCTCTGAGTTGAGCCCTGCAAGGTCTCAGCCTGAGATCACTCACGGATGCCTTCCTACTACCATGGACAGGTCACCTGTACTACGCTTTCCCATCTATCCTGCTCATGCACAAGATTCTACTCTAGATCAAATAGGACCGGGTGTGGGTCGTTCTAATAGCCTCAGCTTGGCCCCACCAACATCAGTTTGCCACACTGCTAGGCCTTTCTGTGGCGACTCCATTCCTGCTTCCTCTACGTCTGTCAGGACCATGGTTAGCTACTGCACCCGAACCTCAGCTCCCTCCACTTGACGGCCTGGAAGCTCCATGGCTAAATCCCAGAGAGCTGGCTTGCTCAGAGCAGGGCTGTCATGTCTTACTGGTATCAAGAAGCCCTCCATCCACCAGGGCTACTTACCTCGCAAAGTGGAAGTTGTTCTTCATCTGGGCTGCTCAATGTGGAGTCTCGCCTGCATGGTCATTGTGTCAGGACAATCTCAAATCGTTGTTACACCTGAAACAGCAAGGTTTAACTATCTCCTCAATGAAGGTTCACCTTGCAGAACTATCAGCTTTCCATCCTCGGGTGGATAACCGGTCTGTTTTTTCACAAGAGATGTCTATCTGTTTCCTCAACATCGAGAAAGATTATACCCCCAGGTGCAAGAGCCCATTCCTCCGTAGATCTAAACCTGGTCTTATCGGAACGTATGGGTCCCCTGTTGGAATGGTTAGCAAAGTGACATTGCTGTCGCAGCTGAAATTTGTGTCTAAGGTGGTCTCTCTGTTTGATTAAAAGTAGGAGGCAAATTTGCTTGGTTTTTTCCCCCCTAAGCTGCATTCAATTCCAGAGGAGCAGTGTCTTCACACATTGAACATCAGACAATGTCTGACCTTTTTCTCTGGACAGGGCTAAACCCTTTTGGGCTTTGCCTTATCTGTGTCATATGCAGACTGTATGAAGGGACAGGCAGTCTTCTCATGGATAATTTCCTCCATCAAGACTGCATACAAAACAGCTTCGGCTACACGCCCTCTATGGGTGCAGGCTCACGCTACAAGAGTGCAAGGTACGTCAATAGCATTCTTAAGTGACGTCTCAATATTGGATATTTGAAGGACTGCTACATGGTCATCGATACGTATATTTATGAACCACTGTGCCATTACCACAGCATCCAGAGCAGCTACAAACTTCTGGAACACAGTCCTGCAGTCCTTGTTTAAATAGACTCTGAGCCCCTCTCCGTGGGGGTACTGCTTGTGGGTCACCTAAGTGGAATGCACGGCTGCATCTACTCGAGAAAAAGAAATGGTTACTTACTGTAACTGGTTCTTTGAGATGTGATGCAGATGTGTATTTCACAACCCACCTGCTCTCTTTTCTGCATTAGAGTCTAGTCTCTGGTCGTTCAGTGCAAAGGAACTGAGGGGGGTCAAGGGAGCACGGCTTTGTATAGCCAGGGAGGGGGCTATGGATACTATAGGCAAAATTCTTCGGGTCTGGCATGGTGGGCACACACACCCCTACATGGAATACACATCTGCATCACATCTCAAAGAATCACAGTTTACAGTAAGTAACCAATTCTTTACTGATATATAACCGTTTGCTTTCTTGTTTATTTACAGCTCTGTAAATGTCCATAACCAACAGCATATTTTAGTGATGTGTGCTGCGGCATTCTACTTGATAGAGAATTACCCACTTGACGTAGGGCCTGAATTCTCTGCAGGAATTATACAGGTATGTATTGCACAGTGCTCCAGATTACAGAAGATTGATGCAATCTTGAATCAGTGCAGATTTTTTTAAGAACTTTTAGGTGGATTATTATTGATAAGCTTTATGAAAGAAATGTTTTCTTCTTTGCATATATATTTCTATGGGTGCTCCACCCTAGGATTTGCGTGTGCTCCCTGAGGGCCCACACCTGCACAGAGCAGCACCTTGTGCCTCCAAATGAGGTCATATAAGATACTTACCCACCGCCACTCAGTTCCTTCTCAGCTCCCTGCAACTTGATACAGAGCAATTGTATATCCCCTGATTCTTGGCTTCCTGCCTATCTTAACATAGTGACTTATTCTAAATTTTTCTTTTATTTGTTTAGTTATTTTATTTCTCTTTATAGCTTTAATACAGATGGGTATAGAAGGAGCTTGCCGCCCCCCCACCCTACACACACACCTTTTTCTTTGTCCTCTGAGTTACGCCAAAGACCCTGGGGATTAAACCCTGCCAAAGGTCTTTTCCTTGTAGTTGACAGGCATTCAAGCTACCTTTGCTGCTTCTGAGACACCCATGTCCCATCAAAGTGTATAGTCTGTATGGGATTTAAACGCAGGTTGCAGACAGACAGGTAGGTTAGGCTGAAGCTCCTTCTAATGGAATACTCACTTGCCCCAGCTCCAGCCACACCTTCAGAGGCTAGGACTGCTTAGAAATAGAAGACTCTTTCCCCTGTTAGGGAAATAAGGAAGAGGGGTAGGTCATCCATAAATCCCACTCTGAGACTTCACATCTGTCAAGGGGAATGGTTGAGGTTCCCATACAATTCCAGTACTGAGCTGTCAGTACCACATAAGAAGCAGCATGTGGAGAATTCTTCTAACAGATAGCACAGAGAGCCATCTGCCTCTCTGTACCGAGATGCACACAGGCTCCTACTCGTGCTCTGGTACTGTCATCTTCTCTGCATTGGAGTTCTTTGGTCAGAGAAGTTCCTCTACAAGCCTCTCTAGTACCATCACTGCACTGACCAGTCTCCTCTACCAACTTCAGGATACCATAGCCCTCCAGCACCCTTCAGATTTCTCTCTTGGAGACCCTTTTCATACTGGAGGAACTGGAGTCCCCTCTGTTATGGACTTCTATGAAAACCCCTTCCCTGGTACTGCTCAGTCACCTGCAACCGCAATCATCCTGGATTGAACTCCAATCAGGCCTCTGATACCAGCACCTTTATCTGATGCTTCCCATTTCAGTCTAGGGGTGACACTTCTTCAGAATCTAAGGTATAGGGCTCCTTTTTGGCACCATACTATCACACCCCACTGAGCTGTCATTCTGAGGAGGATCTTCTGGACCTCACCAGACTCCGTACATCCAAGGGTTGTGAATATCCTTGGGGAAAACCTTCTCTCTCTGCCCCCGCAGGGGACTCACTGGAATCCCTGGGGTCAGCTTAGTGAACAATTTTATAGGGGACCAGCCAAAAAGAGATCCCAATATCCATTGGTATCACATCACTGACAGGCACCACCTGACCTACCTTCCGTACTGCAGGATCATCCTTCGGTACCTTATGCCCCTTTGGCCCTGGTATGCACTGAAGAAAAGCAGGACCCACAGATGGAGGGAAACTCGCCCCATCAGCTAAGTTCTCTTCATCCCCCAATTAAGTGGTAATGCCCCCACCACCCTTTTTTGCTGACAACTTTCCAGCCTTCCAAGACCTCATTAAATACCTGACAGAATTCCCCCAGATCCCAGTAGAGGAAGTTCAGGAGTCTCAGTGCTCCTTGATGCACATTCTAAATATCACTCCTCAGGGCAAAATTACACTCCCAATCAACGGGGCTCTGTTATCATCTACTTGCCCAATCTAGCGAACATCTGTCAATATCCAGCCCACCTGCTAAGTGGGCAGATAAAAAAGTATAGTATAATAACCAAGCAAATGGAACATTTGTTTTCCCACCCCACTCCCAATTCCCTGGTGGTGAATGCAGGTAAAGAAAGAAAATGACAAATCTGCTCCAGATCTTCTCCTTATGATAAGTCCAAATGTTTCGACCTCCTGGGTTGAAAAAGCTACTCCTCAGTAGCTCTCCAATTTCAAGTGGTGAACTACCAAACCTGGGTGGCAGATTTTAACACACATTCCAAGTTCACACATTTTATTGAACATCTGCCACAGGACCAGAGGGAACAATTTCAGGCCATCATTTTGAAAGGTCAGTTAATAGCTAAAACCTCTTTCCAGGCTGCCTTAGATGCCACAGACATGGCTTCTAGAGCCTTAGCTATGGCTGTAGGTATGCAAAGAGCATCCTAGCTCTAGTCTTCTGGCCTCCCAAGAGAGGTGCAGAATATGGTTGAAGACCTTCCCTTTGAAGGACCCAACTCCTCAGTGCTGACAGACTTCCCCCTCCATACCCTGAGGGACTTGAGGTCAACTTTAAGGTCTCTGGGAATTTACATTCCTGCAAGAAAGAAACAGTTTAGTCCCAAACATAAGTGTTCTATATGGTATCAGTACCATTCTCAGCAAACTTTTCCCAGACCTTTGGACTTTCAGAGGAGGATATCTAGATCTCCAAAAAGAGACCACCCCCTTTTACAATATCATCATCTGCTCCTCCCTCTAAGAAACAATTTTACATCTTGGTCAAGGGCATCAAGCAATCTACTTTCCTGGATCCCGTGCTGAGCAATTCCATCTATTACCACCCCCTTAGGATAGCGTCTATCCCACTTCCTGCCTGCCTGGAGCAGGTTACCTCAGGCTAATGGATCTTGGAGGTCATCAATGGGGGATGTTCCATCCACTTTCATACTATTTCACACACACACCACCACCCCCCACCCCCCCGCCTTCCCCATCCGTCTTCAGAGACACATCTCATGAAGATCTCTTAAAACAAGAGATGCAGTCTCTCTTACTCTTGGGGCAATCAAACTTGTTACTCCTGAGTTCGTTGGGAGAGGGGCAGAGGATAGAGACTGATGCTCAACCTCAGAAACCTGAACGCCTACATCCTTTCCCAGCACTTCAGAGCAGTGACACTAGCCATTATAAAGCCCATCGTTAGAGATGGGAGATTGCCTCATCGACCTTGACCTGCAGGATGCCTTCTTTTATATAGCTTTCTACCCATCCCACAAACATTTCCTATGTTTCATAAAAGGCTCAGAATGCTGCCAGTACTGAGTCCTTCCCTTCGGGCTCTCCACAGCCCCAAAGGTCTTCACAAATCTCCTCGCAGCAGCCTATTTATGACAGTGGGCCATAGCATTATTCCCCTTACCTGAACGATTGACTTCTCAGGGGTTGATCATTTTGGGAGGTCCAGTTGGCAACCTCCAGGGTTCTAGCACTGTTTCAGTCTCTAGGACTTTGAATTAATCGGAAGACATTTACATTGACTCCCATCCAAACAATAGATTTAATCAGAACCTCTGTAGACTCCCTAACTCCCCAAAGAGAGTTTATCCAGTCTAATCTCAACAATACAACACAGTCTGCAAACAACTGCAAGGACCTGCCTACAACTCTTGGCCCACATGTTGGCATTCATCTTTGTCACACCTCACATGAGAGACTACATGTCGGGTGCCTTCACACAGACCTAAGCCATGTGTGCATCCCAGCATCCTCAAATGTATCACAGTACCTCAGAAAGTTCTGGACTCTTTCAGGTGGTGGAATGACCCACTGAAGGTCTGAGTGGGAACCCCAGTCTCATATACCCTACCCTCAAAGATCCTCACAACCGATATTTCTCTTTTGGGATGCGTGGCTTACCTCCAGGGGGACACTGCGCAGGGCAAGTAGTCCACATAAAGGTCACACTCCGCATCCACGTTCTGGACTGGAGTCATTCGATAGGCTTATCAACACTTCCTTCACACCGTAAAGGGCCACTCCTTCAGGGTAAAGCTGGACAACAGGGCAATGATGTATTACATCAACTGACAGGGAAGAGAAAGATCCCAGCCCTTACATGCAGTCACCAAACTTGTGGAACCGATGCATTTCCCATGAGATAGGAATCTCAGGATTGTAGACTTCCTGAGCAGAAATTTCCTTCAAGATTACAAATGGGAGTTCAGTGGTTCTGTCTTCCTTGGCATCTGCCAGATGTGGGGTCTCCCAGAAGCAGACCTCTTTAACACCCCAAACAATGCAAAACGTTGTCTTTTCTGCTCCAAGGGACTATAAGGCTGCAACTCATTGGGAGATGCCCTGATAACACCAGGGCCCTGTACCTGCTTTATGTTTACCAGCCTCTACCTCTAATTCTCAAGACCTTATTCAAACTGCATCAGGAAAGAGCGAGGGTTATCCTCACAGCACTGTCCTGGCCAAGACAAGTGTGGTAGTCAAACCTCCATCACCTCTCTGTGGCAACGTCCCTCCAACTAGGTCCTATCAGGAAAAAATCTCCTGTCATAGAACTCTGGGACCCTGATCAATCCCAACCCTTCCTCCTTTAACTTGAGAGCATGGTTCCTGGATGGCTCTCAAGGTAGAGTTAACCTGTTCAGAAAAGGACCAATCAGTTCTCCTATCTAGCAGGAAATCTAGTACTTGCAAAACTTACCTTCAGAAGTGGAAACACTTCCATTCCTGCTGTTCTTTTCACTCTTCTCTAGCATCAGAGGTTCTGCTTTCCAAAATTTTAGACTATCTGTTGGATTTGAAGACACAAGGTCGATCAGTGAGCTCAGTCAGAATACATTTAGCCACTCTTACAGCTTTCCACTCACACATCAAGGGCTTCTCAGTTTTTGCCAACCCCACTATGGCCAGGTTCCTCAAGGGCCCCCAACTTCCCAGTGGGACCATAATTAGGTCCTAAGTGCCCTGAGGAAACCCTTCTTTGAACCTACATACTTGTTCTTTCCTCCACCTCTCCCTCAGGACTTTGTTCCTTATAGCCATAATTTCACTCCATGCTTTTATGGCAGACCTGTCATTCACTAGCTTCTGTAGAGATACGGTTACACTGTATCCCCATCCTCATTTCTTCCCTAAGGTCTCTTTGGAATTATATTAATCAAGAGATCCACCTACCAATGTTTTATCCAAAGCCTCATGTCTCCAAGAGATCTGCCTACATACGCTCCAGGGATGATCTGTTTCCAGGTATGATACTACCTTTGGTGATGCAGTCTTCTGGACTGTCTTGGACTTGCCTCCTTAGCACCCACCTCCTTGCTGAGTTACTGCTTGGGAGTCTCCCACAACAGAGCATCCATAGGAACATACACTCAAAGAAGGAGGAGCGGTTACTTACCGTACAGTAACTTGAGTCCTTCAAGATGTTTTGTCCCTCTGAGTCCTCTGTCTTGTCTGTGGTGGCTCTGCTTCACAGCAAGAAGGAACTGAGTGGTGGAGGGTCCACGCCATCTTTTGTGCCCTCATTTTGAGACACAAGGTGCTGTTCATGGACCCTCGGACGCTGCTTTGCATTCTCCGGTCAAGGGTACCCACGCATCCTATAGCGGAGCACCCATAGGGAAAAAAGATCTCAAAGAACTCAAGTTACGATAAGATGAGTAACCTCTTCTTTCTTTCTCTCTTCTCCCACCCCCACCCCCACCCCCACAAATGATTTGATTGAGGAGATTAAATCAATTCTCCGTGTATGTTAGTTATTTTCTCGTATATTGGTGTCGGAGTTTAGTTAAATACAATCAATTGTTTTAGATTTCGTTCTTGCTTATTTCAGGTGTGTGGAGTAATGCTGTCTGGAAGTGATGAATCAACTCCATCCATTATTTACCATTGCGTCCTCAGAGGATTAGAACGACTCCTCCTTTCAGAGCAACTTTCTAGGCTGGATAGTGAATCTTTAGTTAAACTAAGTGTTGACAGAGTGAACATACACAGCCCCCACAGAGCTATGGCAGCCTTGGGGTTAATGCTGACTTGCATGTATTCAGGTGTGGATTTATTATTCAATTATTTATGCTCTGTTTTAAGTACATCTTTTTAGTAGAGTAATATCTAGCTCTTCTAGAGCTCTTTCCAGAAAATTAAACAAATGTTTACAGCTTACTGACAAACGAATTTTTTTCAGTTATAGTGAACTTACTACAGGATATCTTGTTTCTGCTTAGGAAAAGAGAAAATCAGCCCAAGTCGAGCAACAGATGCAAATCCCACAGCTCCAGACAGCGAGTCCGTTATTGTAGCTATGGAACGGGTGTCTGTTCTTTTTGATAGGTAAGAAAGAAAAAAAAAAAAAAACATAAACTGCATAAAAAGCATAAACTGCAATAAAAGCCTCACATTTTGGCATTGACTCAGTTTGTTGGTCACTATTCTGTTTGTGATTTTAAAATGTCATTGCTGATAGTTACTGTGCTGTTGATTAAAAATACTGTACCAATAAGGTACACAGCAATATCGTTACAGTGGT
The DNA here is from genome assembly GCF_965152275.1 of Natator depressus. Classification (NCBI taxonomy): domain Eukaryota; kingdom Metazoa; phylum Chordata; order Testudines; family Cheloniidae; genus Natator; species Natator depressus. Next base: position 120,787,628 of record NC_134237.1, on the reverse strand, counting down.
TGGGTCCAACACAGACATACAAGAATGTAAATAGGAAACGGATTTCTAATCAGTATTTAGTGTTACACAAAACAAATGCCTCTGCTTACCTAAAATACTTGCCTCAGCACATGTGGTGATTACGTGTGTAAAATATTTGAATGATCACAACAAAGTAAGAATTAAGAATACTATGATCCTATTTATTGACACTTATGTAGTCAGAAAAATGTCATTTCCAGTCATGATGAAAATCGTAGTTTTGACACTGGCTGCATAAAATAATCACAGTATATGCCACCGTGAAGGGTTGAAATGCCCATTTTGAGGGTTGAGAATATGTGAACTGCAAGAACTATTAAAAAGTACTTTTCTTTTATAAAATGCTTTTTTAAAAGCATAATAAAACCCCTTTCAGAATGTCTTTTAACACAGTAAAGAAACAGAGCATAAGCCCAGGTTTTTTTAAAGTAGTATGTTTAAAAGACAACTTAAAATACATTAATTTTTTTTTCATGTAATCAGCTTCTGTAGTCGCAAGGATTATAAGCAATTGCAAAATGGAGGGTCCATAATACAGTTTGGTCCATAGTGGTCCACACTGTAGAAGATTTGAGAACTCCTGCTCTAACCTGATGATCTCTAGCTGTATTAGGTGCTGTAGCACAAAGGGTCAAATGGGGATTTTCAAAAACATTCAACGATTTAACTGTTCCCATTAACTTCAACGGGAGTTATACCAACGCTAAATGCTTTAGAAAATACCGCCTTTTAAGACTTCATAAGTCAGTCCTGAAAGGCATTATGGAGCACTCCATAAGATCAACCCTCATGAAGCAGAGAGAGCGTACCTTTGCAGAGGAAATCAGTGGTATGGTAGTTCATATCTGCTTTTCCCAAGACACCATGAGCTTGATCTGCAAGCATCAACAGATCCAGCCTTTGACCGAAAGACTCTCCAGTTGGTGGTTCTTCGTTAAAAGTATCCTTAAAGAAAATGACCTTCATTTCCTTGCCATCTAGCTCTGTTTCTCTTCATCTATAACATTACATTCTTCTTGCTATTTCCCTTTTGTTCAACCAGCAGGGATGGTATGGATGAAAATGAGAGAGAAAATTCACAAGTAAATTTTTTTCAGATTGCCAACAGTGCTAATGCATTCCCCCACACGCATAGACACGCTGTCTTTTTAGCATGCATCTCAGACATAGTGTGGTACTCTCAGGTGTAGAGTTAGTTGTTTTTTTTTTCTCTCTCTCTCTAGAGTTTCACTTATTCCCAGCCTATCATTTGAAGAAAAAAAAAAAATCATTAGCAGTCATAAGTTGAATGTCATACAGCTGTGGAAGAACTGGATTGTCAGTTGGGTCAGTGTTAGATCTGTGGGCTCTTCAGCATTGAGATCTATCTACATATAAAAGAAAAGAATTCTTCTCCTATCCCTCTTGACTCTGGAAAAACAGGAAAAAATTTCATAGGGACTAAATCAGCATGAATGTTCTGCTGAATTAAAATGGTCAAATGTATGCATTCTTTTTTGTTTTAGGATCCGGAAAGGATTTCCTTTTGAAGCTAGAGTAGTGGCACGGATCCTCCCTCAGTTCCTAGATGACTTTTTCCCTCCACAGGATGTAATGAATAAAGTTATTGGAGAATTTTTATCCAACCAGCAGCCATACCCACAATTCATGGCCACAGTAGTTTATAAGGTAGTGTATTTTAAACTGATTTTCATAAATGTACTTTTGGTGCAAGGCTGTTCACTCTCAGTAACTAGGACTCCTGGCAAATGTACTATTACTGCTATTCTGTTGAGCATATAATCTGGCAAAAATGATTTTGAACCTCTTCACTCTGAAGATATCCACTACTGACATTTGAAAATTCCATTTGTGACACTGAGCTGAATATGTGAAAAGGACAAAAAAAAAATTTTAATGCTGTTCATACTAAATTTCATGACATAATACATATAATTCTGGTGCAGAACGTCATAAAAGTGACTAGCAAAATAAACCAGCATCTGTTTTAGTAAACAAACTACATGCTTGTGCTATTACACTGAAGAGTGAAATTAGAAATTCCAAAGATAGACCCTGAACATGTTTTGTTTTCTCACATTTACTTGCACAAGTTGAAATAAATAAAACCTATAATTAGGAAACAATAACATTCAGAGAAGACTACATTCCTACAATACTAAATTCATAACAGAAAGCAGGGGAAATTTTATTTTAAGAGCCAGGAAATCAAAGAAAAAGTTTATATGCTCTTATTCACGTTATACCCTGTTGAGGAGAAAATTAGTTTGTATGCAAATCTCTTTTTAGATCCCATTTAAAGGTTTAGATGTACCATGACATTCCAAAGAGGGCAAAGTCCATGCTCATAGTATTACATGACTAAACTGGCACTTACCAAATCGGTGAACAGAAAGTAGACAGTTATGAATCTAGGTGTAACTGGGTGGGGCACTCTGAAGTGTCTCAGATCATTTGAGACGGATTGGGAAGAATAGCCCCCTCAGTTGTATCACTAGTCTGGATATGCTATTTTGGCATAGTCTCTTGGGATCTGTTTTCCCAAAATCTGAAGCAGAAGTTAATCATACAAAAATTATTTGACAGGCTCAGATGTTTAATTTGACATTTTAATTATATTTAGATACAGCTATCTGTCACAATGTACCCAAATGGAATTTTGTAGGCAATCTCATGTACGTAATGAACATTTTTGACTGACAGCCCGATTACTAAAATCTGACTGCCACATGTAATGTAATAAAGATTTAATAAATATTCTTATGCTTACTTGAATCACCCATCTTAGTGGGTAAAATGCCTCCAAGGTTTGGAGTAGCAGAAGGACATTCATCTAGGCTTACATGTTTGCAGCATGTTTTATGTCTGGCCATAAGTGTTCTAACATGTATTTTCCCACATGAAATATTTATTATAATTTTTGCAGGTTTTTCAGACACTACATACCACTGGACAGTCACCAATGGTCCGTGATTGGGTGATGCTCTCTCTCTCCAACTTCACACAGAGAACGCCTGTTGCAATGGCAATGTGGAGTCTTTCCTGTTTTTTTGTCAGTGCTTCCACCACTCAGTGGGTTTCAGCAATGTATCCTAAACCGTTTTTATGTGGGTTTAGCACTTCTGTAAAGTGGATTGATAACATTGGAGACTGAAATCCTCCCTTCATGTATCTAACAAATACCCCCTGGGCAGCAGTACTTCTCCACAATGCCCTGCCAGGGCATCAGATTTCACCAAGTGGGTCCACTTCCAGAAGCGAAGACATAGTTCGCTCTCCATGTCTATTTAGTGGTTAATATTCAATTATTGGGTTAAATGTATTACCTGTATTATGCAGGAGATCAGACTAGATGGTCATAGTGGTCCCTTCTGGTCTTAATCTACAACTCAGTTGTTTGAATTGCCAAGAGTGGATGCCAGTTGGTACAAGCTGTAGTAGTTCAACATTGGTACCATAATGGTTTATAACTTCACTATCAGATGTAAACTGTGAATTACTGAAATATCAGATAAGGGTGAATTTTTTAGCAGTATGTCAGGTTCAGCCATATGGCTTACATATATTTTGAGGGGAGTCTTGCATCTCAACCCCTACATTACTATGGAAAATCTTTTATTTTAGCGGTATAAGCTTTTAATGTAAAGAATTGAGACACTGAGAAGTAATTTATTGCAGGGAACAAATGATCAATGATCCTATAATGTTTAGAACTTTTTACCAGATATTTTCAAGGTGACTTTTTATTATTTTCCTTTTAAAAATAAGTCATAAGCATTGTGCCATGCTCTAGGGAAAAACACTCTCAAAAGAACATCCTCATCTACTTTCGTTCCCCTCCTTGCAGCTCCGTCTTTCCTCCACTTCTCCCAAAAAATTGTATTTCGCAAACATTCCTCTGCAAGGCAGCAAATCACAATAATCTTAAACTGGCAATAGGATAACATTCCCCAAAATAGCTGGAACAACTAATTGAAGGATGCAGTGGCATTGCCCAATGAATGTGTAATTTAAAAAAAAAAAAGAAAAAAATCGTCTCACCTTAAAAAGAACCGCTGCTCAGGAAAATCAGCCCTGAATAGGACATTTGATAAGCAGTCTAAAAATGGAAATTTCTCCATTATGTTGTACATTTCCTTGACGATTATTTTTGTGGCTCTGTACATTGGCATTTCTGTTTATCTTTAAGCAGTGCAGAACTGTCTTGTTGATGCGGGTTTGTTCCTCCTAATATATAATCTAACAAGTGGAAAGTATTCCTACCAACTCATTTTAAGCTAACAATAATGGGGAAATTGCATTAGGTTATTCAGAGAAATACAGCTAAGAAATAAAGCTTCTGCAACAGCAGTTTAATTGCTATCTGCAGGTGTCTTGCACTTACAGTTACACAGTGGTAAAGCAAAAATATTTAATTTATCTGGGAATGCTTTTTAAGTCAGTGATATTTTGTATAAAACTTTAAAGTTTGTCTCTTATCTCATTATTATGCCCTTAACTACTTTCTCAGTCTTCCACATATTATCAGCAGAATGGGAAAATCAGAGCAAGTGGACATTAACCTCTTCTGTTTGGTGGCCATAGACTTTTACAGACACCAGATAGATGAGGAACTAGATCGAAGGGCCTTTCAGTCTGTGTTTGAGATGGTAGCATCGCCAGGAAGCCCATATCATCGCCTACTAACTTGCTTGCAAAATGTTCACAAGATCACAGCGTGCTGAACATCTTGATGTTGGTTAATGAAACTTGGTGGCTTGATTTGGAATCTGGTATGAACGTTTAGATAAATATTAAGGTGCAGAAAGCAGCTGGGATTTGCTTCTGCAATGAATCTGCGTCTGTCAGTTTTATACTTCATGCTTGTTTGCTTGGAGAACACTCTGCACCACAGAGAATCACATGAAAGGTGTAATAGTAACATTCTTGTTAGCAGTGGGTAGCTGTGCTAAATGGAAATATGTATATGTTTTAAATAATGTTTGGGACTAACCTGAGGCTGAGTTACTAACTGTAAAATATATGGGCATATACTTCTGTGCAGGAAAGCCAGGTATTACTCTTCTTCCTGATGTTCAACTTAAGTCACCGTGTTGCATCTGGTATCGAAACTCTGACAGAAATACTCTCTCAGTGCAAGTTTGCAGTCATTACAAAGTTTATGTAGATATATATGTATATACACACACACTGTGGGGTAGTATAGATTAGAAATTGTTTCCTAATGTCTCTCCCAAACAAAGAAAAGAGAAACCAGTTTTCAGGGGTAACACTCCCAGCATGTAATTCTTCTATCTCTGGACTTTCTAATATACTGTGGTGTATGTGTTGGTGGCATGGGACATGTAGTGCACATACATAACCACACTTTTCTTTTTTTCTTCTCAGGATTTAAAATTTGAGTACAATATATCAGTAAAAGAAATTTTAACTTAAATATTTCTATATCATGTAAAGTATGTAAAATTGTAAAATGTGTGGTGCATGAGATGTGCTGTAATTTGAAATGAACAAAAAGCCCACTCTGCTGAATGTCTTGACATCTGTATTGTCCTCATTTTTTCACTGTGTGCTCAAGTTCATGTTCATTTTTAAAATCCATCTTAATGTACGGGTTACATTTTATGTTCTACATTTCACGTTTTTGTATGTTAACACTTTAAAAACTGGAATATATAGGCTAGTTTTTGTTGATATGTTAAGAAGGCATTTTTGTGATCCACTTGACTGTAGCTTGTTTTGAGTTTCTTTATTTTGAGATGTAAAGGAGAGGGGACTAGATATCCTGGATCAGCACTTTGTATACTAAAAGCTGCTCTCACTTGTTGCAGAGGTGGGGGGGGGGGGTTGTTTTTGTTTTTTAAGAGAGAAAAATGATGCAAGTTCCCAGTAGCCAATAACTACCGGTAGTTATCTGTATCTGGCTTTTTCATTTATACTAACAGAAACCATGGAGTCATTTGGATATAAACCACTCTCACTTTAAGCAAATTTATGCTGACAGTTATGAATCGGAAGTCTAATGTGGTCTACTCTGGGGCTGGCTAAAGTGTTAGATTATACAACCTCTTCTATTAGTTGTCTACAACATTGTTTATACACAAACACAGCGTAAACATCCACAAATTCCAAAATTCTCCAATTCTACACAGGGCCAGTTTCTGCTTACACCTCATGCAAGCCTTTGATTTTAGTTGGTTGCACATGGGGAAATCTCGGGCAGTATTTTTCCTATAACTGTATCTGATATAAGTTTTCAATATAGAAAAGCAATGCCTTGGTTCTGAGCTACATTGCTATATTTAACCTCATTACATTTTCCATTAACACCTGTTGCTAACACTCAGAATATCTAAATAGTGTTATCAAGAGGAACATATACTGTATGTATTTGTGTATATAATGTATATGTAATTATACACATGTGACTACATTTAATGTATACAAATGTGTATATTTGTATTTATTAAACCCATGGATTTAAACTAATTCCAATTCTTAGACCAAAAATGGTTGCTTTTGCCCATAACTTGATTATAAAGGAATTGCCCAGTGATGTTACTTCCTCTTATGATAGGTACGAAACTGATGATATGGGCAGCAGAAATAACTGTAGACTTTGCTGTATCTAGCTGTTTGATGGACTTTATTATCTAGAGTTATTTCTGCCTCTGAGTTGGCTTATTCTTCTTTCTTGGGCCACAGCACTGTGGTGTTTTTTTTTTTTTTTAAAAAGAAACTGAAGTTCAGAAAGGGTTTAAAAAAATAGATATTGTTAAAGATTTTGGTTATACTGGAAATCTTACAGTTCTGGTAAGAGACCACTTGCCAGGGCAGTGAGCTATAATGCAATTAATTGCTTTGCAATTAAGGGCAACATAGATCACTAGTTCCTTTTATAGCCCCCAGTAATAGTTTTCTACTATAAACCCACACACCAGTCAGTTTTTGTATGATATACTATAAGTGAAGATATTTTTGTAAGCTATTTTCCAAAATTTAAAATAGATTTTAATATATTTTTGAAGCATTTGGTAGTTACATCTTAACCATAGATCACTATACTTTCTGTTTCACGAACGGATAAATCTTACATATTTTTAACCTCCATAAATAACCACTGCATGGTTGGTCAGTATGCCTCCAGATAATGGAGGCTGGCCATCCCAACTTCTGAAGTTTTCTAAACAGATCAACTGGGACTTGCCATAGAAACTTTCCAGACAACAAAAAGAGCATACTAAGCTAAGGAGTCAACAGGTGACAGAAATGAATTTCTAGCCAACATGTGATAAATTCCCTCTTGTCGGTACTATTGTTGGCATTTGATAGGATATTCAGGTTTCCCACTTCTAATTGTCACCCAAAAGCAATGCAGCCAGGTCTGTCTTCAGACAAATTCAAGGATAATCAGAATAGTTGTGTGTGTCGGTCTTATCTCCATGAAGATTTGTCATACATAGAAAACAGGTTTGCTGTCTGTAGATCTTTAATGTCTCTAGATTTTTCTTCCCCAGAATAATTAACTGAATACAAATACACATTCATTTTCAGATATATGAATGTCTCGAAGGGGACATGTTTGTTATTCTCCATAGTTTGTAATTATACATTTATAAGGCTAAAATTTAACATCTCTTTCCTTTGATGTACATTTTTGTCTTTTGTTTCTTTTGGAATGAAAATTATAATTTTTGTATTTGTAAAAATCATAACTAATATCTACACAATTCTGGTAACACCCATCAGTAGTTACGTTGTGCTTTATGGCTTAATTTCTGCCGCTGACAGCAGAACAGAATATCACATGGTCATGTTTTCTGTGTCTATTTAAAAAAAATCTTAAGGTTAGATTTTATTTTTAATTACCATCTGTAAGATTTGTTACTCCAGTTTACGATTTTTTTATATTTGACCAAGATTAACTGTTTCCCTGTTTAATATGCTACCAGTAGCATAAAACCAGATCCATGTTTGACATCAAATTTTTGGAAATTAAACTATTGAGTTTTTTTTCACTGAGACCCGAGGTATAAATATTGTTAGATGTGTATCTGATTTCCCAAATAACTAAAACAAGCAATATTTAACATATTCTATATAAATATAATGTGAATTGATAAATCAAATTTTTCATTTAGAGGGTCTTGAAATAGTTTGTAGCACAGCTAACAAAATACATCTGTGAACAAGCAAATTGATAACTTATTGAAATCTAAAAGAGGTTTGACCTAGAGGACCTGCTTTTTTTCATAAAGTGCTGCCTCCTGAGACTCTCTCTAACTTGCCTCTGAATTTTTAAAAAGTATCAGGCAGATATCACTTGGCCAGTAAAGTTTGGCTACAGTAACTTCCTTTCTTTTCAGTGAAGATTTATTTTCTTCCTTTGCACTGGGTGCAACAGCAGAAAAATTTGAACTACCTTATGTTTGATACTAAAACAAGTTGTATTAATGCAAATAATTTCTATTTGCAATTTAAGACTGGCAGTTGAGGTTTTATTAAAGATCCTTCTTTTTAGTCCTTTGTGCCCACTTTGGGATGTTCCCCTCAGTCAAAAAATAAATACAAACACCCGGTACTCATGAATTCTACATTTTATTACTTCCCATTGGGGAAAATCCCTTCTCAGCATGAAAGGATAAAATCTGAGACTCTCAAATTGACATAAAGAAAAGGAGTACTTGTGGCACCTTAGAGACTAACAAATTTATTTGAGCATAAGCTTTCGTGAGCTACAGCTCACTTCATCGGATGCATTCAGTGAATGCATCCGATGAAGTGAGCTGTAGCTCACGAAAGCTTATGCTCAGATAAATTTGTTAGTCTCTAAGGTGGGTGCCTCAAGTACTCCTCCTTTTCTTTTTGCGGATACAGACTAACACGGCTGCTACTCTGAAACAAATTCACATGAACATTGATTAAAACTCTGAATCCCTAATGAGCAGCTTTCAGTCAACCTTCAAGTTAAAAGTGAATTCCAATCTAATACTCTTTAAAATAGAATTAAGAAATATATTTCATCATGTCATTCTCTTTTAATTACAGTTAGCTTTGTATAGCAAATAAGGAGGTTGTGTCAAAAACCCTGCAAAGGCAATCCTCCAAGAGCAGTCTTCAAGAGCAGACTCTAAGTCTTCATTTGGTATTTCAGAGCTGTCATGATTAAACACTATCCATGTATCATGCCTCCTGAGTGCAAGAAACATTCAGGTGTAATGAGCAATAAATATAGCAATAAGCAGTCTAAAGAGATTGTTAGTCATTCAGTATTTTACCCATTGGTTCTTTGTGGGGGCAGCTGAGTTACTGCATTAAATAAGGTTTAGTTTTCTTATAAAGACCCCCAGAATACTATGCACTAAAACCAGGAACCAACTGAGAATAACAAGGGATATATTTTTAAACTGACACCAGTATGTAACAGTAAAAAGAAGGCAATTTTAAAGGTTATAAAACAGCAAAGAAAGTATTTAGGTAATTCCCTTATTCTAAATAAAAAGTTATCTGTAGTAAAACTGAGAATCTGAGATGCCTACCTACTGTTAGGATAAACACTGCACCAAAGAATCTGGAAAGGGTGCTGAAGTCCAGTGTGCTAATTTACCTCATTTTGAGAATTCAGGTGGAAATTTTTGTGCCTGTTACCTTAAAGTATCCATTAAATAACTTCAAAAACACTGCTAACATTCCTACCCGGAGAGCTTCTATGGTATGTCAAGTTATTAAAGTTAGCTGGACATGAATGCTGTGGAAACACACTTTAGGGATGCATGTACTGCTTTGTCACATGCATGTTGTGTTTGGACTTGTCATCATTCACATCAGTCTTTGTCTACACGTGATGTCAAATTAGACCAGCCTGACAAAGGAAGGATAAGGTAATCGGCATACCACACAGTCCTATGATGTTGTCTCATATGGTTTGAGGGCTATGATGGGCAAGGCTTGGAGCCCCAACACCAACAGTAGCTGTATTCAGAGTAAAAGGAAGGAATATAATTTTAGATGTATGTTTAAATTTAAAGACATTTGCTGAAAATATTGCACACTAAAATTAGAGAAAATAAACTATACATTGTTGCTGTATGTGATTTTCTGTTTATTTAAACAATAAGTTCTGAATACACTTTAACAGGCTGCAATAAAATGTGTTTATGCTCTCTACACTGATCCAAATGTGGGGGGTGCTGAGAAAATGTGAAAACATTTGAACTCTACACTGCTGCGTGTAAACTGTAGTACTATTTACATGTTAAATAAGGAAGAACACAGTGAAGATTTGTTTACTGCTTCTGCTAGACATGCTTTCCAGAACTTACAGGATAAGGGCTTGTCTACACAGGGACACTGAGGGCAGGTCTACATTACAAACTTGCTTCAGTGCAGCCACTGTAGCGCTTCCGGTGAAGACACGCTAGCCAACAGGAGAGAGCTCTCCTGGCTTAATAACCCCACCTCTGTGAGAGGCAGTCGCTATATCCGCGGGAGAAGCTCTCCCGCCAACGTAGCACTGTCTACAAGGGTTAAGGTTGGTATAACTCTGTCGCTCGGGTGTGGATTTTTCACACTCTGATGTAGTTAAACCAAAGTGTGATGTAGACCTGGCCTCAAGAAAATTAAATTCACACCTTTAGTTAATTTGGATTAAAGTGCTCTTATTCAGCATTAAAGTGGATTTAATTGGATTTATCTTAATTCACTTCCAAGAGTTTCCAGATGGGTTTAATGCAGTTTAACTAACCCACTTTAAAAGTTCATTCAGATTAATTTTCTTGAGTGTGCCTATGTTTTAAAAAACCCAAAAGGTTTTGGAGGAGAACAAAGAAAAATCTAGTCAAACACAAAATTTAAAAGTGTACAACTGCATTTGTAAATGAGAATGTTTTTATCTGCTGGAGCCCTACATGCTGGATCACATTATACAGGAGAAGGAAAGATTTAGCTTATGTGTGGTTTCACAGCTGTTAGGCTTTCTGTTGGGTTAACTTTGTTTTGTTTTTAAAGAAAATTCTGGAAAGGCCTACTGCACAATAGCAATGATCTCTTGCAGTACTTTGCTGTTAGTTAATGAAAACAAGATGTCTTATGTGATACTCAATGTTTTCTGGAAATTTTGGAAGAAGCTTACAGTAGTAGCTCAATACACAGGGCAGGTGCTGGATTTATTCACATCCAAAATATTTTTACATGTTTAAATCCTCTGTCAGGGATAGTAGCAAATGATAAGCCACTACTGCCACGTCTGATAGATATAAAATAAAAATATAAAGATTATAGAATTAAAATCCAGAACCATTCTGTGGTAGGACTGCTACTTGAGTTTTTTTGTTTATTTTTTGCTGTTACATTTTTTTAATTATTGGAGAACCCTTTGAGTGATTGTCTCCTTTACTTCCCTTCCTCTTCTTTCAGCCATGAAAGAATGACAGAGGAGTTTAGTTTTTAAAAGGATAAATCTTAAATGTTCAATATCAGACAGCTAGTATTAGGGAATGAAATGTTATCCTTGTAAGAACTGACAATTACCCAGATTATCATAATTGCCCAGTTTGCACCCATTCTCTTTCCTCTCCCTTAAATTGTGTTCTAGTTCGTTTAGGTATGAGAGCATTTCAGCCATATCTTTAGCACTGGGCCTTCATGGCCTCTTGCAGTATTAACATGCTGCCCAAACAAATTGCCAATACACTTTTCCTGTTACATCTGTTAATGGGAACCCTACACAGCTGTCCTTTTGATTACATGGAGGGGCCCTAACAAATCTCTTGTCTTATACTGGTATGCCTGAACCCTTAAATCACTGGTAGATCTACACTACTGTAGATCTATACCAATTTCAAGATATGAAGAGTTTCCAACTGTTAATATGTTGCAAGAGGGGGAACATAAAAAGGAGCTATATGTGAGTTTTAATCATACGCTGCAGCTCTTCCATGTTGGACATAATCATAGATTTTGCCTTGAGCTACAGAAGATCTTTGTTTTCCTTCAGATGTATCTCCAAGTATGGTAAGGTAATAAATCTCACACCAGATACTGGTTTCACATCCTTCAAATTGGAAAATGTAATCTGTGGATTTTGCCAAGATGCAAGGGGTACACACAAATTTTGTTATCTGATGATTTACTTTCTGGGGCTCTCCTCTCACAGTCCAGTATTCAGTCTGTTTCTCATTTTAAGAATATAAAAATGGCCATAGTGGGTTAGACCAAAGGTCCATCTAGCCCTCTGACTTCACTACCTCAACCAAGCTTCACAATCATCATTACTGTGTACAGTATTAAATTGTTTGTTTAAAACTTATACTGTGTGTGTGTGTGTGTATATATATATATATATACACACACACAATATAGTATTTTGGTGAAAAAAATTTCCCTGGAACCTAATCTCTCCTCCCCCCCCCCCCCCATTTACATTAATTCTTATGGGGAAAATTGGATTCGCTTAACATCATTTCACTTAAAGTAGCATTTTTCAGGAACATAACTACAACGTTAAGCGAGAAGTCACTGTAACTGAAACAACAGGGGCCTCCACCCAAGAGAGAGTCACATGCAAGACTAGAGTAGGAGTTAGCCATGCAGCTCAAAGTCGGTTCCACTGATCTGATAAACTCGGGTAGAGGATTGGTTGGACTGGAACAACGTGTCTGTGCATGTGAGAAGGAAACAGTGAGAAACACCATGGGAAAGGAGCAGAAAGCCAAGAACACAACTAGAAGAAGCCCCTGTAACAGGGGCCTTGAAAGAGCTTTGGGGCTAAGTGCTAGGACCTCCACATACAGTTTTCTACAAAGATAAAGTTAAGGCCTCATCCGCAATTCACATTGAATCCATCTGAATCATACAATTCATCTATTAATCTTCTCTCTGAATTCATACAACTGCAACGATGAAAAGAGACTGCACCCACTTAGTAAACAAGGTCTAAGTATAAGATGAGACACAACAAACGTATACAACATCCCTGCAGAGGAGAGCTTGAAGGAGGACAACGTAATGAATTTGTGGATTTTTGCATTCACTTTTATGTGTATTTTAGTGACTGTGATTTTTTTTTTAAAGATTCCAAAACGTTGATTAATTTTGATTAAAGTCTGGGATAAGAATTTTGCTGTCATTTGTCCTAAGAAAGGTATTGAGTTTTGAAAGTGAATTTAATCATTCAATCATACGTTAGCGTCCTATTCACAAACTTTCATGAAATAAACAATCATTTGTTCTTATCTGGTGCCTGTCATCTAAGAATTGCAGAGTGCTTTGGAACTGTAATACTGATCTAGAAAACCCAATAAAAAGCAATTTTTTTTTTAAATGAGAACATTGAAGGGGAAAAAACATCAGGAGCATTGTACTTGCTATACTGTGAATTCTGTGCAGAGTTATAGATGAGGCCAGCTGTAAACTTAGCTCTGAATCCTTCACTCCCCAAATTTGGGGGCTGTTTGGATCTTGAATTTTGGCTCAAGCCCACCTGTCAAATAGATGCATAGGTATATTATGCATCCATCAACCCGGGAGGGTCCAAAAAATAAAGGTGTTTTTTTTTTTAACATAATTTACAATGAAAGCCAAAGACTGCACAGTCTAAACTTAGCCCCAAACGTAAGGTCAGTCTTATATGTCCTGCCATGCACAGAGCACCCTGCTTGCTGTCTGGACTGGACTCATTCAAAGTGGAGTCTTTTCTGCACTTATGCCCATTAGAGCTCTCACTGTACACTAGCCTTTCAGATGTGGGTAGGGGTAAAGCTTTGAGGGAACTATTCCTAGCAGATAAAAACTAGAATTCACAGCCAGCTTCTGAAGTGATCCTTCCTGATGTAAAGGCTTTTGTAGAATTTTCACTTAGCTTTGAGCACTTCTCTTTTCCCTCACAATGTGTAGCTTTGACTTTCTTCTCCTTACGTGTCACAGTAAAATAATTGTCCCTTTTATAGAAACCTTGCCTAACCTTGAACAGCAGTTACTCTGGCACCTGATGTGTCATAGTGCTACACATACTGAAGAAAGAAAGAGGTGCAAGTTTAATGTTCTCTTTAATCTCTCTTTTTAAAAAAATTAGTTTTCCCAGATTCCTTTGCAGAATGACATGAAAGTTTTTCTCAAAAGCTTAAAAAGTTTTGCACATTGGTACAGCTTTATTTAGAACAGTGCAAAAATGCTGTCTCACGCTCATTGGGCCTAAGCTGCAATACTCTGTATTGACTGGATCTCTAGTTAGTTTGGTCCTGTTCAAGATGTATCAAAATGTGTGTGAAATGGGTATTTCATTATTAAATGTGTAAAAGGCCTTTAATTCTGAAGGATCCCCGCAAACACTTTGTAAACTATGTGCTGGACATATCACACTGCTGCAATGCAGCCAACATTTGGGTAGAGGGTAGAAACTGTTCCCAATAAGGAACGCTACAGTGTTGTTATATATAGGAATTTAAAGAACTCTACTTTCAGGAAGTGCTTATTGAGAAAGAACAATGTATATGGCAGAAGAAATAAAACCTGAATGTTGCACTGTCTTCTCTCTTTTTATGCTTGAGCACTGAATATACTGTCAGATGGGAGTCTGCTCCTGCAACTATGTGAAATCAGAAACTAAGATGATTGAAAATAATAATAATGGCAGCATACCAGATTTCTGTCCCTGAGCAGATGGACATGAAAGGAAAAGTGTTTAGCAACTGGACATTCTTTATATCACAATGGGAAACTATGAAATTGCAATTGGGCTAGTTAAAAAGGAAAACAAAATTTAGGGCAGCACATTATTAGAAGTAATGGACAAAGGCTGCTACATGCTCCAACAGCATCTGGATGTGTGAGCAGCACAAGAGAAAGTTACTCAACTTGTGCAGTAAAGTAGGTTCTTCAAGATGTTTGTCCACTTTAGGTGTTTGTGCGCCCCTGCACTCGTAAGCGGAAATTTGAGGTAGCAGTGCCCGATTGGGTTGCATAGGCACGGTCCCTGTCTCGTGCCGCTTCAGGCAGTTAACTGGCGCTATGCGACCAACCCCCCCTCAGTTCCTTCTCTACTGCAGAGAGTAAGTGATCAACTCTGAAGTAGAGGGGAGGAGGGAGGTTCATGGAGCACCCACAGGGGGAGACATCTCGAAGAACCTACGTTACTGCACAAGGTGAGTAACTTTCTCTTCTTCAAGTACTGTCCCTGTGGGTGCTCCACTTTAGGTGACTTCAGAGCAGTGCCCTCAGGTGGAAGGAAGGGGCTTCAGAGTTGAAGTTGTGGCGGAAGACAGTACAGTGAGCCCGGAAAAGGCACCAGAGGTTGCCTGATGCTCTAATGCATAATGCTGCATAAAGGTATAGGCTGAGGCCCAGGTTGCAGCCCTACAGATGTCTGTGATGGGTACATCGTTAAGGAAAGCAACGGAGGTTGATAGGGCTCTCGTGGAATACGTGCAAATCCCCATAAGGGGTTGTCGTTTACACTGATGGTAGCATAGTTTTATGCAATCAGAGATCCACTTGGAGAGCCTCTGTTTGGATGTGGCACTCCCTTTGGAGCATTCAGTGATGACAAACAGTTTGGGTGATTTACGTAATGGTCTTGTTCTGTCTATATAAAAGGCCAATGCCCTCTGTACGTCAAGAGTATGAAGTGTGGGGTTTGGGGCAGAATGTTGGTAGGTAAATGGGCTAATTAAGGTGGAAGGCTAAGACGACTTTAGGTAAAAACTTGGGGTGCGATTGCAGGGATACTTGCTTTTAAAAAGTGTACGTGGAGTCTGCCATGAGAGCACGCAACTTTCCTACACATCTGGTAGATGTAATGGCCACTAGAAGCACTACCTTCATGGAAAGGTATAGCACATAGCCATGGGTTCAAATGGGGGACCGGTGAGGGCCCGAAGGACTAGGCTGAGGTCCCATGGTGTAATAGGATCATGTAGTTCTTGGTAGACGGTAAGGCCTTTGAAGAAACATTTGGTGAGCGGGTGAGCGAAGACAGAAAGTTGATCCGCTTTGTGGTGAAAAGCTGTGATAGCAGAGAGGTGAACTCTTACTGAACTCATGGGTATGCCTGACCTTTTAAGTTCTAAGAGGTGGCCTAATATTTAAGGGTAAGGAGGCTGAAATTGATGCCATCTGTTTTTGCTGGCACCAGACATTGAATCGCTGCCACTTGTGTAGGTACATGCGACAGGTAGTTGCTCTATGACTGTTTAATAATATGTTTTGTACGTCTTCTGAACAGGTCATCTCAGATCCCTTGAGCCATGAAGGAGCCACGCTCTGAGATGGAGTCTTTGCGGATCCAGATGCAGAATGTGACCTGCGTCCTGGGACAGCAGATGAGGCAGAAGCAGGAGTGTGTGTGGTGGATGCACCGACATCCTGAGAAGGTAAAGATACCAGATTTGTCAGGGCCATGTACGGGCTATTAGGATTACTGTGGCTCTGTCCTGTCTGATCTTGTGCATCACTCAGGTCAGGAGAGGGGATGGGAGGGAAGGCATATAGGAGGGGAGTATTCCACTTGATGAGAAAAGTGTCGCCCATAGAATGTGTGCCAACACCTGCCCTGGAGCAAAAGCTGGGGCATTTGGTATTTTGTGCAGTTGCAAAGAGGTCTATCATTGGGACCCCCTACTGTTGGAATATGTGTAGGAGCATGCGGTTCTCGAGCTCCCACTCGTGGTCCTGAGAAAAGTGTCTGCTTAGGGTATCCGCTGTGGTGTTCTGGCATCAAGGTAGGTATGATGCTGTGCTGTGGATATTGTGTCTGATGCACCATTGCCAGAGTCTCATGGCTTCCACACATAGGGAATGCGATGGTGTTTCCCCCTTGTCTGTTTATGTAAGACATACAAGCCACGTTGTCCGTAAGGATCTGAATGGTCTTGTCTTTGATGATTGGCAGGAAGTGGGAGCAGGCTTTGTGGACGGCTTTCAATTCTAACAGATTTATGTGGAGAAGGGATTCTGCAGGGGACCAGCAGCCTTGGATAGAATGCAGATCCAGGTGTACCCCTCAGCCCAACAGTGAAGCATCTGTGGTGATGGTTAGTGTTGGTGCCTTCTGAACGAAGGCCACCCCCATGCAGATGTTGTCTGGTTGTGTCCACCAGAGTAGGGAGTCTTTTATTTTGTCCAGCATAGTGAGGCATTTGCTTATGCTGTGTCTGTGTGGGACATAGTTTATACGGAGCCATGCTTGCAGGCAACGCATATCTGATGACGAAGATCGTGGCAGCCATATGGCCGAAAAGTCGAAGGCAAGTCCTGGCAGATACCTGTGTACTGTTTCATGCTGTGGATATGAGGTTGGTTAGAGTGATAAAGTGTTGCCTTGGTATAGAGGCTGTGGCCTTGGGAGAAATGAGATGGGCCCCAATGAACTCTAGCTCTTGCACAGGTGTTAGAGTGGATTTTTGTCCATTTATTTGGAGGCCCTCATAGAAAGGGTCACCATCTGTTCGGTGGCTTGTAAGGCTTCTTGCCATGTTGATGCTTTCAGTAGGCAGTCGTCCAAGTACGGAAATATCATGATTCCATTTCTGCGGAGGTAGGCTGCAACCGCTGCTAAGTGCTCCGACTCGAAGCCAAAGGTGGTGAAGAAGGAACTGAGGTCGCAGTTGGTTGCACAGTGCCAGTTAACCACCTGAAGCAGTGCGAGATGGGGACCACGCATGTGTGACCCAACCGGGCACTACTACCACAAATCTCAGATTACGAGTGCAGGGGCGCACGAACACCTAAAGTGGAGCACCTACGGGGCAGCAGTTGAAAAAGAACCAGGAGGGACCCATGTAAAATCCTAAAAGAGCTCCAAAAGCATTTTCAACTTAATTGTCACATATTAATGGTATATTTTCAACACTTGTGATCAAGAGTCTGAATGTACAGAAATGTACAAAGCTATTAAGCAAGCTTGCATCCAAATACAGAGAATAGATGGAACAGACACACAATTCACAAAATAGCACAGGTGAAGAATGAAAATACAAGGAAAAATACACCAAAATGTATGCAAAAGCATATGCACAAATACAAGGCACACAAGATGAGCAAAACACAAAGGAACACTGGTTGGTACTGTGTAGGAAAAACATGATAGTGGAAAATGCCCTGCATATGGGTTCACATGCCACAATTGTGGCAAGGAAAATCATTATGCTAAAGTTTACAGACAAGAAAAACACCATATCAAGGAAGCAAGCAGTAATTCAGATGATAAGATTTTGCATGTATATGACATTAATGCAGTGCAGATCAGAAAAAATAAATGGTTTCTACAGCTCAGACTAGCACCAGATAGAAAAATGAAGCTGCAGTGCATAAACTGGAAACTGAATGCCAAACAGACAGTGGGACATTAGTGAATGTGCTAGGCTACAAAGACTTCTTTAGTATGTGAAAGAGAAACAAAAAACAAAAAAATTACCACTAAACCAAAGCCAAATTAAAACTATACAGTGGCACAATCATAATACCACTAGGACAATATAAATTACAAGTAGTGTACCAAGAAAAAGTATACAGGCTTAAGTCTCAGATAGTATAGACAGTACAGGAGCCACTGCTTTCCGCTGAAACAGATGAATTAATGAACCTAGTGATACTAAACCTCAGATAAATGATTCATACAGTAGCCACACAAGCAAACAAGACATCTGTCTGGAGCAGACAATGTACTATGGTGTCCCTGCAGTAAAGCAGCTAAAATATTACCATGATGTTTTTGAAGACACTGATGTCTTCCAGAAATTTTATTCCTGGAAATAGATACAATTCAGCCAATACAGCACCTGCCTTGCAGAGAACCACTGCATTAAGAGGAAAAACTAATGGGAGCAATACAGGACACAGAGGGACCTAGACAAATTGGAGGACTGGGCCAAAAGAAATCTGATGAGGTTCAACAAGGACAAGGGCAGAGTCCTGCACTTGGAACGGAAGAATCCCATGCACTGCTACAGACTAGGGACCAAGTCGCTAGGCAGGAGTTCTGCAGAAAAGGACTTAGGGGTTACAGTGGACGAGAAGCTGGATATGAGTCAACAGTGTGCCCTTGTTGCCAAGAAGGCCAATGGCATTTTGGGATGTATAAGTAGGGGCACTGCCAGCAGATTGAGGGACGTGATCGTTCCCCTGTATTCGACATTGGTGAGGCCTCATCTAGAGTACTGTGTCCAGTTTTGGGCCCCACACTACAAGAAGGATGTGGAAAAATTGGAGAGCGTCCAGCGGAGGGCAACAAAAATGATCAGAGGGCTGGAGCACATGACTTATGAGGAGAGGCTGAGGGAACTGGGATTGTTTAGTCTGCAAAAGAGAAGAATGAGGGGGGATCTGATAGCTGCTTTCAACTACCTGAAAGGGGGTTCCAAAGAGGATGGATCTAGACTGTTCTCAGTGGTACCAGATGACAGAACAAGGAGTAATGGTCTCAAGTTGTAGTGGGGGAGGTTTAGGTTGGATATTAGGAAAAACTTTTTCACTAGGAGTGTGGTGAAGCACTGGAATGGGTTACCCAGGGAGGTGGTGAAATCTCTTTCCTTAGAGGTTTTTAAGGTCAGGCTTGACAAAGCCCTGGCTGGGATGATTTAGTTGGGGATTGATCCTGCTTTGAGCAGGGAGTTGGACTGGATGACCTCCTGAGGTCCCTTCCAACCCTGATATTCTGTGATTCTATGAATAAAGCAAATGGAAAAAAGAAGGTGGCATTACTGAAGGCAAAGAGCCCACAAATTAGATAAGCAGCATGGTAGCGATTGAGAACCCAGACAAGCTGCGTGTCTGTCTAAACACAAGAAACTTAAAGTACTAAAAAGAACTCCTTACCAAATTAAGAAATATTACCTGATTTGGCAAAAGGAAAAATATTCTCAGTACTTGAGGCCGACAATGGATATTTACAAGTGCTACTGGTTAAAGTAAACAGCTACCTCACCGCATTTTGGACACCAGCAGATAGGTGCAGATGGTTGAAAATGCCATTTGGGATCAAACCTGCAACAGAAGAATATCCTTTTAACAAGATGTACTAACAGTGCTTGCAGGGATCAGTATCATAGCTGATGTCATTCTGGTATATGGACACTGAGGCAGCATGGCAGAAGCCGTGGCAGCTCATCTGTCTCCTAAAAAAAGACAGGGAATTAAATCTAAAATTGAGTAGAAGCAAGATGAAATTGTGATTGACTGTAGTTTCATTTATGGGACACTGCTGACCTCCCAAGGACTACAACCTGACCCCGAAAAGGTAAAAATAATACAGTAGATGCCCACACACCAAAATATTAAATCAGTTCAGAGACTATTGGGATTTGTAAACTATCTGACAATTTCTTCCAAGCCTACAAGATGTGTGCGAACCCCTGATGTGACTATTGGACAAAGACGCAGTTTGGCCATGGTCACCTCAACATGATGTAGTTATCACATATATCAAGCAGCTGGTGACCAACTATCTCATTTTGAAATACTACTGTGAGAACAAAGAGGCAACAATACCAGCAATGCTAGAGAGAGAGTGCTTGGATCATCATTCTTACAAAAGGGATAGCCAGCAGCTTTTGCATCATTGTATCATTTTGCATTATTGCCAACAGAACCAAAGATAAGCCCAAATTGTGAGTGTTCACATGTGAAAAGTTTGAACAGCAGAAAGTGACAATAAACTACCAGAGAGCCATTTTTAAGTCACTGCTAGAAACCCTAAATTGCCTTCAGCACATGCTATTGAAACTGCAATTTTACAACTTAAAATATACCACAAGAAAGGGACTGAGATGTACATAGCTGACTTCTTATCCAGAGCAACGTTGCAGCATTAAAATATGGTAACTGAATGAAATACAGAAAACACAGAAAGACACAGAAAGCCTCAAGCAAGCCAGTTGTGTACCAAGCTAGAAAGAATCTGAGAACTAAACTGTGCAACACAACTTAGAAGTGCTCACGTCTATCATTTTGGCAGGATGGCCAGACACTGAGGACATGCTTCCCCCCCCGCCACCACCTCCCAACAATACAGGCCCTATGGAGACAAGCTGAGCATACAAAATAGCATCATATATAAAGGCAGTCAAATCATAATACCCAGATCATTGAACACAGAAATTGTCTCAAGAATACACTGGAGCCATCTACCGGCTAAAGGTGACCAAGGATATCAGAGACCTGGTGAGCAGTTCTGATATATCTGGGGGGAGGCCAAGCAGCAAAAGGAAATAACAGACCTTGGAGAAAAGTAAGAAATCACAAAAACTACTTCATTACTGTAGACTGTTATACAGACTTTTGGAAACTAGATGAACTGTCAGACACTATTGCAGAGACCTCCCTAGACAAAGCAATGCTTCACTGAAACAGGCCTGGTACCCAGAATTCAGACAATAGATCCCAGTTTACTTGCGAGTGAGTTTATACAATTCAACTGGGAAGGGGAATTCAATTATATTGTATCACCACCATACTACAGTCAGTCAAATGGCAATGCTAATTTGGCAGATAAAATAGTTAAACTGTAGTAAAGAAAGCTGCAAAAATGCAAAGAAAATATATGGCAAACTATCCTGGAACGGAACTGAGCTGCTATTAATGCCTTCTGTGAGGGCAACACTTGAAGTCAAGATGCAAAGTGTACCTTGGTGCCTACAGCCCCAGCATTAATACAGCTAGCAGTAATAGAAGAAGTACCAGACAAAAACGAAGAGACATGCAAAGGCCAAAGCCTACTATCCAGGGTAACCACCCAGAACTACAACCAGGTAGACCCTGTCATGAAATCTTCCTTTTTCCTCAGGATAAATCGTGCATTTTGGAAGCAAGCTACATGCGTTGAACAGCTAAATCCTCACTCTCATAACATAGTGGATAGGCATATATTTCACAGAAACTGCAAATACCTTTGGCCACTATGAACACAAGACAAAAACATGGACTTGGAGGATGGGGAAATATGTACCCTGTTGAGACTTGATCAGCAAGACATGGAAAGAACACAGGCTGATGAGCAGGGATCCTAGAAATCTGTTTGCAATGGAAAAACACAGATTTTGCGTTTTTACAGAGAATCTTTAGTTTTTACATTTTATTTTAAAAAAAACCCATATATTAACTACTAACTAAATTTCACTGAAAGTACCAATGTCACTTATTCATTGCGTGCGACCTCCCTGTCTTGTGGTTGATTTTTGAATGCCGTTTAAATTTACATAGCTAAACATACTCCAATAAACTGCTTCCAGTGTATAGAAGTTACTTAAAGGGGTTCATGTTTTAATACATCTCAAATTTCACTTCAGCCTCCAGATGTGAGTAATTACATTTGTGAAAAGATGTCAAACACTTTAAAAATCGCCCCTAAAGACCGTGTCACTGAATTTGGCAAGAACAAATTTCACGTTGATGGTTATGTGGTGTTCTGTACTGTATACAGCAAGGCTGTAGATTACATTCAAAGGCAGACAATTGTAGAATACATGGAAAGCGCTAAACATAAGCAGAATGAAAAGAAACTAAAATAAGAGGCTGAAACAGCAGGGCCATCGACAACAGTAAAGAAACAGTCTGTAAGGCAGTGCTTTGTACTGAAAATGATCAGTCCTGTGAGCGAATTACGGAAATCTGTGTGGGTCGTGAACTGACACATGAAAATAGGCCTCTTTCATATGGACTGATTGTAATGTAATTCCCCTGGCAGATTGCTGCCACTGTCAACTTCCAGGTCTCTATCTTGAATCTGGTCTTTTTTATGGATTTGTTTGGGTGTTTTAAGTGCACCATTGCTTTGTTCTCCCCAGATCTCAAGGGTACTAGAAACAAGATTGAGTAGTGGATGGAGAACATCTCTGCCTCATGAACTCTCTATATATACTGGAGAAGTGAGAAAAAAACAATTTGGAATTTTTGAAAATTCTGTGTCACACATACTCTCATTTAACCATATCCAGGACTGATCTGTTTTATGTTGAGAGAGGCCATTGGTCTTTGAATTTTAATAGTCCTCCTTCCCTTCAGTGTAGATTGTTTGTTGGAGATCTCCTGACAATAGTCAGGAGTTGTTTCTAGTGTTAGAATTTGCACTGCAGGAAGACTGGTCTCTCCCCTTTCTGGTCTTAAACTTATTCCTTTTGCTTTTACTATAGTGTCACCTTCTGTACTTAAAGGAACAGCCATAAAAAAGATATAATAAGGCAGGCAGTCCCTCTTTCCAGATTTGAAGTCAGGAGAATTCTGTAAGGCCTTACTTTGTCTCCACCACCACTTTGTCTAATAGCTCCCTGAATAACTGACCTCCTGAATATTTTGAAGCTGCTAACATGGTTTTGACCTGTGTCAACTTCCAGGTTTGTAATCAGAGATGCTATCTGGTTGCCACATTGGAAGCCATGGCACTTGCTGAAAACTCCCTGCTCACACTTTTTTTTGGCCGTCTTGTTGTCAAATTGTCAGTCCAGTCCAGTATTGCTCGTGCAAAAACATGTTGCTGCAGCAGAAGCCCTCAGAAAAGATGACGCAGCCTTAAATGTATAGCAAAGTGATATTCCATTTTATGGTCGTTGGGGTTTTTTTGGAAACAGTTCCCTTCTGTTGGGATAGTAGTGTCTTTGACTAGTGCTGAAACTGTCCCATCTACTTTGGGAAGAGATATGAAGTGTCTGCTTTGATCTGGTGTACATTGTAGAACTTTTTTTTGGCACTTATGGACAGTCTCTTAAACTTTGCATTGTCTCCCATTCAGCTTTAATTACTTTCCCAAACACACATGAAGGAGAATGTGTGGTTCAGATTTTGAACAGGTTGGAAATTTTTTTTTTGTAATTTCTCTACCAATCCTTTCTCCTTCCTCCGTAGAATCTTTTTTTAAAATGGGCTCATGTGAAGAACTACTCAAGTACCTAATCGTACCTTTCGTACTGTCTTCTCAAATGACTCAGCTGGAAAAAGATCCGCCTGCTTCACTTCATCCTTCACTCCAGACTGAGTCTGACAGTTCACCTTCCTCTTGTAGAGAAGATCCTTCTGTTCAATTTTTCCTTCTTTTTTCTTCTGTTGGACTTAGGCTAGGCAATATGTTTAATCTTCTTTTTCTTTGTTGATGCTCATGAAGGTGGTGATGTAAACAAAGATGAAGAAGAAACAGACACAAACCATTCTATTCCTTTTATTAGGCTTTTTCTATGGGTGAAAACCTACTAAGAACATAAGAACAAATCCTTTAGCTCTAGTGCCCTCTGGTGATGAGTCAGAGAAACTGCTATCCCGAGAAGAACAGGCCAGTTTTCTCCACATTTTTCTTGGGCAATTTCTTGAACACCTTTCTTCTTTTTCTTAATTTACTCCTTAGAGAGGTGGGGATTAGGAACTTGAGCCAGATGCGGAGTCCTCTTCTGCTAACAGACATCTCTTCATCTCCGCCCTTTTCAGAGCGGATAGAATACGCTGCAGCTACTGGCTGGGGATCGCAAGACCACTTTTCACACCAAATTCAAAAGGTCCCTGCCCTAGCCCAAGAGGAAATGTCTTCCTTTGAGGGGGATTCCCTTCTCCCCTTTATGCACAATTCCTGATTTCCCATGGGGATAAGGGATGGAGGCTGAATTGCCTGAGGGAGGATTATGAAACCTCTGCTGCAGGGGATGCACAACCTGAACAGACCCTACCCGCTGCTCTTTTGTTCCATCTCTGGCAGATTCGGCCAGTCATGCTTATGCTTGTGTCCTTTGATGTAACAGCCTCCAGTGCTTGAACAATCTCCATTTTTAAAATGCCCTTCAAGACATTCACTGCTGGTTGTCAGACTCCCTGCTGGTGGGGAGCACCTGGAAAACTGGCCCCTTTGTCTGGGGAAAGCAGCTGAAGCAAAGCCTTTCTGACCCGGTGGACGAGGAGACTGGAGTGCACAAGTCACAAACATTTCCTTCTGCACCGTCTCGCAAGGATACAGAACACGAGGAACACAACCTTGGCCTCCTCTTTGAACCTTTCTCAGCCATCCTCCTAGACTGTTACCTGAGCAGTTTGTGTGTTCAGAGGGGGGGGACTGTCCAGGGTTACAATTAGGTTTGCCAACTCTGACTGAAGCTATTTCTGGAGATTATGCTCCCCAACATGATGTAATGTTATTTTCTTAAAATATCCTATTAAAACCTCCCGGATTGCTTTCAATGGTCACCGGGAGATCAATACCAATTCCAGGAGACTCCAGGCCAATCCTGGAGGGTTGGCAACCCTGGTTATACTCCCCCTCCAAGTTTGGCCTGCAAGGCCTCTTGACTGGGGACATCTCCCTGTGCTGGGCCCACTGCCCAGGATCCCGCCTTGCTCTCCCCAGCTGCTCCCTGCACCGGGCTACGGACTGCTCCAGCTCCACTCTGCCTCAACACTTATGTTGCTGCTCTGCCTCCATCCCCCTGGGCTGCTTTTTTCTGGCTCTGGTTGCTATTGCTCTTCTCCCAGCACAGGTCTGCTCCCTGGGCTGCTTCTGTGGCTCTGCTCCCAGCACTGACCTGCTTCTCTGGTTCTCTCTGACTGGCACAGCTCTGCTCCCCAGCTCAGCTCGGGCCCCTGCTCTCTCCTTAGCTCGGCCCCACTCTGTCTGACCCAGGCAATTGCAGCTCATATGGAGAACGGGACTCCCCTGGCCTTCTGACTCTCTCATTGGCCTGCCCACCCTTTCAATCAGGCTGACATGGAGCACTAGCCTCTATCTATTGTTCCTGAGGACTGTCGGTCTCAGAGTCCTGATTTCCTATCGACCCTTCCCCTTTCTTTTGGTACTGGGAGCTAGCCAACCAAAACGCCCCTGTTGAGTTTTAGTAAGGGGCCAACAGTCCCCTTACATATGTTATAAGTCACATTTGGTTAACTTGGTGTGTTTTTAAATCAATTTAATTAAACTGGTGCAAAACCCTATGTGGATTCTCTTACACACTCTGACTTAAATCTGATTTACATTGATTTTACGTTCAATTTGGTTACTACTGAATTAAGCTAAACCAATTGAAGAGTCTCCATACGGCTGTGCATTGGCTTCAATAAACAGATTTTAAAAAAGATTTTTGGTTAAAGTGGTGCAAGTTTTAATACAGTATAGAAAAGGCCATAGTGACATTGAACATTCCAGTAACTATTTTAATCTGTTCATTCTCCCCAACAGTACTTGAATATTTTCCTGTATTTAAGTTCTCTACAAACCAGTGTGCAGGTTCTACAGTATCAATCTGTGTTCTTGAAACAATTAGCCTACTTTAGTTTAGCCAGACCTCACCCCTGCCCTGCGACTAGCTATTGCTCTTCCAATCAGACACAGAGGAAACATTTAAACACACACTTCTCTGCCTTCCTCCCAGTGTTCTGTTTATAGCAGGAATCAGCCATGCAACTCAGCCCAGGTAAGGCCCCACTTCACAATTCACATTGCTGGAATTACATTTTACATATTTTTCCATTGAAGATTATTGATTTTTTTACTCCCTAATTATACAAAGGCAAGGGGGGCGGGGAAGAGAGAGTAATACAATCCAGTGAACAGAGATAACAGGAGGCATGGTGGAAGCAACTTGCACACAGCTGTTGTTTCACCCTGTTACATCTGACAACAGCAATCTTCCCTTGCTGAGATTTGAAAAATGAGAGGCTTGTGGGTGGGATGGAAGGTATGCCAAGGGCTGTTCACTGGGTCCAAGTCGTTGTCCCATTTCCAAACCACACCCACGTTAGTTATTTGGGATATGCAGCAGTCTTTTGAGCACATTGCTCTTGTGCAATTTGTTATATTAATAATTTATTAACAGGGCTACATAAACTGCAGACTGTTCCAGCATATGAATTCATCACAAATGGACAAAATTACCCCAGAAAATATGTGGGAGTACATACCTCACCATTGACCTGCTGCTCTTTACCTTTCTCACACGCCGCAAAATTACTATGATTTCTTAGCACAATTTTTTTTTGCTACTTCCAAGAACACACTGACCATGAGTTACCCAACATCATATACTGGATCCTTAGCTAGCAGGACAGTTTTTCTAGTTGTTTTTTTCAAAAGCTCTTAAGAGTAATATGCCATCAGTTGAGGTTTCTAATTAACTTTGAATAGCTAGTCTGCTGCCACTCAAATATAATTCTCATTATCATCTCAGCTAACAAGCGTCAGTGTTTGCCCTCCTAATTAGCTTGTAGTTAGAACTCCCTCCTTTCCTAGGCTATGCGGTTGCTAATTGCAGTTCCAATTGCTTTTACAGCAAACTCCTAAGAGACTGCTCGTACTTCTGTTTTTAACAGCTTGATATAGATCAATATCTAGAATATGAGTGTAGGTTCTTTTTTATGCTTTACCCTTGTGTATCTGTGTGTGTGTGTATGTGTAATGTATATGTGTGAGGGGCAGAGAGGTTCAGCTCCTAAAATAAATCATAAACTGTTTTGCCTTTTAAACAGGTGGTGAGACTATGAAATGTCTCTTCCCTAACACAAAGTATAACTCTCACAGCTCACACAGCATGGATTACTTTTGTGAAGACATCTGTTTAAAAAAAAAAAAAAAAAAAAAAGTGTTAACATTATCCACCTATGGTTTCTAACTGGTCATAATTGTGCCCTGTAATGTGAGCTATTGATGCTGAATTTAAAAAGAAAGTGTATTTTTCTGTTGCCTAGATAGAACATACATAGGGTTTGCTATTCATTCTACACTCCTGGCTTCAGAATGGTATTCCTGTGGAATGCTCTTAGTATGATTTAATGTATGCCTGAGAGTTGAATTAACCCCTTAACTGCTGTGGCTTTTAGGCCTGGAGGCACTTGATAAAATACTTCATTCTTAGAGAAACAAAGTGGTTGAGCTATTCTTGAAGAGCAGGCTATATTTAGCTAGTCTGGACAATTCAATATAGTGGGCAGCAGATATCAAGATTCCAATGGAACAGAATGAGGCATATGGAGAAAAAGGAAAATCTTACCAATAAAGGGATATTTTAAATCACTTCACCCATGTCCTGGAAAGGTAATTCTGTTACATGCAGGTTCTTAAAGCACACTCATTTCCACAAGCAAGCAAGATTAGCTGAGTTGTCCTTGCTGTCCTGAGCATTATTATACTTAGGCAATGCCTTACCTATCGAACTCCTTTTCTGAAGGTGTCAAGTATCAGAGGGGTAGCTGTGTTAGTCTGGATCTGTAAAAGTGGCAAAGAGTCCTGTGGCACCCTATAGACAGACGTATTGGAGCATAAGCTTTCTTGGGTGAATACCCACTTCGTTGGATGCAATACGTCTGTTAGTCTATAAGGTGTCACAGGACTCTTTGTCGCTTTTTCTGAAGGTGTCCAGAGTCATCCTGTGGTTGTTTTCTGAAATGAGCCCTTCCTTTTTAAGTCAGACTGGCCATAGTCATTTAGGCCATGTCCCCTAATTCCATCTATCCTATTCTTCTGTGCGAGCTAAGAAGACGATGGCCAAGTGTATTTGGGTTATTGTACATACTTTATGATTTTAAACCTATATCCGGGTGTCTGCATCTTGAGGGGGTGCCTCATAAATTATTGTACATTTTTTTTAAAAAGCTTAAACCTAAGACTAAGCTCAGATCGTAAGGTACTGGTGCAAATGAACTTTGAGTATAAATCAACACTGGGAGAATTTTGATTCTGTTCCTGTCTCCTCCACTAACTTGCTGTGACTTTGAGCAAGGCACTTAGGGTAAAATGTTCAAAAGCCCCTACGTCACTCAGGGAACTAATTCCCACTGACTGTCAATGAGCTTTATGCTCCTAAGTCACTGACGGCCTTTTCAAAATTTGACCCTTAATGTCTGAGTCTCAGTTTCTCCATCCGCAAAAGAGGGATAATGATACTTACAGAACTCGCCATTGTACAATGATTTGTGATTCTCTGAGGAGCAGCGAATGAAGTGTTATTTATTTTATTTATTAATGGGAAAGACCTGGCAGCTCAGAAGTGAGGAAGAGGTATGTATGTGAGGCAGAGGCCCGTAGTTAGGAGAGTTGGATGAGCTGGGGTATTTTTAAAGGAGGTACCTGTAGCAGGAGGTGGTAGGGCAGTTGAATCAGGGCATTTGTCACTTGTTTTGGTGTGGTGGGAGAAGGATTGCAGGAGGTTTAGGCAGCTGAGCTTGGCATTTAGAGGGACCTTCTTACATCATAGGGAGTGTATTTGTCCACATTATTCTAAAAACTAAATTATTTGCACACTCAATGTAATTAAGCCCACCTCAGCCAAACCTTTAAAAAATAACTTCCCTTTGGCCTCTTTTCCCCCTCCCCTCAAAGGTTTTGAACTGTTTCCTCTTTCTCTTCTCCACACGTTGATTTGTCCTGTCAAACTCTGTTGTTCTCACCCAGATGCTAAATTCTGCTCCAGCTCTGTGGTCTGCTGTGAGGATTCCTGCACTGATTTCCTGGCCCATGGGGGGGGATCCTCTGCTCCCAGGGGACCAGCTACAAAATGTTTTCTTTTACAAAAGAATCTAAAGAGTTGTAGATGTGTATCCGAAAAGAGAGGTCACTCTGTGTCCTGAATGTTTGAATGCAGTGGAACAGTATAAGATGAAGTGTGTACTGCAGTCATTCAAATGTATATAAAGAGCTGCCATTTTATTTTCAGTTCAGATGAGGAATGTTAGTTAAGTCACTGTTTTCACTTTCCTACAGAATAATCCAGATCGTTTTGCTCTGTGTATATGGAAAAACATAATACACACATGATGTGTTCAAATGAATTTGATTTGGGTTCACATAACGTCTTAGTGCTGGATTTCTCCCAGACAACTTGCTCTTTTTCTCCCACTGTGCTGTCTCAGAAGCTGTTGAGTGACTATAACACTAGTTACTCTCAGACAAGTGAGCTATAACTCCTCAAGGCTTATAGTTTTGAAAAATTGTCGATTTTAAATTTCGTTACGGTGCAGAGATTCCAGCATCTTTTTCTGTGTTCAGATGGTTGGCCTCGCTGCAGCCCCCTTCTTTCTTTTGGGCCAAGAATATCACTTCTGCTCTCCCCTCAGGCAAAATACAACTCTTTGTCCTCTCCTCTTCCAACCAGAATTTTCTGGAAAGGATGTTCTTTTAAAGGAAAAAAACAAAACAAAACAGATTTTCTATGTGCAGTTGTAAATAGAAACTATTAACATGAGAAGTTAGTTTGTCCCATTTGGCGTCCAGAGATATTTTGATTTCAGCAGCATCTTAGATGATGTGTCCCAAGATTGTTCAGATAGAATGTCTAGAATCTGTGGAGCAAGCCATGCACCCTGGAGCTTTTTGGGGTGAGAAGATGGCACGATATTGCTTCCCAGCTGTGTAAAGCCACATTCTTCCTCTAAATTCCTACTCATGAGTCACACTGCCATGATGTCTATTAGAAATCAGCTGTTTAATGATGGATGGGTAGAGGGGTAGATGGAGACAGCTGATTAATTATTAATTCAAAATTTAAATGTATATAAAACTTGATCGTGTCCCATCTCTCCACTCCCCCACCCTTTATAAGTTTTGTCTCTTTAAATTGTAAGCTTCAAGGCATGGACAGTGGGTACAATTTTCCAAAGTGCCCAAGTTATATTGGTGTTAAATGAGTCCCTTTTTCAAAAGTGACATAGGCATTCAGGAGCACACTGACTTTCAATGAGACTTAGACTTGTGAAAATGGGATTTAGGCTCTGGATTCACAGGCACTTTTGAAAATTTTACCCAATGTCTTAATGTGTTTAATATCTCTGGGTGCTACTGCAATTTAATTATTAAATAATAATAGTCATAATCTTTAAAAGTGATGCTGATCTTGTTTTTTTCTGAATACCGGCCTGTTAAATATAATGGGAGGGCACCTACAGTAGTAAAATAGTTGGCCCAAGTTACCTTAAAAATGACAGTCAAAAAATGATTAATGTTGATTATTTCTGGTGTTACCCACAACTTGCTAGGCACTTTACAAATAGAAAAGTAGACATGATCCTTGCCCTCAGGAACTCTCAATCTTAAGACAGACAAAAAGAGGATGGACAAAGGGAAGAACACAATTAGGTTAACAAAATATTTAACGTAAACCAGACTTATTAAATACTCCCCAATTACTCCTTAAAATTGTCATGGTCAGTCTTCAGGTTTCCCTCTGGCATCACAGCAGAGGTGAACTTTCCAGAGGGACTTGAAAGTGTATATTTTTTCTGTTCTGAACCAGACACTTGGCTTAAATAGATCTGATTCACTCATCTTGGAAGGTCCCTCACCCCTTTTAGTCTCAATGTAGACTATGTAGCTGTGTCGGTCACAGGATATTAGAGAGACAAGGTGGGTGAGGCAGTATCTTTACTGGATCAACTTCTATTGGTAAGAGAGACACCAACAGAAGTTGGCCCAATAAAAGATATGACCTCATCCACCTTATCTTTCAATGTAGAATAGGCAGCTTTTCCTAGACTTGTTGTTGGTTTTGATCTTCTGGTAATCGCCTTCAGACATTATACTTGTTCATGGTACTCATCTCTAATTCAGTGACTTCTCAGCCCTGCAAGATACAGAAATACCATCTTCATACAGTTTCTGGTTTCTCTCATGGCTGCCAAGGTCCCACAGTACTGCCTTTGTCTATAAGGCAATGAGTACCTGGACACTGATCCATCTGATCCCTTATGAGGCATAGTACAGTTCATAGATCAGGAACTGGATTGAAGATTGATAGCCAAGAGAAATTGGTTTCCATGGAAGCTGGTTGCAACAGGAATCCACATGTGTGCTTGCAGGTGGCTTTGTAGTGGTGAGATCGCTTTCAGCAGGCACCCCTAGGCAGTGGATGTTACATAGGCCAATTTTGCAAAGGGTAGTGAACTGTGCAACAGCCCTTGGAGGACTAACTGCTTTGTTTGTTGTCAGTGACACTCTGCTTTCTCTACAACACATAATGATTGAAGCTGAGTCAATTGAGGCTTAACCAAGGTTAACTCAAGGTAAAGTCTAGTCCGTCAAGCACAAGTCAGCCTGACTGAAACACAACTGAGAGAGTTTTGTGTTTAGACAGAGCACTTACAATCATGCTATAGGAAACACCTGATGTTAATTTCTTCTAATTTCTTCAGTGGTAAAAAGGCCTCTGGGGAGTATTTTTAACACTACCGGCAGATCAGGTATACCAGTGGTTTTTGTCCCTTGGTGAACTTACTTGGTGTGTTGGTGTGCAGGAACTTTACCAAAGTATCCTCTGTAAACTACCACAATATTTGCTTACTTTATCTTGCAATCATAGAAATGTAGGGATGGAAGTGACCTTCAGAGGCCATCTAGTCCATTCCCTCTGTGCTGAGCAGGATTAAGTATACCTACACCATCCCTGGCAGGTGTTTATCTAACCTGTTCTTAAAAACCTCCAGTGAGCAGGGATTCCACAACCTCCCTAGGTAACATGTTCCAGTGCTTAACAATCCTTATTGTTAGAAAGTTTTTCCTAATAGCCAACCTAAATCTCCTAAAATCTATGTTGCAAAGCAGCTTGCTTAGGGATGCCAAGTTAACCATGTAAGGGAGGAAACCTGGTAACAGGCAGGGCCTTAACAATGAAAAAGAGGGTGATTTACTGTGAGAGTCAGTTACTTAACTTAATGACGAGCAAGCCAGCTGTGCAAATACCGAAGAACAACAGGCAAAAGATGTGACTCACAAGCCACAGTGAGTCATTAAAATTGCTGGGTCTCTAAGGCTGTGTCTACACTATATTTTTATGATGTATTTTACAACTGTTGTCTCTCAGCTCAAATTTCACAATGAAGGTTGAAATAAACTAAGTTAAAATAGATGTGGAATTTGTCCTGTCCACAACAGCAGAACATCTGCTGGATTACTGCAGAAAGGGATCTGGGGGTCATAATGGACCACAAGCTAAATATGAGTCAACCGTGTGGAACACTGTTGCAAAAGGAAGTGAACATCATTGTGGGATGTATTAGCAGGAGTGTTGTAAGCAAGACACGAGAAATAAGGCCTCAACTAGAGTACTGTGTCTGTTCTGGATGCCACATTTCAGGAACAATGTGGATAATATAGAGAAAGTCCAGAGAAGAGCAACAAAAATGATTAAAGGTCTAGAAAACATGACCTATGAGGGAGGATTGAAAAAAAAAATGGGTTTGTTGAGTCCAGAAAAGAGAGGACTGAGAGGGGACATAAGTTTTCAAGTACATAAAAGGTTGTTACAAGGAGGAGGGAGAAAAAATGTTGTTCTTAACCTCTGAGGCTAGGACAAGAAGCAATAGGCTTAAATTGCAGCAAGAGGGTTTAGGTTGGACATTAGGAAAAACGTCCTAACTGTCAGAGTGGTTAAGCACTGGAATAAATTGTCTAGGGAGGTTGTGGAATCTCCATCATTGGAGATCTTTAAGAGCAGGTTAGACAAACACCTGTCAGGGATGGTCTAGATAATACTTAGTGCTGCCTTGAGTGCAGGAGACTGGACTAGATGACCTCTCGAGGTCCTTTCCAGTTCTGTGATTCTATTACTTAAGTTCAACACCACATGAGGATGGGAGTCATGCTGGATGCCCAAATATGGCTGACAAAACTAGTGTTGACACAGTCTAATTACACAGTACATTGCAAGTAAGGCAATTATTGTGGCAGAAGCTCCTAGACAATGAGAGGAACAAAGGTCAAGCTGGAAAGTAGAGAAACATATGGTCAGATCAGAAAACAGGTCTAGGAAGGGCATTCAGAACATTGTAGGACTCAGAAGGGTTGTTATAAGACACTGACTGA
This sequence comes from Natator depressus, assembly GCF_965152275.1. Taxonomy (NCBI): domain Eukaryota; kingdom Metazoa; phylum Chordata; order Testudines; family Cheloniidae; genus Natator; species Natator depressus. The sequence continues at coordinate 120,753,865 of NC_134237.1, read as the reverse complement.
ACACCGAGCTTAATATATAATTAGTCATCTGGGAGTGTTGTTAATGGGCAAAACTACTGTAAAGAGTACTCCCATTGTGTGTCCCTTTTCTACCTATCCTGTCCTGCTGGTATTACACTCCCAGACAAGGAACAGTTTTAAAACTGGAGTTCTATTAGACTTAAAAAAGAAACAAATATAAAAAAGAAACAAACATAGCTTGCACAAGCCCCATTGCTACTCAGTCCTTTTGGTGTGCACACAACTCTGCTGCTGCAAGCCCTTCAATCCTTAAAGGGAAAAGGAATGTCAGAATTAGATTTATTTGTGCCCTTAGGAGTGCTACACTGGTGTGCATGCACATTGTGTTGAAGGAGTTTAACTGAGTGAAGTGACCAATTGCATGAGATGCACCAATTTCTTGAGCTAGACTTTATTTAAATTACCTAAGTTACCCTGATTTTTTTTTTACAGTGCAACACTGATGCAAACTCACAGTGAAGATGTGCTGTACAGATGAGACTTACCTGGTTTTAAACCAAATGGAGGATGGGGCAAGAGGCAGAACATACATACTGTTTGAAATCAAAGTAACTCTCCTCTGTTCAAGATTTAACTTTTGCAGATCATCTGTGCTGGGAGTTTGCACCGATGTAACTACACCAGTGTAAAAATACCTAAAGTGCATAAATAGATAAACACTTAGTGCCAATTCCTCCTGCTGGCTATGCCCTCCTTTGGCTCTCGTGTAAGTGTCCCTTCTAGCAGCCCCTAATTGTTAAGTGAGCTCTTCCTCCATCTCTCACCTGATTCAATCTCCACCCTCTTGTGAGTGCATTGTATTCTGAAGCCTTCAGAACTCTCCCTTCCATTAAGAGGCTTTGCTGCTTCTGCACTACTCTTAACCTGTTACTTCTTCAATAACTCCACTGTGATATCTGCAGTATTGCCAACTCCAAGCATTAAAAAATCGTGAATGACACCCCTCCCCCAAATCTCATGATGTTTAAGCCAGTAATAAATGTTGGGTACTTTTTATTTGTCTTCTGGTTTCTGAACCTTTAGGATGCACTTCATTCATGTTTCCAAGCTTTTCTCTGCAATCATGAGGGCCAGAGTTTTAACAAAAACACCAAATATTGCAAGACTTGTGTAACCCTTCTGCCAGTCAGAGTTGGCAGCAACAAGGGCTGCGTTCAGTATCTAGGGGTTCCTTTTCAACAATACAAAACAAAACAGGCTCGAGCCCCAACCCAGTAACCTGGGACAATTACACCCCATCTCCAGACACCTCTAAGAGGCAATACTTCCTCTCTTGCAAGCACGGAGTCTGAGTGTATCAAAAAAACCTTTTAATAAAAGGAGGGACCTAACCTGGCATTAATTTGGGAAAACACTGCAAACAGGGTTCATAAATATAAACCATGAGCAAAAGACCCACCCCCAAGTAAGTTGGGCAGTGTCCTTTTTCCCCTCAGGTTCTTAAATCCAGCAACCCAAAAGTCCCTTTAACGTGCCCTGCCCTCCTCTGCACCCCACTCACAGTTGCTGCCCTTAGTCAGTGCAGACCCAGAGTACAGAGGGGGGAAGTAAGGATGCACCTTACTCACGCCGCTGCTTGGGCACTCGCTCGCTGCCCATTTCTGTCCTGCCTGCCAATCACCATGCCTCTCTGCCAGGCTCTACTCTGTCCCTCTCCACCAGCCACCCTACTGGCTGCTCACTGTGCCTTTCCATGGGACCGTGCTCCGATCCTCTCCAACAGCCACCTGATCACCAAGATGTCTTCAGGGCCCACCACTTAACACAGCTTTCAGTGATTTTTAGCTGCTAGTGGGTGATCCTCACTGCTGGTGCACACTGGGCAGTCTCTTGCATCAGACACACTGCCCCAAAGCAGGTCTAATACTTAGACCTTGGTATCAGTGATTTCACCTCTGCAGTATGTAACAAGACTCTCAATTGAGTCTAAATTAACTCTCTTATTACACAGTGGAGAGAGAAAGGGTCAAATGGGGTCTACAACCCTTAAGCAGGGCCCACACCACCAGGTACACATACCTGTCCCCACCCTCTCTCAAGTCACTAGGCTTTTGAACCCATGTCCCCTGCTTAGCGAGTGCTGTTTAGTTGAGGGTGAGTCTCTCCATTGGGGTATGCCAGGTACAGTTCTGCTGCCCTTGATTCACACAACAAGGATAACAACTCTTTATTACTCCTGCCCCAATAACAAGGAGACTGGGGATCCAACACCAGAAGTGATCATTTGGGCAAGCAATCCCATCATGCTGAGCACCTAGGCAGGGTGGAATTCCCATGCAAACAAGATCAGCTCCTGAGGTCCTCTTCCACAGCTCATCACTAGATATCAGGGGAGAGCTCATTCAGACTCTGCTTACATTTGCATTAAAATTGTGAGTTGGCAACACTGATTTGAATAGTGTCCTATGGGTGCACTGTTGATGTATCCACGTCTCTGTGCATCAGATTGGAGATTTAAGGTAGCAATGTGCATTTGGCCCACACGTGCTCTCCCTGTTTCATGCTCTGCCTCGAGGTTATCTAGCATTGTGTGGACAAACCACCCTCAGTTCTTTCTCAACTGCCTTTGGCCTAAAACAGAGCATTAGCAGAATCTGAGGAATGATTTATTTATAACTTCATTTCTAGTTAATAGGGTAGCTAGTAGTTTCTGTTAGTTAGATTAATACTATCCCCTTTACTTTTCTTTTTTTCTTGGAAAAATATTTTTTGTGGGGAGGGGATGTTTCAAAAATCTTTCAGTCCTTGGTTGATTTTCATTATCTCTTCCTCCTTGGGGAAATGAAACCTGAAAAGGGGCATGCCCAGCTCTCCTGTGTTTAAACACTGTCTCTCCTGCAAAGAAGCTATTCCAGTCAGTGACAGCCATTCATGCTTCATTCACTGCTTAGGAGACTCTCACATACCATAGAAGTGTACTTGCTGCCTGAAATTAAAACCAAGGACAAGAAAAAACCATGAACTTAAGTTCAGACCCCTTGTAATAGAAAGTTCAGTTAGACCCGCCTCCAACTCTGGACCTAGGATCCCATGGAGAAACAGTCCCCAACATGACTGTCAACGTAATCAGGACGTCATAGTCAGGTGGAAACCTGAAAAGGGGTATGCCCAGCTCTACTGTGTTTAAATGCTGTCTCTCCTGCAGAAAAGCTATTCCAGTCAGTGATAGCCATTCATGCTTCATTCACTGCCTAGGAGACTCACATACCATAGAAGTGTACTTTCTGCCTGAAATTAAAATCAAGGACAAGAAAAAAACGTGAACTTAAGTTCAGACTCCTTGTATTAGAAAGTTCAGTTAGGCCAGCCTCTGACACTGGACCTGGGATCCCCTGGAGCAACAGTCCCCAACACGACTGTCAGTGTCATCAGGACGTCATACTCAGATGGATTCAAAAAGGAAACATGGTGATTCCTCTCTGAAAACCTCAAAAAGAGGGCTACAAGTCCCCAAACTAAAGAACTGACTGGGAAAAAAAGATCCGCAGCAACATCGCCCACCTCGGTACCGACCAAACTGCAACAGTGTGCCCATGAAGCTTTAGGCTTCTCAGGTACTGGTACCACCAGTACCCAAAGACCTAAAGGTACCATCAGAGGAACGGAGCAATAGAGATCGCACTAGCTCCTCTAAAATGGTACTGCTGTAGACAAAGAGAGCCTTGGTACCACGCACTTTCACCACACAAAAGACTAGAGTACCATCTTCTGATCACTCATCGGATCACAGTAGAATGCAGGTACTGTTGACTCCCTCAGCATTGAAGGGCCCCTCTCAGCAGACTTTATTGGTACACCCAGTATTTACAAATTTTTTAAGAGATAAGGTTACACTGAGACCACACCCCAAGTTCCTCACAAAAATTTCGTCTGCTTTCTACAAAACCAATGTATACACCTCCCAACCTTCTTCCTCAAGCCACTCTGGAACAAGAGAGAGGCAGTATTACACATACTTGATGTTTGGAGAGTACTGGCATTCTATTTGGCTAGAACTAAATCAGACTCCTAGACTATTCCTTTTTATTGCAGAGATATCTAAAGGATCCTCAATCTCTATACAGAGACTCTCTAGATGGCTATCAAACTGTATTATTTATTGCTATCATACCCGCAATCTCCAGCCTACATCTGGAGTTTGAACTCATTTCACGAGATCTGTTTCCACTTCTGTAGCCTTTGTCAAAAACATTCCCATCACAGAAATATGCAGAGCAGCAGCTTGGGCATCTGCTTATACTTTTGTTGAACATTATACAATTATACAGCACCCATGACTCAGCATCTAATGCCATGTTTGTCTCCACCATATTATCATCAATATTATACTCTACTCTGAAGCCCCACCCTTCCATCAGGGGTACTGCTGTAGTCGCCTATAGTGGAGCACTGCTACGGACACTACTTGAAGAAGAAGAAGAAATGGTTACTCGCGTTGTGCAGTAACTGTGGTTCTTTGAGATGTGTGTCCCTGTGTGTGCTCCACTACCTACCCTTCTCCCCTCTACTTCAGAGTTCTTAACAATGGGCTCTCAGGTAGAGAAGGAACTTGACCTGCGCAGCGCTAGATAGTCTCAAGGCAGAGCATGAGTCAGGGAGAACGCATGTGAGGGTCAAATGGACACTGCCATTTAAAATCTCCAATTTGAGATGCAGAGACACGTATATACCTACAGTCGAACACCCATAGGAGGCCACATCTCGAAGAACCCCAGTTACTGCTCAAGGTGAGTAATCCCCTTATTCTAGCTTTTTGTGTCTTGAAGTGCTGTTTTGAAAACATCATCCACACCTTTCTGTTCAGCATACTAGACCTGTTCAGAGTGATGAATCTTCAGTTTGTTTTTTTGGAACAGGATCACCACCTTCTATATTGGATCTGGGCTTGATGAGCTAGGCATATTTTTGATATGTACTTGGAAGCGATGGACGTGTAGATACTCTTGAAAACAACATGCTGAGCACTTTTTTGGTCTGCTCTGGTCCCCACCATTGACCTCAGTGTGGTGTGGTGGCCTTTCTTACATTATTACTGTGTAACCTGTCATCTCCATCTATAAATTTCTACTTTAATTTAAATACAAAACTTAAATGTAACTATTAGGGATGGACTCAATCCAAAACCTTGACTCAAACACCACTGAACTTTGAGGGAGTTTAAATTCTGCATACGGGTTTGCAACTGACTGCTTTCTCTCCATGGTCAACCTCAACCTCAGTTGTGAAAGTCTGAAATGCAGGAAAGTTCAGATCCAGATTCAAGCTTTGCAGCTCAGGTCCAACAATATAGCAAAAGGTCTATAGCAAAAGTGACCAACATCCTCAGTTATTTATTACTGGAGTCTTGTGTAGAGGTTTCTATCTAAGCTATCAGATTTGTTGAAATAAAAATATTTTTAAAAAAGGGAAGTGCACACACACACAATACTCATGTTTATATGCTACAGGATTTGTTGAGACCATCTCTTCTCTCAAAATGCTCTCCATTTCCACATGAAAGTAACCAAACATCAAGAGAAACTGTTTCAGTGTAAGAAAAAAATAAATCAGAGACAGTTGATAGAGAGCTTGTTTATAATCTCACAACTGAGAGGTTATTGCTCTTTTGTTTCAATTAACATTTACTATACCATATGATATGATGAAACAGAAACAATGACTATCATTAACACTTGATTTTATTAAAGCTTATAGTATAAACACTTTAAAAATTAAATTAAACTCTGCATATTAATGGAATTAAACTCTGGTGTCCCTGGCCTCTGTTTGCCAGAAGCTGGGAATGAGTGACAGGGGATGGATCTCTTGATGATTACCTGTTCTGTTCGTTCCCTCTGGGGCACCTGGCACTGGCCACTCTTGGAAGACAGGATACTGGGCTAGATGGACCTTTGGTCTGACCCAGTATGGTCATTTTTATGTTATATTAAAATATGGAGGGTGGAAAAATCATTCCAATTATTGGGGAGAAAAATAAACATGAAGCTGTTATTGGCTTACTGAATATATTGGCTAAATGTACATAAACCCCAGCATTTCTTCTTCTGCTCAGTTAAGATTCAGTCTGAACTAAATTCAGTGTCCTGATCTTTGTGTTTATGATTTTACTAAGAGCTTCAAGCAACTGCATATTTATGTAACATTAATACATACTCTGGCTGAATAAAACTATATTTTAGCTTACAAAGCTATATCCAACAGGCCTATTCAGATAATGAAATGAGCAGCCAAGAACTCTCTTGTGATCTACATTTGAGAATATTTAGTACACATGTCCGCATTTAAAGATTTAATTGGTCTGAACTGGGTCTTACGTCACACAGCACCTCAGTAATCTGGTTGGCTTTGGTAGACCTCCAGCAACTGTTTGGTGGCAATCTTTATAGCTGCCATAACCTGCGAACTGGCTGGAATCAGAGGCCAGGTCTATAGTACTAAGTTTTGTCAGGATAGCTATGTTGGTCAGGGGTTGGGGCCCGCACTCTGCTAGGCCTTTCCTTTCCCAGACACTAGTGCCTGTTTGCAGGTTCTTCCTGCTACCTGACTGGTCCCATGTCCAAATTTTGGAGTCCTCAGTAAGTATTTTACATAATAAACTTTATTAAAGAAATAAAAGTAAAACCATAAGCACTGGAGCTCTGTTGGTCAGGCAGAGTTACAGTGGGGTAATCACACACATTCACTCTCCAGATTGCCTGCCTGCTTGCCAAATAATTGATGAAAATGTATAGTGTGTTTGTGTGTTTATATTTATATATATATATATATATATATATATATATGGTCTATATATAGAGAGACCAATGAATATGGAGAAACAGGTTACCAAATCAGAAACTGCTGCTGGGTAAGGTAAGAAATTGGTGCTAGGCAGGACTAGTAACCTTCCCCTGAGTCACAATCACAGCTGGAGCTGGAGACCTACACTCCTCAGGCCAGGAGTCATTTCTGTACATGTAAAGATCCGCAGACACCTTGATTGACAGCTCCTAGGCTGAACTCACTCTACTGGCCCTATGCTGTTAGTGCAGCCTCCGCCTATGACCAGTGTGCTAGCAACTCCTGTGTAGATCCAGTTAAGAGTCTTTTGACAGTATAGCTTATGCCATCAAAGGAGATCAGCAAAATAACTCCTTTTGCTGGTATAAACTGCATCTCCACTAGGGAGCTATGCCAATATATCTATACCAGTGGTTCCCAAACTTTAACAACCTGTGAACTCCTTTCACTAAAATGTCAAGTCTTGCGAGCTCCCTCCTAAAAATGAGTATTTCTAGGGATTTTCTCCTTTACCTGAATATAAATTAGAAAAGCAGTGATCTTGCAAATATTAAATTTGTTTTTATGACATGCTTATTACACACTATTTATTATTAATGATCATTACAGTATTTTTATTACATTATGAAAATGGTAACACTCTTCCAGGATCTCACTTTCGTAGCTTGTATCATTTTGAATAAGCCTGTTATAAGCCAAGGCTCTTACGTTTCATTAAGGAGCATCAGATGTGAAACGGCATGCAGGTATATAAGAAGTCAACTCAAAGAGTTCCTCCTACACAAGCATTCAGATCTTGAGCAGTCCAGGCAAACAACGCACATTACAACAAAGCTTAAACTTGTTTTTCATAATAATTTTAAAAACAATACTAGCTGCCTATTTAATTTTAAAAACAGCAAAAAAAAAATCCACCTCCCTTTCCATTTCTTATAAGGAGTCTTGAAGTTTAAATCTCCTCAGTATGATAAATATGCTTGCTTTGATCTGCTTAGCTCTTGGAAGTCCAGGAGCTCCAGGCTGCTGGCCCCATGCTGCCTGGGGTCCCTAGGGACACCTCTGTTCACCATTAGGGAATTTTTTCCTGGGAACCCCCTGTAACTTTTTGCGAACCCCAGTTTGGGAACCACTGATCTATACCAATATAGCTGTATCAGCAATGCCTCTGTAGCGTAGACTAGCTCTGAGATGTCAAAGGCAGACTTGGGCTAAACTCACTTTTCTAAGAAGCAAGGAAAAAATAGAAGTTATGGGATGCTCTGGGATTTACTGCAGTTTCATATCTACCAAAGGAAATACTTTTATAAAAAATATTGTCTTCCAGCATAGCTATTGAAAGTGAAGTTCAAAAGTTCATTTAGTTCAGAGACTTTAATCATAGACTGCAAAGTACATAAGTCCTATCAGCTGACTGTTGCCCCTGAGAAGAATGACTTTACAAGTCAAAACAAACACCAGTGTGTCTCTTACAAAGAAAATTATATACAAAGTTCAGTGTTTGAATTCATTTCAAACCATGTCCACAATGCAGCTTTGAATCATGCTATCCACAATATGTTTAAATTAGGGCTGTCAATTAATTGCAGTTAACTCATGTGATTAACATAAAAAAAATTAATAGCGATTCATTGCCGTTTTAATCACACTGTTAAACAATAGAATACCAATTGAAATTTATTAAATATTTTGGATGTTTTTCTACGTTTTCAAATATATTGATTTCAATTACAACACAGAATACAAAGTGTACAGGACTCACTTCATATTATTTTAATTACAAATATTTGCACTGTAAAAACATAAACAAAAGAAATATTTTTCAATTAATCTCATACAAGTACCATACAGCAATATCTTTATTGTGAAAGCGCAATTTACAAATGTAGATTTTTTTCTTGTTACATAACTGCACTCAAAAACAAAACAATGTAAAACGTTAGAGCCTACAAGTCCACTCAGTTCTATTTCTTGTTCAGCCAGTCACTAAGACAAGCATGAAGGAATGTATGCATCTTTAGTGCATCTGGCATGTAAATATCTTGCAATGCCGGCTACAACAGTGCCATGCAAATACCTGTTGTCACTTTCAGGTGACATTGTAAACAAGAAGCGGTCAGTATTATCTCCTGCAAATGTAAACAAACTTGTTTGAGCAACTGGCTGAACAAAAAGTAGGACTGAGTGGGCTTTGTAGACTCTAAAGTTTTTCATTGTTTTATTTTGAATGCAGTTATTTTTTGTACATAATTCTACGTTTGTAAGTTCAACTTTCATGATAAAGAGATTTCACTAGAGTACTTGTATTAAGTGACTTGAAAAATACTATCTTATTTTTACAGTGCAAATATTTATAATAAAAAATAAATATAAAGTGAGCACTGTACACTTTGTATTCTCTGTTGCAATTGAAATCAATATATTTGAAAATGTAGACAACATCCACAAATATTTATATAAATAGTATTCTATTATTGTTTAACAGCACAATTAATTGCGATTCATTTTTTTAAGTGCTTGTCAGCCCTAGTTTAAATGTTTTCTAACATGCTATATCATGGTTTTCCTTTCTGCTGTAGACAGGATTTTTCTTAAAACACTATCTTAGCCGAACCACAACAATAAGCAGTCCATGCATGAAAAAATTACTTTATTAAGTAACTTTTGTTCTTCAAATGTATTGTCTCTGCAGAGCTACACAGAGTGTTAATGTGTAGAGCAAGTCAGAAAACTGAATTTGCATTCTGTGGGAAATTCCAACATTTTGATTTTATTTTCAATCCAAATCAAAACAAAAAAATGAAATTTCCTGTGGAACATGAATTCCCAAATATTTCAATTCAGACCATCAGAAATTTTGTTTTGATAATGTCAAATCTTTATAAAATATTAAATAAGACATACAAATATATAATATAATGAATATTTTAATGTGCGTTTAAACTACATCAAAATGATAGTCAAAAGGAAATGTTCAGTATTATCGAAATGAAACAAGAATGCTGAATTTTTCCCCATGAACAGTTCTGTCAAAATTAAAACCATACCAACACATCAACTAAAGGCCCAGTTTTGACATGCCTGTTGTGAACCCCCCTCATCACCATTTCCGGCCCCCATTACCACCTTTGGGGGCCGTCTTGCTCTCTTCACCCACCCCAGGGGCAAGATCACCATGCATCATTGGGTATTTGAGATTCTAAAACATGGCTACTCTATTGAGTTCCTTACCTTCCCCTCCCACTGGGCCCACCCCCCCAGGTGCTTCCTGAGGGTCTCTCTCATCACAACCTCCTACAATACAAGGCAGACGCCCTCCTAACGAAGGGTGTGATCGAACCCATGCCCACTCTCTTTGTCAGCAAGAGCTTCTATTTCCTGTACTTTCTCATCCCAAAGAAGAGAGGCGGGCTCTGCCCTATCCTCGATCTCCACCTACTCAACACCTTCATCAGAAAGACCAAATTCCTTATGGTGAGGCTCAGATCAATCATCCGCTTCCTTCCCCAAGGGGCATGGTTCTCAGCTCTCAACATGAAGGATGCATATTTCTATATTGATATACATCTGGCCCACCACAAGTTTCTTCACTTCCATGTGGGTGACAAACACTACCAGTTCAGAGTTCTCCCCTTCAGCATCATCATAGCCCCAAGAGTCTTCACCAAGTCGTTGTGGTCATCGCAGCCCAACTACGATGACTAGGGTACTCTGTGTTCCCTTACTTAGACGACTGGTTCGTAGTGGCGCCAACCCTCACCAAAATGTTGGCCATCCTCACTCTCCACTCACTCGTTGCCTTTGTAGGTGTCTGTGTGAACAAGGAGAAATCTGTGCTTGTCCTGACACAGACAATCCATTTCATCAGGGCACACTTAGATTCCATGGCAGCTCAAGCCTTCCTCCTGGCAGATTATTTCACTGCCCTGATGGCCCTCTTAGTGACCCTAAGCCACAGCCCCCACGCCACACTGCGTCACTGTCTCTGCTTCCTCAACCACATGGTGGCCTGCACCTATGATGCTGCATGCCCACCTGCACATGTGCTGTCTACAACTGTGGCTCCTGTTAGTTTGAAAGCCCCACATCAATCACCTGGACACTGCCCAGACTGTCCTGAGGCTGGTCAGCACCTTCTTCTCCTGGTAGATGAATCCTGCCAAGGTGCTAGCATTCGGCACTCCCATCCCCACCATCACCCTTACCATGGACGCCACCTTTGTTTGTTGCGGTGCCCACCTAGATGGCCATGCTGCACAAGGGGCTTGGACTCATTGCAAGGCATGCATGCATATCATCATCCTAAAGCTGCGGACAGTTCAGTTAGCCTGCCGCGCATTCTTGCCTCTTATCCACAACCTACACATTCAGCTCCTCTCAGCCAATACCACAGCAGTAGCATACATAAACAGACAGGGAGGAACCAGATCCCAGTCACTTTGCACAGAATCCATCTGCCTCTGGAATTGGTGGCTGTGCCATGTAACTCCACATGGCATACCTCCCAGGGGGGTGGAACTCCCTGGCAGACATACTCAGCCAGACTTGGTACCTCAATCACAAGTGGGAGCTCCACGACCCCTCTCTCCGTTCCATCTGACATGGTTGGGGCACCCCTCACTGGGACCATTTCGCCACTTGCAAAAACTGCAAGTTCCCCCTTTACTGTTCCAGGGGTGCCAGAGGCCGAGACTTCCAGGGCAATGCTCTTCTCATTCCATGGCAAGGCAGCCTCCTATACGCCTTTTCCCCATTCCCCTTCTCCCCCAAATTCTGTGCAAGATCCGCCGCGACTGGGCCACAATCCTCCTAGTAGTCCTGTTCTGGCCCCGACAGTTCCAGATCCACTCAGACTCTCTGCCCACTCCCTAATCCATCTCCCTGATCTGCCCGATCTCATCACCCAGGACCAGGGCAGAGTCCAACTATCCCAGTAGAGGCCCACTTCAACTGATGGCCTGGTTTTTGGATGGGGATCACACGTAGACAATGCCTGTTTGACACCACTGTGGCACATGCTTATGCACAGCAGACAAGCTTCCTCATGTGTGTACTACGCAGTGTAATGGAAGCGCTTCACTTCTGGGCACAATGCCAGTGTCTCCCCCTCAAGGACATCTCTGTCCCCATCATTCTGGACTACCTCTTAGAACTCAAGACCTCAGGCGTCATCCTTAGCTCTGTCTGTGTCCACCTGGTGGCTCTTAGTGCCTTCCTCCTCCCGATGGACAGACAATTGATGTTTGGGAAGAGTTTCCCACCGGTTCTTAAACCTACCCCTTCTTAGGACCTAAATCTTGTGCTCTCTGCCCTCACCAGACCTCCCTTCATGCCTCTGGCCATGTGCTCCCTCTCTCTCTCTCACTTATCCATGAAGTTCATCTCCCTTGTGGCCATCACTTCCACTAGGCAGGTCAGTGAATTGGCAGTCATGATGGCTGACCCTGCATATTCTGTATTCCATAAGGACAAGATCTCGTTATGCCTTCGCCCTAAGTTTCTTCCAAAAGTAGTCTTACAGTTTCACCTCAACCAATCCATCCATCTCTCCATCTTCCACCCTAAACCGCACGCCATTCCCCCAGACAGGACCCTGCATTCCATGGACATCTACCATGCACTCATGTTCTACCTAGACATGACTTACACTTTCCACACCTCTTCATAGCCATTGAGGAAGGGCCTGGCCCTCTCCTCACAGCGCATATCCAAGTAGATCTCTATTGCATCACGGAGTTCTATGCGCAGTCCAATGGCACACTGCCTCGCAGAATTATGGCCCACTTCACGAAGGTGAAAGCAACAATTTCTGCCTACCTGGCGGACGTCCCCTGGTATGACATCTGCTGAGTGGTGACCTGGTGCTTTTGTACATGTTTTCACCACCCACTACACCATTGACTGAGGGGCAGCCGAAGACACGACTGTGGGCTGTGGTGTTCTGCAGATGGCTATACCTCTGGCATCCCCATACCCACCTCCGAGCTGATCACTGCTTGGTACTCACCTGTGTTTGGACTACATATATGGATCACCTTTCAAAGAAGAAGAGGAGGTTACTTACCAGTAACTGGAGGTTCTTCGAGATGTATGGTCCCTATTTATATTCCAATACCCACCCACCATCCCCTCTGCTGTGCACAGCCCTATTTAGTGACAAGAGGGTAAAAAGTGCGTCACCCCGCACAGTCTCTAATAAACTTACCTGGAGCACAAGGCAATGAACGACTTGCATGCAGGTCAGTGGACACTGCTGCCGAAAACTTCTGGCTCCAGCACATTGTGCGCACGTCCATCTGCGTTTGGAATACAAATAGGGACCATACATCTTGAAGAACCTCCAGTTACAGGTAAGTAACCTCCTCTTCTCCTTCATTATGTTGCCTTCACAATTCCCCACTGAGAGAGACTAGCTAGTGGTTACAGTTGTGTGGAAGAGGGTTGAGGAAAACTACTAACTAAATATGTTTGAAACATTGTTCTCTTGTTTGGAGCACCCAATCTGTTCTGCACTTGGTATTGAGAGAATAGCCCTTTGTAAAGTTACAACAATAAGCAAATAAATAAGCTTGACATAGATCACAAGACTTGATCTTTCACCAGTGGAGAACAAGATGACTGCAATGGTCAGGTCATGTACAGTGTGCAGAAGAAGGTACACTTTGATAGAAGGTTAACAGACCTGAGGTAGAAGGAAGTAGAATAAAAGGTTGACCACCACTGAGGTTGGAAGATACAATTTTGAGTGAGTTAAGAAACCTAAATCCTCCCGTACTGACTCTTGCGCAAGAAAGAAGTCTTGAAAGGGACTGTTCAAGGTGGAAGTCCATTATACACACTACCACAGCTATAACATAGCCACGTGAATCTGCTGCTGTGAGATGTAACCATCGGGCCAAAATGTTAAAAAAGATATTAATTTTTTTAAAACTGTGTTTAAAAAGCCTGCTCTGCTCTATGCAGGTCCTTACGTTGCTGCCATCACTGTGGTATCTGAGCATTTTAATGGTGCTATAAACCACCTAGTGGATAGTATTGTCCTGTATATACCAAGAAATATTTTGTAAAATTCCTACTGTTACTACCACTGACTGAGCTGAGGTGAAAGTACTAGCACTGACAAGGCGTGAGCATTTTAAGCACAGTATCAGGTGCAGACTTGCTCTAAGCAAGGTTATGTAACAAGGCATTTAAAATGCCAGCATCCTGGATCCCTATCTAAACTGGTGATCCCCCTGGTGGAGCTGCTTCATGTACGCCGGAGAAGTGGGAAGCCTTAAAGGAAAAGGGCTAATGTAGATGAACCCACAGAAGCTTGTCTACAAATACATGAATAATGAGAATAACCAAAGTTACATTACTTAGGATATTTAAAATTAGCAAAAGATCCCAATAGTTTAGAAGGGATAAAAACCTTTATGCTTCAGGAACTAAACTAGCCTTCTGATGGGGTTAGTAAGAAACTTCCTCCTGGGGAAGGTTATTCCATAATTGCCATTTCAGGTTTTATTTCACTTTTCTCTGAAGCATCTGGTAATGGTCACAGTCAGTGACAAGATACTGAAATAGATGGACCACTTGTTTGATCAACTATTGGCAATTCCTATTAAGTAGAGTCATGTTATTGAAACCCACTATAACACTCTCCTCTGATTTGTTTATAATATTGTTCCATTGTGTAGTGTAAACTGTAACTTAATCCCCATGTTAATGACCTGTGCTAAAGCTCTGGACTGTTAAAACATTTAGTATAGCTTGTGAACGTTAAGTTCCTGCCTGCGCTAAAAATGGAACCACGTTGTAACAATGGCTATCATTGTGGGCACTATCCTATTTATGTACAGGAGGGCTTTAGTTTACTTGGTACAGCAAAGATCATTTTGGCTTGAGCTTACTTGGTAAAAAGCAATGATGATTTTTTTTCATACTGAAAAAATTATTTGTTCTTATTCTATTCAAATACATGCTCAGTGTGTGTGTGTGAGAGAGATTTTATACATAATCAATATATGGGGTTGTCTTGGCTGTTCTATACTTCTTTTAAAAGATTAATAATTGATGATGGTTTAAACCAACTTTAATGCGACCTATATCCGTAATGTACAAATGTTCATGAGTGTAGTTTTTCAGAGGAGAATATTTCTTCTTCTTCCACTACAAAACAAATTTTAACTGGGCTGGGTATGCCATTGCTACAGGGAAAAGCGATTGTTCAAAGACAAACCTCCCTCCCCCACCCCCCAACAATTTGTGTGTGCGTCTAGCATGGATGACAGGATTGGCTTCTGCCATCCCCATCCCCTAGCGGATATTATGTGTTTTACAGAAATGTTCCCGGTATCTTAGCAGTCACTGTATAAATGTGATTTAATAGACTGAACTGTTCTCATTACTGCACTAGACCTTAAAAAATTTACTCAAGACTGTCTTGGGGTGTTATAGAAGTTTCAGTCCTAGACTTGGTGACTCAGTGGGCTGTGGTACCTGTGCGCTAGTCAGTGATCACTTGAAACATTTGTGTTAGCTACAGCAACGGTTTGACATATATTCAATGGCCCTGCCAGGTCAGTACTTCACTGAAGTAGCTCTTCCTGGTATATTGACAAAAACATACCACTCAAATGGGCTTGTTGGTGATTAGGTTAGTCTTCCATTACTTCACACTGACACCTGATGAAGAGGTTTGAATTTTTTCCTTAAAAGCTATGAGTTGGGCTTGGTTTAATCCTCCGAGCCAGTTGATGTGAGGTGTAGTATGCAGAAAAGGGGAATGTTAAATAAACTGACAAAACCATACCTTTAGGATGCCATAGCTAAGATTGGGACATCTTGAGCCACTACTTGAGGCCTCAGTCTTTGGGTATGTGTACACTTGTAATTAAACACCTGCAGTTAGCCTGTGTCAGCTGACTTGCAGGACTTGGGTTGTGAGGCTATAGCTACAGTGTAGATAACCAGCTCAGGCTGGAGCCTCGGCTCTGGGATTCCACAAGCGGGGAGGGTCCCATAGCCTGGGCTCCACCTTGAGTCCGGATATCTACACTGCAGTTTTATAGCCCCTCAACCTGACCCCCCATGAGTCGGAGTCAGCTGACACAGGCCAGCTGCGGGTTGTTTAACTGCAGTGTAGACATACCCTTTGTGCCATGTTTCAGAGTAACAGCCGTGTTAGTCTGTATTCGCAAAAAGAAAAGGAGTACTTGTGGCACCTTAGAGACTAACCAATTTATTTGAGCATGAGCTTTCCATAAGTACTCCTTTTCCCTTTGTGCCATGTTACAACAGAGAACGGAGGTAGCTTGGAATATGTCAGAAGAGATTAACACTTTCTCTTATGTTGCTAATGAGATCCTGGCAGAAAATATTTACTGATTAGTTGGACAGTCTTGAAGGTTATCAAAATAGGATGCAGAACTCTTCTGAATTCCATATCAAAACAGGAACTAAAGTTAACTCAGGCTGTTTTAAACAGTTACACAGACTTGCCCCCCTTGGGTAACACTGTTGCTTTCATTTTGCACAGTAAATAAAAACACTGGCCACTTTTATAACTTAGAACACATTATTTTAAACATGGTGTGTTTTTGTTTGTAAGCTGCTTAGTCTTGAGTCTCTGCAGTCAGATTTAGTGTTTTCCTTTGTTTTCTTTAAAAATATTCCTGGCTATGCTATCACTATGGCTATTTTAAATATGAAAATCTTCTGAGCAGCCAGAGGTTTCCTTATGAACATGGGGGCCCCTCGGCAGTTCCATGTAGTTCTGAAGAAAACAATGTCCTTGAGTGTTTAGTAATGTGACTGACAAGTGGAATTCCTGAGCTCTATTCATGTCTACCAGTGACTCACTTGGAGCAAAATTTTCATAGCACCCGCTGACTTCAGTTAGAGCTGTGGAAGCTCAGTACCTCTGAAAATCAGTCCATCGGCATCTCAGTTTGGAAAATCCAAAATTAAGGTACCCAGAATTAGTGGGCTCTTTTGAAAATTCTGCCCAAAGCCTGTGTCTCAGCTTATCCATTTGTAAATAAATTATATTATCTTCCAGAGACAGAATCCTTGACCGTTCCCACCATTGAAACCATTTCCCTGATCTGATAAAGTGGTGCACGTCTTCCGAATCTTACTTGATAACCAATTGCAATGATCTGACCTATATTGTTCCATCTTTTTGGCAAAGAAAGTGCATGCAGTCCTTTCTTACAGACACATTCCTGCCTTGGTGAGACATGCCTTTGCAATCTCTACATAGGAATACTGAACATTTAGATTGAATGAATAATGACAGGAAGATAAATCTTAATTTCAGAGTCCCTGCCAGAGCTGAGGCTTTCACACCTGCCCAAGATCCAGCCCGAACTGCAACATCTACCAGCTCATGCCCCACTAGAGCAAGTCTGTCTATCCGGGCTGGGAGACTCGCTCCCAGCTGCTGTGTAGACATACCCTTATGCTTTTGGCAGCAACCTCTAACCTCAGATAGGGCAAGAAGAATCCCTTCTCTGCCTCTGTCATAAATATAAAGGGAAGAGTAAACACCTTTCTGTATACAGTGCCTGGCCAGAGGCAAAGTCCTTTTACCTGTAAAGGGTTAAGAAGCTCAGGTAACCTGGCTGGCACCTGACCCAAAATGACCAATGAGGGGACAAGATACTTTCAAATCTGGAGGGGGGGAAAGGCTTTTGTCTGTCTGTGTGATACCTCTGCCGGGAACAGATCAAGGATGCAAGCCCTCCAACTCCTGTAAAGTTAGTAAGTAATCTAGCTAGAAAATGCATTAGGTTTTCTTTGTTTTGGCTTGTGAAATTTGCTGTGCTGGAGGAAATGTGTATTCCCATTTTTGTAACTTAAGGTTTTCCCTAGAGGGATTCTCTATTTTTTGAATCTAACTGCCTGTAAGATTATCTTCCATTACAGAGTTGTTCTCTTATCTTTTTCTGTTCTTCGAATAAAGTTCTGTTTTTTAAGAATCTGATTGGGTTTTTTGGGTCTTAAAAATCCAAGGCTGGTCTGGGCTCATCTTGTTTATTCTCAAGCCTCCCCAGGAAAGGGGGTGTAAGGGCTTGGGGGGGATATTTTAGGGAAATAGGAACTCCAAGTGGTCCTTTCCCTGGTTGTTTGTTAAATCACTTGGTGGTGGCAGCGTTTTACCTAATCCAAGGGCAAAGACTTTGTGCCTTGGGGAAGTTTTAACCTAAACTCGTAGAAATAAGCTTAGGGGGTCTTTCATGTGGGTCCCCACATCTGTACCCTAGAGTTCAGAGTGGGGAAGGAACCCTGACAGCCTCTCATGTGGATAGAGAAGTGGAATAACTTTTTTGCTTCCCTTCGCACTTGGAAAAGTGTTTGGTGGTGGTCCCATCAGAAGCAGAGACACTGCCCATGGTTCTCCTTCCATGTGGTCTGGAGAGAAAGAGAGTGTACGAACATCCTGGTCCCTATGTGGTAACTAGAAATAAGCATTTCAAAGTAGGAGCTTCCCTGCTTCTCAGAAGATGCCAAGGGAGATTAGTTATCTGACAGTTTGCCAGCTGATAATGCCAATATACAAGATGGAGCTGATTGGTGCTGAGGAGGGAAGTTTTTGAGAGGTTAGTGTATGCTGGTGGAGTGGCAGATAGAAGGCAGCTGTGGACAGGTAGAGCAACAGAGAGGGGATGGTTGTGGTGGGGAGTGTTGGGGGACAGAAGGACAGGTCAATGAAGACCTCTACTCAGTATACAGCAGTGGTCAAAAATACAAACCAAATATTATGATGGATAAACAATGGAACAGAAAATAATATTATTAAAATAACATGGTGACCTAAATCAATAGCGTTCTTTCACCTGAAATACTGTGGTCAATTCTGGTCACTCAGCATAATATAGGAGTCCAAAAAAGGATGACTAAAATTATTATAGGTATGAAAAGATGTCAGTGTCAGGAGAGACTGAAAATATTGGGAGCATATAGTTTAGAGAGATGACTGAGGGAAAACAAAACAATAGATTATACTAGATAATGCAAAATATAGATGGATGTTCTTATTTACCTTTATTTTATTTTACAAGAGGAAAGGTGCCATCCAAGGAAACTAAAAGGCAACATATTTAAAACTGATGTAGAAACTTATTTTTTTACACAAGGCATAACTGACCTGTGAAACTCTCTGCCACAGGATATTGAGACTAAAAGATTCATAGGATTTTTTTAAAGAAGACATTTGTATGGACAATTAGAACATCCATAATTACATTAAATAAGATGGGAAAAAAGAAGACATGCCATCTTAACAATTATTTCGGCATCTAAGAATACTGATCTTTGGTGTATTTGATGGTTGAATTAGAGAAGTTTGGCTCCTAAATCTGGAGGTGGCTCATAAGTTTGCATTGGTTTTGGAGACAGAATGAATTCCTTCAGCTTTGTCTCTGTCTTGAGTGATAAAACTGGTGAGGATGTTGGTAAGTGCTAGTAGGTATGTCTTTAATCTGTGGGCAATCACAGACCTCATTTAAGCTGATAGATGTGCTAGCCACCTTTCATTCACCCTAAATGAAGAAGCAATTAAGTGCCCTTTTGTTTAGTGATAGAAGCTACCAACCAAATCATGGACCAGCATGTCAAGGCTGGAATAATGACAGGTTTCAGAGTAGCAGCCATGTTAGTCTGTATTCACAAAAAGAAAAGGAGTACTTGTGGAACCTTAGAGACTAACAAATTTATTTGAGCATAAGCTTTTGTGAGCTACAGCTGCATGCATCAGATGAAGTGAGCTGTAGCTCACGAAAGCTTATGCTCAAATAAATTTGTTGGTCTCTAAGGTGCCACAAGTACTCCTTTTCTTTTTAAGGCTGGAGTAGAAGCTGAACCATGCGGTCTGGAGACTGATTGGATTGCAGCTATGTATGTGTATGTCTGGGTGTAAGAAGCAGAAAGCTAGAAGAAAAAGGAGCTAGAGGAAGTCAGGGACAGCCAGAGAAGCACTGCTAATATGGCCCTCAGAAGCCAAGAGAGAGAGTGAGCTTCTTTTGGGCAGAGTGCTGACTGGAAAGACAGATTTGGGTCTGAGAGCAATGAACTGTCTCTTGCTGTTTATTCCTGCTGTGTTCAAGGAAACAGGACTTTGTGCACTTTGAACAGGATTTTGTAAATAAACAGGAATACACCAAAGAAATACCTGACTCCATATAATTAATTCCTCCTCATAATGGAAACAGTCTGTAACACCCTGAATGCTGGCTAACTGCTTCAGCTAACAGGGTCAACAATATCTTAAACTCTTCTCCCACCTTTGGAAGGTTTGTTATCTCTCCTTTGCATTTTAGGAGATGCTAAGTTAATGTTGAGGGTTCTAGCCTTGGCTTTATCTTGAAGTTGCAACTTGGTGTCTAATTGCCTAAAAATTTTGTCTAGAACCTCTTAAAAAAATCAGTGAAAGACCATTTAAGCAATCCTGAGGTTAATAATGACAGACCATGATTTAAGCAACAGGGCTTCCTAGGCCATGGTACGGCATGCCATACTATGGGATGACACAGAAAGAGCATCTTCCGGAAACGCATGCTATTTTGATCTGGGGAGAATAGTTTTTTTCTATCCAGTTCTCTGATGGGAATCCTAAAAGCTCCTATATCCATTACAGTATGGCTTTGGAAACAAAGTCAGGACAAACTGACACCTGCAGTGCACATCCTGCCACTTCAACGGTTCTTGGGAGCTATGCATATCTCCCATTATAAAAGATTTTGAGGCTTTTTGAGATCACTGGAATTGTTTGGCAACCCATTTCAGAAATGACAGAATTCACTTTTCAGAGTAACAGCCGTGTTAGTCTGTATTCGCAAAAAGAAAAGGAGTACTTGTGGCACCTTAGAGACTAACCAATTTATTTGAGCATGAGCTTTCGTGAGCTACAGCTCACTTCATCGGATGCATACTGTGGAAACTGCAGAAGACATTATATACACAGAGACCATGAAACAATACCTCCTCCCACCCCACTCTCCTGCTGGTAATAGCTTATCTAAAGTGATCATCAAGTTGGGCCATTTCCAGCACAAATCCAGGTTTTCTCACCCTCCGCCCCCCCGCCCCCCCCACAAACTCACTCTCCTGCTGGTAATAGCCCATCCAAAGTGACCACTCTCTTCACAATGTGTATGATAATCAAGGTGGGCCATTTCCTGCACAAATCCAGCTTCTCTCACCCCCTCACCCCCCTCCAAAAACCACACACACAAACTCACTCTCCTGCTGGTAATAGCCTATCCAAAGTGACCACTCTCCTTACAACGTGCATGAAAATCAAGGTGGGCCATTTCCAGCACAAATACAGGTTCTCACCCCCACCCCCTTTTTCCAAAAAAACACACACACGCAAACTCACTCTCCTGCTGGTAATAGCTTATCCAAAGTGACCACTCTCCTTACAACGTGCATGATAATCAAGGTGGGCCATTTCCAGCACAAATCCAGGTTTTCTCACCCCCCCACCCCCATACACACACAAACTCACTCTCCTGCTGGTAATAGCCTATCCAAAGTGACCACTCTCCTTACATTGTGTATGATAATCAAGGTGGGCCATTTCCAGCACAAATCCAGGGTGTAACAAGAACGTCTGGGGGGGGGGGGTAGGAAAAAACAAGGGGAAATAGGCTACCTTGCATAATGACTAAGCCACTCCCAGTCTCTATTCAAGCCTAAGTTAATTGTATCCAATTTGCAAATGAATTCCAATTCAGCAGTTTCTCGCTGGAGTCTGGATTTGAAGTTTTTTTGCTGTAAAATAGCAACTTTCATGTCTGTAATCGCGTGACCAGAGAGATTGAAGTGTTCTCCGACTGGTTTATGAATGTTGTAATTCTTGACATCTGATTTGTGTCCATTTACTCTTTTACGTATAGACTGTCCAGTTTGACCAATGTACATGGCAGAGGGGCATTGCTGGCACATGATGACATATATCACACTGGTGGATGTGCAGGTGAATGAGCCTCTGATAGTATGGCTGATGTTGTTAGGCCCTGTGATGGTGTCCCCTGAATAGATATGTGGGCACAGTTGGCAACGGGCTTTGTTGCAAGGATAGGTTCCTGGGTTAGTGGTTCTGTTGTGTGGTATGTGGTTGCTGGTGAGTATTTGCTTCAGGTTGGGGGGCTGTCTGTAGGCAAGGACTGGCCTGTCTCCCAAGATTTGTGAGAGTGTTGGGTCATCCTTCAGGATAGGTTGTAGATCCTTAATAATGCGTTGGAGGGGTTTTAGTTGGGGGCTGAAGGTGACGGCTAGTGGCGTTCTGTTATTTTCTTTGTTAGGCCTGTCCTGTAGTAGGTGACTTCTGGGAACTCTTCTGGCTCTATCAATCTGTTTCTTCACTTCCGCAGGTGGGTATTGTAGTTGTAAGAATGCTTGATAGAGATCTTGTAGGTGTCTGTCTCTGTCTGAGGGGTTGGAGCAAATGCGGTTGTATCGCAGAGCTTGGCTGTAGACAATGGATCATGTGGTGTGGTCAGGGTGAAAGCTGGAGGCATGTAGGTAGGAATAGCGGTCAGTAGGTTTCCGGTATAGGGTGGTGGTTATGTGACCATTGTTTATTAGCACTGTAGTGTCCAGGAAGTGGATCTCTTGTGTGGACTGGACCAGGCTGAGGTTGATGGTGGGATGGAAATTGTTGAAATCATGGTGGAATTCCTCAAGGGCTTCTTTTCCATGGGTCCAGATGATGAAGATGTCATCAATATAGCGCAAGTAGAGTAGGGGCGTTAGGGGACGAGAGCTGAGGAAGCGTTGTTCTAAATCAGCCATAAAAATGTTGGCATACTGTGGGGCCATGCGGGTACCCATAGCAGTGCTGCTGATCTGAAGGTATACATTGTCCCCAAATGTAAAATAGTTATGGGTAAGGACAAAGTCACAAAGTTCAGCCACCAGGTTAGCCGTGATATTATCGGGGATAGTGTTCTTGACGGCTTGTAGTCCATTTTTGTGTGGAATGTTGGTGTAGAGTGCTTCTACATCCATAGTGGCCAGGATGGTGTTATCAGGAAGATCACCGATGGATTGTAGTTTCCTCAGGAAGTCAGTGGTGTCTCGAAGGTAGCTGGGAGTGCTGGTAGCGTAGGGCCTGAGGAGGGAGTCTACATAGCCAGACAATCCTGCTGTCAGGGTGCCAATGCCTGAGATGATGGGGCGCCCAGGATTTCCAGGTTTATGGATCTTGGGTAGTAGATAGAATATCCCAGGTCGGGGTTCCAGGGGTGTGTCTGTGCGGATTTGATCTTGTGCTTTTTCAGGAAGTTTCTTGAGCAAATGCTGTAGTTGCTTTTGGTAACTCTGTGGGATCATAGGGTAATGGCTTGTAGAAAGTGGTGTTGGAGAGCTGCCGAGCAGCCTCTTGTTCATATTCCGACCTATTCATGATGACAACAGCACCTCCTTTGTCAGCCTTTTTGATTATGATGTCAGAGTTGTTTCTGAGGCTGTGGATGGCATTGTGTTCCGCACGGCTGAGGTTATGGGGCAAGTGATGCTGCTTTTCACAATTTCAGCCCGTGCACGTCGGCGGAAGCACTCTATGTAGAAGTCCAGTCTGCTGTTTTGACCTTCAGGAGGAGTCCACTTAGAATCCTTCTTTTTGTAATGTTGGTAGGGAGGCCTCTGTGGATTAGTATGTTGTTCAGAGGTATTTTGGAAATATTCCTTGAGTCAGAGACGTCGAAAATAGGATTCTAGGTCACCACAGAACTGTATCATGTTCGTGAAGGTGGAGGGGCAGAAGGAGAGGCCCAGAGATAGGACAGCTGCTTCTGCTGGGCTGAGAGTATAGTTGGATAGGTTAACAATATTGCTGGGTGGGCTGAGGGAACCATTGCTGTGGCCCCTTGTAGCATGTAATAGTTTAGAAAGTTTAGTGTCCGTTTTCTTTTGTAGAGAAGCAAAGTGTGCGTTGTAAATGGCTTGTCTAGTTTTAGTAAAATCCAGCCACGAGGAAGTTTGTGTGGAAGGTTGGATTTGTGCTGGAAATGGCCCACCTTGATTATCATGCACATTGTAGGGAGAGTGGTCGCTTTGGATAAGCTATTACCAGCAGGAGAGTGAGTTTGTGTGTGTGTGGGTTTTTTTTGGGAAGGGTGGGGGGTGAGAAAACCTGTATTTGTGCTGGAAATGGCCCACCTTGATTTTCATGCACGTTGTAAGGAGAGTGGTCACTTTGGATAGGCTATTACCAGCAGGAGAGTGAGTGTGTGTGTGTGTGTGTGTTTTTTTGGAAAAAGGGGGTGGGGGTGAGAACCTGTATTTGTGCTGGAAATGGCCCACCTTGATTTTCATGCACGTTGTAAGGAGAGTGGTCACTTTGGATAGGCTATTACCAGCAGGAGAGAGTGTTTGTGTGTGTGGTTTTTGGAGGGGGGTGAGGGGGTGAGAGAAGCTGGATTTGTGCAGGAAATGGCCCACCTTGATTATCATACACATTGTGAAGAGAGTGGTCACTTTGGATGGGCTATTACCAGCAGGAGAGTGAGTTTGTGTGGGGGGGGGCGGAGGGTGAGAAAACCTGGATTTGTGCTGGAAATGGCCCAGCTTGATGATCACTTTAGATAAGCTATTACCAGCAGGAGAGTGGGGTGGGAGGAGGTATTGTTTCATGGTCTCTGTGTATATACTGTCTTCTGCAGTTTCCACAGTATGCATCCGATGAAGTGAGCTGTAGCTCACGAAAGCTCATGCTCAAATAAATTGGTTAGTCTCTAAGGTGCCACAAGTACTCCTTTTCTTTTTGAGAATTCACTTTGGGGTTACTGCTGCCATGGCCGCAGCTTCAGATGGAACCATGCCAGCCAAATGTATTGCTGCTGTAAGTCATTCGAAGTCTGAATGGCACTGGTGAATTTGGCTCTTAATTTTTGGAGAGTCTTAGGAGTGGGCAGACTGCAATAAGTATTAATTATTACTGTCTTAATTTTATGCATTAGGAATATTTTCAAGAATTTGGATTCCTGATACAACTTTACCACCAGCCAATGATACCTGAATGTTCTCTACATTTCAGTATTTGGCTCCTTAATTAACTAAAATGGAAGTATCCTGTGCCTTAAATATTCTTTATGAAATGTTTTCATCCTTATAAATTTCTCCATCAGCACTGGACAATTTTGCAAGAGGAAAAAGATGGATGCCTGGGAGCCTCTAGGCAGAACAGCAAACTAGAGCTGGGGGCACACTTGTGCTTCTCTCTTGGATTTTTTGGCAGACATCTTTAATTTCTAATTTTTTAAATTTGTGGCTGATTAAATTGTAGAATAGAAGCATCCCCCTAGCTAGCCTCACTGAGATGGAGTCTGAGAGAAACTTCTTCCTTACCACTTTTAGGTGATTTAGGTGACCTACTTTGCTTCAGTTTTCTCTCAAAAAATAAAATGTAACCGGACGACTAGCAAAGTTACCATGGACAATAAAGGGGAAGGGATGCAGATCGGGATAAGTAAAGAACACATCAGAGATCTTCTGACCAATCTGAATGAATTCAAATCAGTGGGGCCGGATGCTATTCACCCAAAGATACTGAAGGAATTAGCTGAAGAAATCTCAGAGCCACTGGCAATAATATATGCAAACTCATGGATGACAGGAGAGGTCCCAGAAGACTGAAGAAGGGCTAACATCGTGCCCATCTTTAAAAAGAGGGAAAAGGAGGAGCTGGGAAACCATAGACCAGTCAGCCTAGCTCGATACCTGGGAAGCTAGAGCAAAGTATAAAACATTCAATTCGCAAATACCTGGAGGATGAAGGGGTAATCATTAGCAGCCAGCCTGGATTTACCAGCCAAACCAGCTTGATTTCCTTCTTTGACAGGGTAACTGGTTTGGTGGATGGGGGAATGCGGTAGACATAATATACCTGGACTTCAGCAAGGCTTTTGACACAGTCCCACATGACATTCTGATAAGTAAGCTGGACAAAGGCGGGCTTGACAGAACTACCATTAAGTAGACACACAATTGGTTAAACAACAGCAAACAAAAGTAACTATTAATGGAATGATGTCAGATTAGAGGAAGGTCTCAAGTGGGGTTCCACAGGAATCTGTTATGCGTCTGGTTAACATCTTTGTTAATTACCTGAATGCAGGTATAGAGAGCATAGTTTGCAGGTGACACAAAGCTAGTGGGGGGGTTGCCAATATGTTGGAGGATAGAGCTAAAATTCAGAGGGATCTTGATAAATTGGAGACCTGGGCTATAGACGACAAAAGGAAATTCAAAAAGACAAGGTACTACACTTAGGGAAGAAAAACCAAATAGAATGGGGGGAAACTGGGTTGGCAGCAGCACTGCTGAGAAGGATCTGGGATCACAACCTCAACATGAGTCAGCAATGCAATGTTGTTGGAAAAAAGGAAAATGGGACTGTAGATTGTATTAATAGAGGCATAGCATGCAAGTCACAAGAGGTGACTGTAACGCTCTGTGTGGCACTGGTTAGGTCTCAGCTGGAGTACTATGCCCAATTTTGGTACCAATTTATAGAAAGGATGTAGAGAAGCCAGAGGTGAGCAACAAAGATGATCAAAGGGATAGAATGCATGCCTTATGAGCAAAAGCTGAAGGAACTGGGTATGTCTAGTTTGGAAAAAAAAGGAGATTAAGGGGGGATATGATAGTGGTCTTCAGATACTTGAAAGGCTGCCGTAAAAAAGATGGAGAAAAGTTGTTCTCTTCTGCCACAGAGGGCAGGACAAGAGGCAATGGGTTCAAACTACAGCATAGCAGATTTAGATTAAATCTCAGGGAAAACTTCCTAACTGTAAGAACAGTAGGACAATAGAACAGACTGCCTCAGGAGGCTGTGGAAGCTCCTTCACTGGAGGTTTTCAAACAGGCATCTGTCTTGGATGACTTAGACACAATAAATCCTGCATCTTGGCAGGGGGTTAGATTAGATGACCCTTGCAGTCCCTTCTAACCCTACGGTTCCATGATTGCTGTCTTCATCTGGAGTATGCCTGTCAGCTGAAGAGGCACTGTAGTTAAAGGAGCTGTGAACTTTCCTATGTTGTGCTTCCATAGTGTTTTTTGGCAGAGAGTCAGGAACTCCGCGTGTGGCTACAAACAGCTGCTAGGTGGATTTAGCAGGCTGCCAAGCTAGTAGCACACTCTGAAGAGTAAGACTGGTGTTCTGGCACAAAACTGCCAGTGATTCTCACTGTAGCTTCTCCAAGGCCAGTGGTTTTTGATATTGGGCCAAAAGCACTCTCCTTCTGGAACAAAAACAAGCTAGAACCATTTATTCAACATGGCTCTAATACTTGCCACCCAAACTGTGTTAAAACTGTTTTAGCTGGAATCATGTGTAAGTTTCAAACTCTTTTCTTGGCCTGATGGTGTGTGAATCAGGTTAGGATGAGTTATGTTTGATGGGGACTAAAAGCTTCTTTAAAGTATTTTTCTTACTATTGTTTAATTACCAATCCTCAAAGGACCACAATGGCAGTGTTACTCTTACTACAGAAACAAGACTGAAAAAAAAGGGTGTCATGAAAGCAGTGCAAAACCTCTGTTTTTTTCCTCTTTCCTGTCTAGCAAGGATGTTTTTCTTACACACTCTGATGTACAGAAACAGTGCAGAGTACAAACATGGCATAAACTCTCAAATGCAGATTTCTGAGTGAAAGTGATTCTTCTTTTCAAATTTCTTGGATTCAAACACACAGTTTCTTAGTCAAACATATCTCTGAAGAATTATTTGAGTTAGCATTATACTGACAGTTTAAAATGCACTATAGATATACTAATATTTAGTGTCCTAAAATGTAGTAAAGATACAAACATAAGCAGTATTACTTACACCAGTAAGCAATCAAGATCAAGGTCAACCCTCTTGAGCCTGGATTCAGGAAACCATCAACTAGGGAAGTGGTTGGTTTTCACTGAAATTGTATTTATTGCTCACTTTTCAGGAAAAGAACATAGCAACCCCCCTTAGATTGTTCCATACTGCAAGAGCTTGCAAAGAGTTGTCAGGAGTCAGCGAAACTCTGAGATACACTAGACTCTTTATCTACAAATTCAAGCAGGAAAGTGTGGTATTTGTGTCTATGTAACTATGTCTTTGTTCTCTGTGTACCACACATTTAAATTTCCAGAAACTCTGCCTGTCTGTCCCCCATAGTTTCTACAGCCTGTTACAGAGCCCCTGTGATCTCTTATGGACACTTTACTACTACTTTTTTTTCTTGTCTAAAATAAGGAATTTTACAATGAAAGTATATGGTTGGTGATATATGCCTCGATTCAGCAAAATGCTTTAAGGACAGACATGCTTACATCAATCCCTATCCAGCTCAGCACTTAAGAAAATGTTTAAATTTAAGCATTTACTTAAGTTCCATTGATTTAGGTCTGGTCTACACTTAAAAAGTGTTATCAGCATAACTATTTCATTAAGGGGTGTGATTTTTTTACTGACATAGTTATGCTGATAAAAACTCTAGTGTGGACACAGTTATACTGGTAGAAGGTGCGTCACACCAGCATAGCTTACTTTGCTTCACTGAGTACACATATTGCTTCAGAATATACTATACCTCAATAAGCACTTTCATAGCAGTGTACCTGTGTCTAGCTAGAGGGCTTTGACAATTTAACTAAAGTTAAAAGTGGCAAAATGTTTAAGTGTAGACAAGGCCTTAAATTGGATTAAATCATGTACTTAAAGTTAAACACATGCTTCGGTGCTTTGCTGAATCAAGGAATGAATATGCAAGGGAGTCTATGCGAGGGCAAATGGAGTTAGTGTATTAGATGCATTCCCATTTTGCTGATGGAAGCAGTTAACATTTAAAACATGAGGGATGCACAGAGACTTAAATAAATTAAACCAAGACTTTGTCTGTAGGTACTATTAAAAAAAGAAAAAAAACCACAGCAGTTTTATGACAACAGTGTACCTAATACATCATTTACAAAATCCAAACACTTAAATAGTTAAGGACACTAGACTGACATTCTTTACTTATGAAGCAAACATTATTATTATTATTTATTAAAGAGACTAGAGGAAAATATATTTAGTCACAAAACCCTTAACTCTAACACAGACTGTTGGATTATTTTAAGGAATATTTGTTATCTTTTAATATTAAAATAGTTTGTTTTCATTATCTACCTGAATAGAAAGTACCAGGAAAGATATTGATAAATTAACAATGGACTCTTTTGCCAAGTACTTATAGCTGTTTCTGGAAAATAATGTCGTATAAGTTATGGTAACTTGCAATTGAGGCTGGTCAGTTTGTCTTTAATCTATCTATATAATTTTTGTTTCTCTTCCTGAAAGGTGCTGTGTTGTTGTTTTATTACTGATGAAGAAATAGTACTTATTTGGGGTCAGAGTTAAGGTTATTGTGTTGTGGTGATTTTGTACTGCCTCCTATCACCATAGCATGTGAGCATCATTTTGTTACAGTGAAGTAGATTAGCAATAGTGAAGTCCCTTGTGGGGACTTGAAACTTGGAGTCTTCAGCTCTACTCACTTTTTGAGTTATATAAAGTTTTTGTTTTGGATAGATTTGTGTGTGGGGAGAAAGAGAGGTGCAACTGATGCTTTCAATATTTTAGTTACTGTAGAAAAGATTTATCAAATAGGAAGATTTTGCACCATTTCTAAAAGGTGGTCACATTCTGGATTCATAGGTCTTCAATTGAGCTTTGCCACCAGCTCAAGTGCCCATAAATCCCCAATATATCTGTTGTTTAGTTCAATTCCACTGCAAGTTCTCTCTCTCTCTCTCTCTCTCTCTCTCTCTCTCTCACTCATATATGTCTTGTACATTTGTTAACACAAAGCCCATATATTCCAATACAGATAATAAACACAGCTGCTAAATCATATTCACAGCCCATTAATCTAACCACATTGCTGGTGCTATGAATTCCTCTACTAGCTCTTTGTCTGCATAGCAACATGTTTAATTATCCTAGGAACACATGAGACTAATGGTCCATCTAGTCCAGTATCCTGTCTTTGACAATGGCTGACACTAGATGCTTCCGAAGCAATCAGTCGCGGAATATAACCAGCACATAGGGATGTTTCTTCCTAACCGTATTTGTTATACCCTGAAGCATAGGGATTATATTCCTTCCAAACTTTTAAAAATCCTTAATGTAATTCTGAATCTAATAATTACTAATACAAACATCTACTCCTCAATGATATCTTGTGGCAATGAGTTCCATAGACTAACTTCAAGGCTAAGTATAATTTTGACCCTTCTTACATATCTAAACTAGTCTTTCATCACATTGATCTCTCCTTTAAACAATGGTGGCACCCTGATGCACCGTTTGTCCACTTCTCTGATATCTATCTCTGCATCTTTTTCCATTCTTCTCTCTCAGACAGAATGACTGCAAGACCAGAGCTGGTTGGAAAAATTCTGATTAAATGTTTTTTTGTTGGAATTTGCCACTTGGGCAAAATTGAAATGTCTCACAAAGACAGTTCAATTTCAACAAAGTTCCAGGGAAACTCTGCCTTCCCTCAGCAACCTGCCTGCTTTCCTGCCACCTCAGCAGTACATTTGGCAGACTGATGGGGAGCCCAGAGCCTGAAAGCTCTAGGAGCCCCAGCTCCTAGGCTCCAAGGCTTGTGGTTCCTTTCCAGCAGGGTGGATTGACTGAAATAAGAGATTTAAATAACTTGTTTTAATCATGATTTAAATCAGCATGCAGGAAACCTTGATTTGAAATCATCTGTTTTAATTGTATTTTGCATTTGCATTTTAAATTATTTTCCTCAAGAAAGATTCATTCTCATTACTTGGAAACAATCAAAACATATTTGAAATTAAATATAGCCTTACACTAAACTTGGTGCTTCTTATCAGAGGGCTACACTATAGCTATACACATTTATTTAAGCAATTATATAGTTTAACTTACATAACTTACAGTTGGCAGCCGGTATCAAGCGGAGTGCCCAAGGGTTGGCCCTGGGGCCGGTTTTGTTCAATATCTTCATTAATGATTTGGAGGATGGCGTGGATTGCACCCTCAGCAAGTTTGCGGATGACACTAAACTGGGAAGAGTGCTAGATATGCTGGAGGGTAGGGATAGGATACAGAGGGACCTAGACAAATTAGAGGATTGGGCCAAAAGAAATCTGATGAGGTTCAACAAGGACAAGTGCAGAGTCCTGCACTTAGGATGGAAAAATCCCATGCACTGCTACAGACTAGAGACCGAGTGACTAGGCAGCATTTCTGCAGAAAAGGACTTAGGGGTTACAGTGGACAAGAAGCTGGATATGAGTCAACAGTGTGCTCTTGTTGCCAAGAAGGCTAGCGGCATTTTGGGCTGTATAAGTAGAAGCATTGCCAGCAGATTGAGGGACGTGATCATTCCCCTCTATTCGGCATTGGTGAGGCCTCATCTGGAGTACTGTGTCCAGTTTTGGGCCCCACACTACAAGAAGGATGTGGAAAAATTGGAAAGAGTCCAGCGGAGGGCAACAAAAATGATTAGGGGACTGGAACACGTGACTTATGAGGAGAGGCTGAGGGAACTGGGGATATTTAGTCTTCAGAAGAGAAGAATGAGGGGGGATTTGATAGCTGCTTTCAACTACCTAAAAGGGGGTTCCAAAGAGGATGGATCTAGGCTGTTCTCAGTGGTACCAGATGACAGAACAAGGAGTAATGGTCTCAAGGTGCAGTGGGGGAGGTTTAGGTTGGATATTAGGAAAAAAAATTTCACTAGGTGGGTGGTGAAGCACTGGAATGGGTTACCTAGGGAGGTGGTGGAATCTCCTTCCTTCGAGGTTTTTATGGCCCTGCTTGACAAAGCCCTGGCTGGGATAATTTAGTTGCGGATTGGTCCTGCTTTGAGCAGGGGGTTGGACTAGATGACCTCCTGCGGTCCCTTCCAACCCTGATATTCTATGATTTAATCCGATTCTTAATTTTACTACGTATAAATGGTGAATGATGCATTTCTTATTTACTAGATGACGATTAATTTTTCACTTGTGATGTGTGTCAAGCTCTATTTGCATGGAAATTCAATTAAAATGCACATAAACAGCATTTTAATTTTTTATTAAATAAAACAAAAACAAAACCCCAAGGTCTCTGTTAGTCTGACCTGTAGGAAAATTCCTTTCTGACACCAAATATGGTTAGATCTTGAGCATGTGAGCAAGATCCACCAGCCAAGTATCTGAGAGAAAATTCTCAGTGCCATCTCAGAGCACTGGCCCACCCCGTCCAATATTCCATCTCCAGCCATGGCCATCTCCGATGCTTCAGATGAAGGAGACAAAAGAAAAAAACCTCACACCACCATAGAATACACCTGGGGAAAAACTTTCCTTTCTGACCCCCTAAAGATGACCAGCTGAAATCCTGAAGCATGAGACTTTAGGAACATAAGACATGTACTGAACTGCTGAGCCAAGCCCAGCCCCCCACTACTGCAGGCTGCCCCATCATACAATCCTACTCAAAAATGTATCAAGGTCTATCTTAAAACTAATTAGTTTGTTTGCCCCACAACACCTACTGGGAGGCTGTTCCAGAACCTCACTCCTCTGATATTTAGAAACCTTATTTCCAGCTTAAATTTATTCATGGCCAGTTTATACCCATTTGGTTTTGTGCCAGCATTGTACTTAAACTTTAATAGATTTTCACCCCCTGTTTTTACTCCCCGATTTATTTATAGAGAACAATTATATCCTCTCTCACACATTTTGTTTTGCTAGGCTAAACATGCCAATCTTTTTAAATATTTCCTCTTGTAAAATAGTCCCTCTATTCCACTGATCATCCTAGTAGCTCTTCTCTGAACTTGTTCCTGTCTCAATTCATCTTTCTTCAACGTAGATGTACACAGTATTCCAAATGAGGTCTTACTAGTGCCTTGTACAAGGGCACCAATACTTCGCTATTTCTACTGGAAATATCTTGCCTAATAAATCCTAAGTCTACATTTGTCTTTTCTACAGCCACGTTACATTGGTGGCTCATGGTCATCCTGCAATCGACCAATGCACCTATGTCTCCACTGTCACTTTCAGCTGATGAGCCCCCAGCTTATAGCAGAAATTCTTGCTGTTAATCCCTAATTGCATGACCTTGCACTTTGGTACTATTAAATTTCATCCCGTTTCTATTACTATTTGTATTACTCCTGTCCTCGAGGTCATCCAGTTCCTCCTGTATAATAATGCATCCTTCCCTGTATTGAGAGTGCCTCCCAACTTTGTGTCGTCAGTAGATTTCCATCATTAATAAAAATTAGGGCTGTCAAGCGATTAAAAAAATTAATTGTGCGATTAAAAAAATTTATCGTGGGATTAATCGCGCTGTTAAACAATAATAGAATACTATTTATATAAATATTTTTCGATGTTGTCCACATTTTCAAATATATTGCTTTCATTTACAACACAGAATACGAAGTGTACAGTGCTCACTTTATATTTATTTTGAATTATAAATATTTGCACTGTAAAATAAAAGAAATAGTATTTGTCAATTCACTTAATACAAGTACTGTGGTGCAATCTCTTTATCATGAAAGTTGAATTTACAAATGTAGACTTGTGTACAAAAAAAACTGCGTTCAAAAATAAAACCATGTAAAACTTTAGAGCTTACAAGTCCACTGAGTCCTGCTTCTTGACCAACCAATCGCTCAGACAAACAAGTATGTCTACATGTGCAGGAGATAATACTGCCCGTTTTTTGTTCACAATGTCACAGTGCTTCAACCACCATTCCAGAGGACATGCATCCATGCTGATGGGTTCTGCTTGACAACAATCCAAAGCAGTGCAGACCAATGCATGTTCATTTTCATCATCTGAGTCAGATGCCGCCAGCAGAAGGTTGATTTTCTTTTCTGCTGGTTTGAGTTCTATATTCTCCGTGTCAGAGTGTTGCTCTTTAAAGACTTCTGAAAGCATGCTCCACACCCCGTCCCAATCAGATTTTGGAAGGCACTTCCGATTCTTAAATCTTGGGTTGAGTGCTGTAGCTATCTTTAGAAATTTCATAGAATCATAGAATAACAGAGTTGGAAGGGACCTCTGGAGGCCATCTAGTCCAACCCCCTGCCCAGAGCAGGACCAATCCCAACTAAATCATCCCAGCCAGGGCTTTGTCAAGCCTGACCTTAAAAACTTCTAAGGAAGGGAATTCCACCACCTCCCTAGGTAACGCATTCCAGTATTTCACCACCCTCCTAGTGAAAAAGTTTTTCCTAATATCCAACCTAAATCTCCCCCACTGCAACTTGAGACCATTACTCCTTGTCCTGTCATCTGCTATCACTGAGAATAGTCTAGATCCATCCTCTCTGGATCCACCTTTCAGGTAGTTAAAAGCAGCTATCAAATCCCCTCTCATTCTTCTCTTCTGTAGACTAAACTATCCCAGTTCCCTCAGCCTCTCCTCATAAGTCACGTGTTCCAGACCCCTAATCATTTTTGTTGCCCTCCGCTGGACACTCTCCAATTTCTCCATATCCTTCTTGTAGTGTGGGGCCCAAAACTGGACACAGTACTCCAGATGAGGCCTCACCAGTGTCGAATAGAGGGGAACGATCACGTCCCTCGATCTGCTGGCAGTGCCCCTACTTATACACCCCAAAATGCCATTGGCCTTCTTGGCAACAAGGGCACACTGTTGACTCATATCCAGCTTCTCATCCACTGTCACCCCTAGGTCCTTCTCTGCAGAACTGCTGCCTAGCCATTTGGTCCCTAGTCTGTAGCGGTGCATTGGATTCTTCCGTCCTAAGTGCAGGACTCTGCACTTGTCCTTGTTGAACCTCATCAGATTTCTTTTGGCCCAATCCTCCAATTTGTCTAGGTCCCTCTGTATCCTATCCCTACCCTCCAACGTATCTACCACTCCTCCGAGTTTAGTGTCATCCGCAAACTTGCTGAGGGTGCAATCCACACCATCCTCCAGATCATTAATGAAGATATTGAACAAAACCAGCCCCAGGACCGACCCTTGGGGCACTCCGCTAGATACCGGCTGCCAACTAGACATGGAGCCATTGATCACTACCCGTTGAGCCCAACAATCTAGCCAACTTTCTACCCACCTTGTAGTGCATCCATCCAGCCCATACTTCTTTAACTTGCTGACAAGAATAATGTGGGAGACTGCGTCAAAAGCTTTGCTAAAGTTGAGGAACAACACGTCCACTGCTTTCCCCTCATCCACAGAACCAGTTATCTCATCATAGAAGGCAATTAGATTAGTCAGGCATGACTTTCCCTTGGTGAATCCATGCTGACTCTTCCTGATCACCTTCCTCTCGTCTAAGTGCTTCAGAATTGATTCCTTGAGGACATGCTCCATGATTTTTCCGGGGACTGAGGTGAGGCTGACCGGCCTGTAGTTCCCAGGATCCTCCTTCTTCCCTTTTTTAAAGATGGGCATTACATTAGCCTTTTTCCAGTCTTCTGGGACTTCCCCCGATCGCCATGAGTTTTCAAAGATAATGGCCAATGTCTCTGCAATCACATCCGCCAATTCCTTTAGCACTCTCAGATGCAACGCATCTGGCCCCATGGACTTGTGCACATCCAGTTTTTCTAAATATTCCCGAACCACTTCTTCCTTCACAGAGGGCTGGCCACCTCCTCCCCATGCTGTGCTGCCCAGTACAGTAGTCTGGGAGCTGATCTTGTTCGTGAAGACAGAGGCAAAAAAAGCATTGAGTACATTAGCTTTTTCCACATCCTCTGTCACTAGGTTGCCTCCCTCATTCAGTAAGGGGTCCACACTCTCCTTGGCTTTCTTCTTGTTGCCAACATACCTGAAGAAACCCTTCTTGTTACTCTTAACATCCCTCGCTAGCTGCAACTCCAGGTGTGATTTAGCCTTCCTGATTTCATTCCTACATGCCCGAGCAATATTTATATACTCATCCCTGGTCATTTGTCCAATCTTCCACTTCTTGTAAGCTTCTTTTTTGTGTTTAAGATCAGCAAGGATTTCACTGTTAAGCCAAGCTGGTCGCCTGCCATATTTACTATTCTTTCTACACATCGGGATGGTATGTCCCTGTAACCTCAATAAGGATTCTTTAAAATACAGCCAGCTTTTCTGGACTCCTTTCCCCCTCATGTTATTCTCCCAGGGGATCTTGCCCATCAGTTCCCTGAGGGAGTCAAAGTCTGCTTTTCTGAAGTCCAGGGTCCGTATTCTGCTGCTGTCCTTTCTTCCTTGTGTCAGGATCCGGAACTTGACCATCTCATGGTCACTGCCTCCCAGGTTCCCATCCACTTTTGCTTCCCCTACTAATTCTTCCCGGTTTGTGAGCAGCAGGTCAAGAAGAGCTCCGCTCCTAGTTGGTTCCTCCAGCACTTGCACCAGGAAATTGTCCCCTACAGTTTCCAAAAAATTCCTGGATTGTGTGTGCACCGCTGTATTGTTCTCCCAGCAGATATCAGGATGATTGAAGTCGCCCATGAGAACCAGGGCATGCGATCTAGTAGCTTCTGCGAGTTGCCGGAAGAAAGTCTCGTCCACCTCATCCCCCTGGTCCGGTGGTCTACAGCAGACTCCCACCATGACATTACCCTTGTTGCTCATGCTTCTAAACTTAATCCAGAGACTCTCAGGTTTTTCTGCAGTTTCATACTTGAGTTCTGAGCAGTCATACTGCTCCCTTACATACAGTGCAACTCCCCCACCTTTTCTGGCCTCCCTGTCCTTCCTGAACAGTTTATACCCATCCATGACAGTACTCCAGTCATGCGAGTTATCTCACCAAGTCTCTGTTATTCCAATCACATCATAATTCCCTGACTTTGCCAGGACCTCCAGTTCTCCCTGCTTGTTTCCCAGGCTTTGTGCATTTGTATATAGGCACTTGAGATAACCCGCTGATCGCCCCTCGTTCTCAGTATGAGGCAGGAGCCCTCCCCTCTCACACGCTCCTGCTCGTGCTTCCTCGGTATCCCGCTTCCCCACTTATCTCAGGGCTTTGGTCTCCTTCCCCCAGTGAACCTAGTTTAAAGCCCTCCTCACTAGGTTAGCCAGCCTGCTCGCGAAGATGCTCTTCCTTCTCTTCGTTAAGTGGAGCCCGTCTCTGCCTAGCACTCCTCCTTCTTGGAACACCATCCCATGATCAAAGAATCCAAAGCCTTCTCTCCGACACCACCTGCGTAGCCATTCGTTGACTCCCACGATTCGACGATCTCTGCCCCGGCCTTTTCCTTCCACAGGGAGGATGGACGAGAACACCACTTGCGCCTCATACTCCTTTATCCTCCTTCCCAGAGCCACGTAGTCTGCAGTGATCCGCTGAAGGTCATTCTTGGCAGTATCATTGGTGCCCACGTGGAAAAGCAGGAAGGGGTAGTGGTCCGAGGGCTTGATGAGTCTCGGCAGACTCTCCATCACATTGTGAATCTTAGCCCCTGGCAAGCAGCAGACTTCTCTGTTTTCCCGGTCAGGGCAGCAGATAGATGACTCAGTCCCCCGAGGAGAGAGTCCCCGACCACCACCACCCGCCTCCTTCTCTTGGGAGTGGTGGTCGTGGAACCCCCAACCTTAGGACAGTGCATCTCATGCCTTTCAACTGGTGGAGTCTCCTTCTGCTCCCTTCCCCCAGACGTATCATCTGGGCCACTTCCCGCAGTGGTACCTGTGGAAAGAACATGAAAATGGTTACTTACCTGTATCTGCGTTGCTGGTACATGGACGTTTCCCCTTCTTCTTCTGGAGGTCACATGTTGCCAAATTTCTTCACCATCGTCCTGTCCCCACTGCGCAGCCTGCTCTGAATCTTCAGAACCTTGTGCCTGTAGAAGCATATCCTGACGTCTGTCCAGGAAATCTTCAGTTTCTCTTATGCAACGCAGGGTCGATACCTGTTGCTCCAGACCTTGAACCTTCTCTTCCAATATGGAGACCAGCTTGCACTTTGTACACACAAAGTCGCTTCTGTCCTGTGGAAGAAAGACAAACATGGCACATCCAGTGCAGGTCACAACAGCTGAACACTCCCCATCCATATTACTGTCCTACTACGAGCTTCCTCAGGAGATGCAGTAATTACTCAGAGAAGTCGTTAGGGTGTAAGCCTCAGTGGGCTCACCCCAGGCGAACTCCCAGGCAAACTCCTGCTGTTTGCTGCTCAGCTGGTCCCCCACTGCTCAGATGGTTCCCCACCGCTCAGCTGGTTCGCGGAGCACCGGCTTTTTTAAACAGCCAGGCTCACCTGAAACAAAACACTCCCAACTCCCGCCCTTTTCAGCCAACCAATCAAGCACTCGCTCAAACTTTCAAGCTGCCCTCACTACAAATACTCTGATCCTCTCACCAAACATACACTCAGATACCCAGATACTCACCAACATAGATCCCAGGCAAACTCCTGCTGTTTGCTGCTCTGCTGTCCCCCGCTGCTCAGCTGGTTCCCCGCCGTTCTGCTGGTTCACATTGGTACCTTCTTTGCGTTTTGTCAAATCTGCAGTGAGTGTGTTCTGAAAACGAACAACGTGCTGGGTGATCATCCGAGAATGCTGTAACATGAAATATATGGCAGAATGCGGGTAAAACACAGAACAGGAGACATACAGTTCTCCCCCAAGCAGTTCAGTCACAAATTTAATTAACACATTTTTTTTTAACAAGCGTCATCAGTATGGAAGCATGTCCTCTTGAATGCTTGCCGAAGCATGAAGGGGCATACAAATGTTTAGCAGATCTGGCATGTAAATGCTTTGCAATGCCAGCTACAAAAGTGCCTTGCGAATGCCTGTTTTCACTTTCAGGTGACATTGGAAATAAGAAGCAGGCAACATTATCTCCAGTAAATGTAAACAAACTTGTTTGTTTTAGCGATTGGCTGAACAAGTAGGACTGAGTGGACTTGTAGGCTCTAAAGTTTTACATTTTTTGGTTTTGAGTGCAGTTATGTAACAAAAAAATTCTACATTTGTATGTTGTGCCTTCACGATAAAGAGATTGTTCTATGGAACTTGCATTAGGTGAATTGAAAAATACTACTTTTGTTTATCATTTTTACAGTGCAAATATTTGTAATAAAAATAGTATAAATTGAGCACTGTACACTTTGTATTCTATGTTGCAACTGAAATCAATATATTTGAAAATGTAGAAAAACATCCAAAATATTTAATAAATTTCAACTGGTTTTCTATTGTATAACAGTGCGATTAAAACTGCGATGAATCACTATTAATTTTGTTAATCACTATTAATTTTTTGAGTTAATAGCGTGAGTTGCTCTTCATGACTCAGTAGTTGGAGAGTGCAGCATTTCTGAGGAAGAATGAATCTTGGAGCTTGGAGTAGATCTGAAGCTTACCAGACCACTAGCATAGATGGTCTAGTCTTTTTCCCTCAGGCTCAAATGGAGTGTTCCAGGAGGAAAAGCCTGAGGTGGGATTTGCTCGCTTTTTGTGTCCTCCTATGACAAGAGCAACGTATCAAGCACTTATCTGGAATGTGTGCTTCACCAAGCAGAAGAGGCACTTATAATATTCATAATGAATAGGAATGGCTTCCTTACAGAAGGGACAGGACCTGAACCCTGGAGACTTGGACTCCGCCACTGCAGCGAAGTTCTGGTACTGGGATAAAATCCTTCAATTTTTAAGTGTCTCTTTTTTTAACACATGTTAAACTTTACTAAACTAACAACTATACTAATTAATTTTAAAAAAAACAGTAACCAGAAGAGAAATAGGCACTGCGAGGGTAAGATCTGGCTGCCACGAGAGGTTAAAAAGGAACAGAGGGATGGTTGGGCCCACTCTGCCCCTTATGCCCTCAGATGCGGCCGGGGTGGGAGAGGGGAGAAAGCACAAGAGCATCTGGAGCACAGGTGTGGCCCCAGCATGCTGCTATTTAAAATAATTCAAACTCATGCACACAGGGCACCTGTAGATCAGAAGTGAAATACATGTGGACAATCACTCAAAGAAGTTATTGCTGCTGTCCTTGTTCCCTTCCATCCACGCTCCTTCCTCCTGTTTCTTACCCTTGCTAGTTGTGTCCTGTCTAAAACTAGACTGTAAACTCTTCAAAGCAGGGACCATATCATTCTCTTTTTTTATGTAAAGTGTCTAATACATGATTGGTTGCAATAAAAATAATACAAAACATTTTCAGAGCCCTAGTGGATGAATGTCAGGGCAAAACAATTCCTATAATTGCTTAATAAAATCTGAAAAGCAATCTGGGGTCAATTTGGATAGAGGTTTCTGCAAGATCGTTATTTGGTCCCAGATCAGACACTCAATATTCTAGCAATAGCTTAAGGACCATTTTTTCTGAGCCATCTTCTTACTTCCTTAAGTTTCTCCTGAGGGGCCTCTGTCATTGGCTTCAAAACTAGTCAATTGAATTTGGTATTGTTTTTATTAATAATGTGCATGCAACCCATTGTGGTGTGCTGGATTTATAAAAATAAATTAATAAAATGAACCTGTCACAAGTTGATCCATTTCTGACCACCATCTGTCTACCAATCATGTGATGTCTCCAGCTGGGCACTCGAGACAAACCATGCAAGATCATTGTGACAGCATATGGTGCTATTTACAAATTTTAAAAGGGTAATAGGTGTTAGGCTGTCATATTAGCAGTTAAAAAGTAATGTTGTTTGGAGGCTAGGTTTTGTTAAGGAAGCCTGTCACGCAGTAGGTATATTTCTCACATGGAGATTTTTCGGTGGGTTTGGAGTAAAAGTTACTAAATAGAGAAATTCTGATTTTTTTCATCACATATTCCACAGTTCCTTTGTTTGTGCAATTTGGAATTAACAATAAAATACATAACGTGGAGACCAGGCAGTGATGAGTTAAAGGTTTTATTTCATGTGCCTTTTATGGGCATTATGGGCTCCCCTCACCCTTTCCAGGATGCAAACTAATCTGTGTAGTTTTTAAACTACTGTTAAGATCAAGGATGTGGTTATGAAAAGACTTACGATTTATAGGATACTTAAGCATTAAGGATTGAGGTACAGAACGTTTCCTAGGGATTAAGGACTGGCTGGGTGAGCCTCAGGCCATTAACCCCCGCCTGTCATTAATCTCCAGGAAATACCCTGCAGTGAGGTCGTTATTGCTGTTATATGCTGAAACTGAAAACAAACAATGATGTGTATTTTTATACAAGATGCTGTTTAATTTGGAATACAGAGAATTAATGCCTTGTGCATTAACCAGTCATATTGCTAGAACTGATCGATTCCATGAATCTTACTCTTTTATGATAGACATTATGGGATTACATGGGTGTAAGAAAGGGCAAAATTTGACCCATAGTGTGTGTCATACAATTTAATATGATGAATCAATGAAATCAGTGGTGTTTCACTGGTGTAAATGTGAACAGAATTTAGCTCTGTACATAGAAAACTACCATAAAATGCTTACTTCACAACAAAGCAATTTATTTACCATCTAAGTATCTTGCAGCCTTTTTTTTTTTTTAAATTCAATGAATAATCCTTTTAGGTTCTCCATAAAGCGGGTGAAATGCCTCTGCTACAGTCCTGAGGCAGCACACAGGCTGCATAAAATAGCATAAATAGCATCTAAATTACTGGGAATACAAAATACACATACAGTTATAGATACTTACAAAAGGCAAATTCATATTGACAGGACTACAGTATGTGCTTAGCAGCAGGAAAGCATCTTAGGAAAAAAGTGGCTATATATATATATATATATAAATATAAATATATATATGTGTGTGTAAGTAATAAACACTGAAAAGCTATTTTTGTGTGTGTTCCTAAAAAATGATGCAGGCACTTTTTTAAGGAGACTGGCTGCTTAAACATTTATTATTTTGTAGATACACAGATATATTTTCGTGAAGGTGTGTGAAGCTTTTTACAAAAAATCTTTGTAAAAAGCTGTGTGTGTGTTTGTGTGTGTGTGCAC
Source organism: Natator depressus (assembly GCF_965152275.1). NCBI lineage: Eukaryota > Metazoa > Chordata > Testudines > Cheloniidae > Natator > Natator depressus. The sequence goes on along the minus strand of NC_134237.1, from coordinate 120,712,129 downwards.
ATGGCCTCAGTCCTTGCAACCTCCTAGAGAGTCTGTCAAGGCACAACTTAAAAGCTCATTCAGGCAACCAGGACCCCCTGCTAGCAGATTGTCTGCCTAAAAGGTAAGAGAAAGCTAAAAAGAAGTAGAAACTTAAAAGTAGGTTCTCAAAGGCTGCATAGATCTTTTTTTGTTAAACCTAAAGTGTTTAAAAGCTTTAATATTGATGGCCTGTCAACTTTGTCCTGATTCTTTGGCTTTCAGTTAAAAGGTTTTTGTTGTTGTAGCTTATGCAGTTGCTCTGTTGCTATGGTAACGTGACATCAAAATGACGTTTCTCTGTTTAAAAGCTTTTAACTAAATTCCTGCCTGTCAGATGTAGGCCCCATTTTGTGCACTCAAGCTTCAAGCTGTTGCAAAAAGGTTTCATATGTTCTGTTGTCATTCAAATTCTTTATCCACATATGCATGTCTTGCACTACAAAAACCTAAACTAAAAACTCAATCTATATTAAGTGTCCTCTTTTAAAACCCTTTTAGGTCAATCAGCAATGGCTGCAGCAGAAATTCCCAGTTACATTGTTTCTTCTCAGACTGAGAAACACAGAAGGGCCAGAAACTGGACTGATGCAGAAATGAGAGGTTTAATGCTGGTTTGGGAAGAATTTTTTGATGAACTGAAACAAACTAAAAGGAATGCCAAAGTTTATGAGAAAATGGCTAACAAACTCTTTGAAATGACTGGAGAAATTCGCCACGGAGAGGAAATAAAGATAAAAATTACAAATATGACATTCCAGTACAGGTAAGCTTCAGTTAATTCTTTTTATTTTGAGAGATTTTAGCAGGGACGACGCAGAGTTATTTGCCTTTCAGAAAAAGTCTCATACAGGAAATCTATAGATAAAAGATTAAAGATTGTTCATATCGCTTTTAAAAATCTCTCCTGCCAGTACTATTACATCTTTATTATTTTCTCTCCCATTTATTTTCAAACTCTGACACAACTTTGTTTCTTTATAGTTAATTAATGGTGCTATGAAATATTGGAATGAAAATGTATTTGGTGTTAAAACAGATTTTCTTGTTTAGGGGAGTGATAATGTTAGCTTGTCAGCAGTTCCTGGCAGTTAAACTACTGCAGTTTGAAGTGGCCAGTTAGAATCAGTGTTACAAGTAAAAGTTCAAATCCAAAATAATTTATTTAGGAATGAAGTTCCCAATTTTTGGCATTGCAAGAAGAAGGGTAATACTTCACAGGGCCAAAAATAATTGGATGTCTTATTACTGAGTGACACACACTGCTATAAGCAGCTCTAGCGAAACAACTATTCTATCTGCAGAGAGAGAATCAATGTCCTCTGTAAATACTGTTCTAAGAGAGTGGGGGAAGGGGGAAGCGGTGTCTAGAACATAAAGACGAGGCAATGTCAGTCAAGAGGGAAAGTTGGCTTGAAAGATTGAGACCTTCACACATTTGTTGTTTAGAAAAAATTAGAACTTAGCAGAAATATTTGAATATATCTGCTTTAAAAAAAAATCTTACCGCTGAGAGAGACAAACTGCCACATACTGGAAATCCTGAGTGGTCATTTAGTTATGTGTTTGTGATGCAAGAAAATCAAATATGTGGTTCTTTTATTTCATCTCCACACAAAGCTAGTTTTAATAATAAAAAAGGTTATTACAGCAGCAGATCATGTTAAAATTGCTTGCTTTTCTTTGGGGGCACGCTTGCTGTATTTCATGCAGCTATCACTCATCAAATAAAAAACTAGGGTGAATGCTGTAAGCCCCTTTAACTTTGAATTTCCCCTTTCTCAGTTTGTCAGACCCATTAATATTGTCTTTAAGGTATTTTCTGTAATGTGAAAGCTGGTATTTTATACTCAGCACTTAACATCTTCAAAGTGCTTTACAAACACCTACTTAATCCTCACAACAGGTCTCTGAGGAAGGTATGAAAGTATTATCCACCCCCATTTTACAGATAGGGAGACTGGAACTGAGGTCATTATTTCCCCAAGGTTACAAAGCAAGTCACCCTCAAACCCAGAATTAGAACTCAGTAGTTCTTGACTACCAGGCCTTTGCTTAGCTCACTAAATCATGAAGCCTCTCTGCTAACAAATACATCCAATTGTACCTAGGTTTTACAGGTGTCCAGAAATACTGCATGATATTTCGAGTACTGTAATGGCTATGTGCAGTGGTTGTTTCTGTAAGCCTTTGTTCTGAATTTTCTTTCTTTCTTTTATTATCAATCACACAGTCTCAATTTTTTCTAATTAATATTTTCTGTTAAGCAGCATTGGGAGGAGAGGGAGTAAAACATACAAACTATGGAGGAAAATTTACTTTTTCATTCCTGTATGTTTTCATTAACTTCCAGAAGCACTTTCAATGCATGCTATGAGGTGTATCAAATTGCACTGAGCTGCAGTGCTCATTAAGATGCCAACTTTGGAGGGCTTGAAGACTTCCCTGTGTTGGCATGTTACTGTTTTAATATATTCTGGAGTCAGAAATACACTTATAAACATCAGATTTTTTTTTTGTTGTATAATGGAGACTTAAGTTTCCTAATATTATTTGAAGACAATGTGATGTAAAGTAAACAGACAAGCAAAAGAGATTACTCCCAATTTGTTGTGTTTTCTAATTATTTCTCATTAATATGTGAAGAAGGGAAACATTACAGTGGAACTACTGGTTACTATTCTGCTGTCTGCTTTGCTTTTGGACACCTGAGTTTCAATTCATGTTATGGGTGTCTGGAGGATACTTGGAGATCACATCATGCATCACATTTTAATGCACTGTGGTGTGAACTGAAATGGAGGGCATGGAAGTGTGAAAAATGCTCTGTATTCAGACAGTATTTTGTAACAACTATATGGAGTTGTTAAAATGGATCTACAAGTATTTAGCAGAAGTAGCAGGATAACCAGGTCATTTAGCATGTAAATCATTATTTCCCTCCACCATCCCAGTCACAAATTGCAGACTTTTATTTCATGAGATATCTGTCTATCATATGTCTGTGGTGTTACTAAGGTGCTTATCACCATAATAATAGTTTGCCAGTGATGTCACCATCAAAAGGAATCAGGTTAGAGCATGGAGCCAGAAAATTCTGATGTTTATCCACGTATTACGAGTTCAGAAAGAAAAATATTACCCCCCCCCCCAAATCGAGCCAAAACAACCCTACAGTGTAAAAAGGCAGCCACTTACCTGAGCACCTCTGCTGGTTCTATGATACAGGCATATTTAATGGTGAATGTGATGTTGCTGGTACACTGCGTGCTGGGACATCGCATGGAGCGGTTAATGGTTACTTGCAGCTTCAGGGATCTAAAATGGAAAATAGGTAAATTTGTAATTAATAATCCTCTTACATATTTATCATAATGACTTTCAACCTGAAGGATTCCATGCTGATCCTGCAAATGTTGCTACTGAATGTAGTACTCATGGTTCTCAATGGAAGTCTTTGTTCATTATGCAGCAGCAGTCTAAAAAGCAGACAAAATGTTAGAATGCATAAGGAATGGGTTTTAAAAATAATACTACAATATAATAATATTGTTATATAAATCAATGGTAAGCCCTCCCCTTGAAAAAAATTCCATATGGGGAAATACTGAAAAGTTTGGGACTTTTAGTTTAAAAAGGAGACAAATCAATAAAAGGCAACATGACAGAGCATACAAAGTAACAAATGGTATAGCGAAGGTAAACCAGGTGCTCCCCTTTCCCTATAATAACAAAGTTATTCAATTAAATTTAAAACCAATTAAGGAAGATACTTTTTACAAAACACATAATTAGCAGGTGGAACTCATTGCAACTAGATATCATTGAGACCAAGAGCGAAGTAGTATTTTTTAAAAGATGAGACTTTTGTAAGGATAATGAGAACATTGGTCGTTTAAATTAGATATAATTTTAAAAACATATAAAGTATATAATTCCTCGTGCACCATGAATTGTCTGGGGCTAGGAAGAAACTTTCCCTATAAGCAGTCTATTCCACAATTGTCCACTAAGAGGTTCCTTGCATCTTCCTGTGACGCATTTGGTATTGGCCACTGTCAGAAATAGGAGATTGGAATAAATGGTCTGATCTGGTAGGCAGTTTAGGTATTACTACGGATAGTCCCAGTGACTTCATGGTAATAAGCACCTTGCCTAAAATAAATGTTTGCTTGTCTGCAATATATAAAGGAATCACTTCATTCACCACAGCAACCAAGGGCCTAACCTAAAATTTAGTGCAGCTACTGCTGGGCAAAATCCTACTATAACAAAAAGTGCAATGGAAACTTAAGTATCTATTTAGGACAGATAGGACACTGGTTTTTAATGTTCTGTGTGAAAGGCATCTGTGCAGTAAACTGCATGTACTCCCATTTATCTATCTTGGGAGGTGAAGGGCTGAGTCAAGCGTGCTGGAATTGAAAGTTAAGGATTCTGATAGAGTGAGTATCAAGAGTTCTGCTTACATTACTAACTCGTCTCTTGCAGTTTAGAATCACTTAGAATATGTCCTGAAGTTCTTTCTATTGTGTTGGCTACTTGGGCATTCAGCACCCACAAACCTACAATTAGTCCTTCTAAAAGAAAATACATTCCTATCATCACTAATATATTGATCTTAATGTGTGCCAATGTACAGTATTAGAGACAGACAAGAGTGTGTGTCTCTTTCATTGGACCAACTTATGTTGGTGAAAGAGACAAGCTTTAGAGCTGCTATTATTATATTACTACTGATACAATATGTAATGTCTTGTAAAACAAAAGACAAGGTTTATAGAATATGCACACTAAACAATATGATAGTTTTGACTAATTCCTTTTGATGCTTTAAAAATAAAGGCTGTGTGAATGCAAATTCATAATTTTTTTTTAAACCGGCTCCTCTCTCCTTCCCCCAAACATTTGTGGAAACAGGACGTAGCTGTTACATTTTAATTTGAATTGCAGTCAATTAATGTTAATCACTGGTATATCTGAATCAGTCTCATGATCTTAATCGTAGATTATTATTTTTATTTTCATGTGTACATGATAGCAATTAAACATAGTGCCTTGTGTAATTCTTCACCATATTCCATTATATTAAATGACTGGAATCTTTGACCATTGCTGCAGCAAATGACCAAAGATAAGTGCAGCAAATTACTGCAGAAAGTTAAATTTGAATATTTTACCAGCTTTCTCTTCAGTATTAATAATTCATAGCAGACCCACAATTTAAGTATTGTGCTTTCCTACATTTTTCTCTCCCATGTCATTGATTGGTGCATGAACAGTGTTATTTATTATTTATTTTGAAAGCTTTTTTCAGAAACCCCAGGAGATAAAGCTTGTTTCCATTCCTCCAGGCTAGTAGTAATATCAAACAAATACCATAATAATAATTAATACTCCCCACAACCCAGCAATAGTGTGTTGAACAGAGAGAGTAAAAAAACCAAATTATAGATTATAAGTATTTGTTCTAACTAAGTAGTGATGGTGTCAGGGTTCCCTCCCCACTCTGAACTCTAGGGTACAGACATGGGGACCCACATGAGAGGACCCCCTAAGCTTATTTCTACCAGCTTAGGTTAAAAACTCCCCAAGGCACAAATTCTCCCTTGAACCTTGGATTAGGTAACGCTGCCACCACCAAGTGTTTTAACAAAGAATCAGGGAAAGGACTACTTGGAGTTCCTACTCCCCCCCTAATATTCCCCCAAGCCCCCCACACCCCCTTTCCTAGGGAGGCTTGAGAATAAACAAGATGAGCACAGACCAACACTAAAAAGGACACTAAAAAAAAACAACCCAATCAGATTCTAAAAGAAACAGAAATTTATTATAAAGAAAAAAGGTAAAAGAAACACCTCTGTAAAATTATAGCGGAAGATAATCTTACAGGACAATCAGATTCAAAAACAGAGGATTTCCCTCTGGGCCAAACTTTAAAGTTACAAAAAGAAAACCAGGAATATACCTTCCTCTCAGCACAGAGAAAATCACAAGCCAAAACAAAAATAAGCTAACACATTCCCTTGCTAGTACTTACTAATTCTAATGGAGTTGGATTGCTTGCTTCCTTGATCTGTGTCCGGCAAGCACACAGAACAGACAGACCAAAACCTTTCTCCCCCACCCCTGATTTGAAAGTATCTTGTCCCCTTATTGGTCCTTTTGGTCAGATGCCAGCCAGGTTACCTGAGCTTCTCAACCCTTTACAGGTAAAAGGATTTTTTGCCTCTGGCCGGGAGGGATTTTATAGTACTGTATATAGGAAGGTTGTTACCCTTCCCTTTATATTTATGACAGATGGTCTTTAAAAACTCTCTCTAAAATTTAATGTTTTAGTAATTTTATTTTAAAGGTATTTTAATACTCACGAAATTGCTGGATTAATTGATATAGAGAATACAGTCCTTGTTATCCACAAAACAGGCAATATAAGTACAATTTGCTCCACCAGTGTGCCTCAGCCCAGATGACAGAAGGTCCTGGAAAGTGGTTAATTAGATATCAGTGCTCATTTAGCTGTTGATTCCTCTGTAATAACATGGCCAACAAGATTGCCAGTTGTGGTGGTAATGTTTTTTGTACTTTGAATTTCTGTCCACTGGAAACTGGACTGAGATCACTAACTCATTTGACGTAATTTTCAGTGACTTCTGATCTGGGCTGGATTTAAACTAGTGTCTTAGAGTTGAAAAAGTCTGTATTTTATTAAACAGTTCCTAAGCCTATTTAGTTTATATACGTGTAAGCGGGGGAATGGTCCCACTCTTGTGGGGAACTTCCCTGGCTTCTGCACTACCACGTGGAATCGGACACTGAAAGGATCTCTGTCCTCTCTCCAACTCCCTGTACCCAGATGCCTGCCTGACCTTGAAGACTCCTCTTCCATGTGGCAGAGTCCTTGTAACCCCAGTTAAGGTGGTCCCGGATTACTGGGAGGCTTAACCCCCAGTCTTGTCATGGCCACTTAGGACAGGAACTAGGGTGTCCCCAGTCCGCAGTACTCTCTCCACAACCGCCACTACCCTGGCCCACTGAGCACTACATTAAGTTCAAATCAAATACAATTTACTGAACAGCAAGACAGTAAGAAAAATAAGGAAAAAATCAGACTGGCTAAAGGAAACAAGTAATCCTGCCCTGTTGGCACGGGGAAACCACAAACAGCAGTCTCTGGGATATAAGGGAAGTTTATTCTTCACATGTCCCAGGACTCCTTCTCAAGCCCTGGCTATGCTGTGGTGACACTGTGGGTCAGACACCTGCTCTGGTGGTTGCCACATGCCCTCAGGCTCCAGCTGGCAGGAACCCTTCTCCCAAGCATTGGCCCTCCCATCGGGGTCATGGTCCCCCCTCCAAGTCCAGCCTGCAAGACCTCTTGTTTGACGATGTCTCCTTGCACTGGGCCCTCTGCCCGAGGTCCCTCCCGCCACTCTTCCCAGCTGCTCACCGCACTCGGCTCTAGTGTTACTTGTGGCACAGAGGGCGTTCAGTCCCCAGCTCTGGGCCCACAGCTCCCGACTGTAGCTCAGCCCTGGCTCCCTGTCAGCACGGCTGGTCTGCGCTGCTCCTGGCTCTGGACTGCTCTGCCTCCAGCCCAGCTCTGCCTTCTGGGCTGCTTTTCCGGCCCCTCTGGTTCTGGCTGCTGCTGCTCTGCCTCCAGCTAAGCCTGGGCTGCTGCTCTCCCCTTAGTTCTGCCCTACTCTGGTTCAGTTAACTCCAGCTCACACGGAGGACAGGACCCTGGTTTCCTGACTCCCTCATTGACCTACCTGCCCTGTCAATTGGGCTGACCAGGAGCATTGACCTCTCCCCTTTGGCCCTGGGGACTGTCAGGCTCGGGATCTTGATTTCTCATTGGCCATTCCCCTTTCTTTTGGTACAGGGAGAAGGCAAACCAAAAAACACCACTAAAGTTTCAGTAAGGGGCCAACAGTCCTGTTAGATAAGCCTCAAAACATGTAAAGTTCCTTTACTAGGCCCTTCAGCCCTATCACAGCCACCTGCCTTCTCTTCAGTATAGGCTGTGGCTCCCCCTATTTGCTGTCTTGGGTAGACCGAGTGCCTGATACCCTGTCTTTTCTCAAGAGGCAGATACTAGGTTTACTTCCTTCTATTTTTTCATTGGTAAAGCTACGATTATGTCACGGAAGTCACAGAATCTGTGACTTTCAGAGACCTCTGACATTTTCTGCCCTGGGGCTGGAGCTGTCAGCAGGCAGCCCCCCAGATCTCAGCTGCTGCTGGCGGCGGGCCCCCAGCAGCTCCCAGCCTCCGCAGGTGGTGGGGAAACTCCAGAGCTCCCACATGCAGTGGGGAGACCCCAGAGCTCCCGCTAGCGGTGTGGGGACCCTGAACTCCCAGCCACTGCTGGGGGAGAGGGGACAAGGGGACCCCAGGGCCCCCAGCCACTGTGGGTGCTGGATCCTCCTCCCTCCCCATTTTGTCCAGGATATTTTTAGTAAAAACCACAGACAGGTCATGAGCGTCCATTAATTTTTGTTTATTGCCTGTGACTGTCTGTGGTTTTTACTAAAAATATCCATGGCAAAATCTGAGCCTTATTCATGAGTCCTATCACCCCTCTACTGCCTCTGGGGTTAGACTAAGTAGGTAGGTGATAACACGCTAAACTAGCATTACTCTGGTCCTGTCCATTTCTATAGAATTTAATATTTCATTAAAAAGAATCTTGCCTTTAGTTGCAAAGAAAATCCTCCAATGACTTGATCCTATGTTGACTCACTAAGTTGGGAGACAGTAGCAGTGAGCTTAATTACTCCCGTCTGTTGATTTCAATTGAGCTACGTTAGGGATAAATTTGGTCTGATAGAGGTGAGAGGCCTCAGCTGTCCCACTCTTCTCCTCAGACTCCACTTCCAATCTCAGCAAAAGATTCTAAAATGAGAGGAGTGAACTCTGAAACCGGTGATGACCATTTAACACTAACATTCTTAGCTATTTTATGGTTGATCATTTTATCATAAAGCTTATGTGCATAGAACATAAGAACAACCATACTGGGTCAGACTAAAGGTCCATCTAGCCCAGTATCCTGTCTTCCGACAGTGGCCAATGCCAGGTGTCCCAGAGGGAAAGAACAGAACAGGAAATCATCAAGTTATCCATCCCCTATCACCCATTCCCAGTTTCTGGCAAAATCATAATAATGGATGTCTGTGATACAGGGGGAGTAATTTGAGTGCTGTTGTAGAGACAAAGAGTTGGAATAAAATGCTATTGTTTCACCCAGTGTGACCTTTGTTTGCCTCTATCTGCCATGTTCCCACTTCTTTTCCCTTGTTCTGAACTCCCCCTCCCTATCTTTTCCTCTCCCCTATGTATCATCCCCTTGTCTTTCTCCACCCCAGAGTCCAGACTCCATCAGCTTCACTGTTGCCCCTTTTAAGTCAGCAGAGTGCTCCTGCCCAGTTTGCAGTGGGGATCAATATTCCCAGTCTGTTGCTGTAGTAAGCAGCAATGGCAGCAAGACAGAAATCCACACACTGCATTTAGAGCAAGAGGAGTGTTCGGACACTCTCTAGTTCTGAATAATAGCATCCTCTAGCAGCTGATGGACAAATCTGCGGATATTTCTTCAAAAGTGTGATAGTACTACATAAAGGGAGGGCCATGGTGCACAGCTGATCTTAAGCATAAAGAATAAAATCCTGACACATTTACTCAAGCAAAACTCCTGCTCCCTTTAATGGGAATTTTGCTGGAGTAAGGATGTGAGATTTAGCTCAAAATCATAATAATGGATGACTGTGATACAGGGGGAGTAATTTGAGTGCTGTTGTAGAGACAAAGAGACTGATGACATCTGAAAGCAGAGCCGTAGTTGGCAAAGATTCTACTGAATCTGATTCAGAACAGGATAGTCCTATCCTTAAAAGAAAAGGAGTACTTGTGGCACCTTAGAGACTAATCAGTTTATTTGAGCATAAGCATAATGCTCAAATAAATTGGTTAGTCTCTAAGGTGCCACAAGTACTCCTTTTCTTTTTGCGAATACAGACTAACACGGCTGTTACTCTGAAACCTACCCTTAAAAGTTTCTACTCAGTCAAAAAGAGCCCGGTGTTCCTAATTTAGACTTTGAAGCTCAATAAACAGCAGCTCCCACTGAAAACCCAGATTTTAATTATCATTATAGTCTTTATTTAGTGTTAAGATTGTGAGTTTATTGATAATACAATTTGAGATTTTCTGCATTAAAACAATGAAATCTGAGCACATGAGGCCTTGCCAATACATAGTACTGAGCTGCTGTAACTTGCATGGGGAAACCCTTGTGAAGTATGTAGCGGTGTTCAGTGTGTACCTAGCAATGTATAGCAATAGAAGAAAAATACTTTTATTGCAAAGAATTTAAAAAACTAAACAAAAAGTATTTGGTATTAAGTTGATCATTTACAGTCAGTCCTATAGTTAGGTATTCTGTAACAAAGAAGCTATAATATTGTCAGTGATCTGATCTGATTGTGAAATCACAGCAGCAGTTTGCAAAGCATGTATGAAATTAAAATTTGGAATGCATAGAGAGAATAAGAACACAGACTGTGCTGTGCAGGCTTTGCTATGCATTGCTATAATATGCAGCTCACCAGTAGCTGGAAAACCTCATCAGACTTCGAAAGTTCAGAGAAGAACACAAACTACTTAAAAACCCAAACAAACTAATTTGTTGTTCCTAACTTCTGTACCGCCAGTAGTTGTCACTTCATCCTAGTTTGCGAGCCACATGCTGGACCATTGGAAAGGAAGAACTTCAATTTTTCCACATTCACATCTCTATTTGTCACCATTGTTATCATGTTGTTAAAGTTTATTTTCCTCTAATGGTCCTAGTGGCAGCTGAAGCAGTGGGTGTTATATCTTCCTACCAGCAGATGGACCCAGGAAAAAATGTGTTGTGGTATTCCCCAAGAAAAGGACTGTATCAGCTATCCAAGCCCAGTACTCTTCCTGTTTCCAGAAGGTGGAAACCTCTTTCTGTTTGGCAGAACCAGCTTGGAATTCAATTAAAAATATACAAAAGCAGCATTTTAAAATTGTTTTTATTAGTTAAACAACTTTAAATGTACAGGAAACATGTTTTTCAGGTTGGTCTGAAGTAAACAGGAAGAAATTCAATAAGGACAAATGCAAGAAGGAACAATCATTTGCACATATACAAAATGAGAAATGACTGCCTAGGGAGGAGTACTGCGGAAAGTGATCTGGGGGTCATAGTGGATCACAAGCAACATATGAGTCAACAGTGTAACACTGTTGCAAAAAAACAAAGCACCATTCTGGGATTTATTTGCAGGAGTATTGTAAGCAAGACACAAGAAGTAATTCTTCCACTCTACTCTGTGCTGATTAGGCCTCCGCTGGAGTATTGTGTCCAGTTCTGGGCACCACACTTCAGAAACAATGTGGACAAATTGGACAAAGTCCAGAGAAGAGCCACAAAAATTATTAAAGGTCTAGAAAACATGACATATCGGGGAAGATTGAAAAGATTGTTTAGTCTGGAGAAGAGAAGACTGAAGGGGGACATAACAGTTTACATGTATATAAAAGGTTATTACAAGGAGAAGTGAGAAATTGTTCTTTAACCTCTGACATTAGGAGAAACTTTCTAACTGTCAGGGTGGTTAAGCACTGGAATAAATTGCCTACAGAACTTGTGGAATCTCCATCACTGGAGATTTTTAAGAGCAAGTTAGACAAACTCCTGTCAGGGATGGTCTAGATAATACTTAGTCCAGCCTTGAGTGCAGAGGACTGGACTAGAAGACCTCCTGAGGTCCCTTCCAGTCCTACGATTCTATGCTTCTATGTAAAATCAACTGATTTATTAAACAAAGGAAGTATTAAGTGTATTTAGTGATTAGACAAATTGGTTCTGGTCACCATGGGCCAGATTTTCAAAGGTATTTAGATGCCTAAAGATGTAGATAGATGCCTAGTGGGGTTTCCAAAAGTGCGTAAGTAGGGTAGGTGCCCAATTCCCATTGAAATCAATAGGAATTAAAGAAATAATCAACATAGGCATTTTTGAAAAACCCTTTAGACAGCTATCTGCATCCTTAGGAGCCTAAATCGGAAAATTGTGAAAATCTGGCCTCATGTCCTTCACGTTTTTAGAATTAGTAGATCTTATTTTCTCCCACCTGGCTTTTATTAATAGATTGGAAGAGGAAACAAGCATTTATGCTTTTTCAACTTCCAATCAGTTTCTCGACTTTAAATGAACTAGTCCAAATGAAGGAAATATTCTCTCTCTGATTTCTATCTTAACTGAAACCAAAAATAATTAAAGCAAAAGTTTTTCTGCACAGCAGAATCTAAAAGTACAAAATTTGGAAAATCTAAATACCAATATTCGGTCCATTATAAAGACTGAGAACAATATGGATCCTTAGTAATGCAGCACATGACATTGACACACATTTTAAAGCTTGATTTTAACCTCAGAAATTAAAGATGTTTCTGCCCTAATTCTGTATATAGTTAAAAAAGCAGCACCCTCTAATTCATTAAAATTTGAGGAGGGCTCACTGATCTTCTTTTTATTTATATAAATTATTTTAATGGATTATAGTGAGTTTAGGTCTTGACATAGGGTGTCATAATTTCAAATTTAATTTTAAACAGATTTATTTAAAAAAACCTGATTTAAATAATAATCAATTGTGTGTGTGTGTGTGTGTGTGTGTATAAAATATATATATATATATATATATTTTTTTTTAAAAAAACATTGATTTATATCCACTCTGGGCATTATGATGATCATCATAGCCATTCAGAACTTTCCAGCATCTTCAGATCCTCCTTCTCCAGATTCTCCTGCCACTTCACCTAAGGGAGAATTTCCATTATCTGTTAGAGTAAAGCCTATGACATAGTTGGTCAGTTCTAATTCCATTTACAGGGGGCTGGGGTACTCTCACTAGCCCAGTAGTCTCCAACCTTTTTAGGCACAAGATCACTTTTTGAATTTAAGTGCAACTCAGGATCTACCCCACCCTTTCCCTGAGGCCCCGCCCCACTCACTTCATCCCCCCTCCCTCCATTGCTCTGTCTCCTCTCTTACTCATTGTCACCAGGCTGGGGCAGGGGTTTGGGGTGTGAGAGGGGGTGTAAGCTCTGGGCTGGGGCTTAGGGGTTCAGAGTGTGGGAGAGGACTCCAGGCTGAGCCTGGGGCAGGGGTGCAGGAGTGGGTCAGGGGTGCAATTCTGGGAGGAAGTTTGAGTGCAGGAGGGGGCTCCAGGCTGGGGCAGAGTGTTGGGATGCAGGAGAGGGTACGGGGTGCTGGCTGTGGGAGGAAGCTCAGGTCTGGGGCAGGGGGTTCAGGGTGCAGGAGTGGGTATGGGGTGCTGGCTCCGGGAGGGGGCTCAGGGGAAGGGTACAGGTTCCCGCAGGGCAGCACATACCTCGGGCGGCTCCCGGTCAGTGGCGCAGTAGGACTAAGGCAGGCTCCCTGCCTGCCCCAGCCCTACACCACTCCGAGAAGTGGCCATCGCACCCATGCGGCCCTTCTGGGGGGAGGGCACATGGCTCCATGCACTCTCTGCAAGCACTGCCCCCACAGCTCCCATTCCTGGCCAATGGGAGCTGTGGGGGTGGTGCTTGTAGGCAGGAGCAGCGCGTGGAGACCCCTGCCCTTCCCTCCCCCGAGGCCTCAGGGGTGTGCTGACTACTTCTGGGAGCAGCATGGGGCCAGGGCAGGCAGGGAGCCTGCCTTAACCCTGCTGTGCCGCTGGACATTTAGCGGCCGGAGATCATGGTTGACTGGCAGAGGCTCCAGGATCGACCAGTCGATCGCGATCTACTGTTTGGTAACTCTTATTAAAATATGCTGTTTTAAACCCTGATCAGATTTGTCATTTTGTAAGAGGGAGCAACCAGCACTGTTATAACAAGCGTATTCATTATTAAATTATTTAAATGAATTCTCTTCGCTAGTAGAAACTGTTATTTTTCAGTACTGGTATTGAACTCAACTTGGGGTAACGTGCACCTTTTCACCACTGGACAAAATCATGAAAATAAACTGATGATCTCACTTGATATCAAAGGCCAAAAACTGCTGTCTAATGTTATTCTTATTAAGGATTTTCAGTTTGCCTGTCAAATGATCAGAGTTATCTTTTTGTGACTGAAACAGATTTTTGAGATAGAGGTTTAAGATCTGTATGAAATGCTTGTTTCTGTGTTATCAGACCTTTCTCTTGTATGCCTTTACAGGAAATTAAAATGCATGACTGATAGTGAAACCGTCGCACCTGACTGGCCTTATTACAAAACCATTGATAGAATCCTGTCTAAAGTATCAGACCACAGTGATGTGAAAATGCATGAAAGTCAGCAACCAGGCCCTTCTACATCACAGACTGAGGCCTCGCAGTCTCCATCAGCTAAGTCTACACCTCTGTACTTGCCGTATAACCAGTTTACGTACGAAGGAAGGGAAGAATGTTTTGAAGATGAACATTCAGAGAGCTCATCAAGCTTACTTTCTTATAAGTTGAGGTGGAATTTTTTATTTTCCTTTCTCATATTTCACACATTAGACTAGTTCTGTTGTGTAATTGGAAAACTCTAGAATGTTTACATTAATCACTCTTGCCATTGCTTTTCTTAAGTCACAAGTGAGATGAGTTTGCTGGTCTTTACCTAAACAGCTAGACTAAGGGTTTTGTTTTTGTTTGTTTTTGTCTGTGGGGATAGGTCAGCACCACAAAACACCACGCAGCATTGTCAAAATTTAGCATGGGTCCCTCTGCTTATGAGAGGCATAGCATTTCTACCAAGGTAGGAGTGGCCCAGGCTAGTACTGCAGTGCATATGTATAACAATGTAGGAAGTTTCAGAGTAGCAGAGTAGGAAGTATAACATGTTTCTTAGCTGTATTTTGCCTTGCTCTAGCCATTGCTATTACCCTCAATATGAGTATGATATTTCAATAGAGTCAACTATTATTAAAGTGTGTGTGTGTGTGAGAGAGAGAGAGAGAGAGAGAGAGCTTTAAAAATGCAAATCGAGTATTTGTTCAGACTTGATGTAATTATCAGTTATACTTCAGTTTTCCAACAAGCATCTTTTAAAGTGCATTGCAGCCACTTTTAAATATAATTAAATTAAATATAATTTAAAATGTTAGTTCTTTCAAGTAATAGTATGAGGAATGCAAACATGCTTTTCTGTTGTTGATAACATTTGAATCCCCTGGACAGCATGATTTCAGCCTAAAGCAGTGCTGTAGACACGACTCACATTTCAGACTTCACTGCTCTCTGTTTTCATCCCAAAAACGTGGTGGAAATAAGAACTGATTGCAGTCTTCTGTCAGAAGAAAATATTAAGTTCATCCTAGAGATCCTTATCATGAGTCTGTGCAATAGGAAGATTTTATGGATAACAGTAAAATTACAAATCAGTCATGCAATAGTGAAACTGTTGAACTAGAATCAAAACCACACGAACTAGTCTGGATTAATGGGCTTTCAGGCCTGCATTTGAGTAGTTTGAGAGCTGAGGGAGTAGAGCTGAGACTACTACTTTCAATGAGTGTAGCTGTCCCTAAGCAGCTGATGATTTTAAATGTATTTCCTGTTTACAAGTATTTACAGAGTAATGTCTGTGAATAACTCTTGGTCTGTAGCCATATATCAATTCACAAGTAATTCTTGTACAATTACCAGTTCATTGTAAGTATTTGATGTCTGATATTCAAACTTTCTTGACTGGATCAGCATAACTCCTAGAATCATGTTTCTTCTGCAAATTCAAAATTTGATTTCTGCAAATATTCTATAATAACGTAAAATTCATTGTCTACAAACACATCTACCTGTAAACACAATCAGTAGAATGTTTGCTGACACAAACAAGGTATTTTTAAAAAATGTTTGAGGTATTCGTCCATCTGGCTTGAGGAAAAACTGCAGGATGTTTGAACCTTGGACTGCCAGCAGCTAAAAGTGATACTTGTGATAGGTATTACAGTCTTTTGTATCTGGGAATAGAATGAGCCTCATTTTGCACTAGAAGTATTTCTGGGTGGGTTATAAGAGCATAATGTAAAAGATGCCACTATCTGAAAGGGAGTCAGGAAAGAAATGGTGACTTATTTTAACTATGGTTCTTTGAGATATGGTGCCAACGTGTATTCCACTTAGGTGTGTGCAATACCAGCACATTGGAGCAGGAGAAATTTGCCTAGCAGTACCCACAGAGGGGCGGCATTTGCACCTCATGGCCATCACTCCTCCTTTGGTTATGTGATGTAGTGCCGTCTTGCCCCCCCTCAGTTCCTTCTCACCAAATGCCCAGACACAAGATTCCGATGCAGAGGGGATGGAGGGTGGGTTGTGGAATACACATCTGAGTCAAAGAACACGTTACAGTAAGTAACGGTTTCTTCTTCTTCAAGTAGATACAGATGTATATTCCACTTAGGTGACTCACAAGTAGTATCCCTCGCCAGGAAGTAGCGCTCATAATCTACCTAAATAAGGACTACAGGCCCATGGTACTAAAGCTTGCATCTGCCCTGGAAGATGTGGTTATGGTGTAATGGTTTGTGAATGTATGTATCAGTGACACACAGCAGCCCTGAAAATGTCCAATATGGAAATTTCAGAGTAACAGCCGTGTTAGTCTGTATTCGCAAAAAGAAAAGGAGTACTTGTGGCACCTTAGAGACTAACCAATTTATTTGAGCATAAGCTTTCATGAGCTACAGCTCACTTCATCGGATGCATACTGTGGAAAGTGTAGAAGATCTTATTATATACACACAAAGCATGAAAAAATAAGCGTCCCACCCCACTCTCCTGCTGGTAATAGCTTATCTAAAGTGATCACTCTCCTTACAATGTGTATGATGATCAAGTTGGGCCATTTCCAGCACAAATCCAGGTTTTCTCACCCCCCCACCCCCATACACACACAAACTCACTCTCCTGCTGGTAATAGCTTATCCAAAGTGACCACACTCCTTACATTGTGTATGATAATCAAGGTGGGCCATTTCCAGCACAAATCCAGGGTTTAACAAGAACGTCTGGGGGGGGGGGGTAGGAAAAAACAAGGGGAAATAGGCTACCTTGCATAATGACTAAGCCACTCCCAGTCTCTATTCAAGCCTAAGTTAATTGTATCCAATTTGCAAATGAATTCCAATTCAGCAGTTTCTCGCTGGAGTCTGGATTTGAAGTTTTTTTGTTGTAAAATAGCGACTTTCATGTCTGTAATCGCGTGATCAGAGAGATTGAAGTGTTCTCCAACTGGTTTATGAATGTTGTAATTCTTGACATCTGATTTGTGTCCATTTACTCTTTTACGTAGAGACTGTCCAGTTTGACCAATGTACATGGCAGAGGGGCATTGCTGGCACATGATGACATATATCACACTGGTGGATGTGCAGGTGAACGAGCTTCTGATAGTGTGGCTGATGTTATTAGGCCCTGTGATGGTGTCCCCTGAATAGATATGTGGGCACAGTTGACAACGGGCTTTGTTGCAAGGATAGGTTCCTGGGTTAGTGGTTCTGTTGTGTGGTATGTGGTTGCTGGTGAGTATTTGCTTCAGTTTGGGGGGCTGTCTGTAGGCAAGGACTGGCCTGTCTCCCAAGATTTGTGAGAGTGTTGGGTCATCCTTCAGGATAGGTTGTAGATCCTTAATAATGCGTTGGAGGGGTTTTAGTTGGGGGCTGAAGGTGACGGCTAGTGGCGTTCTGTTATTTTCTTTATTAGGCCTGTCCTGTAGTAGGTGACTTCTGGGAACTCTTCTGGCTCTATCAATCTGTTTCTTCACTTCCGCAGGTGGGTATTGTAGTTGTAAGAATGCTTGATAGAGATCTTGTAGGTGTCTGTCTCTGTCTGAGGGGTTGGAGCAAATGCGGTTGTATCGCAGAGCTTGGCTGTAGACGATGGATCATGTGGTGTGGTCAGGGTGAAAGCTGGAGGCATGTAGGTAGGAATAGCGGTCAGTAGGTTTCCGGTATAGGGTGGTGTTTATGTGACCATTGTTTATTAGCACTGTAGTGTCCAGGAAGTGGATCTCTTGTGTGGACTGGACCAGGCTGAGGTTGATGGTGGGATGGAAATTGTTGAAATCATGGTGGAATTCCTCAAGGGCTTCTTTTCCATGGGTCCAGATGATGAAGATGTCATCAATATAGCGCAAGTAGAGTAGGGGCGTTAGGGGACGAGAGCTGAGGAAGCGTTGTTCTAAATCAGCCATAAAAATGTTGGCATACTGTGGGGCCATGCGGGTACCCATAGCAGTGCCGCTGATCTGAAGGTATACATTGTCCCCAAATGTAAAATAGTTATGGGTAAGGACAAAGTCACAAAGTTCAGCCACCAGGTTAGCCGTGATATTATCAGGGATAGTGTTCTTGACGGCTTGTAGTCCATCTTTGTGTGGAATGTTGGTGTAGAGGGCTTCTACATCCATAGTGGCCAGGATGGTGTTATCAGGAAGATCACCGATGGATTGTAGTTTCCTCAGGAAGTCAGTGGTGTCTCGAAGGTAGCTGGGAGTGCTGGTAGTATAGGGCCTGAGGAGGGAGTCTACATAGCCAGACAATCCTGCTGTCAGGGTGCCAATGCCTGAGATGATGAGGCGCCCAGGATTTCCAGGTTTATGGATCTTGGGTAGTAGATAGAATATCCCAGGTCGGGGTTCCAGGGGTGTGTCTGTGCGGATTTGATCTTGTGCTTTTTCAGGGAGTTTCTTGAGCAAATGCTGTAGTTGCTTTTGGTAACTCTCAGTGGGATCATAGGGTAATGGCTTGTAGAAAGTGGTGTTGGAGAGCTGCCGAGCAGCCTCTTGTTCATATTCCGACCTATTCATGATGACAACAGCACCTCCTTTGTCAGCCTTTTTGATTATGATGTCTGAGTTGTTTCTGAGGCTGTGGATGGCATTGTGTTCCACACGGCTGAGGTTATGGGGCAAGTGATGCTGCTTTTCCACAATTTCAGCCCGTGCACGTCGGCGGAAGCACTCTATGTAGAAGTCCAGTCTGCTGTTTTGACCTTCAGGAGGAGTCCATCTAGAATCCTTCTTTTTGTAGTGTTGGTAGGGAGGTCTCCGTGGATTAGTATGTTGTTCAGAGATATGTTGGAAATATTCCTTGAGTCGGAGACGTCGAAAATAGGATTCCAGGTCACCACAGAACTGTATCATCACCTTGTACTTTGATTATCATACACACTGTAAGGAGAGTGGTCACTTTAGATAAGCTATTACCAGCAGGGGACTGAGTTTGTGGGGGGGGTTGGGGGTGAGAGAACCTGGATTTGTGCTGGAAATGGCCCAACTTGTTTATCATACACATTGTAAGGAGAGTGATCATTTTAGATAAGCTATTACCAGCAGGAGAGTGGGGTGGGAGGAGGTATTTTTTCATGCTTTGTGTGTATATAATAAGATCTTCTACACTTTCCACAGTATGCATCCGATGAAGTGAGCTGTAGCTCATGAAAGCCTATGCTCAAATAAATTGGTTAGTCTCTAAGGTGCCACAAGTACTCTTTTCTTTTTGCCAATATGGAAATGTCACTGAGGCATGCTATGGATGTTGCTTGCGCCCTCGTAGAATGAACTCACATCTGCTGAAGGGGCATAGCTGAGGCTATTTCATATGCATTTTTGATGCAGGATGTTATCCATTTGGAGATCATCTGCAAAGAGACCACATGACCTTTCATGTGATCTGCATATGTCACAAACAAATGAGGTAAAACATGAAATGGTTTAGTCCTGTCCAAATAAAAGATGTCCGTCACTGGACATCTAAGGTATGGAGATGCTGCTTCTCCAGAGATGAGTGCGGCTTAGAAGAGAACACAAGTAAATATACCATGTGGTTCAAATGAAACTGAGAGACCACTTTAGACAAAAATTGTGGGTGGATCATAGAGTCACCTTGTCTTCGGAAAATTGTGTATAGGAGGCTCTGCTATAAGAGTCTGCAACTCTCTCACACTCTTTGCAGAGGTTATCGCTGCCTGGAATGCAGTTTTCTGACACAATACAGAACGGGACAAGACACCAGGGGCTCGAGCAGAGATCCCAGTAAGGACGCTATGACTGTGTTAAGGTTCCCATAGAGGAACTGGCTCTCAGACTGGGTGGATGTAGACAGAGGAGCCCTTTTAAGAATCTTGTTACCATGGCATTGGAGAAGACTGATTTTTTTTCCCCCTGAATGGGGGGATAAAATGCTGATATCGCTGCCAGATGCACTTTCAATGAACTAAACACTAGCCCCAACAACTGAAGGTGCAGCAGGTATTCCAAAATGTCCTAGATAGAGGCCAGTATTGGTTGGCTTCTGTTGGCTTAATGACCACACTGAAAATCATTTCCATTTCGCTGGATAGGCCATCCTAGTGGATGCTTTTTTACTGTTAAGGAGGACCTGTTGGACAGCTGCCGAACACTGCTCTTCCTCCTCATTCAGCCATGCAGCAGACACACTGTGAGATGCAGGGAGCTGAGTGAAGGATGCAAGGTGCTGCGCTGGTTCTGAGTGACTAAGTTGGGATGGGGAGGAAGCGGTAGTATGGGAGGCTGAATAGAGAGTGCAAAAATGTTGGAGAACCAGCACTGTCTTGGCCATGCTGGGGCGATGAGAATGAGCCTGGCCCAATCTGCCTTGAGCTTGAGGTATGATCAGGATTGGGGAAAAGGCATGCAGGACAGCCAACTGACAGGTGAGGTGGAAAGCTTCAGACAGGGAATCTAACAGGACCCCAATAAACTCAATTTTTGAGCGTGGGCTAAGGTTGACTTTCCAGTGTTTAGGATTGAGACCCAGATGGTCGAGAAAGCACAGTATGGTGCCAACATGAGCAAAACCTTCATCTCTGGATCTGCCTCTCAGTTGTTCAGATGTGAATTGCCTTCTTCCTGAGATATGCCATAACAACGACCATGCATTCAGTAAAAATATGGGGGCTGAAGAGAGGCCGAATTGAAGCCCTGTGTACTCAAAGTGGTGTTCTGCCACAACAAATCAAAGGAACTTTCTGTGGCTCAGCAAAATCGCCACATGAAAGTAGTTGTCCTGAAGGTCCAGAGCAGCAAACCAGTCTTTCTGTACTTGAGGCCCTCTTAAGAGCAGAACGTGGCATTGGATTTCCTGTTGTCCCTTGTAGCAAACAGGTTGAACATTGGGATGCCCCAAGCAGTGAAGATGACCCAAAGGTCATTGTCTTCAGGGACCATTTGTGACTCAGGGAAAAATACCCGCTGAGATGGTCTGCGAGATAATTCTGAACTCCAAGCAAGTGAACAGCTATCAGAGCGATGTTCTCCTTGTTGCAGAACTGTCTCAGCCTGATCGCCTCTAGGCATAGCAACCCAGAGTGTGCTCCCCTTTGTTTGTTCATTCACATAGTACATCGCAGTGGTATTGTCAGTAAGTATGTGAACCACTTGAGTCTGTGATATGGTACCAAAAAGCTTGACACGCATTGCAGATGGTCCAAAGCTCCAGCACATTGATATGGAGTGAGGCCTCCTACTCCAATCACAGTCCCTGTACTTTCAGTGACCCTCAGATGCACCCCACAACCCATCAGGGAGGCATTGGTAATAAGTGACGTGGTTGGCAAGGGCAGGACACAGGGAATGCCTTGGCAAACATTCTCTGGATGCATCCACAATTGCAAGGAGTCCAGGACCAGTGAAGGAAGACAAATTAGTCAGTCTAGAGGATGAAAAGTAGGACAGTAGACTGTCCTGAGCCACATTTGAAAGGGGCAAAGATGCAACCTTGCAAACTAGATCACCTGCATGAAAGCGGACATGTGGTCCAAGGCCTCAGATACATCTAAACTGTCATGGAAGGCTAAGACTGCAGACTAAGGCAAAGATGGTGAATTCTCTGAAAATGGTTGGTGGGCAAAAATGTTCTAGATGTCGTGGAATCTAACAGGACCCCAATAAACTCAATTTTTGAGTGTGGGCTAAGGTTGACTTTCCAGTGTTTAGGATTGAGACCTAGATGGTCGAGAAAGCACAGTATGGTGCCAACATGAGCAAAACCTTCATCTCTGGATCTGCCTCTCAGTTGTTCAGATGTGAATTCCCTTCTTCCTGAGATACGCCATAACAACGACCATGCATTCAGTAAAAATATGGGGGCTGAAGAGAGGCTGAGTTGAAGCCCTGTGTACTCAAAGTGGTGGTCTGCCACAACAAATCAAAGGAACTTTCTGTGGCTCAGCAAAATCACCACATGAAAGTAGTTGTCCTGACGGTCCAGAGCAGCAAACCAGTCTTTCGGAGACAATGCAGGAAGAACAGTAGATAGAGTGACCATTGAGAACCTCATGTACCTGATATATTTGTTGAGGCTGTGAAGGTCGAGGATGGGTCTTACTCCTCCCTTGCATTTTGGTATCCGGAGTAGAAGCCATGACCCTGGTGTTTTGGTGGAACCTCCTCCACTGCTCCCAAAGCCAGCAGAAAACAGACCCTGCTCAAGGAACAGTATCTCATGAGAGGGGGTTCCTGAAGGGGGAGGGAGGGGAAGCAGGTGTGGAGAGGAACTGAATGGCATAACCCAAACTGATGGTGCTTTGGAACCAGCTGTCAGTGGTGATTGAGCCCCAAGCACTGTGAAGCAGGCCAGCTTGTCCCCAGTGGGGAGAGATGAGGAGGGAGGAGCAATGACTGGAACAGTACTCTGACCAAGGAGTCAAAATGGGCCCTTGAAGGGTGCCAGGGGAAGTCATGTGGACTGGCCGAACCCCAAGCCCAACTGATTTCTGATCTATCCCTCTTTCTGGAGTAGTGTGGTGCCTCGGAAGAGGGAAAGGCTGATCAAATGGGCACTGAGGACAATATTGCTGCTGCTGTGGAAGACAATAGTGTTGCCTCTGCAGTGTTTTTTAATGTGACCACTCAGTAATCAGGCAGTCAGATTCCAGATGCTGGGTTGCCATGGAACAGATTGCCCTGTGATAATAAATCTGGAATGAATTGTAGTGGTAGTGGAGGGGCTGCAGACAGCAACTTGAGGTCTGAAAAAACAAGGTTGTCTGGGCCAGTGGAGTGTGGTCAAAATCATTGTAGCTTGTTGTTGCTGTGACGGTTGGATCTTGCATGTTATCATGGGAAAAGGAGGGAATGCAAATAGAAGAGCCTTTGGCCACACGTGGGAGAAGATGTTAATTCTCCTGGCCCAAAGATCTCTGCTCCTTCTATAGAAGCTATTTGTCTTGGTGTTGGAACTGGATGCAAAGAAATCCCATATTAGTTTCCCAAAAGTCTTGATTATGTCATTGAACTCCCTCTGGTGGAGACATCACACCCCTTGGACTGCTCTTCTGCGGCTGAGGCAATCTGCCATGGAATTCAGTTTCCCTTTGATATGCATGGTTAGAACTGACAATGTATCTCTCAGCCTAACTGAAAAAGGTTATGGTTTCTGTTTGTAACCAGCATGACTGTGTGCCCCCTTGTCCATTCATGTATGTCATGGCAGTGGTATTGTCTGTGAATACAAGTATGTGTCTGGAGTTTTAAGTGGGAAGGAGTGCTGGAGGAGCTAGACAAATCACTCACAGTTCCAAATGATTAATGACATAATGAGATTCTATCCCTGACCACTAACCTTGTACAATGTGTTGGGTTCTGTGAACTCCCATCCCCTCAAACTAGCATCCATCGTTATGGTGTCCCTCTTCAGATGTAACCACCATCTGAGAGACCATTTACTATGGAGGGAAGTCTTACAGAGAGTAGAGGAGATCAGTATGTAGTAGTGTAAACAATTGAAATGAAAATTTGCCCATGAGGCTAGGTATATGCACGAAAACGAACATAATACTATGTAGCAGTAAGTCCTTCATGCAGGAGTGTGGACTTGTATGTTTGCTCCAGAATCCATGCCTGCCTGTCTCTGGAGAGGAAAGCCCTGTGGAGTGTGGTGTTCAGCAAAACCCCCAGGTGTTCTATGGTCTGTGTAGGGATGATCTGGCTTTTCTTTGGATTGATTATAAACCCATGCTGTTGAAAGGTATGTACTGTCAATTGAGCATCCCTGACTGACTTCTGTAGGGAAGGGACTCTTACAGGATATCATCAAAATGCAGGGATGCCACTATTACCACCAGGACCATTGTGAATACCATAGAGGTCGTGGCATGCCAAAAAGAAGGGCATTGTATGTATGTGCAGAGTGTACTATGCAAACTGGAGGTACTGTTTGTGGGTTGGAAAGATGGGGGTGAGGAAATATGTGCACAATCAAGTCCAAGGAGGTTAGGAAATCCCCCTGTGTGATGGCTGCCAGGGTGGACTAAGCGGTCTCCTTTTGGACTTGTGAGAGTGGATTGACTTGTTGAGTCTTTAAATCTAGGACAGCTTCTTGATTATTGAGAGAGAAGACATCTGGGGCAGAAGGTCTTTCTAAGTTCTATGGCATAACCCTGGGAAATGATCTCTCTTCCACATTTGTCTGTGGTGGAGGCAAACCAGGTGAGAACAAAAAGAGATAGATTGCTTCCGAGGGGAAGGTTGTGGAGCCCTTGATTATTCTTAAGAGCATTCATGGAGAAGGTGTCACAAAGTTTATTGGAGCTGGCTTTCCCCCAACCATTCTTAGACAATCTGTTGTGTCTCCAACCATATCTGTATGAAGCTCCATAACCTTGAATGGGCAGCCTAGAGTGAAAAGATGGGTTAAAAACTATTCTGAGTTTGTTACCATTAACAGAGGAGACAGATTTTTTTGGTTTGTCCTGTGATTTGGAGCAGGTCTTTCCACTGGTTCCCTGATAAGGTTTTTTCCCTCAGGGACATGGAAACTGAAACCTGTTCTGTGGAAATATCTGCCTTCCGTGTCAGTGGCCAAATACACCCTCTTGCCACTGCATTGGACACGATTGATCAGGTGGAGAACCTGAAAGCATCTGAAACTAGAGCATATGTTAGAGGTTTTCTTTGAGGAGCCCAATCCCTTGGATCTTTTCACTTTTTTGAGAATGTCTGAGAGGACTCAATATAAGCAAGTACTGCTCTGGCAAAAATAGGTGTCTGTTGCTGAGGCTCTGAGTGGTGCTGAGGCCACTTCATAGTCTCTGCATAAGACTGATTCCACCTTCTGTCAGTAGGAAGTCCCCTTCAGTGTGGAAGACAGTGTCCTTGATGAGAGTTGACAAGACTGCGTCCATTTTAGGTAAAACCACCAAGAACACTTTTTGACTAGTGGACGTTATAGATTTTTGCTCTTTTTGTCAAACTCTTTGACTTAGTCAGGTTTTCCCATTCCACTTTTACAGCCTTAAGGTATAAGGCCAGGGTGAGAATGTAAGTGTCACCTGTAGAGTTCACTGGAACTTATTTATGGGTATTTTGTCTCTCTGACATCCTCCTCATCCTCAACCCCTTTTTGGCTGAGTATCAAGGAAGATAAGCAATTGCCTTATTGGTTTTCTCAGAATAGACTTATAATACTGTTCAGGGAAAAAGAGTTCCCTGGTGATCCTCTTGGATTTCCTTCACCTCAGATTCTTTATTATCTTCTTTCTGGTCCCTTTTCCCCACCACCTAGACATCAGGAAGAAGGATGGGGAAATGGATGAAGAGTGGCCTGTATGTTTGTCTCGTCCTGTGCCCGTTTCTTCTGTGAGATGAGGGCCCTAAGATGGCTGCTGCTGAGGCTCTGCCAAGAGCGTGTTCTAAAATGGCCACCTGGGTCCAAAATGGCCACATCAACCCCACTGTAAAGGGAAAAAGGGGCAATGGTGAGATACTGGTTTCTCTGTGACACTGTTGGTTCTCGGGACCCCTGAGGATCAGAGGGGGTGCAGCACGGCCTGTGGCAGAATGAGGGAGGTCCCTGGCTATATGTACTGCCCCTTGTCATGGTGCTTTGTCTGCTGGAGGGATGACTGGAGCCCCAGGGAGTTACCCTAAACCAGTTCTGTTGGCTGGAGCACCTGGATCCTTCCTGGTCTGTCCTCTTGGGATGGGACATCTGGTGATGGAGCCAGTTTACATTAGTGGCCGTGGATTGAGCCCCTGGTGTCCAGGGTGCTTTTTTCCATAGCACCTTGTTTTTCTGGGCCCTTCACTTGTCTATAGCTGCCACTTTGCTGTCCTGTCAGGCCAGGCTGACTGCCTGCTTTCACCTGGTGATGGGGCCTAGTCTGCATCAGTGGCCATGGTATGAGCCCCCAGTGTCCAGAGCACTTTTGTCAATATTTTGTCTTTCTGGACCCCTCGTCTGTCCACAGCTGCCACCATGCTATCCTGTTGGGGTGGGCTGGTGGCCTGCTTTGTAACCATGGTATCACCAAGGTTAAGGGTGCAAAAGGAACACTTTCCCTTTTAATATACTTGGCCAAGGGTGCTGAGCACAGGGTACTGACTCTGCCCTTTCCCTTCTTTTTTGCTTTTTCATCCATTGCCAGGAGCTAATTTGAGAGGCGGCGCTTGGTAGAATGTTCCCAGAAATTCCCAGAGCCCTGTAAAGTAAATTTAAATGACCTTTAAAAAGCGAGTAACCCCAAACTAAAAGAGTGGAGAGCTGATGGAAAGAGGCCCTAGAACAAAAAGGAAAAAGAAGAAAAGATTAATCAGGTTATGGACAGTCTACAGAAGACCTGACTCCTAGGCTACTTTACCTTTGCAGGCAGTGGAAATTCTGGAGGGGATCTTCAGTGGGAGGAATTATCTGGAGTGTCAACCCAGCCAACCAAAACATCTGCCTCCTACAGTCTGGGGGACTGAAGAACCCATCCCCTGCAGTGAGAATACTGGTGGCTGTTTTTTATTTGCTCCAGTGCCAGTGCAATAGTGGAAGATTTCTCTAAAATAGTTGGTGTAGAAAAGGCCACTCAAAGCAAGATTTCATGATACACTGGTAACTACAGTTTCTACTATTTCTACTACTAGAAGAGCTGCACCGGTAGTGAATTTTGTCCATAAAATTTGCAAATGTAGATGCAGTCCTAGGTTGTCTGTGGCATGCGGTGTAATAGCAGGTTTAGAGCACAGTTCTTGTTCCAACTGATTAGGAAAACCATGTGACAAGTTGCATGAAAGCACTAGCTAAGTTTCACTGTAGTGTGGTCAGGCCAAAAATGATGATAAAAGGTTTTGGTTTTCTGAGGTGGATGTTGTCCTGATTTATACAGGCCTTACAACAGGTTTACACTCTGCTGTGGCTGAACAGGAGTTAACCAGTTTGGCCAGCAAGTGTTGAGGTGTTAAAAGCTGTGCTCTAGCTAAGAGACCTAGGTTAAAATGTGTTTCGAACTTGCTTCTAAATGATTTGGTTTCATTCTCACTAGTTGGCCAAATAGTGTTAGAATCTGGTTCAGTCAAAAACAATTTAAGCTGTGCTTACCCAGTTGGTAAACTCAAAGGACTGTGTGTAGTCCAAATTATTCTAACTTCAAAGAGTATATAACCGCTTAATTACATAGGTGGCTATAAATGTGTTGTATGTCCATATGGCAGTTAACCATGTTTTGCTTTTGCCATCAGCCTAGACTTACTGTCTTCCTGTAACTGTGGCTATTTGACTAGGTTGGCTGGTCTGACTTTCTCCCACCAATCTGGGTGGTAGGACCTCCCGAATATATTACTCCACAAAATACTAATGTGCATGCCCTCTGGACACTCTATCCCTTGCTGCAGTAGTATAAGAGGGCTACCCAGATTTTCCCACAATGCAGTACTACTGACCCCCTTTAAACAAACATGGTAGATGTGGAAGTGCACAAGTTGGACACACAGTTG
The DNA here is from genome assembly GCF_965152275.1 of Natator depressus. Taxonomy (NCBI): domain Eukaryota; kingdom Metazoa; phylum Chordata; order Testudines; family Cheloniidae; genus Natator; species Natator depressus. The sequence goes on along the minus strand of NC_134237.1, from coordinate 120,684,331 downwards.
TGCTGTGAAAAAAGTTGCTCTGTAGACACAACTTGATGGTTTTGAATAACTATGTCAGATGAGTGACATAGCCTGCTTGTACAAGCAGTTGTTGTCCTTCATGACCAAAGGTGACACAAACATGCAGCATAAATGGTACCTATATTTGGAAGGGGATAAAAAGAGGGGGGAGTTATTGTCATAAGGTATTTTTTTAAAAGCTATATAGATTGACCTCTTTAGAGAAGCCTGAATCCTACAATTCCATCAGTTCTCTTGATAATAATTTAAACTGAAAAGGGTGGAGATTCTTATATTTTGACTGACATGAAATGCTGCTAATGACAACTGCTGGATTAAAGTCACTGGCAGTTGCCATGTTGAGAGAGAAGCTATTTGTTTTAGCGGTAGTATGGAAAATACTGAGCTAAGAAGTGATTTCATCTTGAGGAATTAACTTATCATCCTATATATCAGCAACAGTTGGGAATGAGCAGCAAGGGAGAGAAGAATTAGCTATAGAATTTGGATCCATTCTGATTTTTTGCATATGTCCTTTTCACTAAAGGGACAATGTCAAATCTATTTAGATTTTAAATTAATCTATTTAGTTTTTTAAAAATGAATTAAAAGCAGCATTGGGTCCTTGAGTGAAAAACAGCTTGCGTCCATCCCTAAGTCCTCCCGTCAACTTTGGTATTTTTATCCCTGTATGTTTCTATTTTTTAAATGTTTATCTCTCTCCTGTTGGTTTCTGAAACACACAGAAGCAGGAGAAACTGACTATAGTGAAACTATACATAGCTATACACAGAGTTGTCAAATGCACAAAGTGAACTGTAAATAATTTTCTCTTCTTTAGTTATAGTTATCTTAAGTGTTACTTGCAACAATGAATGAGTAAAAAATTTCAAACAGGTGTTTCTTAAGTTAACCTTTAAACCTTTGAAAACTTTTAAGTTCCCCAAAATAGCTTTGTGCCTGCTTTGTCAGCTTACCAAATATCTTTTAATGCAGCAGAAGGCAGTTGTGTATCTTATGACAATTTTTTAAAATACTGGATTTAATATTCAACTCTTATAATATTAGAAAGTGCCAAGATTTACACTTTGATCAGTATAAATATATGTTCTCTTTTTTAAAGCAAAAAGTAGTTTAAGCTAGATGTGTGCATTTTGTCTGAATTCCTTAGAGTCTGAGACCCTCTTGTAAAAAAAACAAACAAAAAAAACAAACAAAAAAAACTTACATTTTGCTGCTGAGCTGTAATGTGACTAACATGAGAACAAATGAATTTTCTAGTATTTTGTAGATGAGATGAAATACTTGGAATCTGTTTTCTTTTAATGGGGTACCTATTTTTATTTGAGTCTTGCTCTTGGGAACTAACAGAACTTGCATTATATTGCAATAACCATAAAACATCTGACAGCTTTATGTAATAGTGTATCCTAGTGAACCCCCGCCCCCCCCCCAAATCAAATTGCCAACTACACTATAAATAGATTTTATTTGATTGAAAACATTTTTTCTCTCTGAGGAAGAATTTATATGCCTGACTGTTAATTGTTAAAATAGTGACAGAACACAATTTATAGACTTGTTTATGTCACTGAGGTGCTATCTATATTGCCATTTCTCTCATATTGGGAGCGGGTGGGGAAGGGAACTATTTTAATAGATTTTAACACCAGGAAGGGTCATCATATCATCTAATCTGACCTATTGTATAACACAGATCATATAATTTCACTCAGTTATTCCAATACTGAGCCCAATGACTTGTTTTTATCCAGGGGTGAAAGTAAGTTAGAAGACTTACCGGTATGCCAGAGTCCTGAGCAGGGGGCGTGGCCTCAACCGGAAGAGGCAGGGCCTTAAATCCCCGGGCCCTTTAAATCTTGATTTAAAGGGCCAGGGCTCCAGCTGCAGTAGTGGCAGCTGGGAGTCTGGGGCCCTTTAAATCACCCCCGAGCTACCAGCTGCACAGGCGGCTGGGAGCCTCGGGGTTCGGGGGCGATAGCCACCGCTACCCTGGGGCTATGGGCTCTAGCAGAGCTTTAAAGGGCCTGGGGCTCCGCTGTGGTAGCAGCTGCCGGAGCCCCGAGCCCTTTAAATCCCCGCCTGAGCCCTGCTGCAGTGGTGACCGGGCTCCATTGGGGATTTAAAGGGCCCCAGAGCTCCAGCTGCCGCTACCGCCCTGGCCCTTTAAATGCTCGACGGAGCCCCACCGCCGCTACCCCAGGGCTTCGGCAGCAGGGCTCCGGCGGGGATTTAAAGGGCCGGGGCAGTAGCGGTGGCTGGAGCTCCGGGGCCCTTTAAATCCCCGCCAGAGCCCCCCTACCCCTACCCCAGGGCTTGGGCAGCAGGGCTCAGGCGGGGATTAAAAGGGCCCCGGGGCAGTAGCAGCGCCTGGAGCTCCGGGGCCCTTTAAATCCCCACCAGAGCCCTGCCGCCGCTACTCCAGGGCTCAGGCAGCAGGGCTCAGGCCGGGATTTAAAGGGCCCCGGGGGGGGGGGGTAGCAGCGGCTGGAGCTCTGGGGCCCTTTAAATCCCCGCCACAGCCCCGCCGCCGCTACCCCAGGGCTTTAAATTGCCCTCTCGGAAAGCCGGTCCTGGTACGGCGCACCGGCTCTTACCGGTACACCGTACCAGTGCATACTGGCTTACTTTCACCTCTGTTTTTGTCTAAATCATGTATTCCACAGAGGTATTCAGTCTTGATTTGAAGACATCAAGAGCTAGATAATGCACCATTTCCCTGGTAGTCCGTTCCAATGATTAATCACAAGTATTTCTATTTTGAATTTGCCTGGCTTTAACTTCCAGCCACTGGTTCTTGTTATGCCTTTCTGCACTAGACCGAAGAGTCCTTTAGTGCCCAGTATTTTCTCCCCTTGAAGGTTCTTATTCATTAGGATCAAGTCAGCTCTTTATCTTCTTTTTGATAAACTAACCAGATTGAGCTCTTTAAGGCATTTTCTCCAGCCCACAAATAATTTTTCTGGCTCTTCTCTTCACCCTCTCCAATTTTTCAGCATCTTTTAAAAAATATGCACACCAGAAATGGACACAGTATTCTAGTACTGGTCTCACCAATGCCATACACACAAGTAAAATCACCTTCCTACTCACTACTCCCCTGTTAATACATCCAATGAATTAGCCCTTTTTTGCCACAGCATCACCTTTGGAACTCATGTTGAGGAGTTTGTCCACTATGAAACCTAAATCTATTTCCGTCACTATTTTCCAGGATACAGACCCTGTCAAGGTTCCTTCCCCACTCTGAACTCTAGGGTACAGATGTGGGGACCTGCACGAAAGACCCCCTAAGCTTATTCTTACCAGCTTAGGTTTAAAACTTCCCCAAGGTACAAACTTGCCCTTGTCCTTGAACAGTATGCTGCCACCACCAAGTGTTTTAAACAAAGAACAGGGAAAGAGATCACTTGGAGACGTCTTCCCCCAAAATATCCCCCCCCCCAAACCCTACACCCCCTTTCCTGGGGAAGGCTTGATAATAATCCTCACCAATTGGTACAGGTGAACACAGCCCAAACCCTTGGATCTTAAGAACAATGAAAAATCAATCAGGTTCTTAAAAGAAGAATTTTAATTAAAGAAAAGGTAAAAGAATCACCTCTGTAAAATCAGGATGGTAAATACTACAGGGTAATCAGATTCAAAACATAGAGAATCCCTCTAGGCAAAACCTTAAGTTACAAAAAGACACAAAAACAGGAATATACATTCCCTCCAGCACAGCGTATTTTACAAGCCATTAAACAAAAGAAAGTCTAACGCATTTTCTAGCTACATTACTTACTAACTTTACAGGAGTTGTAAGGCTGCATTCCTGATCTGTTCCCGGCAAAAGCATCACACAGACTGACAGAACCCTTTGTTCCCCGCCCCCCTCCAGATTTGAAAGTATCTTGTCCCCTCATTGGTCATTTTGCATCAGGTGCCAGCAAGGTTACCTTAGCTTCTTAACCCTTTACAGGTGAAAGGGTTTTGCCTCTGGCCAGGAGGGATTTTATAGCACTGTATACAGAAACGTGGTTACCCTTCCCTTTATATTTATTACAGACCCCTATTATGTATTGCATTCGTCATTCCTAGATGTCTGACCTTGCATTTGGCTGTATTAAAACACATTTTGTTTGATTGGGCCTACCTTACTAGGAGAACACAGATCACTCTAAATGACTGCCCTGTCCTCATCATCATTTACTATTCTGCCAATCATGATCTCCAAATTTTATCAGCAATTATTTTCTCTGTTTCCTTCCAGATCATCATACCAGTAGTTGCTCTTGTTCTCCAACAGTATTGCCTCTACAGAGCCACACACTAGGAGATTTGTGCTTAGCCACATGGTCACAGAAACCTTTTGAGCAGTGATTGACAGTTGAGAGGCGCACACAATTTTCTTGATCCCTACTTTCCACAGACTGAGGATACAAATACCCCTTTCACTCCCTCCCTTAACAGTCTCCCAGTTTTTCTCCACTTATGAAGTACTGTTTACAAGTAGGCTCTGAAGTAGAATGAACAAGGGCGAAGGTCAGTGTCATTCTTTGGTGGCAATACATTTGGGGAACGAGTTACTGTTTGTCTGTAACCCCTCTTTCTTCTTCATTACATTGCTGCTGCAAAGCCCCAGTGTAGAAGACTGACTAGCACTGACCATTCAGAGGTGGTGCACTGAGTGAGGACCCTTGCTAATTGAGTAACAATTTGAGCACTATATTCCAAAACCCAGAAACTGATCTTGATACACCATTGAGCAAATAGCGATTTGTGAAGATGTGACATCCCCCCACCCCAAAAGAAAAAAAAAGTAACAATCCTACAGATTTCAGATAAGGACATACAGCAGGTGCATGCTATTAAAGATGCTATTTCCCTAGGTGAGGGAGCTCTGACACATCCAGGCAGAGGCACATCAGCTAATTTATAACATGGCTGGATGTGTAGTCTTATCCACCTACGTAGCCTTTGAGTTGAGCTGACTTAACTCATAGATTTTTCTCCAAAGATCAGAAATAGTCTATTTGATTTTCTGAAGAACTTTATTTTGTCTAGTAGTAGTTAATTTCTCTTACCAGACACCTCCCTATATGGTGGTGGGTCTCTGGGCAAATTACAGGCAGCAATTTAAGGACTGATTGAGGGACACAAAGAGAAAGTACTGCAAGGACACAATTTGAGATTTGGCTTACACCACAGTGGGAACAGCCTCATTGGTGCAGAGCTCTGCAGGATCTGTAACAATGGGCTACAATCTTGCCCTAAAGTAGCAGTGCCTGGTGATGAGATGTTTACTGTAGCTATGGAGTTAGAATTCCAAGTCCAGTATAAATATATTTTTAACAAGATGGGTTCTTCAAAGACAGTAACCAACCTCTCACAATAAAACTTTGGTGCTTAAAGGGTAAGAAATATCTGATAAAAGGCAAATATTCTGACTTGCATTATGTAAAGTAAACCCTTGTTAAAAACAAGGAAATTCCTGGCTCTTTTCCAGAAGCTCAGTAGTAACTTTTTCTAAATGATATAACTGTAAAAATGCACTTTTTAAAAGCTATAGTAGGATAAAGTTGGTTTTTATCAGCCCTAGTAGACATAACTTGATCAAGAAAGGGCTATAAAATTTTAGGCCCTAGTTATAGTTTACCAGATGTATGAGTTTTTAATGTTTAAAAAATATTTGTATTTCAGAGCTGAAGAAAGACCAGTTAAGAAAAGAAAGCTTCAAAGCTGTAGTTTCCAAAAGAAGAAACTAAAACTAATGGAAGCCATGTTGGAAGAACAAAAGAAGTTAAGCAGAGCTATGGAAGAAACCTGTAGGGAGGTGCGCAGGATTCTAGATCAGCAAAACATCATTCAAGTTCAAAGCCTGCAGCTGCAGGAGAGAATGATGAACCTACTGGAGAAAATGATCTCCAAGTCTAATGTGTAGTTTCCTTTGTGAATGCTGCTAAACTACACTATTTAACAATGTTATAGAAATCCACTATCACACAACTTATGTGTGTCTGTTGCCCTTTTCCCATGTTTTCTATGGAAATTAAAATCTTAGTGTAATCTTAGTGAAACAAAGAGAACAGTTAATGCAGGGTGAGAGCTATCCAGGATCTTGTGGAGTTAAGTAATAACAGTGAGGAAATTGGTGCAATATATACCTAATTGTAACTATTTTTGTACTGAATGGTTAAGGGACAAATAGCTCTGGGAAATGAAATTTACTGTACTATTTATGCTAAGGTCAGGTATTATTTTACAAGCAGCAGTGTTGTGTACTGCTTCATACCAAGGTCTGCAACCTGACCTACTGTGGAAGAATACAGTAGTGTATTTTCCAGACACATTCACTGCATTTCTGACTTTGTCCAAGCCAGACTCAGTTTTGAATCACATGCAGAGGTTGTGTGGCGTGAACTATGATTCTTGTGAAGAGCTAGTTGAGATCACCAAACACAGGACATTTAAACTCCATGCAAAAATGAACAGTACTCAAAAATGAAATATTAAATAATCTCCCAAATACACTTTTGATAAAAAAAATAAATACTATATACTGAATACTAAACTGTATTGAAAGTACTTGAAGTTCCTTTTCATATTAAATGTATAGTTTTTTTCATTACTAACTGGAATCAGTTGACTTTATGATCAACGAACAATTAGAAAACTCCATTTATTCTCTATCACAAAAGAAACATATTGTACTGTGTGTATACATTCTATATATAGATCTCCCTCAAGTGAAATAAAGACAAAGATAACCTTATTTATTATTTGCTGGGCATATAGTGTGCTTGGGACAGTGCAAAACAGTGGAAGATATTGCTACTGCCTCAAGGAGTTTTCATTCTAAAACACAAAACAGACATATAATAGCCACATATTTGGGTCATCCAGGGTATCTCAAAGTGTGGTATAACATTTATTTTTAATAACACTTTTCCAGAACAATCTCTCTTGCTGGTGAAATAATTTTGATACGGTACATGGAAGTAGTATATTATAAGGAGTGGTTTAAATGAAGGGAGGGTGGTCAACATTAATATACCACAAGAGGCAGCTGAAATCCTAAAGGATGGTATAGAAGTCATCAAGATGAAGTACTAGCAGCATTCTTGTTGTCTTTATTTATAGAATATTTCATTAAAAATCATCTTGAACAAATAACTCTGATCTAGATTATCTGAACTGCTGATGTGCTATCTCTTTGAGAAACAAATATTTCTACTGTCAAGTTCACACTGCTCCTGCTGTATTTGTGAAGCAAGAGTTGCCCATCTAAGGGCTGATTAGACTCAATCATAAGAGAGTATTCTTCTTAGTGGCTACAGACCAGAATTCTCAAATAGTGCTTTGCATTTATATAATAGTACTTGCCATCCAAGCATTTCAAAGCACTTGACATTTAATTTAACCCTCAAAACACCTTTGTTATGTAGGTAATATTGATCATGTACACAGGTTAAATATAAGGTAACTATTGTTCATATACCCATGTTAAATACAGAGAAACTAAAGATATGTCTACACTGCATGCTTCTTTGGATTACATACTTTGATAGCCCCCTTTCACCATGAGTGTAAATAGCTGTGTAGACAGTGAGGCACAGCTTAGGTGAGTAAAGACACATCTGAAGAGTGTGGGTATGTACCCGAGCACATATGCTACACAGCTCTTGACTTGCCTAAGCCATACCGCCATGTCTACATTGCTATTTTTAGCAGTGTATTGTTCCTGCTACCTTCCTGTTGCTAGAGCCTTTCCTTGCCACAGGAAAACCACTCACAGCAGGGAGAGGATCTGGCAGTTCCCTGCTGCTAGAGTCTTTCTCTGCTGTAGGTACTCCTGGGGGAATTCTGTGCAAAAAATTAAAAATTCTGCGCACTATATTTTTAAATTCTGCAAAATTCTGCATATTTTATTTGTCAAAATAATGCAATATAATCACGCCAGTTTCAATTATTTTGGTAATTTATTTAAGCTACAATACACTAGATGGAGAATGGCAAGAGAATGGCAGTGGGGAGCATTGGCGGAAATCCCCAACCCCCCTTTCTCTAATAGTAATGTACCTAGGTTTGAACATTTATTTCTAGTTATTAGTCAACAAATATAAGCAACCATATGCTCAGTATGTATATCATAGGCAAGTGAATGCTGAGGAATCAAACTCGCAATTTATATTAGCTATTGACCATCTTCAGAAAGGTCAGTAGTAAACAGTTCATAAAGCACATTTTGATAGGAAAATTTTTCAGTTCAAAAATTTTGACTAGTTCTAATCACTTATAAATGCATACCGTCATTTACAATAAGGCTCCTTTACACCACTCTGGCAATGTAAAGGGGCCTTAAAAAACGTTTACACCTGTTTTATGTTCCTGGGGGAATTGATGGGAACAATTCACTAACAACAATGGGAACAATTAAGCAGGCAGGCTGCAACATTATGCTCTGCCTGAGGGGACAGAGCCTGCCTCACGCCTACCTCCAAACACCCCAAAGCCCTGCCCCTCCACACCAAGCATGGTGCAATAGCAAGCCAGAGAGACCGTCTGTTTTGTTCACTCATTTACATGCCTGAGCAGCCTCACACCCCGGTGGTGATTGACGTCTTCCCATGCCCAGTTCCCTCCCATGCTGGTTTACGTCTCTGCCGGCTGCCCTGGTCTGCCTGAGAGGAGCAAGTGACCTCTCTTGCAGCTTCCCTTTGTTTCTCCTGAGAAATCATTTTTTTGTGGGGAAGCAAAGAAATCTGTGGATGACATGAATTCTGCACCTGTGCAGTGCTGCAGAATTCCCCCGGGAGTAGCTGCAGGGGAAGGCTCTGTGAGCTCCTGGCTGCTTGAATCTTTCCCTGCTGACTTCCTGCTTTGCCAACTCCCTATTGCTGGCACCTTCCCCGGCTACAGGGAAAGACTCTGGCTGAGGGAGGCAGTTGGAAAAGCCCACTGCCTCCCCTCTCCCAGAGCCGTTCCTCACCATAGTGAAAGGGTCTGGCAGTGGCGAGCTGCTGAAGCTTTTCACTGATACAAGTAGCTATACACCACAGTGTGGACCCAGCTTGCTTTTCTCACTGCAGCATGTAGCTACATAGACCTTACATGTCACTGCCATCAGTGTGTAATGTAGATGTAGCCTAAGGGTATGTCTACACAGCAGCTGGGAAGGTTATTCCCAGCATGGGTAGTCAGATGTGCTAGTTCTGCTCAAACTGCTAAAATTAGCAGTGTGACCATGGTGACACACACTGTGCCTCAGGCTAGCTGAGTACAAACTCACCTTACCTCCTGGGTATGTCCTCAGGTGGTTAGCCCAAGCCACTGCCAATGCCGCCACAATCACACTGCTATTTTCACAGTGATAGCTCAACTCAAACTAATGTGTTTGTCTACCTGTGCTGGGAAGCATCCTCCCACCTGCTGTGTAAACATACCCTAAGCCATAGATAGTTTGCCCTTGGGCCTAGGCCATAGCTAGTGGCAAGAACTGTGCCATTTTCCAATTTATTCACTAGACTACATCCCCTCTCTGAATTTATCTTAGAAGTTGTTTGTATAGTCTATTTTATGTAGCATAAAGCTAGCTGTGCTACTGCTCTTTCTATATACATATATACCTATTTATATCTTTCTGATACCAACATCCTGTGAGATGAAGATACACTAATGCTTACTTCAAAGATATATTTGGTCAGTGTAATGTATTAGTTCATATTATTTTATTTTTGAGCACTTTGGTTCTGGTAAAATTATAACTGGCCTTGGGTGCATAACCACTCTGGTTCCATCCCTGGTCAAACTTTAAGTGGGCTGATGCATTCAGACAACGCTCCCTATTTGGCAAATTCAGATAATTTCACTTCGGTACCTATTGTCTGTGCTATCTATTATTAAAGAAACTCCTACCTCACTCCACAATGGAAGCAATAACTAACTAAATAAATGTATTTAAAGTAGCTGTTTGAACCTTAAAATAATTAAATTCCATCACTTGGCAACAACAGGCCCAACCCATCTTTGAACTTTGTGCAGTAAACTGCATAGCCCTCAGCCTGACTTACATGCTGTTTGACTTTTACCTCCATAGTTATACTGGAAGGTTTTACTCTGTCACTAAGAAGTAGGTTTTCTCATTCAAAAATAAGCTACTTTTTTAGTGGTTTAATTTAGTTAACAAACAGCTGAATCTCCCTCTGAGAAACATTCATACTCTGTCCAAATTCCTTTGTGCTCAATCTGTGCCACACTGGCTGCTGTCTCCCTCAGCTTACAAAATTATTTTAAAACTGCTGATTTAGGGTTTGTCTACACTGCAATCATGGAGTATGAATTGTGACGGGGTCAAGCCAGTGGCTACAGGACTAGTGATTGAAGGTATATATATTAGCCCCAGATTAAGCAGGTCCCTTTTCCCTGAGTAAGATAATGGGCTTTTCCAGAACTATCAGGGAGTTGCTGGAACCAATTAAGGCAGGCTAATTAGGACACTTGGAGCAATTTAAGAAGCTACCAGAATCAATTAGGACAGGCAGGCTAATCAGGGCACCTGGTTTTAAAAAGGACCTCACTTCAGTCAGTGAGGCACATGTGAGGAGCTGGGAGCAAGAAGCTGAGAGTGAGTAGGCGTACTGCTGGAGGACTGGGAAGTACAAGCGTTACAGACATCAGGAGGAAGGTCCTGTGGTGAGGATAAAGAAGGTGTTGGGAGGAGGCCATGGGGAAGTAGCCCAGGGAGCTGGAGCTGTCAGGGAGCTGGAGCTGTCATGCAGCTGTTACAAGAGACACTATAGACAGTTGGAATCCACAGGGCCCTGGGCTGGAACCCAGAGTAGAGGGCGGGCTGGGGTTCCCCCACATTCCCCTCAACTCCCTATTTGAGACAAAGGTGGTGACCTGGACTGAGAGTCCCACCAGAGAGGAAGGTCCCTGGCCTATCGCCTGACCCACTAGGTGGGTCAGCAGAGACTCTGGGGATTGTTCTCCTCCCTTTCCCCATGCTGTCTAGTGATGAGGTTAGCTGAGTGAATGGCAGGTTTGAGCCACTAGCAAAAGTGGCCAAACTGAGGGCTCTCTGAGGTGAGCAAATCCGCCAATAAGTGCAGGACCCACCAAGGCAGAGGAGGAACTTTGTCACAGAATGTACTTTGAGTGGACATACCTGAGGTAGCTTTCATCTAGCTATCTTGGGTATCAGAAGAGTGAAACCATGGCAGCTCATGCTTCAGCCCGGGAGGTACAAGCCTTCCTGGAACCCTGGGCAATCAGCATGGACTAGCCACATGAATAAAGCAAGCTGTGTCTGCTTCTGGTATCCAAGCTAGCTAGATTAAAGCTTCTATATAGGCAAACTAGGCTGTCACTTAGGGTGCCAAGTTAAATGGGGCACCAAATTTGATGAAAAAAATCAAATTAAAAAAAAAAAGAAAGATGGAAAAAAACACATAAAACAACAAAGATGTCATTTATTTCAATTCCCATATGTGTACAAGGGAATATGAATTATAGTTCATTTCTCTACATTTCTGAGAATTTATGTCAAAATCTTTTATTTACTGCAAAAATAAATATTTTAGCGAATTCTCTTTTCAATTTGTGACGTAGCATCAAGATGACCCACTCCGCAATTTTGATAAGCAATAAGTCAACCACAACAGAACGCATCCACCAGCCGCAAGAGCTGCAATGCTAGTGACACCTAACTCAAATATACATCAAGGTCGCACAATCGGAAATTCATGTAGAGTGGAGATATCGCGAGTTGATGCATGTCAAACGGTCATTTTAACATATGTTGCAGGCAATGCCGGGTTCACAATGGTGCCAGTGGCACCATGGAACCAGGCCCATGCTCAGAAGGGGGCCCCGGCCTGCTCTACTTGCACTGTGTCCTGAGGTCCCATCAGCCCACAGGCTCCCCCCGCCGCCACCCCTTGCTCCTCGCAGCCTGTCTGACAACCAGCCAAGGGCCGCTCTTCACCTCCTGGCCCCACCCGCTGGCTCCTTTCTGCCCCCTGGCCAGGCCCCAGTGCACCTCTGACTCTGGACAGTCTCTGCTTCCCATCACCTGTGGGGCCCACCTGTCTCCCCGGAGCTGAGCTGCCTGGGACTGGTGCAGAAACCTGGCCAGTCTCAGCCAGTTGTGGGGGAGGGACAGTGTGGGGGGCTTGGCTGGGTCCCTCCAGGTAAGTGGGTCCTGAGGGAGCCCATCTGGGACAGGCCTTGACCTGGCTGATCGCACCACTCCTGAGGGGCTGGAGCAATTCCACACTCCGGGACCAGCCCTGGCTGCAGCTGGCGGCTCAGCCCAGCAGACAGTCGCCTCCCAGAGGGCCGGTGAATGCGGCGGGGAGGGGGGTCTCTGGAGGGTCGGGAGACGAGGGAAGATCTGTGTGTCTTGGGGCACTAGGGAGTGGGGCTTCTGTGTGGGATTCTGGGCAGTTGTGGTGGGGCTGTGGGCAGGGGTGATGTTGGCCAGGGAGATGTGCATTTGTGGCAGGATCTGGGTGGGGGGTGATGGGCATAGTGGGTCCGGGGAGGCTCTGGTCTTAGGGAATTGGTGGGGGGGGGGGTGTGGCATGGCATGGCCTGCCCCGAGGGGAAGGGGCACGCTGGCAGCACAGGGCCAAGCAGGCCACTGTGCGTCTGGCAACTGCTGATTTGTAATTAGTGCTCTTCCACTGGGCTGGGCGGAGCAGGGTCACCCCGGCCATGTCCCTGGCCAGCCCCTCACTCTGGGGACTGAACCCCCCACACCATGCTCCATTGCCCCATGGGGGCCCACAAATACGTCTGGTGCCAGGCCCAAAGAAGGTTAATCTGGCCCTGGTCGCAGGTAGATGGTTAAGAATCAAGCGAATACTGTGGAAAATTGTGTTTCTTGTCACCAAAGAATAACGTCTTTCAGCATTATAAATCCAAAATGTGAGTATCTTTAGTTATTAAACCTTAGCGCTATTATCGGGCTGTATAATTATTAACTTTTCTTTGTTATAACTGGTTCACATGTAGTAAATAAGCTCCATAAAAGTAACAGTGTTAAAGCTTAATAGACTACGAAAGTGATGACGTCACGCTCCAAGCAGGTAACCGTGAGGAAGGGGATTACTTTCAAACAAACAGTGTTGGATTATAACGTTGAAAAAAGTAATTTTTGTTTCTGTGAAAATGCTGTAACTAACTGTTTTAATAGGTAAGTGAGTGTATGTTACTAATCATTGAACCTTTAAGCAGTGAAAAGATGTGTTGGGATGGCTACAATGTGGTTTAAATCACCAACCATGTGGTCAGCCATCCTTAATACTTTAATGCTTGCAGTTGGGAGCACAGTACATAACAATATTCAAATGCCCCATGGCAGAAAAAGGAAAAAGAAAACCCTCAGGAGCTGAGTATCGTAAACGAAAGGCTGAGAAGGAAAAGGACCAAGCAAAACAGCAGGGATCCTTCCTGAAATATCTTCTCTTTAATCCAAATAAAGATGGAAGCAGTTCACAGCATCCAGATAAAGGAATTTTACTTGGAGAGGAGGTTAACTCACATCCAAAAAAAACAGTTTGGAAACTCAAGATGATGGAAACTTACTTCTAGATGAAGGCAGCTCACAGCATCAGACTGATCTGGAACTGGAGAAAATATAGTCACCTTCAGAGACATGTGCAGAAATTGAAGTAAATGAAGTAGAAGGAAGAAAGGATGAGGAAGTTACAAACAAGTTATAGTATGGGGACCCAGCTTCATGGCCCAGATGTGATGACAGTGTGCGGCAAATATTTGTGGAACATGAACCCAAACAAGCTCATGAATTTCCCTTCCCTAAGGATGGAAAAAAAAGAAAATTCTCTGCTTAGCATTACAAGAGGAAACTCATTAATGGGGAAGAAATTCACCAAAACTGGTTATAATATTCAGTGTCGAAGGACTCTGTGTTTTGCTTTTGCTGCAAGTTGTTTAGAAATCAAGTAATTGGTACATCACTTACTGAAAATGGTTCGAAGGACTAGAAAAACATCTTCAATTCTCTCTTCACATGAAAGAAGTATAGAACATTTGGAATGTTTTCAAAATTGGACAGAACTTGAATTACGATAGTTTTTCCTTTTTTCTATTGATGAAGAAAATTTGTGTGATCAAGCAAAACAGATAAGAGAATTTTGTATAAAAGTGGAGTCGGCATTGACTCAAGAAAATTCAAAAGACATTGCTGCTACAGATTTGTGTATTGAGCTTCAGGCTTTTTCAACACGACTTAAGAAACATTCCACTCCTGAAGAAGTACTGAAGTTTGTGAAAATAAACTCTGTTTTCCAAACTTTGTTATAGCTCTACACATTCTTTTAACTTTGCCAGTGTCTGTAGCTAGTGGGGAAGGTAGTAGCTTCTCAAAGTTAAAATTTGATAAAAACATATCTGCGTTCAACAATGGTGCAAGAGAGACTTGTTGGACCTGCCACAATGTCAATAGAGCATAAAATAGCTGGAAAACTGGATCTAAAAGAACCAGTGAATTTTCAAAACTTAAAGCAAGAAAAGCCATGTTTTAAGAGCAAAGAATGTTTTTTATTCGGGGTGTTTTGTAAATACAGGTTAAGGTTTATTGAAGAGTTTTCTTATTTCTTTCTATATTGGATGTGGTGGTAATGGCAGTTAAAGCAGGACAGCATAATGGATGATTTTAGATTTGTAATAAATTATAATTAACATTTTTAATGCATCATTGGACTGAAATATCATCTCTGTCGTGTACAAATCTATTCTGAAAATTTCGTGTCTCTTTTTTATCTGATCTCAGAAACATTGGATGGATGGACGGACAGACAAACCAAATAATTAAGCCTCTGTTTAATGTTTTTTAAGTTTAAAAGGAAAAAAAGGGGCAAAATGTTTCCCAGTTTACCAAAAACCTCAGCCCTTGGGATTTGCCCTTGGGGTTGCGATTGCATGGTTCGCCTAGGGCACCAGTTGCTGGCAGCTAGTCTAGGGCCACCCCTGCTTGGATATGTCCGCATGAGCTGCTATCACACTCTATGACTGCAAATGCAGACATTCCCTACGTAAACAGAAAGCACAGTGGGATGGTGATAAATTCTAGCCTGGGGTATAGGCGCATAGGGATAACCCACAGCCTTGTTGTAATTTCTCCAATTTTGTTTTCAAATGTAAGAACAAATTTTACACCCTTTATGTGAGTTGGCTACAGGTAAAGATTGTTAAGCTTTTGAGATATTCAGTTAGCCCCAATTATATCTTGAACACCTTGTTCTAACGTTAAAATGTCTGGTAGTCTTTGCAAGATTGAGATATTGCTTCTGTGCACATATGTGATTTAGGGGAAAGAAAACTGTGTGCATGGTGGTGGAAGAGACGTTAAAGAAGGCTAAGGGGAGACATGAGAAAGTGAGAAATTTGGAAAGAAGTAAGCAATTAAGGAGAAAGGAAAGGTGAAGGAAGGAGAGACTGAAAGAGAACATAGCAGAAGGAGGGAGCAAACAAAAACTAGTAAGGAGAGAGAGGGTGGGAGAGAAAACTAGATTTAAAAACAACAAAATGGAGAAAGACACCAAGATACAATGTTGAAGGAGAGAAAATATGAATAACAAGGAATAAAAGAACAAATGCAAGACAAATTCAGTATGTTAACATCTATTTTATGCAGCCCTGTCCTGAAATGTTAGTCAAATAATTAATGGTGTACACAAAGTGGTATTACTATTTTTATTCTAGAAGACTCTGAGCGTGGCAGCACAAGTATTTTTTTACCCCAGAAAGATGTTAGGTAATTTTTTTCCAAGCCCCACTTATAACAGGATTCCATTGTAAGTAGAAAAGATTTTCCTATATTGATGATAGCAATTAGAGAGACAAGGTAGGTGAGGTAATATCTTTTATTGTACCAACTTATGTTGATGAGATTAGTGTGTCAAGCTTTTGAGCATACAGAGAACTCTTCATCTCTTGTTTTTGCTCATGCACACAGAGCCTAAAACTTTAAAAAAACGGGGGGGGGGGGGAATTTCCTTGTAGTGTCTCCCAGTCAAATTAATCTAAATATGGGAAAATGGAAGCCTTATCTTCTCTTCCAAGTCCTCTGCTCCCTCCTTTCTCTGTAACTACTGATAGCACCATCACCCTCTAAAACATTCATCTTTGATTCTGTTCTCTAGCCCCACAAATCCAGGCTATTTACAAGTCTTGCCATTTCTTCCTCCAGTATTTCTGAGGTCTGGCCTTCTTTTCCTGTTCACATAGCTAAAACTCATTCAGGCTCTCATCTCGATGTCTCTTCTCTGGCCTACCTTTTACCCACCTTGTTGTTGTTCTCTGGATGCATAGGAAACACCAACTGACCAGAACAGAGTTTCAAAGGCATAAGCTGACATACCGATTCTGTGAACACTTTTGCACTGATCAATGAGAGTATTCAGGTGAATACATTACTAAGCTATGTATATGTTTCCAGGATCAGAGCCTGTGATGGTAATGCAATTGACAGGAAAATTTGAAAAATAAGTTTGTGAACATTTGGTGTTATTGTGTCAGCAAGCAAACACAAACCATCTGTCCTCTAAATTACTAAATCGATTTCCCCAAGTTTTATGGGTAGCATACTTCCTGTGTGTATATGCCTGAGGATACATCTTTAAATTAGTGTTCATTTTTTTTATAATGTTTTGACAAAAAGTTTCAAACACGTTGGCCCCCCCCTTTTTTTTTTTGCAATTTGATTTATTCATAATTTTTTCAGGTTAACACACTTTCATTTTCCCACAGATTTTTTTCTGCGGAAGTCAGACCAAGTGCTTTATCAGAACAAACATTCATAATGAGAATGAGTAATTCTAAGTGTGTTCATTAACAAAAGTGAAAAAGTATCCAAATTAGCTACAGATGGCTAATTTCTAAAGACAGATTCTTAACAGTTTGTGTGTGTATGGAGGTGGGGGAGTGAGAACACCTGTATTTGTGCTGGAAATGGCCCACCTTGATTTTCATGCACGTTGTAAGGAGAGTGGTCACTTTGGATAGGCTATTACCAGCAGGAGAGTGAGTTTGTGTGTGTGGTTTTTGGAGGGGGTAAGGGGGTGAGAGAACCTGGATTTCTGCAGGAAATGGCCCACCTTGATTATCATACACATTGTGAAGAGAGTGGTCACTTTGGATGGGCTATTACCAGCAAGAGAGTGAGTTTGTGTGGGGGGGGGCAGAGGGTGAGAAAACCTGGATTTGTGCTGGAAATGGCCCAACTTGATGATCACTTTAGATAAGCTATTACTAGCAAGAGAGTGGGGTGGGAGGAGGTATTGTTTCATGGTGTCTGTGTATATAATGTCTTCTGCAATTTCCACAGTATGCATCCGATGAAGTGAGCTGTAGCTCACGAAAGCTCATGCTCAAATAAATTGGTTAGTCTCTAAGGTGCCACAAGTCCTCCTTTTCTTTAAAAGAATGATGGATGCTCCCCCGGCAAGGATGCTTCCAGCATAGAGGCTATGGAGGGTCCTAGTGGGAAGACAGGGGTTGCACTCCAGTTGGAAGGGCTGGAGCGGCTGTCCTGGTAGAAGGACAGAAGAGGACTGACAGACTGTCCAGATATGGGCACGGATGCCAGTGTGCGGTATATGGGGCATTGAGGGATGAGATGTCTTGACTTTTAACAACTGCTTGCACTGACATGAGAAATGGATGACGTCTTTGGAACTTTTGTTATAGGTTATTTGGACTATATTGTTGTAAGAAACCAGCCCCAAGGATGAGTAAAATTGAGACAAGAAATCTTGAAATGAAGTTATTGGGTCATCTGAGGAGAAACTGAGGCAGGCATGCCTGTCATGCTGCAACCTGCCCCAGAAGGGCACTCCAAGTGAAGCTGCCCTATAAGAGCTACCTTCCCCCACATCTAAACAATCAACTTGAAGACTGTCTTAGGAATGCAAACTATAGGCTATATCTAGACTAGGAAAATAGATTGTTTAAAATTTTGTTCAGGGTTTTTTTGTTTTTTTGTTTTGTTTACACGCTACTAGATCAATCCTCAGGCTAGTAAGTATCAGGTACCTTTTTTGAGACTTGACTGTTAAATTTGAAACCTCTGTGGACCAGTTAACTATATGTACAATAGAAAACTTAACATCTTACTATATTATTTGGAATATCGTTGTCTTACGGTGATGTCTTTTACAAAAGAGCTGTGTTCAGTTTTTTGAAAAATAATCTTTTTTATATTTCCTTTAATACAAAAGTATGAGACTCATAAAAAGACCTACTTCAAGATGTGATAATTTACCATGCCTACAGTACATCAAATGCATAAAGTCACGTAGTAACGAATCAATTGTTTTTTAATAAAGCTTATACCAAGATTTAGAATGTGTTCCTGACATAGCAAGTAAGCTGTAAGCAGTCTGTATGAGCTCTTCCCTGACATCTAGTGGTGAGCTGTGGAAAAAGACTTCAGAAGCTGATCTCATTTGCATGGATACACCCACCCTGCCTAGACAGTCAGCATGATGGGGTTGCTTGCCCAAATGATCACTTGTGGCTGGTGTTGGATCCCCAGTCTCCTTGTTATTGGGGCAGGAGTAATAAAGGGTGGTTATCCTTGTTGTGTGAACTAACGGCAGCAGAACAGGACCTGGCCTACCCCAAGGAGGGACTCAACAGAACGGCACTCACTAGGCAGGGGACATGGGTTCCAAAGCCCAATGAGTTGAGAGAGGCACTTGTAGGTGTGGGCCCTGTTTAAGGGTCCTAGACACCATTTGACCCTTCCTCTCTCCATGGTATAATAAAAGAGCTAATTTAGATGCAATTGAGAGTCTTGTTACATGCTGCAGAGGTGATATCGTTATGCTTCTAAGAAGCACATGGAATCTTGTAAAGGGTTATCCCCTTGATTATATTTATATAAATGCCATATTTATTGAGAGTACAATTTAAGCATTGAAATCAGCATATGCTTCCACACACCTACCCCAAAAGGTTCTGCAGCTGGATCTTAGTTACTAGTCCTTAGTGTTGCGCAGTCAGTTTCAGTGGCCAGGTGAAACTGCACTGTGCGTGAGGGAGGGGGAGCTGGGCCTCTGTTGAATGCATTCGAAGTCCCAATGTTGATGCAGAACTAACCCAAAGTCCCCTGGCAATAAACCCTTTTTTTATAGTGATAAGTTCCCATACAAGTCTATGGACCTTGCTGTGTCACACTGGAGCTGTCAATCACGAGTTATTCAAGGTTGCTCTTAATTAGCATTATTTTGAGTTGGTACTGGGAGGATCCACAGCTGTTTATCATCTGTCCCTTTGGCTCAACTCCTTATCTCATCCTTGGGGTGTCTGCCTTTGCTTTAGGGTCATTAATCTGCCATCCAGGTGATTGATGATAAAGTTGGTGCCTCTTGACCCCTCCACTCCCTTCTTGACCATTCGGCCCTGTTGTCCTTTCTCAGTTAATTACCATACATTCTTCACTCGCAAGCGGCCAGCAGAGCAGAGAAGCTGGTGGAGAGGGCCAGAGCAGAGCCCTACAGAGGCGGGGCAAGACCAGCGAGTGCCTGAGCAGTGCAGCATGTAAGGTGCCTCCTTACCCCCCTCCTTGCTTTCCACACAGAGTGGGAGGTGAACTCTGCAGATGAACCCCTGAACTCTGGGGCTGCACTGGCCAAGGACAGCAACTGTGAGTGGGGTATAGAGAAGGGACAGGCATGTTAAAGGGACTTTTGAGTTGCTTGACTTAAGACCCTGAGGGGAAAAGGACATTGCTCAACTTACTTGGGGGTGGGTCTTTCGCTCATGGTTTGTGTTTATGAACCTTAGTTGGGGTGTTTTCCCAAATAAATGCTGAGTTAATTCCCTCCTTTTATTAAAAGTTTTTGCTACACTCCCCCTCTCGCAAGCACAGAGTCTAAGTATTGCCTCTTAGAGGCGCCCAGGGGGTGGTGTGTAATTATCCCAGGTCACTGGGTGGGGGCTCAAGCCGGTTTTGTGTTGTATTATTGAAAAGGAGACCCTAGATACTGAACCCGGCCCTTGTTGCTGCTGGCTTTACCTGGCAGAAGGGTTACAACACAATGCATTTCAATTTACATTAATAACAAAGCACTCATTCATTTGAAAATGGCAATCCAAAAACTATTTTTATATATATGGATATCCATTGTGTTGATTACTAAACAACGTAAATAGACTCACCCGCACTCCATTCCCAGCCTCTCACTCTCCTCTATGGCGCTAAGCAGGTTTTGGGTGGTGGGGGGGAAGGTTGTCATCCTATGTTTGGTGGAACTCGTGTTGCAAGTCTAATAATAAATTTTTCTCTCTCTCTCTCTCTCTCGTGTGTTTATGAATGCCTCTATATAAATGCAAGAAGCTTAAAAGCAAAAATATGTGAACTAGAATGCCAGGTAATGGAAGAGGATCTTATTATAATTACTAATGAAACATGGTGGAATGTTAATCAATGGGTATTGTAATTCCTGAAACTATACAAAAGCAGATTAGGCCAAAGAGGTGGGGGAGTACTGATCTATACAAAAGACACCATAGCACTTAGCAAGATTAAAAATTCTAAGTGGTTGACAGTTGACTCTGTATGGATAAAAAGCCCAAACGGAAAGAACACAAACATGCTACTAAGGCACTACTAACCTCCTGATCAAGAAAAGGATATTGCGTACACAATGCTGAGTGAAATCAAAAAGGAAGCAAAGTCAAACAATATAATAATAATGGGGGACTTCAACTAGCTGCTTATAAATTGGTCAAATATTACAAAGGACAAAATGTATGAAAGCAATCTGTTGATGTGTTAAATGACTGCTTCTTGGCCCTGGTCTACACTGCGAGGTTAGGTCGAATTTAGCTGTGTTAGGTTGATTTTATAAGCAATATGGCTACACAACCAATTCCATTCCGTCGACCTAAAGGGCTCTTAAAATCGACTGCTGTACTCCTCCCCGACGAGGGAAGTAGCACTAAAATCAACCTTCCTGGGTCGTGCAGATGCAACGTTGTGCAATTCAACGGTATTGGCCTCTGGGAGCTATCCCAGAGTGCTCCAATGTGATCCCTCTGGACAGCACTTTCAACTCCGATGCACTAGCCAGGTACACAGGAAAAGCCCCAGGAACTTTTGAATTTCATTTCCTGTTTGGTCAGCATGGGAAGTTCAGCAGCACAGGTGACTATGCAGTCCCAGAATTGCAAACAAGCTCCAGCATGGACCGAACGGGAGACACTGGATCTGATTGCTGTGTGGGGAGAAGAATCTGTGCAGGCAGAACTCCGATCAAGAAGAAGAAATGCTAATATATATATGCCAAAATCGCACAGGGTATGGTGGGGAAAGGCTACACCAGGGAAAATTGCTGGGTGAAAGTTAAGGAGCTCAGGCAAGCCTACCAAAAGACAAAGGAGGCAAATGGTTGCTCCGGGTCAGAGCCCCATACATGCTGCTTCTACGATCAGCTGCATGCCACACTACCCCACCAGTGTCCGTGGACACCTGCAAGGGGGGAGTCTGATGCAACATGGAGGAGGATTTTGTGGATGAGGAAGAGGAGGAGAATGCGCAGCAGGCAAGTGGAGAATCTGTTCTCCCCAGCAGCCAGGACGTTTTCATTATCCTGGACCCAATACCCTCCCAAGGGGGGTTCCCGGAACCTGAAGGCGGAGAAGGCGCCTCTGGTGAGTGCACATTTGTAACTACACTACAGGGGTTAAAAGCAATTGTGTTTGAATGTTTGATTTGCCCTGAAGAATTGGGATGCATTCGCGGCCAGTACAGCCTGTTAACGTGTCTGGGGATGGAGCGGGAATCCTCCATGAATCTCCTGTTCTGTTACTTTCTTTGTTCGGCCTGTCTTGTAGTAGGTGACCTCTGGGTACCCTTCTGGCTCTGTCAATCTGTTTCTTCTCTTCACTACAAGACAGGCCCAACAAAGAAAGAAACAGAACGCCACTAGCCGTCACCTACAGCCCCCGACTAAAACCTCTCCAGCGCATCATCAAGGATCTATAAACCTATCCCGAAGCACAGTCCCTCACTCTCACAGACCTTGGGTGACAGGCCAGTCCTCGCTTACAGGCAGCCCCCCAACCTGAAGCAAATACTCACCAGCAACTACACACTACACAACAAACACACCAACCCAGGAACCAAACCCTGCAACAAAGCCTGGTCCCAACTCTGTCCACATATCTATTCAAGGGACACCACCATAAGACCTAACCACATCAGCCACACCATCAGGGGCTCGTTCACCTGCACATCTACCAACGTGATATATGCCATCATGTGCCAGCAATGCCCCTCTGCCATGTACATTGGCCAAACCAGACAGTCTCTATGCAAAAGAATAAATGGACACAAATCTGACAGTCATTATAACATTCAAAAACCATTAGGAGAACACTTCAATCTCCCTAGTCACTCAGTAACAGACCTAAAACTGGCAATTTTTCAACAAAAAAACTTCAAAAACAGACTCCAACGTGAAACTGCAGAACTGGAATTAATTTGCAAACTGGACACCATCAAATTAGGCCTGAATAAAGACTGGGAGTAGTTGGGTCATTACAAAACCTAACTTCCCCCATACTAACTTCCCCCTACTCACACCTTCTTGTCAACTGTTCGAAATGGGTCACTCTCATTACCACTACAAAAGTGATTTTTCCTCCCTTGGTATGCTACTGTTAATTGAATTGTCTCATTAGACTGACCTCCCACTTGGTAAGGCAACTCCCATCTTTTCATTTGCTATGTATTTATATCTGCTCCTGTATTTTCCACTCCATGCATCTGATGAAGTGGGTTCTAGCCCACAAAAGCTTATGTCCAAATAAAGTTGTTAGTCTCCAAGGTGCCACAAGGATTCCGTTGTTTTTACTTCTTCATGTTTATGTTAACTATTCTTTTCTTCCAACACAATCCCTTCCATAATTCCCTTCATCGGAATAGACGTTATCAATCTCTCCATTAAAAGCTATGGTTAGGTTGCACTTTGTTGAGGCAACAGCAGACAAACTACTGCCCATCTTGCACTCCTATGACAATGACCTGCATCATATAGCCCAGTGGCTCTCAACCTTTCCAGACTACAGTATCCCTTTCAAGAGTCTGATTTGTCTTAGAATCATAGAATATCGGAGTTGGAAGGGACCTCTGGAAGTCATCTAGTCCAATCCCCTGCTCAGAGCAGGACCAATCCCCAATTAAATCATCCCAGCCAGGGCTTTGTCAAGCCTGACCTTAAAAACTTCTAAGGAAGGGGATTCCACCACCTCCCTAGGTAATGCATTCCAGTGTTTCACCACCCTCCTAGTGAAAAAGTTTTTCCTAATATCCAACCTAAATCTCCCCCACTGCAACTTGAGACCATTACTCCTTGTGCTGTCATCCGCTACCACTGAGAATAGTCTAGATCCATCCTCTTTGGAACCACCTTTCAGGTAGTTAAAAGCAGCTATCAAATCCCCCTTCATTCTTCTCTTCCATAGACTAAACAATCCAAGTTCCCTCAGCCTCTCTTCATAAGTCATGTGTTCCAGACCCCTAATCATTTTTGTTGCCCTTCGCTGGACTCTCTCCAGTTTTTCCACATCCTTCTTGTAGTGTGGGGCGCAAAACTGGACACAGTACTCCAGATGAGGCCTCACCAATGTCGAATAGAGGGGAACGATCACGTCCCTCGATCTGCTGGCAATGCCCCTACTTATACATCCCAAAATGCCATTGGCCTTCTTGGCAACAAGGGCACACTGTCGACTCATATCCAGCTTCTCGTCCACTGTCCCTTGTGTACCCCCAAGTTTCACCTCACTTAAAAACTATTTGCTTACAAAATCAGACATAAAAATACAAAAGTGTCACAGGACGCTTACTGAAAAATTGCTTATTTTCTCATTTTTATGTACAATTATAAATCAATTGGAATATAAATACTGTACTTACATTTCAGTGTATAGAGCAGTATAAACAAGTCATTGTCTATATGATATTTTAGTTTGTACTGACTTTCCTAGTGTAATCTGTTGTAAAACTAGGCAAATATCTAGATGTGTTGGTTTACCCCCAGAGGTACATATACCCCTGGTTGAGAAACAGTGGTACAGCCCACCTGTTTCTTGATCTCCTTTCATACTAACTGCTGCTTGAGGCCCCATAATCTGTATTGCCAACTCAACAATTCAAAAAGCATGAGATTTTTTTAAAAATAAGTTTGGGTTCTTTTTATTTGCTATTTGGTTTCTGAGCATTTAAGGTGCTCTCACTGCAAGCTCATTTACAAGCTTTTCTCTGCAACCAGGAAGTCTAGAAGTTTACAGATGAGATTCTCATGCTGTCCTGATTTCAGTAATTTGGCTGTCAGAAAAGCTCAAATATAATGCACTTTGTGATAAAATTGTAGAAGCTGGCAATATTGCCTAACCATTTGGGTCTTAGCTCCCGCTACACTGGCTCTGCCCCGATGGGCACTTCTTGTCTCCTCTTCCACTGAGCTACCCTCTGCCTGCTCAAGCCTCACGCTATCTCCTCCACTCTCTATTTTCACTTCTCCAATGGCATCTGCCTTGTATCCCATCTGATTTGCCCATCTGAGTCTGCTGGTGCTACCTGCCTCCTGCCCCCTTCACTTGGCACTACCACCCAAGTATAACACTTTCCCTCTCCCCCTGCCTTGTGCTCCTTCCAAGCCCTCCAGGTTCCTGTCTCACATTCCAAATGACATGTCAGGTCCCTGTCTCAGGATGGACTGATTTAAATCACCAATTTTCATCATGATTTCAATCAGCAAGTAGGACACCTTGATTAAAATAATCAATTTTAATCTTGTTTTGCATTAATATATTTGTTATTTTCCTAAAGTGAGGTTAATTCTCTTTGGTTGGTATAATTTGGTACTTGTTTTTCCAACTATAAGGATACATTATATTTATACATCTTTATTTAAACAATTATATACCTTTCCATACTTTCAGCCTGATTCTTAATTTTTACATTTTTTTGTTAGAAAATGGTGAATGACATCTCTTATTTATGAGATGATTAATTTTTGGTCAAGTTGCATTTGGATGGCAATAGGAATTCAATTAAAATTCATAAAAACTGTATTTTACAATTTCTTTCTTACTTAAAATTAAATTAAATTGTGCTAAATACATAAGAAAAATATCAAAACTTGTTTTGCATTTATAACTAATGGATGCATTAAACAATGGAAGTATTACATTAGTGAATTGAACTGACTTTAGAACTAGTAAATCTCACCCTCTCACATCCATGTTTTATTCATAGATTGAAAGAGGAAAACAAGCTTTCCTGCTTTTTCAACTCCTAATTGGTTTCTTAACTTCCAATGAGCTAGTCATTGAACTGAGCTAGTTGGAAAAAAAATGAAGAAAATAGTCTCTCTCAGCACCTGTAGAAGAGGCTCTTGCTTTTAAAAGCCAGCTAAGCACTTGAACAGACTGGCTTCAGGGGCTTCCAGGAGTTCAGTATTTCCACTTTCTTTAAAACTAGAACCTGGAGCTCCAAACATGTATGGCTTAATATTTTTTGTATATATTGTTAAGGATTTTCATGGATTACAGGAAACTGAGCCCTGAACTCAGATTGTCATAAATTCACATTTAATTTTAAATAGGGTTTATTTTTAAAAGTAAATGTATTTGGTTTAAATAAAATCTGCTTTAAAGCGAAAAATTGTCTGCCTAGCCCTGCCTGCCTCGTACACGCCTCACGCTCCTGACTTTACGAACTTCCAGCCCCTGTTATCCTGAGAGCGCCCTCTCTCCCCCCATTCCCCCCGCCGGCTACCGGCCTCGCACCTTGAGCCCCAACGACTGCCCCAGCTCCCAGCCTCGCGCCCCTGGGGGGGGGGTCTGCGCATGCGTATTATAACTCCGCCGGTGGAGGATGGGCACGCTCCCGTCCCCACGCTGAAGACTTGTGCGCTGCCCACCGCGCCCTTGTGAGGCGTTGGAGCAAGAAGAAAACTACAGCTTCCGGCATGCAACGCGCAGCGGCCCAAGGCGGTAGGCTGTGGCGGACTGGCAGCGGTGCATGCTGGGAGCTGTAGTTCCCGGTTCTTTGTATTGTCTCTTCTCTCTGGTGGGGAACCCGACCGCCAGTCTTGCTGGGTGAGTGACTGACAGCTCCCTGCAGCCAGTGGCCGAGGTGCTGGGTGGTGGAGAAGGCGCCCGTCGCCCCGGTGACCGGTGGCGAGCTGGTGACTCGGTGAGGCGCTGGAGTCCTGGGGAACGGAGGTGAGTGGGTCTGGGAGCCGTACTCCCTTCCCCCCCGACCAAACCGACTGTGTGCGCGGGACCCTACTCGAGACGGGGGGTGGAAGGAGTAAAGTGGGGGAGGGGAGAGACCTGAGGGGAATCGGGGGAGGGGGGTAGCGTGCAGAAGTTAGACACCCCGAGCGCTGCAGTGTGTGTGTGTGTGTGTGTGTGGCGGGGAGTGGTTCCGTTACAAGCTGGGCTTTGCAGGGGGGTGGGGATTTGTTTGTTGGGCTCCCGATTTTACTGCTTGCTTTTCAAACGCTCCCAACCGACCCGAGTGCTGCTTTTCCCTCTCAATCCCAGCGGCTTCACCCTCCTGAGGCTGCTTCGATAAGGTGGTTAACGTGTAACGCTGTTTGGAGAGTAGCGTGCAACAGTTGCTTGGCTGGGGGAGGGGGTACAGTAAACTGCTCCTGGTCCCCCAACTCTCTAACAGCTACCTGACCCCACTCGCTGTTGTATCTGCCTGCCCTGTTAATGAATTTACTTCAGTACTCTAGTGAGGTGGGGAAACGCTATTATCTCCACTTTGCACAGGCACAGAAAGGTTACTGCTGTGATTGATGCTCCTTTAGGAAAATGATTTATAAACCAAAGCCTCTGCACATTACTGATAATAATACTTGGAAATTGTGTAGCACTATTTGTGTTCAAAGTGTTTTACATCTACTAATCCTCCTGATACCTCTGGAAAGTGAATATGTATGATTCCATTTTTACAGATGGGGAAAATGAGGGAGAGAGGTTAGGTGACTTGCCCAAGGGCACACAAGGAGTTGGTAGCAGTGGCAGGATTTAGATTCCCAGTTTATTAAAAAATATTATGAATATGTTTATTCCTGAGAGGATACTTTCCTTTGGATACCAGTTCATATGAAGATATTTCTGATATAACTGGCTCTCTTTTCATCCTCTTCCTAGTTTGCCTGCACTCTTTTCTGATGTGAGTGCTGGAGGTGAGTCGCTCTGTGATCGGTGAGCTTTTTGTGTCCACAAAAAGATGTTATTCTTTTACCTAGGGCAGCAGTTCTCAAACTGTGGGTCAGACCCCAAAGTGGGTCGTGACCCCATTTTAACGGGGTTGCTAGGGCTGGCATTAGACTTGCTGGGGGCAGGGGCCAAAGCCCCACTTCCTTGGGTGGTGGGGCTCAGAACTCAGTTTCAGCCCTGGGTGGCGGGGCTCAGATTACAGGTCCCCCGCCTGGGGCTGAAATCCTTGGCCTTTTCCCCCACCACCCCTCCCAAAGCCCTGCCCGGGGTGGCAGGGCTCAGGCTTTGGTCCCCCCTCCTGGGATCATGCAGTAATTTTTGTTGTCAGTAGCGGGTTGCAGTGCACTGAAGTTTGAGAACTCCTGACCTAGGGTCTTAGGTAATTGAGCTCTTTTAAAACTCATCCTTCTCATCACTGCTTCATTCATAGTTTTCCAGATAATTTGTAACTTTCATCTATAACACCAAAGCTTGGATGCTTTGAGTCTTCTCTCAGTGTCCTTCTTACGTGTCTCCATACAGGAGAATTGACTGTAGATAGTACCGTAGCAATTTAGTGAGGATATATTGAGTTTTAATTTTTGATAACTCAGAAGTCTTTGGAAGTTGTTGAATACTTTTGCAAACTGTATCCTTCTTTTGATTTCTTCATCACATCTTCCGTTTAGTGTTGTTAGACTGCCTACACTTATTTCACCTCTCAACCATCAAGTAATAGGTGTTGCCTGTCTTGTGCATCTCTGTCATAGGTGCCAACTCCCTGGATGCTTCGGGGCGGGAACACCCATGGAAAAAAAATAGTGGATGCTCAGCACCCACTGACAGCCCTGCCGATCAGCTCCTACCCCTCCGCCCCCCCCCAGCGCCTCCTGTCTGCTGAGGATCAGCTGTTCAGTGGTGGGCTGGAGATGCTGGGGAGGGGGGAAGAGGGAGGAGAAGGAGCAGGAAGAGGCGGAAAAGGGTGGGGTGGGAAGGGGTGGAGGTGGAAAGGGGTGGGGCAGGGTGGGGTCTTGGGGGAAGGGGTTGAGTGGGGGCGGGGCCTGGGGCGGAGCAGGGGTTGAGCACCCCTGGGGAAATTAGAAAGTTGGTGCCTCTGGTCTCTGTGTTTGTTTATTATCATACTTTCTGTCTTCCTAATGTCGATCCTCACTCCATATTTCTTGCGGACATTGTTTGCAGCAATAAGCATGTTCTGAAGCTCTTCCTTAGAGTCAGCCAGTGCTACTCAGATCTCATGGGCTCTGGAGCCAAATTAGCGATAAAAATTACCCAATGAACCACGGCAGTATGAATTCATTGTTTCATTTACTCTCTCTATATATATCAAGGGTGGGCAAAATATGGCCTGTAGGCCGGATGCGGCCCATCTAACATTTCTCTCCGGTCTGCCATGACTAAAATTTCTGTCCGGCCTCCTCTTCCCCCTTGTGATCTCCGAGTCCGGACCTCTAAAAGTCCTGCGGGGCGCTCAGGCAGGCTGCTGCTGGTACATCTGTGCGCACCCCGGGGTGGAGGGGAGGTGGCTCCATGCACTGCTCCCCCCCCAGCACTGTCCTCACAGCTCCCATTGGCCGGAAACCGGCCAATGGGAGCTCCGGGGGCAGTGCTTGCGGGCGCAGGCAGTGCACGGAGACCCACTGCACTCTTAGGTTGGTTAATAATTAAAACACACAGTGGTTTAATATGTGCTACAAAGATCTGCAGGAGACACATTAAAGAGCCACTTGCGGCTCCTGAGCCTCAGTCTGAGTATCACTGGTCTAAGCAATGCAAACTAGGTCACTGATGTATCTTATGTTATTAATGTATATGTCATTGGCCTGTATGTCCTGGTTGGGTGTCTTCTAAACTTTTCCTCATTATAACGTCTACATATGTTAAATAACTGCGGAGATAGGTGTACACCAAGGTTGCATTCTTTCTCAATGCTGCCATGCTTTGATAGTGCATAGTTCATTCAGATTGCTGCTTTCTGTCTCCAATATAGGCTTTTTATTAATTGTGTATCTTGAAAGTCAATATTCTTCAAGAATATGTATCATCTTGTTGTATTGGATTTTATCAAATGCCTTCTCAGAATCTACAAAGCACATATAAATTTCCTTTTGCACTTTGATCGCACACTCAGATAAGGTCCTTAGGGAAAGATTGCCTTCCTCATGCCTGCTCTTGAGGAGAAACCAAACTAACTTCTACTAATTTTTGAGGTATACCTCCACTACTTAACTATATTCTGGCAAAGCAATTCCTTCTGATACAGATATAAGCAGTATGTTTTGCTAATAATGAGATAGTATTTTTAAGTAAGAATGTTCACTAATATCTCAATCCAGTTCACAATGACCCACTGTCTACAAAGCAAAAAATGCCACCGTTAGTGGCACCATTGTTGTCATTCCCGGAAAAGAGGCCAAAGATTTAATAAATGTGGAAACTAAAGGAATTCTCACTCCTGCAAATTGTTCCTACAAAATAGAATTGGTATATTGGCCGTGCAGTGTGGAAAAGCTGCTGTCTTTGCTGTACCAGTATCTTTCACAAGAACCAAGTTAATGCACACAAATTTAGAGCAAGAGCACCCCCCTCCCCCATTCATTCGGGTGGTGCCCACTCAAATAATTTTTGCTGAGGGTCTGCTGGTGTTTTTGCTATCACAGTTTCCTTCAGTTGTGTCATTTGGCTGTAAATATGCCACATTTCAGCACTGAGCAAAAAAAGTTTTGATTTATGAGAGCTCTGTGGAGGCATACTTGGGGAAAGGAGTGCTGCCTGTTACTCAACAGAGGCAGTTCTGCATTGATGTACTTTAGAGTCCTGTCCAGTTCTTGGACAGAAAAAAAAATGTCTATAACCTGGAGTAGGGGTGGAAAATATCAACCAGGGAACACGTTACCTCAACAGTTTCCCCCGTCCTCTTCTTTTCCCGTGACAGACAAACAATCAATTGTATGGTTGCATGGGTAACAGACTTTCAAGATGAGCTGAATACTCAGCCCTATAGTCCTAATTTTCACATACTCCCTCTTGGCCCACTGGAGCTATTTCTTAAATTAATTTCTGAATATATCTCCTGTTTTTATTTGTGCTTTTTTTTATTGTCGTGGGTTAATAGGAGCAGATGCATGAAATAAGACAGTTCCTCCCGCCCCACAATAGAGAGTTTGAGAAATGGCAGGAAAGCCTCAGTGGAAATGGTGGCAGCTGGCAAACTACAGTGAAAATGCAAAAATAGCTTTTTGAGGAAATTTAATGTTTGTAGGAGACAGGTACAGCCCAAGGACAATTGCAAACCAGATTCTGTCTCTATTTATGCTATGTTGTGCCTTGGATCTCACAACAGGTTGATCACAAATGTACACAAGAATGTATGGTGTCAGAGAACTTGCAAGTTTTACTTCTGATTCAGTATACCATTTTGTAGTTCAGCAACAAGGACAATGTGGTTTATGAGGCAAATTCTTGCTTTGTTATGCTGGTGTAAACTAACTTCAGTGGATTTACACTGCTGCAACGATTCTCAAACTGTGGGTCGGAACCCCAAAGTGGGTCGGAACTCCATTTTAATGGGGTTGCCAGGGCTGGCTTAGACTTGCTGGGGCCCAGGGCCGAAGCCTGAGCCCCACCACCCGAAGCTGAAGCCTGATTTTAGCCCTACGTGTTGCCCCCCCCCCGCCCGGGGAAGTGGGGCTCAGGTGGGCTCAGGCTTCGGTCCCCCCTCCTGAGGTCGTGCAGTCACGGTGCAATGAAGTTTGAGAACCCCTGCCCTCCTGTAACAGCTGCATTTAGTCCCTGTGTACACAAGGAAATGTTTCTTTCTGTAAGGTGATACAAAGTTTTCAAGGTAATAAAACACCATATGCAGTCTCATTTACTAAGCTGAAAAAAATATTCCAATGTCAATACAATCTGTGAAACCTTTTATCCAATTACAGTAGTAACTTTTTATTGTTATTAACCCTTAACAGAGATATGGAAATGTCATGAAATTATACTTTTTTGCATGGGATCATATTACCATTTATGTTTTCCAAAGAGTATTGGGCCTGTTTTGCTCTTAACATGCATGCATAACCCCCACTAGCATTTTGGAAAATGTTAGGGAATCTCCTCTGCAGGTATCTTGGCATTCAGTGAGTGGTTATTTTTATAGCAACCATGTCATCCTACTTAGTGATGTCATCAGAAGCCTATGACAAAATGAATTTAAAAATTAATTTAAAATATAATTTAAAAATGAATTCAGTAACATGCTGCAACCATTTTTGTATTTACCCTAAATGGATTAAACACTGTTTTAGTTCCAAACATAGTGCACTAACGTAGAAATTATTACAGTATAGTAATATAATGGAGATAATTGGATGTACATTAATATCTTAGGAAACTCAAGAGTGTGGCCTAATGGAAGTAGGATATTCCTCTTTTTCAGGCATAGGACTGGGTGTAAGGTAGCTGGGGTTCTGTTTTCTGCCACTGATTCCTAACAAAGGTGGCGTGAGATTGATTAATGTTTGTAAAGCACTTCTTAACCCTTGGATGGAAAGCATTATGTAAGTGCAAAGTATTAGGCTTTGTCTACACTGCCAATTGAAGGACAAAACTTTTGTCATTCACAAATGCTTAAAAAAGTCCTCTAACAGGAGCACATCCTGGAGTTGAGTCTTCAACTAAGTGTCTTTTCCAATCCAGGAGAATTCATTTCCAAGTATCAACCACGAGAGGGTGAGAAGCAATCTCTGACCATTTAAATAATACTTTAATTATTAGAGTAGTGAAATAACTAACATGCTTGAAAAGCTAGGCCTGAGATGCCAATGAATGCTTTTTGTTTTGTAAAGCATTTAAAGTTTCAGATCTTGCAAGCACAAATGTCACTCTTGGCAAAAGAATGTGTACATGTATTGCTGTCCATGTTCAAAGTGCTTTATCAGTTTTAGTTTAAGTACATGCCAGGAAGTCAAATTATGACTACAGTATGAATTGTAACTTTGAAATTCTTGATTCTTTGTTTTTTAACGATCAACCAAAAAAATAATATTTACAAAGGTCATCTATGGCCATTCCAATGTGAATGCACCTGATCTTGGAAACTGGTAAGCGTTAGGTAGGTACTTAAGGTAAAAAATATCCATTAATTTTGTGTGCTCCATTTGGGACATCAAGGACCTGATCTTTTAGGGTACTTAGTGGTATGTAGCAGTGGTTTTCAAACTGCGGGTTGTGACCCAGAACTGGGTCGCGGAATGGAAGGCACTGGATTGTGGTGGCTCTGGTCAGCACTGCTGACTGGGCCATTAAAAGTCCGGTCGGCGGTGCTGCCTGGCTAAGGCAGGCTAGTTCCTATCTGTTCTGACACCATGCCGCGCCCCAGAAGTGGCCAGCAGGAGGTCCGGCTCCTAGGCACACTGCCCCTGCCCCGAGCACTTCTACATTCTCAGTCTTCTTAGGTTTCATTGTATATAGTTTAGTTTAGGAGTACCCTTTATTTAGTTTGCAGCATTTAGTTAGGTTAGATCAGGGGTCCCCGTGGGCGCAATGGCACCTGCCAGGACAGTTGTGTGTGCCCGCAGGACACCGTGCCGCTGAAAGGCTGCTGCCAAGCATGGCTGTCGGAGAACTGCCCCCCAAAATGCTGCTGAGAAGCGTTGCCATTTCTTGGTGGCATTTCGGCAGCGATGCTTCTTCCCGCTGCTGTTGCTTCGTGGCATTTCGGTGGCGGGGTGTCTGGTGCTCGCCACAGTCTTCTGGGAATAGGAATTTGCTATTCCCACAGAAAGGTTGGGGACCACTAGGTTAGATAGTTATCCTGGGAGATGCCCTCACCAGGGTTTAAGCATTGTCTGTCATGTGGAGCATTGTCTGTCTCCACTAGTGACCCGTGGGGGGGGGGGGGGCATGTGGTGTTTGTTGTACTGGGAGAAAGGCATATTAAAGAAAGGTGTTCCATCAGTAAAACATTCAGAAAGAGAGCACTGGTGGCAAGAGACTTGTGCTTAAAGCCACACCTTTTGGAACAGGCCATGAGGCCTGCTTTGGCACTGGGGACCTCCACTAATCAACCAGTTCTGTAGTCTTCTTTGAGCTGACATGAAATGTTGCTCCAGTTTGAAGTCTGATGATTGCCCTAAGAGGAAAAGGGATCGTTCTCCTTCCTCTGGTCCTCCAAGTAAAAGGACCTGTAAGATGAACCAAGATCACTCCAGAGATCAGAGAGATTCTTCATCATCTTCTAACAGGAGTGCTGATCAGCACCTTGATTCCTCCGGTACATGGGATGGAGCTGGGCTATCTAACTACTACCTTGTATCATGTTGGCTATACCAACTGCAAGGAGAGGATGGCAGCTACAGGTCTTAATGGCAGAACCCGCATACGCACAGTTTTTCAAGGACAAAGTGGACCTATGGCCACATCCAAAGTTTTTATTGAATATAGTTTCATGATTTCATCTTAACTAAATGCTTAATTTACCAGTGTTCTTTCCTAAATCAATGCAAATGAACAATGACTTCACGTGTTGATTGTGAGATGATGCTTGACATTTTACCTGGAAAGAATTATGCCCTTTTGGGTCAGGTGGTCTCTGTGCGAATGATTTCCAGGTGGATAACTTCATTACATCAGCATATGAAATAGCTCAGACCATGCCCCCTACAGAGATTGTGAGGTCATTCAATGAGAGCTCAAGTGACAGTGGTAACATTCCTCCATGATGTTTCAGTATTGGACATTTGCAGGGCTGCCACCTGGTCTTTTGTACATACTTTTTACTAGGCACTATGCAGTTACCACTATGTGTAGGTCAGATGCAAACTTTTTAGGAAGGCAGTCCTGCAGTCATTGTTTAAGTAAAATTTGAGTCCCACATCCTGTGAATACTGCTTGTGGGTGACCTAAGTGGAATACCTGTCTGTAACCACTTAAAGAAGAAAAGATGGTAACTTGTTCTTCAAGATGTGGATGCATGCGTGTATTCCATGACCCACTCTCCGTCTCCTGTGCATCACAGTCTCTAGTCTTGATGTATGAAGGAACTGAGGGGAGTCAGGCCAGTGCTGTTCTTAAATAGCCTGGCGAAGGGCTAGAACCACAGAGCGTGAGCACTGCTTCTATAGGTACTGCTGGATAAAGTTCTCTAGCTTCAATGTGATAGGCATGTGCATACCTGAGTGGAATACATATCTGCACCAATATCTCAAAGAACAACACTTAGAATACAGGCAAGTAACAGTTTTCAGGGTTCCCATCCACCTTTTTCTCCCGCGTTTCATACCTGTCTAATTTCATGTCCCTTCTTTCCTTACTGGATCATGCACTCTATCCCTCTTTTTGTCGTTGTTGTTGTTCTCACTACTTTTTAATTTTTTTGCTTTCCAGACCACGTGGTAGGTCACTTTAAATTAAGGGATGAGCATAACACAGAACAATATTGCTGTCCTACGTGATCAGATGTGATGCATTGTGTGGTCAGGTGGGTAGTCTGATCCATGAATGTGGAAACCCGACTTTTATGAACAAAAACTATGTAGACCCTTCCTACTTACATCAAGTAGAAAGTGTGCCAGGGTACCTACCTGCAGATGTATTTTTTAAAAACTGTTATCAATTAGTATTAGTCCAAATAACTAGTATATTCCTAAGTATTATTTAATATATTTCACGTCTGAAGGCTGCTCTCTGACTTAATTGATGAGTATTATTCTGCAGCATATAGCAAGTTAATAAGGATGCAGTGAACTGACAGTCTGCTGCACAAGTATTCAGTAGGTGAAATGATGATATCTACATGTCCTGTATTAAAATAGAATTAGTCATTTTAAATAACATCAAAACTGTGACAGTGACAGTAGATACTCTGGCTGTACTATCACATTTATTGTGAAGGGAGGCAGCATGTCCAGTATAAGAACACCAGGCTAAGAGTCAGGAGACCTAGATTTGCCACTGAGCTGTTGTTATATTGGGCAAGTCAATTTGTCTGCCTCTGCTTCTCCATCTGTAAAGTGAGGATAATGATACTTGCCCTCATTACAAATCACTTTCCGATCTAGATATGAGAAGTATTGTAAGAATTGACTATTAATAATTTTTCAGTGATTCCTTTGTATGATGGAAAGTGGGTAAACTTAAATTGTTGGATGCCAAGTAATTTTATTTTAAAAATCACTAAAAATATTTAATTTAGAAAAATAAGAAATGGTAGGCCAGCTCTTACTAATTTTTTCTCTTACTGCCAGTCCAGGGGCATGACTCCCTCTACTTTAGGCTATGTCTACATTACGAGATAGGGGTATGATTCCCCTGCTTGCATACATGCTCTCATGCTAGCTCTGATTAAGTGTGCTTTCAGGCAGGTTTGTACTTGGCACAGTTAGTCATGCCTCTATTGTCTTTACCAGTGCTACCATGGCTACACTGCTATTTATATTAGCACGAGTTCGATGAGAGCTAGTGCAAGTATTTGTACACAAGCAGGGGGAATTACACTGTCAGACTTATCTGGAGTAGCTCACAAGCATGAGTACCAGCCTCAGGGCAGACTGTTACAAACCAGGGCACAAACCCAAACTGGTTGTGAGTTCTATATGGTAGAACCTCAGAGTTATGAACACCAAAGTTATGAACTGACTGGTCAACCACACACCTCCTTTGGAATTGGAAGTATGCAATCAGGCAGCAGAGACCAAAAAAAAAAAAAGTAAATACTGTTCAGTACAATACTATGTTAAACGTAAACCACTAAAGAAAAAGGGAAAGTTTAAAAAAAAAAGAAAAAAAAGATTTGGCAAGGTAAGGAAACTGTTTCTCTGCTTGTTTCATGTAAATTAAGATGGTTAAAAGCAACATTTTTTTCTGCATAGTAAAGTTTCAAAGCTATATTAAGTCAATGTTCAGCTGTAAACTTTTGAAAGAGCAACCATAATGATTTGTTCAGAGTTATGAACAATCTCCATTCCTGAGGTGTTTGTAACTCTGAGGTTCTGCTGTACTTAGGTTTCTTGAATCTACTGTGAACTTCAAAGGCTGTTGTGGTGCCTGAACATAGAGTCACAGACCACGGTACCCAAGGGGACTGTCTATCTTGCCACCCAGGTAAGCCTAACTTTGTGATAGGTGATCCCTTAAACCAAAATTCACAACAATATTCATGTTGTTCCCAGTCCTAAAGAACCAGGCACTTACTCCAGGTCAGTTATTCCTCAGATTGCAACCAAAGACAATCTTTGTAGCCAATCCTATAATAAACTAACTAAAGATTTATTAACTAAGAAGAGAAGTAAGAGAGTGTTTACCTGCTTTAACCTTGTAAATAAGACACACTCAAATGAGTTAGTCTTAGGTTCCAGAGAGAAATAGAAGCTGCTGTAATGTGCCAGCTCTTTATGTCGTTTAGGGCTAACCTAAGCTAAGCAGCTTTGGGATCACTTGCTTATGCTTAGAAATATTGCCTTCTCCAAATTCTAAGCAGCACAGTGATACAGTTACTTCTGGTCAGGGATTTTTATTTCCTTCCCACAGCATTCAAACTGATGGGACAGGTGTTTGAGCCCTATCTCCTCTTAATGGGTGTGTGTGTGTAGGGCAATCAGCAAAGTCTTAGTCCTTTGATGTTTCACAATGGCTCATTTTGGTTTCTTTGGACCATCTTGTGTGCAGGACAAACACTTTACATTAATTAATGCTTCTTTCCTGGTTGGTGAGTTACAGTTACAGAGGCTTACGGTGAAAACACTCAGTATAACTTTATACCATGGGATACGAATGTTATAAGTGAGATCAAGACAAGCTCGAAAGTTTGTCCTTCTCACCAACAGAAGTTGGTTCAATAAAAGATATTACCTCACCCACCGTGTCTCATCAATACATGCAGCATCCTACAAACATTTCATCAAGTCTAAACACATTATTATAAACTAAACATCTATTTTAATAATGCTAACACATAGGTGAGCCAGATTGGTTTCCAGCTATGCATTTGTCAGTGAACAGTGAGGCTTGGGGGCCTGGGCATAGGCTGGCACTTTGTCTACCAGTGTCACACACATCTGTAGCTTGTAGTGTAGATGAAAACTTAGGCACAGGGATTCATTTATATACCTTAGGGGACACCATGATTAAGATCAAGCAAAATAACCTCAATTATTAACCATGTCTATTTTGTTAGAAAGGAGAAGAAAACATTAAATAAAACAACACAAGTAACAGTACACCAATGATAGACTGGTTACTTGTGTTACAATCTCTTCTGTATGTGTGTCTGTGGAGAGCTTTTAACAGAGATTATAACTAGGGCCCTACCAAATTCACAGTGCATTTTGGTCAATGTCATGATCATATGATTTTAAAAAATTGCAAATTTCACAATTTTAGCTATTTAAATCTGAAATTTCATGCTGTTGTAATTGTAGGGGTCCTGATCCAAAAAGTAGTTTTGGGGGGTCGTAAGGTTATTGTAGGGGGAGTTGCGGTACTGCTACCCTTACTACTGCTGGTGGTGGCGGCGCTGCCTTCAGAGCTGGGCGGTTGGAGAGCGGTGGCTGCTGGTTGGGAGCCCAGCTCTGAAGGCAGAGCCGCTGCCAGCAGCAGTAGTGTAGAAGTAAGGATGGCATGGTATAGTATTGTCAACCTCACTTCTGTGTTGCTGCCTGCAGAGCTGAGCCCTCAGTCAGCAACCACCACTCTCTGGCTCTCCAGCTCTGAAGGCAGCAGCGCAGAAATAAAGGTGACATGGTATGGTATGATACTACCACCCTTACTTCTGCGCTGCTGCTGGTGGGGTACTGCTTCAGAGCTGGGTGCCCGGCCAACATCTGCTGCTCTTCTTCTGCATGCCTTCAGAGTGGGGCAGTTGAAAGGGTGGCAATACTGCGACCCCCTGTAGCTCCCTTTTTGGTCAGGGCCCCCAATTTGAGATACGCTGGTCTCCCCCTGTGAAATCTGTATAATATAGGGTAAAAGCACACACAAGACCAGATTTCACAGGGGGAGACCAGATTTCACGGTCCGTGATATGTTTTTCATGGCCGTGAATTTGGTAGAGCCCTAATTATAACCTTGAAAGTGGACTGCCTTTAGGGGGTGGGGCATACTTTGTTAAGTTAAGACCAATTAATATTGTTTCCCTAAATTATTGTGAATTCAGTCTTAGTATCTTACTAGATACTTAAAAACAGTTTGGGCAAAATAGTGTATGGGCAAAATAATTTGCTTAAGGGCAGGTGGTATCCTGTCTAGTTATTAATAACAACAACTAGTCAGTTTATAGATGGGCGATGTAAGCAATCTTAACTAAATCCTATGAAACTGAAAAAAATATTTAAATCTGTTGCTTAAAAGAAGCCATTTAAGGAGCTGTCTTGAGATGTGAATATCAAGAATTTTAAATCCTACTATTTTTGTTTACTAATATTTAGCCCCATCTCCTCTCCAGGAATACATGGACTAATAATCATTTGGTGATTAACAGGGGAAACTGTTGGTATTTTAAGTTACAACAGCATTTTTATATCCCAGTAAAATCATAGCAGTTTTAATCTAATCCCTTGGCAGTGTCTTAGTTAACGTTTTCTCACCAATCCATGTTGAAATGTTGGGAGGTTTCCTTGGTTTTTATTTCTTCTTAGTCTTCTCTGTTTTTCTTAGCTCTTATGGCTGCTTGTTTGTAGAAATGGACAGGATATATTGATAAGTGCTTGCTGTTTAAGCAGGATAGCAGAGGTTGTGTGTGTCTGAGAACTGCTCACTTCAGAGTTTTTATATTCTTCTTACTATTTCCATGAAATTATAAGAAAACACACCTCTTTCAGGCTTGTTTAGATTTAAAGCTTGTTGCTGTCACTCATTGGTCCATTCCTTGGGGGTTGGTTTAAGTGACACCTTCAGCTCTTGAATATGCAGTCTGTTTAATGAATACACAACATTTCTAATTGATTTTGTTTTTGTGGCAGGACTGTATCAGACAACTTTTAAAGTTAGTTTTAACTCTCTCTTTTTATTCAATCAATTTTCTGAGATATTTCTTCAATTTTAACAGAG
The DNA here is from genome assembly GCF_965152275.1 of Natator depressus. Lineage (NCBI taxonomy): Eukaryota > Metazoa > Chordata > Testudines > Cheloniidae > Natator > Natator depressus. The sequence continues at coordinate 120,645,010 of NC_134237.1, read as the reverse complement.
TTTAACAGGAAATGAAATTCTGTTTCTAAAAAGTCCAAACAATACTGTTCTTTATATAAAGTTTTCAGTTTTTTAAAACAGTCTTTCAATATTAAATAATTCTTTAAGAGAGTCATTAGTTTAAATAGTTATTTAAAAAAGTTGTTTGTTCTACATGACAGTTTTTGGAAAGATTATTCTTCTTGTCTTCCTGAGTTGGGTGAGAGTTGCTTAAGCACTCTGAGTAATTAATAAGAGTAATTACTGTGAGTAATTCTATATTTAAATAGTTTCTTACATTAGTAATTAGTTTAGCAAGGTCATCAGATTCTATGCTGGTACATAAAGCATTTTACTATTACATAGCAGTGATATTAGGAGCTTTTTCTTTAGCTAACATATTTGCAAGTATACATTTCACAAAGGTATTTGTGAACATATAAGAAATAAACAGAAGGTTTTAAACACTTCCAACTACATGTTTTTCCTAGAGGCTTTTCTGAATCAAGTTTTTAGAATAATTATAAAATTATTTTCATCAAAGATATTTCTAGAATTCTTTGTGTAGTTTTACCCAGATTCATTACACGGATACTGCATCCTATGTTCCTTTTCACAATCAGGTCTCTTCCTAAAACATGAATGTTTTAAGTAGTTTGTCTTCTTGAAATAAGGATTACTTTTGTATCAAACTGGTATTTTACAGAGGGAGGTGTCCTGGTCTAGATAAGACACTTTTAGGGGTTTGTCCCTTGACTAAGCTCCTCAGAGTTACAATCTGTTTGTTATAGCAATTAAACTTCTATTAACTATTGTGTACAAAGCACAAATTTAAATAACCAATCCATCTTTTAAATACAGCAGAAAAGAAAATGGTATAAAGCAAGGTAAAGTTTAAAATGCAGCTACTTGTGGGGTAAGAAAACATGGTTTTATGCCTAGGTTGGGCTATCTTTTCTGACATGTGTTTGTCCTTGGGTGATAGCAGAAATTCTGGAATTTCTTTGGTTAACGTTAGCATTTTGCAACATAACTAGCTAAACATAATAAAACATAATATGTATTGTCCTATTTTCAAGTATTATGGCTGTAACATATTTGTGGCTCAGTGGTTCCCAAACTGTGGGTCATGACCTCAAATGGGGTCTTGCTGTCAAGCACAAAGGATGCCATTTTGCTTCGCTCAGCATGACCTTTCGAATACGGTGTGTGCAAGGTCATGCTGAGAGAGGACACCATTTTGCCTTTCAAAATGTCCCATCAGGAAATAATTAAAATGAGGTTGCAAGGTCATGCTGAGAGAGGACACCATTTTGCTTTTCAAAATGTCCCATCAGGAAATAATTAAAATGAGGTTGTTCTGCCAAAAATTGGGGAGCCCCTGTTGTAGCTATATCTTAATATTGAGTTGTAACAACTTAATATTTTAAAAGTTATCATTTTATTAATATAATTTTTGCATCAACATTGAGGTCTGTTCAGTTTTGCTTTGAAATGAATAAAGTAGCAAGAGATCATGATCCTGTGCCAATATTTTATTATTTTGATATCTTTTATAGTAATTTTGATAAATGTATTCCCAAACAGTAAGAAGAACAAAAAAGGAAAATATAAAGTATTAAATCAATTTTTATTTATTCTTTAGGACTTCTGCAGATAAAGGAACTGGGATTCCAGGAAAGCACTTAAGTGAAACATGAATAAGAATTGGACTAATTAAGGGTTCCTCCTGTTCCAGAGATTAACCAAAATGTATAGACCAGGGGAAACAGTGAAACGTCGACTCAATATGCATGCTCCTCCTCGGATAAGAAGCGTGGAAGTTGCAAGAGGAAGAGCTGGCTATGGGTTCACCCTTTCTGGACAAGCTCCCTGTGTTCTTAGCTGTGTTATGAAAGGAAGTCCTGCAGATTATGTTGGACTTAAAGCAGGAGATCAAATATTTGCAATTAATGAAATTAATGTAAAACAAGCTTCTCATGAAGATGTGGTGAAACTAATAGGAAAATGTTCTGGAGTCCTGCACATGGTCATTGCTGAAGGCAACAGTCATATTGACTCATGTTCTAGTGATGAAGAAGTTGGTTTTTATGATGGGAAAGGGTGGCTGAAGCCAAAGCCTGACTCTAAAGCCTTGGGTATAAATAGAGCAGAGAAGGTTGTTGAAGAAATGCAGTCTGGTGGAATTTTCAACATGATCTTTGAAAATCCTAGTTTTTGTGCTGGTAATGCAGAGAATTCAGTACCGAAACAAAGAGCCCTTTCTGAGACTGCTGCTACTAAATTTGAAACTGGACATGAAAGTATAAATAACAATCCTAATCTACTTTCAAAGGAAGAAATATCCAAAGTGTTGCATGATGATTTAGTTTTTCAAATTGGACTGGAAAATCCAGAGGACTTTGGGTTAGATGCAAGTATTTTAAATGTTGCTATGGTGGTAGGTTACCTAGGCTCGATTGAACTTCCTTCAACAAGCTCAAATCTGGAAAATGACAGTTTGCAGGCTATTCGGGGATGTATGAGACGCCTTCGGGCAGAACAGAAAATCCATTCATTGGTGATGATGAAGATTATGCATGACTGTATTCAGCTCTGCAGTGACAAGTCTGGTGTAGTAGCAGAATATCCTGCTGAGAAACTGGCATTTAGTGCTGTGTGCCCTGATGATAGAAGATTTTTTGGGCTAGTTACCATGCAGACAAATGATGATGCAAGCTTGGCTCAGGAAGATGAAGGGATTCTGAGGACATCTTGTCATGTGTTCATGGTGGATCCAGAATTATTTCATCATAAAATTCACCAAGGTATAGCAAGACGTTTTGGACTGGAGTGTACAGCAGATCCAGACACAAATGGCTGTTTAGAATTTCCAACATCATCTTTACCTGTTCTTCAATTTATCTCTGTCCTCTATAGGGATATGGGTGAGCTGATTGAGGGAATGCGAGCAAGGGCTTTTCTTGATGGCGATGCAGATGCTCATCAGAATAACAGTACAAGCAGCAACAGTGATAGTGGTATTGGAAATTTTAACCAAGAGGAAAAAAGCAATAGGGTTTTGGTGGTTGATTTAGGAGGCAATCCAAATAAACATATTCCTAATAGTATATGGGAAAATCCAGTTGGAAGGGGACAGAATCAACATGCTTCCCATTGGAATGGCTTCTGTCAAGAACAAGAAGGAAACACTCCTTTAGAAATAATTCAGAATGACAAGTCACAAAATTTAAGTAAGCACTTAAGTCCTTCAACTCGTATTGAAGTTCCACTAGTTTCTTCTCGAAGTTCAGTGCCGCCATCCAAGAAAAGTACTGCAGGCATAGGCAATCAGAGATGGTTGCCTGTTCATGTCTTACAAGAATGGCAACATGGAAATGCCAGTGACCAGGAGTCTTATACAGATTCTACAGATGGCTGGTCAAGTATTAATTGTGGCACTCTTCCCCCTCCAATGAATAAGATTCCAGCTGACAGATATAGAGTTGATGGCAGCTTTGGCCAGCCCCAGTTAACATCTCATAAAAATGAATGGTCTAAGAATGTGTTTTGCACACACAAGAAGTTTGGTCCTCAACACAATATTAGAAAGTCTAAAGAAGCTAAAAAGGTAAGAATGTTCATATATAGGGTACTGGAAAACACTCTGAAGTTATACTGTTACATATGTTTAATAAAACTTTTAATTTGTGTAACATTTGTAATTATAAAATTGTACATAGAGGTGTTAATACGGAGACCTTCTGAGCTATTCTTCCCACCTTCCTTCTTTCTCACCTCTGCAATTGCCACAAATGGGGAAGGCTTAATAATATCCTCTTGCATAAAAATATCTGTTAATTAATATGCTAATTAATTTCCAGACACAAAAGAAGTTAAGATGAAGTTAAAGTTGAGAGAATATTTCAGTAACTTAAGGATAAAACACTGTACAAAGAACATTGTTGGAAAAACCCAACCTTTTAAAAAGGAATTCAGAGAAGAGGTAAAATTTAAATACAAACACGTGAAAAAGTAGAAAGTCAAAGGTAAACTTCTTTACTATTTCAAACGTCCAGACTTTTATTAGCTTTATTTTACTAACGACAATGTTCATATAAGGATTTTCACAGATGTGTGTCTGTCATAATTTAATCTCTACAGAGTTTTTTGTTTGGGAGTTACTTTAGTTTTTAAAATAGTCATAACATCAGACAGGAAGAGAAGGCATTGGGTGTGGAGCCAACACTTGCCACTGTTTCTGCAGGCTTCCTGAGATCTTCAGGAAGGGCGCCCTGTTCCTGTGAACCTCTTGAGAACTTTGCAGGGGAGCCTCTCTCATGTGAATCTAAGGAGTTTCACAGGAGTAGAGTTCTGTCAGGGTATCTTAGGAGTATTTTTGGGAGCTCTCCCACTCTCTGCAAGCCTTTAGACACCCCAGGAGCTTTAGGCTACCAAGGCTTATTTAACTTAATAAACTCCTAGGAGTGACTGTGAGTCTCCTAATAAGCCTAGTGAGGATTGCAAGCCGGTGGGAAGCCTCTGAACTAACTTAAGGTTTGTAGAAGGCAGGGATGTGAGGCTCTGATGAGTCCATATGGAATCTGCTTAAGGGCTGCAGTGGAAGTGAAATGGCCTCTGCTCTACTGTTGCCCCCAGGCCTCCTTCTCCACTCTGTGCTGCCCACATGCCACTTCGGTGCTGCCTGCCATATCTCCTTTCTTCACTGTTCCACCAAACTTGAGGCTCTTACGTGCCCCAGGCCTCTTGTAGAATTGCTAAAGAATTGTAGAAAAAGAACACCCCAGGAGCTCTGCAAAAGTACGGGAATGCTGGGACTGACAGTTTCCATTTTCATTTTTGAAGCTAGGATCTGCCAAAAAAGCAGGCTTGTATAATTGTGATGACCACCACTATTCTAACTTCAGTTTTGGTGGGGAAATACTCCTCCTTTGATGTTTGACATATCCATTTCAATGTAAGTATTTGTGCACCCACACAGGTGCCAGAAATTATTCCCGTGGCAGTATACATTGGGTTGGCTCTAGCGCCTTCTGGCATCGCATGCTGGTATAAGGCCCTGCTGACCCTGCAGCAGGTAGCGGGTAGCCTCAAACCTAGGGGTCCAAGTGGAGGTGGTTAAGGAGGTGACACATGGCCTCTTAGACATCCTGTCACCAGTGGGTCCATCCAGAGTGGCCCTGCTGCTACATGACACCATCACAGACTCTATTAAGGCCCTTCAGCAAACCCCTGCCTCCCTTCTGCCAATGGCAAAACACTCAGTGTAAATACTTTGTTCCAGCTAAGGGGTATGAGTTCCTTTTCACACACTCCCGGGATGTGGTTGGTGGTTGCGATGGCCAATGAATGAGACTGCCAGGGTCAACTGGGCTCCACTCCCAAGTTGAAGGACCCTAAAAGGCTAGACCTCTTTGGGCGCAAGGCCTATTCCTCAGGGGTCCTGCAACTGCATGTAGTAAACCAGCAGGCCTTGCTGGGGTGCTACAACTTCAACATGTGGGAGTTGTTGCTCAAATTCAATCAACTTCTTCCCCAAGACTCCAGACAGGAGTTTTCCTCCCTTGTCAAGAAAGGAAAAACTGTATCCTGGGCCTCCCTACAAGCAGCCCTGGACGCTGCTACCTCTGCGGCCAGATCAATGGTGACTGTGGTGACGATACGTAGGAGCTCCTGGTTGCAATCATTGGGGCTTCCTCAGGAGGTGTAATACACCATCCAGGACCTGGCTTTCGAGGGTTCGTTGCTCTTCTCAGAGCAGACGGATGCTAGGCTGCCTGGCCGTAAGGACTCAAAGGCAACTTTGAAGTGCTTGCGTCTCTGTGTACTGGCAGATCCAAGAAAACAATGCAGACTGCAGCAGTTACTTTCCTCAAACAGCCAGGCAGGAACAACAGAGGAGAAGAAACAGGAGGTCTAGACGCAGGCCCCCTCCTCAGTCATTCTTAACGGGCCCTACTCAGCCAGCCTCCAGGCACCTCGGGTTGTCAAAGCACTCATTTTGATGAGACTCTCTAGGTCAGCATTACAATCCCTTCTACATTGGATCCAGGTACACACCTGTTTTCGAACTCCCTTTCCTATTTTCTGGATTCCTGGACCCAGATTACTTCAGACCGATGGGGCCTCAATACCATAAAACAGGGTTACACCATCCAATTCCTGTCCATCCCCCTCTTTCTTCCCCTGCCCCCTTTCAGGGACCCTTCAGCAAGAAGTCCAATCCTCCTTCAGGTGGGAGCTGTAGAGTAGGTTCTTCCTCACTTGAGGGGAAGAGGGTTCTATTCCCGCTACTTCCTAATCCTGAAAACCAAAGGGGTGTATGTCTCAGACCCATTTTAGGCCTGAGCAGTCTCAACCGATATTTCAAGAACCTGAAGTTCTGCATGGTCTCCTTGCCTTCCTTATTCCCTCGCTGGATCCTGGGGATTGGTATGTCGCCCGCTTACTTCCATATTGCAATCTTCCCTGGTCACAGACATTTCCTAAGGTTTGTAGTAAACCAAAATCACTACCAGTTCACAGTGCTCCCATTAGGGCTGTCAGCTGCCCCCACAGGTTTTCATGAAATGTGTAGCGGTAGTAGTGGCCTTTCTAAGGAAAACGGGAGTCCACATATTCCTATACCTCAACAACTGTCTGATCAAGGGATGGTCTAGAGCTCAAATAAAGGTTGACATATGGCTCATCCAATCAACCTTCAATGCGTTGGGCCTTGTGTTGAACTTCCAGAAGTCCACCCTAATCCATAGGATAGAGTTCATAGGGGCAGTACTCGACTCAGTGCAAGCGAGAGCTGTACTTCTGAAGGACTGGTTTCTCAGAATTGTTAAGATCTTTCCAAAGCCATCTGATCGTGACTGCACAACAGTGTCTGAGCCTCCTGAGCCACATTGCGTTATGCACATACCTACTACAGCACGCAAGGCTCCAACTCAGGCTTCTGCAAACCTGGCTAATCACAGTCTACTCCCCCCTCGTCACCTCTTGGACTTGGTTCTCATAGTCCCGGCCCAGGTCCTAACCTCACTACAACAGTGGCTGGACAGGAGCATGATATGCAAAGGGGTACCCTTCTCGAGACCTTGTCCATCCCTGTCGCTGGTATGCAATGCATCAGCCCTTGGCTGGGGGGGCCCACTTAGGGCCTATCAGAACATAAGGCCTCTGGACCCAAGAAGAACTGTCCCTGCAAATCAATGTCAGGGAACTCAGGGCAGTATACTTAGCTTGGCAGGCATTTCTGCCCCTCTTGACAGGCAAATCTGTTTCAGTCCTTACTGACGATACGACAGCCATGTTCTACATAAACAGGCAGAAAGGTGCACATTCTTCCTCCCTGTGTTAGGAAGCTGTCTGTCTGTCGTTATTCTGCATTGACCAGGGCATCACACTAGAAGCTTCCTACCTTCCCAGGATTCAGAACAGCTAGCAGAATGCCTCAGCGGGTCTTTCTCTTCTCCATGTAGACTTTGTAAGGGACGTCTTCTGATGGTGGGGGACTCCTCCTATGGTCCTGTTTGACGTTTGATCTAACAGGAAATGCCATCAATTCTGTTCCCTCAGGGACCACAGCCTAGAGTCTCTTGGAGATGTGTTCTTAATACCATGGACAAAGCACCTGTACTATGCCTTTCTGCCTATCCCTCTGATCCACAAGGTTCTGATGAAGATCAAGTGGGACCGAATGCAGGTCATCCTCATCGCCCCGGCATGGCCCAGACAACGTTGGTTCTCCTCTCTCCTGGACATGTCAATGGAGATGCGTTTACAGCTCCCATCACACATAGACTTGATATCCAGGGATTAGGGTCGAATGCTTCACCTGAACCTTACGTGGCTGCACCTGACAGCCTGAACGCTTTATGGCTAAATCCAGAAGAGCTGGTTTGTTTGGAGGAAGTCCAAGAAGTCCTGATGGGCAGTAGAAAGCCATCTACCAGCACTACCTACCAGACAAAATGGAAGAGGTTCTCCATCTGGTGTTCACAACAATAAGTCCTGTGTCTGCAGCTCATTCTAGACCACCTCCTTTTAAGACAGACAGGGCTAGCAGCCATCTCAGCTTTCCATCCCAAGGTCGACAATCTTTCAGTCTTTTCACACGACATAGTAGTCAGGTTCCTCAAGGGCCTGGAGAGGGTGTACCCACAGGTCAGGGATCCCACCCCTCTATGGGATCTAAACCTGGTCTTGTCAAACCCTGTTTGAACCATTGGCAACGTGCTCGCTGCTACACCTCTCTTGGAAAGTAGTGGCCATCACCTTGGTCAGACGGCTTTCAGAGATCTGAGCTCTCATTCTGGAACTCCCATATGTGGTCTCTTTCAAAGACAAGGTCCAGTTGTGACCGCACCCATCGTTCCTCCCAAAAGTTGTATCTCAGTTCCATTGCAGTCAAGTAGTTTTTTTTGCTGATGTTCTAGCCTAAACCGCATGTGAACAGGGAGGAACAGCGACTCCGCTCATTGGATGTATGGCATTTCCTGGCCTACTACATGCAAAGGAGCAAACCATTCCACAGAACTACTTAGCTGTTCATAGCAGAAAGGATGAGAGATCTCCCTATTTCTGCACAAAGAATCTCATTGTGGATCATTAGTTTATCAAGACATGTTACATGCTCGCTAACATCCTGCCCCCATCTAACCTGACTGCTCACTCTACAATATCTCAAGCCTCTTCCACTGCTTTCTTAGTGCAGGTACCAATTCAGGACATATGCAGGGTGGCAACCTAGTGTGAGGTGAACATACGAACTGACGACCATGCCATTACATAACAGGCCAGAGATGACGCCGGCTTCGGCTGGGCTGTGTTACAGTCAGCCTGCCCTTGACCTCTGAACCCACCTCTGGGTCAACTTGTGAGTCATAATGGAATGGACATGTGCAAGCACTCGGAGAAGAAAAACTGGTTACTAACTTTTCTGTAACTGTTGTTCTTCAAGATGTGCTGCACATGTCCATTCCAAAATCCACCCTGCATTCCCTCTTTGGAGGCTGTCGGTAAGAAGAAACCGAAGGAGGGCAGGGTCAGAAGGGCCTTATACCAGCACTATGAGTGTGCAACACCAGAGGGTGCTAGAGCTGACCCAATGGATATCGCTAAGGGAAAAATTTCTGGCAACTGTGCTCGGGGTGCACAGATACCTACATTGGAATGGACATGTGCAACACATCTCAAAGAACAACAGTTACCAGAAAGGTTCGTAACTCTCTTTTTTTCCCCATTGACAAGCCCCTGTAGCAATCAATTCAGTTTTTTCTTCCTATTAGGAAAAGGGTTAGACGGATTGTCATGAAAGAGTAAACCTCCAGCATTCATTTGATGGCTACTTTAAGATCATTGGAGCAGGCATGCCATTCTTGCATTACTATTTAAAATTTTCTCTTTTAAAACTGGAATTTAACCAACTAATCTTTGTTCGCTAGATCTAGTCTAGATGAGTCCAGTAAACTCAGTTTTTGTCTCTTTCCTTCTTTTAATGTCAAATAGCAAAAAAGCAGTTTGTTTTTAGTATTAATACAGGAATGAATGCTTTCTCCAATTTACTTCAAATTTTGTTTGAAAAATTCTACTGTTGATCACATTCCTAACCCATGAATTTTGAGTTTATTTTGTGGCTCCTAGAGGGGGTAAATGTGGATTTATAATGTAAATGCAGTTGCAATCATCTTTATATATTAAACCTCTTTATTCTCCTTGAAATAGGTATCCTCTCCATTTTACAGATAGGGAAACTGAACCACAAAATGAATAGCCCAAGGCTATGCTGCAATCAGTGGCAGACCTGGAAATCAAAACCCTGGTCACCCAATTTCCAGACCCATGATTTAACCATGAATAGTGCTTTCTCTGAGATTGTCACCATCATTAGTCACATATCAGGACTGCTAGAAAGTGACATGGTGGGTGAGGTAATATATTTTATTGGACCAACTTCTGTTGGTGAGAGAGGCAAGCTTTTGAGCCACACAGAGCTTTTCTGTGTGACTCAAAAGCTTGTCTAACCAACAATAGAACTGGTCCAATAAAAATATTACCTCACCCACCTTTTCTCTCTAATATCCTGGGACTGACCCAGCTACAACTTCACTCCACATAGAAAGTGACAAGGCTTTTTTAATCCATGCCTCTTCAGGAGCAAAGGATTGGGAGTTAGTCCTTATTCTAATCTACAGCATATTAGCCTATTGTGTATTGAACTGTCTCTCTGAAGACCATTTTTAAATTCCAAAACATTTTGACTAAGTTATAATGACAATAACTTTGGTTACTTAAAATATTGCTATAATATGTGCACACATATGTATGAATATAAGTTGGGTGAAAACTTGTTGATAAAACCTCACTGAGGTTGGTAGGTGTGAACTCGCCCTTCAGTTAACATGACTGTAAGGAGAAGCCCCCACTATGACAACAGGGGTATGTAAACCCATCTAGGAGTTTTTGTTGAATATTATTTTGGGTGGTAGAGGGGTGTGTGTGTGTGTGTGTGTGTCTGGGAAGGCAGAAGACAAAAAACTGGGAAAGACTGAGATGGAGAGAGAGCCTGAAGGAGCCACTGAAAGCACGGCGGTTATCCCTGGAAGAAGCCTAGGGTAAGGTTTTTGGGCCCAAGGTGCAGGCTGAAAAGAATGTTCTTGGTGGTGTGAGCAAAAGAAGCTGCTTCTAGCTGTTTGATTCTCCCTGTATTCAGAGAGACAGGAATTTGTACATTTGAAAATAAACAAAACTGCATCAAAGAAATATGTGACCATTACTGGTTTCTTGTCATAACTGGAACAACCTAGACCTCAATTTTTTGTCTAGCTGCTGGTCAAAAAGTGTAACAGTATATATGAAATCTGAGAAAACTTGATTATTACTGTCTTCAAGCAAAAATGCTGACATTAAACTGGTCATCAATCCTGTATTTGGTTAATGCAGTTTTGGTTGATGCATAATACTTATTTTTAGCAGTTTTGCTCCTTTGTCTGAATTATAACTGACAATGTAGCTACGCTAACATGGAGGTGGTCTTGGGTGGTAAAGCAAGAAAGACTGAGGTGTTCAAGTTCAGAATGGGATGGAAGTTATATGCAAAAATTCTTTATATAATATCCACGAGTTTTCATATCAGCCGCTGTGGTTTGCTGAAATATCTGAAGGCAGATATTTTAAATTGCAAAGGATTTGATAGCAAAGCTGTGTGGATCTTATATTCCTTTTTTCTGTTGCGTAATTGTCATTTCTTCTTCGAGTGATTCTTCATGTTCATTCTAACCAGGTATGTACGTGCCTTGTGCATGCCAGCTGGAAGATTTTCCCTTAACAGCGTCCGTAGGGTCAGCCTGGGCGCCCCGGAGTCGTGCCTTCATGGCGCCCAATATAGGGCCCTGCTGACCCCATACCCTCTCAGTTCCTTCTTACTGCTGGTGATGGCTAGCTTCACTCATTGGATGTACACAGGGCGCTGGCCTTTTATATAGGGAGAGCTAAGCTGTTCCGGAAGTCTGTCCAGCTATTCGTGGCGGTGGCAGACGGGATGAAGGGCCTCCCTATCTCATCCTAATGCATTTCGTCGTGGATCACATCCTGCGTTCGGGAGTGTTATGACCTGGCGAAGGTGGCTGCCCCGCTGATTGCTGCTCACTTCACCAGGGCTCAGGCCTCCTCAGCTGTATTCCTGGTGCAGGTCCCCACCCAGGAAATCTGCAGAGCGGGAACGTGGTCCTCGATACACATGTTTACGACACACTATGTGATCACACAACAGGCCTGAGACGATGCGGCCTTTGGGCGAGCAGTGCTCCAATCAGTAAATGACTCCGACCCCACCTCCTGAACTTTAGCTTGTGAGTCACCTGGTTGGAATGGACATGAACAATCACTCAAAGAAGAAAAAAACGGTTACTCACCTCGTAACTGTTCTTCGAGATGTGTTGTTCATGTCCATTCCAATACCCACTTTCCTACCCCTCTGTTGGAGTAGCTGGCAAGAAGGAACTGAGGGGATGGGGGGTTGGCAGGGCCCTATATTGGGCGCCATGAAGGTGCGACTCCAGGGGGCACCCAGGCTGACCCTACGGACGCTGCTAAGGGAAAATCTTCCAGCTGGCTGACACGCAGTACGCACACACCTGGTTGGAATGGACATGAACAACACATCTCGAAGAACAACAGTTGCGAGAAGGTGAGTAACCATTTTTTTCCTTTCTTCTAGACTTCTGTTTGCTCCCTTGTTGAGATTGTTAGCCCTGCTATTTATAAGGTGGAATCAGTAACCGTTGGATTGCTGTTTTTCATGCAGTACAACTGAATATAATTTTTGGAATTATAGTGCTCTGATCTGATTTAAGATGCTAGTATCTCAAAAAAAAAAAACAAACAAAAACCCCCCAAACCAAAATACCAAGCAAAACAACCAACAACCAACCAAGAAACAAAACAAAAACGCGTCTTCCTCTAACCCCCCCCATCCCCCAAAATCAAAACCTGTGGGATCTGAAATTAATTCATACTAACGCCAATCTTCAAAAGAGGCACTTTTCTAAAGAAGGTTAACTTTTATACTTCTTGCCAGATGAAACAGTTACTAAATTAATGGTCAGAAATTAGTTATACCTAATGTAAGTATAATGAATACATTGAATAATTTAATACCATTCTTGCAGATATATTATAACTTTCCAAAGAATATTAATTTTAAAAATGGTAAATTCTGGGACAATCATAAATAGGCTGTGCTTTTTTTTTTTTTTTTTTTTTTTAAAAGAAATGTAATAATAGTTGCTTTGTCTTTTACCAAGAAACTCAATAGAATCAAGAGACCGTACCCATTAGGCTACTATTGACTTTGGAGAGAACTGTGCTTACTTTGCTCGGTACTACAATTTGAAGTTCAAGTGCTAAAAATTCTGTGTTGCATCTGAAATGTGAAGGCTTTGTGGAATGAGTGTACATCTAGGCTTCAGTTGCCAAATCGGAATATCTGTAGAACAGCTACAACAATTAAGAAGCGGACAGAAATAGAAGTATTTCTCGGCTGCGTGTGAAATAAGAGACAAGAAATGTGGGGCAGCAGCTTGATGGGATGAAAAAATTGGTGGGAAGCAACAGAATTAATGCATAATGGATTAGAAAACCTATGTAACTGTAGTGACCACATTTTACTGAAAAGTAACCTCATTTTAAGTCAGCAGCATGGAGGTCCTAACGTCCGAGATTGTATAAGTAGTTTCTGTGCTGCATAAACTCTGGTTGAGTCTCAGAAAAAAATGTTCTTTGTAATATTGCTTCCTGGCAAACTAAATATACGTTGAATTTTCTTCAGTTACTAAGCCAGAGTAATACTGGCTTAGAAGTTGTTTGTTTTGCAATACTGTCACAAACACTGGGTTTCCTACAAGCTTGTATTGGAAATGTGCTGCCACCAACAAGCTTCTCACTTGGAAATTTTAACCTCGGTGGACCCCTCTTCCTCTCCTTTTTGTTACAATGACCCTACCCCAGGAATGGGTGTCTCTTGATAGGTAAGGTAAGTGTTTTTTCAAAGGCTGTTGCAGAAATCCCCATTCACCAGAGCTCCACTGCAGACTGAATTAATGAATTTATATTTTATTATTTACAGTTAACACCCATGAATGAACTCTGGTACTGAACCTCTGGCAGTGTTCACTGTTCTTTTCAAGCCATAGAAAGTTTTATTTCATACCCCAGTTCACGCTTCCTTTTCATAAATCTTGGAGTCTGAGGTTCTCCCACTCTAGTCTCACTACTGGCTTCTTGGCAGCCTGGACGTCTGTCATTCCTGATGGACCAGCCTTTGCTGTCTGGAAAGACCATTCTTGGCAACTTCAGTCTGCCCAAACAATCACCTTCAGCAGTCAGATCTTGACACACACTCTTACAGTGGCTGTTCTCCTACTGCTACTTTTCAAACCAGCATCCCAGGGTGGTTCCTAGGAACCCAGCTACCCTCACAGAGTCCTTAAGTTTCAAACCACTATCTATCTTCTGTTAGGGGGCTTATTCCTTCACCCACTTACTTCCCTGGTTCTTCTCGCATGAACAGAGAGCAACAATACCCGAAGTCCAAAGGTGCAAGCAATTCAATGTTTATTGGGGTGAACTTCCAGCAAGCATGATTCCAGTTTCCTTCCTTAGTATCCTCCTTCCCAGCTCTGACACCACAGAGCCTTACACCTGTGTCCCTGTTCCCATTTCTCCCTTTAGCCAAACAGGATTCCAGTTTCCTTACTCCCATTCCCTGTTCCCATTTCCCCCTTTAGGAAAACATGGTTCCAATTTCCTTACCCTCATTCCCTGTTCCCATTTCCCCCTTTAGCAAAACATGGTTCCAATTTCTCCACCCCCATACCCTGTTCCCATCTCTCCCTCACACACACCCACCCCCTCCCACCAAGGCCCACTCACTTCCTCATTGACTACAGATTATATAGTAAAACTTGAGTTCGGCTTAGCTATACCTTAACCAATCATTTTCCTGAAATTTAACTAACCAATCCTAACATATTGTAACATGATTATGTAACCAATTATATCCCACCACCTTAATTAGTTTACACCCAGCAAAATTAATTATACAGCAGACAGGAACAATCACAGAACCAGACAGAGATTATACAGACAAACAATAACAAAGTGGGAACTATAATGACAAAACAATACAGAAGTGAGGATTTCACATCCCAGTATTGATAAGTGAGTTCTTGCCAGACAGGATGCTGTTTCCTTTTACATTTTCTAGGCACTTCCCTTTCTCTGGAGGTGATAGGCATTATCAGGACAGGATTGTATTCCTAACAGCCCAATAGCACCTTCTTTCAATGTGACTAGTTTGGAATGTGAGGATGTGACCTGTCGCTTCCTAGCTTATGGCTGCCTCTGCTGCTTAGCCAAAGGCCTTAGCCTAAGAACAGGGCCTCAGACTGTCACAGTAAGAGAAGGCCCTTACACCAGCAGACAGTGATTTTGATTCTTTCTTTTATACCTCTAGAACTAGCCAAGTGATAAGAATACACCTAAATTCTTAAAGTACAGGCCTTTGCAGACAAGCCTGAATATCTATATCCTAACAACTGCCAGATAATTGATGCCTAAAATAATATAAATACAACACATGCCCGAGCACTCTCCACTCTCCAATACTTCCATATTGCTGGTGTTATCAATACAACTTTCTTGTGATATCACTGTTGTTTAAGGGATTGTACAGAAGTACTTAATTTTAATTTATAAATACTGACATGATAGTGGTTTTAGCATTCTTTTGTCACACAGTACAGCTGATACCGATATTTGTAATGATGAAAGATTTGTTGGTACCCTTAAAGTATCCACTTTCAAAACGTCTGGTACAAAAATGTAGTTAGTGGACTGGAAGTTGGAAAACAACCACTCTGTTTTTTTAGTGGTATATACTATATCGTGTTATTTACATGCTTGTCCTCTCTAGTACCAGGCTGGGCAATTAAAGAGAAAGGAAAACACCATGAATTAACTGAAAGTTATGACAATGTTTAAAACAAAACAAAACTTGAGTATAACAAGAGAGTTTCTCTAACTGAAATAAAATTCTGCTCTTGGATTTTAATACTGTAGCACAGACCAGGAGATGAGATTTTACAGATATAGTAATATTGTTAAATACCAGCAGTGTAAAATGTAAACTGTGGGAATGTGTGTGTAGTTTAGGAGACAAAACTCAGCTATAGTTGGCAACCAAATGCGAAAAAAGCAATGCTTTGTCTTTATGAACTGTTTGTCCTATCTATGGCTTATCTGAAACTGATGGCTAAGATATCATGGCTCTTAGGTGCCTCAACTATCTCATCTCTGCTCGTGTCAACTTCCTCACTTTGAAAGAAGAATGGACTAGTGCAGTTAGATGTATTATACTTCTCTTTTGCAATATATAGAAAAACATTAATTTTTCAATCAGCAAGAACAACAGTATTTAGTAAACCCTGTGTTTTAAGCACAGTTTATATGGTTCAGAGAAGAGCTGCAAGAATGACTTGAGTTGTGGAAAATATGCCTTCTTGTGAAAACTGAAATAGCTCGATCTATTTAGCTTATCAAATAGAAGGTTAAGAGGTGACTTGATCACAGTCTGTAATTAACTACAGAGGGGTACATTTTCTGATAGTAGCAGACCGTCATAACAAGGTTGAAATTGAGGTCAGATACATTCAAACTGGAAATAAGTTGCAAATTTTTAAAAGTGAGTGTAATTAACTGCTGGTACAAATTATGAAGGGATATAGTAAATTGTCCATCATTGGGAGCCTTTAAATTAAATTGGATGTCTTTCTAAAACATATGCTCCAGTTTATTGGTTCTCAACCTTTTCCATATGGGACCTCTAGCCAGGACACCGATCCCCATTAGTTACATAGGAAGGATAGGGAGGTTCCGATTCCCTGACACTTGTTCATGACAGGTTGCAGTAATCTTAGCTTCCAGTGCAACCACAAATTGTTGAGTTAGATGCAGGATCTGTTTACTGAAATTGATGGCCTCTGTTTTGCAGAGGGTCAGATTAGATGATCACAGTTGTGCTTTCTGGCCTTAAAAACTCTGAATGATTTTATTATATTTGTTTTTTGTTGTGTGCTTTGATCAAAAGTGAAATTGTTACCAATGTTGCCATTTTAATTGTCACACATGGGTTTCAAAGTTAACATCCCATTGAGATAAAACTGTATTTTCCCCCAAAATGTGGCCTAGCTTTCATCTCCAAGGGAGCCAAAAGGCAGGTAGGAGAGCTCCAAGCCAAAGGATTTTCTAATTTGTTCCAACTCTGACATGAGTATTGATGGAGGAGGAAATTTGGTGGTTTCTGTTGAAACCATTATACATCAGTAATTTTTGTATTTGAACAAGAGTTTGGTATGTGCCATATAATTACAGTATTTTTGTATTCTTTTTTTCTCAGGCATCACCTCTTTGGAACTCTTTCCCTCTTCTTGTACAGCTTACTTTTTTTGTAATTTTAAATTCAATTTTAAAACATTTCCATCCTCCTCTTAATGTCACTGCTTGTGATTGTAAGAGGAGGTGCTATCATAACATACCAAGATCATCACCTGTTGTTTAAGGACAGGAGTACTTGTGGCATCTTCGAGACTAATAAATGTATTAGAGCATAAGCTTTCGTGGGCTACAGCCCACATCATCGGATGCATAGAATGGAACATATAGTAAGAAGATTATATATACATACAAAAAGAAAAGGAGTACTTGTGGCATCTTAGAGACTAACCAATTTATTTGAGCATAAGCTTTCATGAGCTACAGCTCACTTCATCGGATGCATACTGTGGAAACTGGAGAAGACATTATATACACAGAGACCATGAAACAATACCTCCTCCCACCACACTCTCCTGCTGGTAATAGCTTATCCAAAGTGACCACTCTCCTTACAATGTGTATGAAAATCAAGGTGGGCCATTTCCAGCACAAATCCAGGTTTTCTCACCCCCCCCCCCCCCAAAAAAAAAAACCACACACACACAAACTCACTCTCTTGCTGGTAATAGCTTATCCAAAGAGACCACTCTCCCTACAATGTGCATGATAATCAAGGTGGGCCATTTCCAGCATAAATCCAAGTTTAACCAGAACGTCTGGGGGCCGGGGGGTAGGAAAAAACAAGGGGAAATAGGCTACCTTGCATAATGACTTAGCCACTCCCAGTCTCTATTTAAGCCTAAATTAATAGTATCCAATTTGCAAATGCATTCCAATTCAGCAGTTTCTCGCTGGAGTCTGGATTTGAAGTTTTTTTGTTGTAAGATAGCGACCTCCATGTCTGTGATTGCGTGACCAGAGAGATTGAAGTGTTCTCCGACTGGTTTATGAATGTTGTAATTCTTGACATCTGATTTGTGTCCATTTATTCTTTTACGAAGAGACTGTCCAGTTTGACCAGTGTACATGGCAGAGGGGCATTGCTGGCACATGATGGCATATATCACATTGGTGGATGTGCAGGTGAACGAGCTTCTGATAGTGTGGCTGATGTTGTTAGGCCCTGTGATGGTGTCACCTGAATAGATATGTGGGCACAGTTGGCAACCGGCTTTGTTGCAAGGATAGGTTCCTGGGTTAGTGGTTCTGTTGTGTGGTATGTGGTTGCTGGTGAGTATTTGCTTCAGGTTGGGGGGCTGTCTGTAGGCAAGGACTGGCCTGTCTCCCAAGATTTGTGAGAGTGTTGGGTCATCCTTCAGGATAGGTTGTAGATCCCTAATAATGCGTTGGAGGGGTTTTAGTTGGGGGCTGAAGGTGACGGCTAGTGGCGTTCTGTTATTTTCTTTGTTAGGCCTGTCCTGTAGTAGGTGACTTCTGGGAACTCTTCTGGCTCTATCAATCTGTTTCTTCACTTCCGCAGGTGGGTATTGTAGTTGTAAGAATGCTTGATAGAGATCTTGTAGGTGTTTGTCTCTATCTGAGGGGTTGGAGCAAATGCGGTTGTATCGCAGAGCTTGGCTGTAGACGATGGATCGTGTGGTGTGGTCAGGGTGAAAGCTGGAGGCATGTAGGTAGGAATAGCGGTCAGTAGGTTTCCGGTATAGGGTGGTGTTTATGTGACCATTGTTTATTAGCACTGTAGTGTCCAGGAAGTGGATCTCTTGTGTGGACTGGACCAGGCCGAGGTTGATGGTGGGATGGAAATTGTGGAAATCATGGTGGAATTCCTCAAGGGCTTCTTTTCCATGGATCCACTTGATGAAGATGTCATCAGTATAGCGCAAGTAGAGTAGGGGCGTTAGGGGACGAGAGCTGAGGAAGCGTTGTTCTAAATCAGCCATAAAAATGTTGGCATACTGTGGGGCCATGCGGGTACCCATAGCAGTGCCGCTGATCTGAAGGTATACATTGTCCCCAAATGTAAAATAGTTATGGGTAAGGACAAAGTCACAAAGTTCAGCCACCAGGTTAGCCGTGATATTATCGGGGATAGTGTTCTTGACGGCTTGTAGTCCATCTTTGTGTGGAATGTTGGTGTAGAGGGCTTCTACATCCATAGTGGCCAGGATGGTGTTATCAGGAAGATCACCGATGGATTGTAGTTTCCTCAGGAAGTCAGTGGTGTCTCGAAGGTAGCTGGGAGTGCTGGTAGCGTAGGGCCTGAGGAGGGAATCCACATAGCCAGACAATCCCGCTGTCAGGGTGCCAATGCCTGAGACGATGGGGCGCCCAGGATTTCCAGGTTTATGGATCTTGGGTAGTAGATAGAATATCCCAGGTCGGGGTTCCAGGGGTGTGTCTGTGCGGATTTGATCTTGTGCTTTTTCAGGAAGTTTCTTGAGCAAATGCTGTAGTTGCTTTTGGTAACTCTCAGTGGGATCATAGGGTAATGGCTTGTAGAAAGTGGTGTTGGAGAGCTGCCGAGCAGCCTCTTGTTCATATTCCGACCTATTCATGATGACAACAGCACCTCCTTTGTCAGCCTTTTTGATTATGATGTCTGAGTTGTTTCTGAGGCTGTGGATGGCATTGTGTTCCGCACGGTTGAGGTTATGGGGCAAGTGATGCTGCTTTTCACAATTTCAGCCCGTGCACGTCGGCGGAAGCACTCTATGTAGAAGTCCAGTCTGCTGTTTCGACCTTCAGGAGGAGTCCACCTAGAATCCTTCTTTTTGTAATGTTGGTAGGGAGGCCTCTGTGGATTAGTATTTTGTTCAGAGGTATTTTGGAAATATTCCTTGAGTCGGAGACGTCGAAAATAGGATTCTAGGTCACCACAGAACTGTATCATGTTCGTGGGGGTGGAGGGGCAGAAGGAGAGGCCCCAAGATAGGACAGCTGCTTCTGCTGGGCTGAGAGTATAGTTGGATAGGTTAATAATATTGCTGGGTGGGTTGAGGGAACCATTGCTGTGGCCCCTTGTAGCATGTAGTAGTTTAGAAAGTTTAGTGTCCTTCTTCTTTTGTAGAGAAGCAAAGTGTGCGTTGTAAATGGCTTGTCTAGTTTTAGTAAATTCCAGCCACGAGGAAGTTTGTGTGGAAGGTTGGTTTTTTATGAGAGTATCCATTTTTGAGAGCTCATTCTTAATCTTTCCCTGTTTGCTGTAGAGGATGTTGATCAGGTGATTCCGCAGTTTCTTTGAGAGCGTGTGGCACAAGCTGTCAGCATAGTCTGTGTGGTATGTAGATTGTAATGGATTTTTTACCTTCAGTCCTTTTGGTACGATGTCCATCTGTTTGCATTTGGAAAGGAAGATGATGTCTGTCTGTATCTGTACAAGTTTTTTCATGCAGTTGATAGATTTCCACTCCATACGGCTAAATGCAGTGCCTCGCATAATGACAGGTTTCAGAGTAACAGCCGTGTTGGTCTGTATTCGCAAAAAGAAAAGGAGGACTTGTGGCACCTTAGAGACTAACCAATTTATTTGAGCATAAGCGTTCGTGAGCTACAGCTCACTTCATCGGATGCATACTGTGGAAACTGGAGAAGACATTATATACACAGAGACCATGAAACAATACCTCCTCCCACCACACTCTCCTGCTGGTAATAGCCTATCCAAAGCGATCACTCGCCTCACAATGCGCATGATAATCAAGTTGGGCTATTTCCAGCACAAATCCAGGTCCTCTCACCCTCCGCCCTCCCCCACACAAACTCACTCTCCTGCTGGTAATAGCCCATCCAAAGTGACCCCTCTCTTTACAATGTGTATGATAATCAAGTTGGGCCATTTCCAGTTTGTGTGTGTATGGGGGTGGGGAGGTGAGAAAACCTGGATTTGTGCTGGAAATGGCCCACCTTGATTATCATGCACATTGTAGGGAGAGTGGTCTCTTTGGATAAGCTATTACCAGCAAGAGAGTGAGTTTGTGTGTGTGTGTGTTTTGTGGGGGGGGGGGGGGTGAGAGAACCTGGATTTGTGCTGGAAATGGCCCAACTTGATTATCATACACATTGTAAAGAGAGTGGTCACTTTGGATGGGCTATTACCAGCAGGAGAGTGTGGTGGGAGGAGGTATTGTTTCATGGTCTCTGTGTATATAATGTCGTCTCCAGTTTCCACAGTATGCATCCGATGAAGTGAGCTGTAGCTCACGAACGCTTATGCTCAAATAAATTGGTTAGTCTCTAAGGTGCCACAAGTACTCCTTTTCTTTTTGCGAATACAGACTAACACGGCTGTTACTCTGAAACCTATATACATACAGATAAGGTGGAAGTTGCCATACAAACTGAGAGGCTAATTAGTTAAGATGAGCTATTATCAGCAGGAGAAAAAAACTTTTGTAGTGATAATCAAGATGGCCCATTTAGACAGTTGACAGGAAGGTGTGAGGATACTTAACTTAGGAAATAGATTCAATATGTGTAATGACCCAGCCACTCCCAGTCTCTGTTCAAACCGAAGTTAATGGTATCTAGCCTCTCCATTTACTGCAACCTCTCCCCCTGCAACGCTGATGCTACACCACTCCCAGATAAACTCCCTCCCTAGTGCTCTCATAAAGACAGCCTTTTCTATACTGATACAGGCTATCACAAACTGCGACTGTACTCACCCTTCTTCAGTTATTTTACTTTTTAACAAAAATAAATGTAACGAGAGAACCTATTCACAATGACAAATAAACATGTTTAAATAATAAGAATTCTCATGAAGCTATGTTCGGAGGAAAATATGATTATATTTCAGGTGGTGGTTATTTTCAGATAGGTACATATTCACCTATTCATAGATACTAAGGTCAGAAGGGACCATTATGATCATCTAGTCTGACCTCCTGCACAACGCAGGCCACAGAATCTCACCCACCCACTCCTGAGAAAAACCTTACCTGTGTCTGAGCTATTGAAGTCCTCAAATTGTGGTTTAAAGTCTTCAAGGAGCAGAGAATCCTCCAGCAAGTGACCTGTGCCCCATGCTACAGAGGAAGGCGAAAAACCTCCAGGGCCTCTTCCAATCTGCCCTGGAGGAAAATTCCTTCCCGACCCCAAATATGGTGATCAGCTAAACCCTGAGCAGATGGGCAAGATTCACCAGGCAGATACTACAGAAAATTCTTTCCTGGGTAACTCAGATCTCACCCCATCTAACATCCCATCACAGGCCATTGGGCCTATTTACCATGAATATTTAAAGATCAGTTAATTACCAAAATCATGTTATCCCATCATACCATCTCCTCCATAAACTTACCAACTTTAATCTTAAAGCCAGATAGATCTTTTGCCCCCACTGCTTCCCTTGGAAGGCTATTTCAAAACTTCACTCCTCTGATGGTTAGAAACCTTCGTCTAATTTCAAGTCTAAACTTCCTGGTGGCCAGTTTATATCCATTTGTTCTTGTGTCCACATTGGTACTGAGCTTAAATAATTCCTCTCCCTCTCCATTATTTATCCCTCTGATATATTTATAGAGAGCAATCATATCTCCCCTCAACCTTCTTTTAGTTAGGCTAAACAAGCCAAGCTCCTTGAGTCTCCTTTCATAAGACAAGTTTTCCATTACTCGGATCATCTTAGTAGCCCTTCTCTGTACCTGTTCCAGTTTGAATCCATCCTTCTTAAACATGGGAGACCAGAACTGCACACAGTATTCCAGGTGAGGTCTCACCAGTGCCTTGTACGGTACTAAAACCTCCTTATCCCTACTGGAAATACCTCTCCTGATGCATCCCAAGACCGCATTAGCTTTTTTCACAGCCATATCACATTGGCGTCTCATAGTCATCCTATGATCAACCAATACTCTAAGATCCTTCTCCTCCTCCGTTACTTCTAATTGATGCGTCCCCAGCTTATAACTAAAATTCTTGTTATTAATCCCTAAATGCATGACCTTACACTTCTCACTATTAAATTTCATCCTATTACTATTACTCCAGTTTACAAGGTCATCCAGATCCTCCTGTGTGATATCCCGGTGCTTCTCTAAATTGGCAATACCTCCCAGCTTTGTATCATCCGCAGACTTTACTGGCACACTCCCACTTTTGTGCCAAGGTCAGTAATAAAAAGTTTAAATAAGATTGGTCCCAAAACTGATCCCTGAGGAACTCCACTGGTAACCTCCCTCCAGCCTGACAGTTCACCTTTCAGTATGACCCGTTGTAGTCTCCCCTTTAACCAATTCCTTATCCACCTTTCAATGTTCATATTGATCCCCGTCTTTTCCAATTTAACTAATAATTCCCCATGTGGCACCGTATCAAATGCCTTACTGAAATCTAGGTAAATTAGATCCACTGCGTTTCCTTTGTCTAAAAAATCTGTTACTTTCTCAAAGAAGGAGATCAGGTTGGTTTGGCACGATCTACCTTTTGTAAAACCATGTTGTATTTTGTCCCATTTACCATTGACCTCAATGTACTTAACTACTTTCTCCTTCAAAATTTTTTCCAAGACCTTGCATACTACAGATGTCAAACTAACAGGCCTGTAGTTACCCGGATCACTTTTTTCCCTTTCTTAAAAATAGGAACTATGTTAACAATTCTCCAATCGTATGGTACAACTCCTGAGTTTACAGATTCATTAAAAATTCTTGCTAATGGGCTTGCAATTTCGGGTGCCAATTCCTTTAATATTCTTGGATGAAGATTATCTGGGCCCCCCGATTTAGTCCCATTAAACTGTTCGAGTTTCGCTTCTACCTCAGATGTGGTAATATCTACCTCCATATCCTCATTCCCATTTGTCATGCTACCATTATCCCTAAGATCCTCTTTAGCCTTATTAAAGACTGAGGCAAAGTATTTGTTTAGATATTGGGCCATGCCTAGATTATCCTTGACCTCCACTCCATCCTCAGTGTTTAGCGGTCCCACTTTTTTCTTTCTTTCTTTTCTTCTTATTTATATGGCTATAGAACCTTTTACTATTGGTTTTAATTCCCTTTGCAAGGTCCAACTCTACTTGACTTTTAGTCTGTCTCACTTTATCCCTACGTGTTCTGACCTCAATAAGGTAGCTTTCCTTGGTGACCCCTCCCATCTTCCACTCCCTGTATGCTTTCTGCTGCTTCTTAATCACCTCTCTGAGATGCTTGCTCATCCAGCTTGGTCTACAACTCCTGCCTATGAATTTTTTCCCCTTTCTTGGGATGCAGGCTTCCGATAGCTTCTGCAGCTTTGATTTAAAGTAATCCCAGGTCTCCTCTACCTTTAGATCCATAAGTTCTTCAGTCCAATCCACTTCCCTAACTAATTTCCTTAATTTTTGAAAGTCAGCCCTTTTGAAATCAAAAACCCTAGTTGCAGATTTATTTTTGTTAATCCTTCCGTTCAGTTCGAACTGAATTAGCTCATGATCACTTGAACCAAGATTATCCCCTACAACCATTTCTTCTATGAGGTCCTCACTACTCACCAAAACCAAATCTAAAATGGCATGCCCTTTAGTCGGTTCAGCAACTTGTCTCCATTTTGGATTGGTAAAAGATGTTTTCAGCGATTGCTAAGGCGCTGCAGGTTAAAACTGAATTGCATGGATTCTGCTGCACGTTTGTTTTTGAGCAGGATAGAGGAGGTATACATGCTGTTAGTCATAGATAGGTGTTGGTGAATATGACAGGTGGAGATGCTATGGAGAAGGGAGGAGGGAACATAACTGAATTTCTAGAATTTTAGATATCTACACTGGTGACATTTGCACTTGAACAAAATTAATTTTGCTCACCTTTTTGTTTTGAGTAGAATTTTCTAGATTTCTAAATAAGTGTATATCCATAAAGTGATAGAGAAGTATGGTGGGGAAATATTGGGGAGGATATGGGAGCTCGAGAGCATGCTGCAGGAGGGTAACCAGCTTGGTTTGCTAGCAGAGTCCAAACCCGTCCGACCCCCGAGGTCTGAGCTTGGGTGGCTATCCTGTGTCCCACCCATGTTGCAGCATCTACACTGCTATTTTTTGTGCGCTAGCTTGAGCAGAACTAGTGTGTGTGTCTGTCTACCCTCGCTGGGAGGCATGCTCCCAGCAGCAGTGTAGACATATCCATAGTGGCTATAATTGACCTGGATATGGTTCTAATGATTTTGCGCCCCCTCCCCCCCACTTCATCCCCCTTAAGCTCTGTTCTCAAACAAAACTGTGTGTCACTAGTTACATTCTTCAGAAGGTAGGATGGATTCTCATTAATATTACTCCTTGATCTATTGGTAGAGATTGCTACCAGTAGAAAGCCAGACTTGCACTCTTTCTGAATTGATCGTGGCACCTCCGTATTTTACTCAGTTTCCGCTGGCCAAAGAAGAGAGTCTGAGCTAATAACAGAATGTTTTAATGTTTGATTGTGGAGGCCCTCTCTGTGTTGTGCTGGTTTGCTTTGATTTTACAGCTGCATATTTATTCTGGATTTTTTTAGTTTGTAAGTATAGAAAGTGAACAGGAAATTGGATATTATAACAGGGAATGTGTTCTATCACTCTCCTCCTCATGCCTGTTGTCTCCTTTCTCCTCTGACTCTACGGCATAAAAATATTAAGGGATGTCTTGTGTCATACCTCTCCCTTGGTACTTAGTCCTGGGAGTACAAATGCCTAGTGTTGCACACCATGGATATATCTTTTGCTGTAGCACCTGACTTTCTCTAGCCAGCTGAATCTCATACATCTGGCTAGACTTTACCTTAGGTTTGTTTTTGTGGATGGTGAGTTGCTAAAAACAGACTTTCTAGTAGGATTTTCACAACAGTCACTTTCTAAATTAATCAAGGTGGGTGAGGTCATATCTTTTACTGGATTAACTTCTGTTGGTGGGAGAGTCAAGCTTTTGAGTTTACACGGAAAGCTTGTCTTTCCCACCAACAGAAGCTGGTCCAATAAAATTATATTTTTCATCCCCCTTGTCTCTCTCTAATATCATGGAACCAACATGGCTACAACACTGCATACTTCTGTTGTGTATTTGAATTAAATAATGATTTGAGATTGTAAGTAACAGGTTTAAATGGAGTTATTTAATTAAAGTTTAGTACAGCACTATGCAGAATAGAGAAAGAATAGATACATTACCATCATTGTTGTAAGGTAAAGAGCTGGGCTGCAGGGGTATGTCTACACTGCAATGTAAGCCAGGGTTAGTGGGACTCAAGTCAGCTGACCCTGGGTTAGAGAACCCAGGTCTTGAGCATGTACGTTAATTGTTAATCCTAAATTAGGAATTTTCTAACCAAGTCTCGAACTTGGGGCTATGGCATCTACACTGCAGCGTGCAAACCTGAATCAAACTAACCTTATCCTGGACTCCCTAGCGTCCACACAAGATGTGGCTGTTCTAGCCCTTTGACCGAGGCGCACTGTGGGAATACTTAACTGTCCATCCTGAACATTACAGGAAATTTGAACAGCCCACTAAAACGTCTTGCCAAGGCATCATTTTGCTCAGTGCATTCCCAGCTACCAGAGCCAGCAACATGGA
This sequence comes from Natator depressus, assembly GCF_965152275.1. Lineage (NCBI taxonomy): Eukaryota > Metazoa > Chordata > Testudines > Cheloniidae > Natator > Natator depressus. The sequence goes on along the minus strand of NC_134237.1, from coordinate 120,618,624 downwards.
GAAGGCACTTTTTGAAAAGCTGCTCTTGCTTGTGCTTTGACTCCTGTTTCAGGAAATGGGCAGAGCTTCTATGAGGTGCTGGTAGACATTTTGGTGGGTGTTTTCTGACCCACCAAAGGCACCTGACACAGCTTGTGATGCAATAGGAGGCGGCAGCGGAAGAGGAGTATCCAGGCTAGGCAAACTTGAACTAACTGACTGCTTCTCAGTACATTCAGTACAGTCTCTGATGCCCTCTGTGTGGACTGGTGCTTCTGGAGCAGGGCCGCAAGCACAGACTGGTGGAATTACATAGTCATGCAGACCTGGGATGACCAGCAGTGGGTCCAGAACTTTAGCATGAAGAAAGCTACGTTTCTGGAGCATTGGCAGCAGCATAAAGACACATGCATGAGGCCACCCCGCTGGTCCAGAAGTGGATTGTTATAGCTTTCCGGAAGCTGACTACTCCAGACTGCTGCAGGTCCATTGCAAACCAGTTTGGTGTTGGAAAGCTGACTGTAATTAACGTGGTCAATCGGGCATGCGGTTTACCCCAAGGTGGCGGTCGTAAAAGATATTCCTGAAGTCACTGCTGGCTTTGAAAGAATGGGATTTCCAAACTGCACTGAGGCAATTGATGGGACTCATGTGCCCATAGTTTGCCCTCCTCGAGCACATAAACTTCAAAGGGTACTACTCCATTATTATACAGACCCTCATGGACTAGAGAAGGCAATTTATGAACATTAACATGAGTTACAGTGGAAAAGTTCATGATACCAAGGTTTTCCACTAATCAGGAGTCTACATTAATGGACAGGCGGGGACACTATTCCCACCAAATGACATTGTCATAAATGGAGTTACTATCTCCACCGTTATTTGAGGGTACTAGCATACCTCCTTTTGCCTTGGCTTATGAGACCATACCCTGATTTCAGAGGCCCTGGTAAAAGATGGCTTAATTGCACTCTCAGCAGGTGCAGAGTGGTTGTTGAATGTGCTTTTGGCAGATTGAAATCCAGTTCAAGGTGTTTACAGACCCATTTGGATGCCAGTGTCATCGGTGGTGTCGTCTTTATTGTGGCTTGCTGTGTTCTTCACAATCATTGTGAAGCCAGAGGTGAGCCATTTCCCATTGAATGGACCTATTACAATGAAGGGCCCCTAAATCAGTACATTCAGCCAGAAGTATATCTATCAACGCTGAAGCTGAATCCACCCAGGCAACAGAAGTCAGGGGTGCTTTGTGCTCCCACATTATGGACTTGCATGGCCCAGTGGGAGAGGGGGAGTTACTACCATTATAAATGTGCTTGTGGGGTTGGGGGATGATGGTATGGGGGCTCATTGAATGTGGAGTGTTCGAGGAGGGGTGTGGAATTTTAGTGCCATGTGATGTACTTATGAATGACATGACCACTTGTGAAAGGGGGGAAAGGGCAATACATAGCATGGAATGATGTAAAGAAGTGATAGAAATATGAATTGCTATAGATAACTATATTGATGGATATCCTTTGCATACTAATTCCTGATCATGTTTAATTTTATTTTTTTGAAAACACATCATATGATGTGAAGCAGAGAGAGAAATACAGTTGCTTGATGAAACAAAAAGCTTAGAAAAGTACAACATTCTCCCATTCCAAGGCAGGCCAGTTGCCATTACCACACCAAAACACAAATAAGAACAGAACCTTACAGGAAGAAAAAGAAAATAACAACCACGTACAAGATAGAAACTGTGGCATGTCTCTTGACCACCTGTTTCCCTTCTTTCCCCATTTGCTATGCAAGTGGTGCTGTGGGAGGGAGATGGAGGCATCCACAGAGAAGGGGGTCAATATGGAGGGCTGCAAGGGAAAGGTTGCCCTGCCCAGCAACTCAGGGCTTGATAGCATGAGTCACCCAGCCATGGAGTCTTCCAAGTTGCTTCTGGGTTGCAGCACAGGGTAGCGCACAGGGGACTCAGGCTGTTGTGTGGGTGATGTAACAGGAGCTGCCATTCTTGCAGTCATTAGTGGTATGAGCCACTCAAACAGCTCTTTCTGCTAAGCTTTGTCCTCCTCCCTTAGCCACCATTCCCATTCCAGGAGCTGCGAGGCAAGTGCCTGCCCCTGTGCTGAAACCCTGTCCTCAAGCTGTGCAGCCAGCCTCTGTCTTTGCTCTTGTCTTGTGGTATGCCTTTCCTCTAGCTGTAAGTTCCTGTGTCTTTGGTACCAGACCTGCTTGTTGGCCCTCTCCAGAACTTTAACCATAAGTTTATCATGGAAACGCTTCCTCTTGAAATGATCCATGAAGGAATGTTGGCCCAGGCTTCTGTTGTAGTGTGGGCGAGCTGTGGAGGTACTGCAGCCAAATGAGGTCAAGGGGCCCTGAAAGGACAAGGCACAGAGGATTATTGTCTCAAATCGCTCACTGCAGGAACACAGAAAAATTCCTTGTGGAATTTCAAGGACATAAAATGATACTTTAACAAACTGAACTTCACTATATTGTGAGAAGGACACTTAGGAACACAGAAGCTCCCTGGACACAGACTGATTAATCGCAGCAAAGAATTGCAGGCATAATGGTAAGTTAAAAATGCAACGCTGCTTTTTTAATTTTAGAAAATTACAAAACTACTTGGTTTGGGTTTTTTTGGTTGGTGGGAAGGGGGGGAGTCTGCCATCTGTGGTTGTTCTAGGATTTCAGACCTTCCACACTTTGGAGGACATAGCTTTTTTTGTGGTGCCCGACTAGCAAAGGCAGATGTTTTTCCAAGTTGCTGGTTGAAAACCTGTAAGTTTATGCAACGGAAGTATTTAAACGTGTAGTGACTGAGCAGCACATCTATGAGTGGTCTGAGCTGGTCAGCTACTGAGGTGGCCCTGAAAAATATTCCTTTCCCCAAAATGTGACCACCTGTCTGGAGTTCCTGCTTCAGGAAAAGTTTGCAGCTATCAACACACAGGATTGGATCAGAATTCATGAGGGAATCAACAGGATGCTGTGTTACCTTCCACATGGACTGTTATGGCTGCATGCAAACACATACAAATCCACAGCCTTTCTCCTCCCCATTCCCCAGTACATTTCTGGACAAAATTTCAAACTGCAATCATATTTGGGACAAATGATTTTGTTACCTTCATGGACTACCTCTAACTGAAATAGACTAGATTTGTGAATGGAACATTTCCCCAAACACACACATTCACAGACACACAATTCTCTGTTTCTTCTTCAAGTAGTGTCCCTTTGAGTGCTCCACTGTAGGTGTGTCTGCGTCCCTCTGCTGCTGATCAGAGAACTTTGGTAGCAGTGTCCATTGGGCCTGCACATGTGCTGTTTCTCCTCATGCTACACCCGAGGCTAGGCAGAGTGCATGGGCTAACCATCCTCAGTTCCTTCTCAACCTCCCTGGCTAGAAACGGAGCCATTAGGAGTCTGTTAAGGCTATTGTTCTTCTGTTTTCATTTCGCAGTTAGTGTCCCCAATTCTAGTTGTAGTTCTAGTTGTTATTCTTCCATTCATTTTTTTCCTACCCTTTTCCCCACCTTTTTTTGCCCCTGGGGGACCCTTCCCCTTAGCAGGGTATGCCCAGCTCCCTGGGTTTCAAGAAGTGCCACACATGCAGCGAGGCAATCCTGGTCATGAATAAGCCCTCTCGGTGCATCTGCTACCTCGGTGAGGGTCACATAGAGCAAAAGTGTACCCTCTGCCAGTAGCTCCGTCCAAGATCCTTCAAGGACAGAGAGCTCCACCAGAAGATTCTCTTCGTGGAGGCAGTTCTCCGACCTCAGTCTCCTGACAGATGTGAGTCTTCCCCACAACCTTCAATTTCTAAGGGAAGTGGGTTGAATTAGCAGGCTGGGGATTCCTCTCATAAGTCCTCTAAGAAGAGGGCAGGAAGACCGCTAAGTGATCCTCAGGATAGTTGCAAGCAATCTCTATCTCACTCCATATCCTTGGCACCACTGGGACAGAGACCACAGTCTGGCACCCATGTATGACAACTGTTGGCTACTAGTACTTTTGACAAGTCCACAGACAGTATGGGCATGGGCAATGTCTCTTCAGTACCGAGAGATAAGAACAAGCCCAAGAAGACACTCCCAGTATGCGAGTCTACCTTGGTACTGTCAATGGCAGCTCACCAGGCTCTGCAGAGACTGGTACAGACAGGGTCTCCATTTCCCCTGGAACCACCACTGGGATGTTCAGTACTGGTAGAATTCCACCATACCCCAGAGATGTCTGTGCATGGGACGCACCTGAGTCCTTGCCTATCGGTATTGATAGCACGGCATCAAGCCTTTACCAGGTACAGGGATATCCCTTCAGCTAAGCCATGCTCCTCCACTGTCTAGTGAGGGTTCGGACAGTGAGCCAGAGGCAGCAGTCTCACAGAACTCCTCCCAGGCTCCATACAAGACCCACTACCAGCAAGGTCTGAGACAGTACCCCCAAATGGCTTCACCATCACCACAATCTTGGTATGGCCACCCATGGGCATCCCAACCAGATCCTATACCACAATGGCTGTATTGGGACCCTTGGGCGGCAGCCTGCATTATGGGCTCCTAGCCTTGCCTGAGAACCCTCCAGGCATACTCCCTTGGTGACAGCATCTAAGACCTCTGAACCATCTCAGGAGATGGAGGAGGACATAACACCAAAGACCACATCCTCCTTCCAGGAGGAAGCAGTCATGCCTCCCCCACCATCTCTGGTAGATGACTTCTGCCTTTTCTGGGAGCTGGCAAAGAGCATGGTGGACACCCTCTACATAGTACTAGAGGCGGTAAAGGATACGCACCATCAGCTCCTGGATATCCGCCACTCTTCCTCCTCATCGACGATTACCCTCCCAATCGATGAGGCCATTTTAGACCTGGCCAAAACAGTGGCAAATCCTGGCATCGGTGGCACCAACTTGCAAGCGGGCAGATGATAAAAATTATGTCCCTGCAAATGAATCAGAGTTCCTTTTTTCCCACCCAACACCCAGTTCCATTCTGGTGGACGCAATCAATTCCCACGGATGGCAACACCAGTCCAGGGCTACACCCTATGGCAGAGACTGGAAGTGCCTTGATCTCTTTGGCAGGAAGACATATTCGTCGGCCACCTTACAGTTTCATATTGCCAATTAGCTCACGGCCAAATATGACTATACAAATTACAACAAACTCAATTATTTTATTGACAAACTGCCGGAGGTGCTTTAGGAATCCTTCAAGACCGTCATACAGAAGGGGCAATTAGTAGCAAAAATATCGCTGTAATTGGCCCTTGATGCCACTGACATGGTACCTAGGTCCATCTCCATGGTGATGGTGATGTGACGGGTGTTATAGCTCCATTTGTTGGGATTCCTGAAAGAGGTGCAGTCCACGGTGGAAGATCTTCCTTTTTAGTACACAAAGCTCTTCGCTGAAAAGACTGATGCCTCCCTATATACTCTAAAGGATTCCAGGGCTACCCTCTGGTGACTGGGAATCTATAGACTGGGGTAAAAGAGATGTTTTAGTCCCCAGTCTCAGCGCAGACCTTACATGGCTCAATATCAACCTCAGCACCATTATGAACTGCAAATTGAGAAAGGGAAGTTCCTGAAGCGCAAACTGTCTGGTCTGCAAACCTCGTCCCAATCCACTGCTGTAAATGCCACTTTTGACAGGCAGGTTGAGGCGCTGTGAGACCACTCTCCACAACTGCAGTCAACCATGGTTGTATACCCATTTGGCCACCGATTCACAGTGTTCCACCATGCCTGGAAACGCATAATGTCGGACCAATGGGTTATAGAGATTGTCTGTCTGATCCGGGCACCCCATCCATTTGACCTCCATACCCCCTCTGATATACCCTTCCTCATCCTTCAGGGACCCTTCTCATAAGAGTTCACTACGACAGGAGATAGATCATCTTCTCCAGTTAGGAGCCATAGAACCACTATCTCAGCATCTACAAGGTAAGGGGTTCTACTGTCGTTACTTCCTAATACCTAAACTAAAGGGAGGTTGGAGACCCATATTGGACCTCATAGCTCTCAACAATTTGTCAAGGCTCAGAAGTTCAAGATGGTCACCTCATTGGCGATCATTCCAACACTGGAACAGGGAGACTGTTTTTCGGCCCTTAACGTCCAGGATGCCTGCTTTCACATCTCGATCTTACTTGCTCGCAGGCAATTTCTCAGGTTCACTCTGGGAAACTACCATTACCAATACAGAGTCCTCCCCTTCGGACTATCATTGGTCCCAAGAGTATTTTCCAAACTTCTCTCAGTGGTAGCTGCTAACTTACGTTCACAAGGGATAAGGATTTACCCATATCTGGACAACTGTCTCCTCAGAGCCTGATCTCTCCAAGAAGCCCACAAAGCCACCAACACTATGATACCTTGTACTTGTTACAGAACTGGGTTTACAGATCAATACCCAGAAGTCAACCCTCACTCCAGTGCAATGCCTGGCATTCCTAAGGGTTGACCTAGATGCCATAGAGGCCAAAGCCCTCCTACTTCAACGCAGGTTTCTATCCTTTGTTTTGCTCATAGATACTGTTCAATACAGTCCACAGATACCAGCCAGACTTTGCCTTGAACTCTTGGGGCACATGTCAACAGGCATGGTGGTGATACCACACACTAGACTCCACATGCGATACCTCCAACTATGGTTCTGTTTGGTTTAGAGAACAGAGACAGGCTGGACAAACCCCTGTTACTACCCACCAGGATCAAAAACTCCTTTAACTGGTGGAAGGTCCCAGCCAGTGTGTGCAAACGGATCCCCTTCTCGCACACATCACCATCATTGCTCCTTACCAATTGGGTGGGGTGTGCATTTAAATGGTCTCATGACGCAAGGCAAATGGTTGCCTACAGAGATGTCTCTCCACATTGGTCTCCTTGAACTGAGAGCAGTCAGGAACACCTGCATCCATTTCCTCCTGCTGATCGCAGAATCTCACATACAAAGATCCTAATGGACAACATAGCCTGCATGTACTACATCAACTGGCAAGGGAGGAGGGGGGGCAGTCTCCCTCTCTATGCGCAGAGGCAATGAGATTATGGAACTGATGCGTCTCCCACAATGTAACTCTGTCTACGGCTTACCTCCCGGGAAAATAGACCTCAACAACTGACCATCTCAGTCTCAAATTCTCACATGATCACGAGTGGGAGATACACCTATCAGTACTCCATGACTTATTCACATGATAGGGAATGCTGTCCACAGCCCTGTTTGCCACTTACCAGAACAAGAAATGTCCACACTACTGCTCCAGGGTGGGGATGGGGCAGCACTCTCTGGGCAATGCCCTTCTACTCCCGTTGGACAAAGACTTTCTTTACACCTTTCCTGTGTTTTCTCTACTACTGAAGATCCTGCTAAAAATAAAAAGGGATGCAGCTAACATCATCCTGATTGCTCCTAGTTGGCCAAGACAGATCTGGTACTCTTACCTAGCACAGCTCGCGATGTGCATGCCGATCTCTCTCCCAACCTTTCTGCACCTCCTCTCACAGGACAAAGGGCATATCCTGCATCCCAATTTAGGGATTCTCTGCCTCAAAGCATGGTTCCTGCTTGGCTCCAACACCTAGAGAGCTCCTGCTCAAGGGAGATACCAGAGTTTGTATTGTACAGTAGAAAGTCCTACACATGACAGACTTACCTGCAGAAGTGCTCCAGGTTTCAGATTTGGTGCATGTCCCAACAAATCTCCCCAACATCTGTGAATCTTCCATACATCCTAGATTATGCTCTGATCCGTATAAAGTCAGGATTATCCATAAACTCTCTTAGGGTCCATCTAGCAGCTATTACAGCCTTTCACCAACTTCTAGAGGGGTATTCAGTGCTGTCACACCCAACCACTAAAAAGTTCCTTAAGGGTATAATAAAGCTTTTCCCTCAACCTTGACTTTCTACCCCATGTGGGATCTAAACCTGGTACTGAAAGGGCTGACTAGGCCCCCCTTCAAACCCATAGCCACTTACATACCTATTAGTGAAAATGGCATTCCTGATAGCAATTACCTTGAAGAATAGAAGAGAAAGCAGTTGTGTATGGGGGATCCCCCATACACAGTATTTTTTCCAGACAAGGTTACACTCAGACCATATCCAAAATTCATCCCGAAGGTAACCTCCCCGTTTCACATGAATCAGATTGATTCACCTTGCAATCTTCTACTTCAAGCCTCACCAAGACAATAGGGAGGCTATACTACATCCTAGATGTTAGGAGAGCCCTGTCCTTCTACCTTGATAGGACAAATGCCTTTGGAAAGTCCTCTAGACTTTTCCTCTCTCTATGGCGGAAAGATCCACGGGCTCAGCAATATCTGCCCAAAGACTCTCTAAGTGGGTCTCGAATTGTATCCGACAGTCCTATCAAATTTGTAACATGACCCCTCCGGAGTCCATCCATACACACTCCACAAGACTGATCTCCTCATCTCTTGCCACCTTCAAGAATGTCCCTGTCTCAGAGATCTGTAGAGTGGTGACATGGGCGTCAGACCACACTTTCTCAGAACACTACGTGATCGCTGGGGACTCCGCCTCTGATGCCATCTTTGGCTCCACAGTACTTTCAACTGATCCAACTCTGAAGTCCCAGCCCTCCAGAAGGGGTACTGCTTGGGGGTCACGTACAGTGGAGCACCCACAGGGACACAAATTGAAGAAGTTGTTACCTTGTGCAGTAATGATGGTTCTTCGAGATGATGTGTGGCCCTATGGGTGCTCTACAACCCTCCCTCCTCCCCTCTACTTCAGAGTTCTTGTCTATGACTCTGCAGTAGAGAAGGAACTGAGGAGGGTTAGCCTGTGTGCATTGACTAGCCTCATGGCACAGCACGAGGAGAGACCGCAGATGTCGGGGCCCAACAGACACTGCTACCAAAGTTCTCCGATCAGCAGCTCAGGGATGAATATGCACCTACGGTGGAACATCCATAGGGGCACACATCTCGAAGAACCATAGTTACTGCACAAGGTGAGTAACTTCTTCTTTCAGTAACTTATGTCTCAACAGACCATAGAATGGTTACAGAATGGCATACATACAGGCATGGCAATGTAAGGCTATTATTTTTAAGAAACAGGAATGGTCCTAGCAAAACAAATCTCTGGTTTTTCTGTAAACTATACACTTAAAAGATATTCTTTACTGTTTACATGTCCTGCTCACCTTTTTGAGCTCCATGTGGTGGTGTTGAGGGGAACTATGCTGCTGGCATACACTCCGCCATTAACAAATACACACTGCTAACTGGGGCTTCTCCTAACTTTTGCACTGGTTCCTGGAGCAGAAATTCCTTCTATTATTGTGTTGTTAAACGTTAAAATGGAACCCAAAACGTAGTGGACTTAAGATCAGTTTCTATCTTGTCTGCGTCTGCTGCAGGCTCCGCAGTGGGCTGTCCTTTGGGGGTGCATCAGCTCTTCCTAGTATGGACCCAGAATGTGCTGCTCCTGCTCCAAAACCTGCTCTGGAACCAGTTTCAGCAACAGAGTGACTTCAGTGTCCCCATTCAGTGACTGCTGTTTTCTCCCATTAGTCCCCATGCTGGATTCTGGAGCCAGCAGGGCACCATCCTGGCTGACTAGGTCATTGTGCATCAGGGTTGGCTCTGTGCTGGGCACAGTGCCCAGCACCCAGTCAAACTCCTCATAATACGGACATGATGTTGGCAAGTTTCCTGGGGTGTGGTTCTGGTGTCTAGTTTTCTGGTACTTACTCTTGAGCTACTTAATCTGCTCCTTGCACTGGTCACTGGTTTGGTAAATTTGCAAAGCTACCAGCTTCTTCACTATTTGTTAGTATTTGTTAGTTGTGACTATTTGTGTGACAAATTGTGACAAGTTGTGACAAATAGTCACTATTTGTTAGTTGTGTGGTCATTCCTAGTACTCTTACTAAAGTCCACAGTTTTCCTGGCTTTGCACCAGAGATTTACCAATTCCTGTGACCTTGAAGCAGTTTGATTCACAAAAGAGATGTTCTGTTCAGTCTGCATTGCAAACACAGAATGCTCTCTGGTGTATTTGCAACTCAGTGGTCAGAAAGATTAACATTGACTCACTGAGCTGCTGCAGTATGCTAAGGGTGGTGGCTTCTCTTTTCAATAGAGGAGATTCAAGATCCTTGGAATAGAGAGGACAAAGGATGTTGGCCCGTGGGATTGTGGGATACTTTTTGGAGGACTCCCAGGACCTGAGTCAAGCAAGGCTATGTCTACACTACAAAACAATAGGGCTTGAACCCTGGATCAAGGCCTGACCTGGTCTCAGATCCTGCAACCCCACAAGGTACTGGGACTCTGGGTCGAAGCCCTGAGTTAGCATGATTTATGTGTGGATAGAAGTGGCGGATAGGCTTGAGCTTGAGTCTGAGCTTGGGCTTACACTGGAGTGTAGACGTACCCTGTGTTTTTCTTATCTGTTACTGGTGGGATGCCACAGTTTGCACTCTCTCACCTAATTTTTAAAATCCTCTGCCTTTTTATAGGGTCTGAGACAAAAACGTGTTTTTGGAGGGAAAAATACTTTTTCATGATTAATTTTACTATGTGTCTTGTTTTGACGTTTTCATTTTACTTAATTTCTTATGGATTTTTTGGTGGTATCTTTAGGTTACATGAGTGATAAGATAAGGGGAGGTCTAATCCGGACATTATTACTTTTTCATTTCTTATGGAACTCATCTGTACTAGCAATTTTTTTATTGACTCTGTTCTTTATAGAAAAATCTGCTATAACAATATCACCCAGTTTTGTTTATACTTTTGTGTACACTTTTAGTAGTTTGAGGGTTTTTTCTGCAGGACACCTGGATTCTTAAAGATATGAAAATGCTGAGGATAACTAGATGCAGCTCAACACTCAATCATATGAAATTCCTAAATATAGGTCACTTACAGGTTAAAAACCAATTAGAATTCAAACACACACTTTGGTAATGCTATAAAGATTTTGGAAGAATAGTTCATATTTAAATTAATATGCAAGAAAAAAAGAAACTAAAAGGGTTAATATTTATTAACAGGTATTAGACTTCCTAAGTTGTCAGAGGAATTTTCTAGTTTCTCTACCATTCTAGGGTTAGGCTTCAGGAATTTCGGCTTTCCTTTTCAGCCTCTGATCAAATATCTATCTACTGTCCTGATTTTGGTTTATTGATCCAGAGATTATATGTTTCAGGTAGGGAACATATCTTATACCACTATTTAATAAATTGTAATAGACTTCATTGGCACTCTGTACCAAAAAAAAGAGAGTTAATCTAGCATATATGCACGATTCAAAGTATTTTTTAGCCAGATGGCAGTATGCTGCTTTGAAAAATTCATCTTCATCCTTACAAATTTTTCTGCAGTAGTTCATAGTACAGTAAAAGCTGTTTTATCCGACATGTTGGGAGAATGGGGGGTAGAAAATGCTGGTTAACTAAGAGGGAGTTTGGGTGCAGGAGGGGGCTCAGGGCAGCGGCTTGGGGTACTGGATCTGGGGGCTGCTCCCCTCAGGTGGCTCCCTGCAAGCGTGACCTCTCCTGGCTGCTCCTAAGGGGAGGCATGGCAAACAGCTCTGTGCGCTGCCTCCTTCCACTGGCACTGCCCCCGCAGCTCCCATTGGCTAATTGGAGCTGCGTTGCTAGCGCTGGGGGCGAGGTGGGGGCAGTGCATGGAACTGCCTGCCACATCTCCGCATAGGAGCAGCCAGGACAGGTTGCTGCTTGCGGGGAGCCACCCGAGGTAAGCGGCCCCTGGATCCTGCACCCTCTCCCATGCCTCAAACACCCTCTCGCAGCCAAACTCCCTCTGAGTGCTCGCACTCCACACTCCCTCCCATGCTCCAATCCACTTCTGGCCCTGTGACAGCTGGACTATAAACCAGAATTTCAATGAAGATCAGAAATGCTGGTTTATAGAGCTTTCCCACTGAAGTGCCGGTTAAAACCGCTTTTACTATATATAATAAGGGTAATGAGTACTATTTAAGTTTTCCCTAATAGTTCCTCTAATTACTGACTGACTACATGCATGTTAAAACCTTTCAGTTACTAGTAGAAAACATCAGAGGCACAGCCTCTGAAATCTTCCTTTACGTCAGTGGTGCCCAAACTTTTCCCGTCACACCCCTGTTTACCAGTAATGGAATCTGTCCAATCCCCCTCCCCCATTACTGCACAATTGGCTCAGCAGAGGAGCTTGGGCTGAAGGCAGAGCTAGGGGCTGAACTGAGGATGGGGGTGGAGCTGAGGCAGGGCTGGCCTGCGGGTGGAGAGGGACTGAGGGTAGAGCTGGCCTGGGGGCAGAGTGGAGCTGCGGCTGGGGCCAGAGGTGGGCTGGGGCGGAGTGGAGCTGGGGCCAGAGCTGTGGCTGGGGGCAGAGCAGAGCTGCAGCTGGGGGCGGAGTGGGGCTCAGTGGTCCCCCCATCTCGCCCCCCGTGGGGGCTGGCCTTGGCCCTGATGTGTCCCCCCTACAGTTTGGGGACCACTGCTTTATGCAAATAAATGCTGTGACTTCCTACAGCTGAGCTGATTTTCAGATTCTAATTGTAATAGCTATTTTCTGTTCAAGCCATAGTGCTTTTTCCTCAGTAGATTCTCAGTAAAAGTCTTTGGCTGTAGTTAACTGGAGATACCTGTTCCTGTAAGATATATTTTTTTTTTTTTTTTTTTTTTGTGCATGAGATAAATAGACTTCCAACATATTTCCTCTTCCAGAGACCAGGCCCATTTGTACAGACAAAATCTCTGGAAAGAGAAGGCAGGGGAAGGGAGACTTCAGCAATCACTGGGAAATTTAAATATTTTGCAGAGAGATTCAAGTAGTAGTCTTTTTTTTTTTAGCAGTGTCTAGTTCTGTTCATCTCCCATAGGTATCTCTAACTCGGCTCTTCAATGCAAGAAAGAGACCATTGGTTTAGGGAACATTTTTTCTTTAAGTGCCGCTTCAAAACACTTACGCCTTGTCCAAATTGGCCAGGCAAGTGGTTAACTTTAACTGGTTTCCACCTTTTTATCAGCAGTTCTCTAGCATTATTTTATTGTTGGTATAGATGGGCCATATTTCTCACTTTCTTTATTGGGGTCATATTTCTCATTTGCTTTATTATGCTACGACTGGATTCTAACCAAGTGCTCGATACTTATTTTTGTACAAGTGTCAGAAAACCTTACATCAAATTTTGACTGGGTGCTAATTTCCTGTTCTGTTTTGTACTCCTACATGATTCTAAGTGTGGTTTTTTTCATCCTCACTTTCATTCTGTGTCTCTGTATTTACAGACCCTATATAACCCAAGAGGCTTTTAGTTTTAAACTCAGGCATCAACATTTGCTGAATAACCAAATCTAGTGATTCTGAAGATTGCAGATCAATTTCATTTTCCCTCAGAATGCAATTGGAGTTATCTTAAAGCAGAGAATAGCATTGAATACCTGTGGGTAAATAAACAGATATTCATTTTCTTCTGAGAAGATGTCAAAAATATATCATCTTATAGAACAGTGATATAACTTCATAGTGTTCTGTTTTTTCCCTATTTTGTACAATCAGCTGTGAACATCTAATTATAAGAATGGAATTATTTTTGTTTAATGTAAATTTCAAATATAGCAAAACAAAAACACTTAGGGGGAAAATAAAGCAGAAATATTTTAGAGTTGGGAACAGTGACTCTCATAAAGGCAGAAAAGAAAAAAAACGTGAAGGAAAAGTAATAGCTGCCATTTAAAAACCATGTAGTCGCTAATAAATATTCTTGAGACATAAGGTAGGTAAGGTAATATCTTTTATTGGAGAAACTTCTCTTAGTGAGAGAGACCAGGTTTCGAGTCACAGCTCTTCTTCAGGTCTGGGAAATGTTGCACAGAAAAATTATAAAAGAGAAAAAGACCCTTTTACTTCTGGGTGAACACTTTTCACAAAGTGATTACTCTATATCTGACTTCTCAGTCATCATCCTCAAAGGAGAACTGCACAGTGCCTTCAAAAAACAAGCCTAAGAGCTTAAGTTCATAACTTTGCTAGACCCTAAAAATCGTGGACAGAACAGAGACGCTGGAGTTATGGCTTTTTACAATGGTCTATAACCCATTAAACCAACCCTCTCTGCTTCTTTTTTTGTGTGCTTCCTCCCCTGTGACTGGAGAGGTATTATCTGGCTATTTCACCTGAAATGGTCCCTCTAAATATGTTTACTTATGCTAAACATTCTTTTCACCTTTGTATTTAGTTGTGACACTCTGAGTACATTTCCCAGACCTGAAGAAGAACTCTCTGTAAGCTTGAAAGCATGTATCTCTCTCCAAGAGAAATTTGGGCCAATAAAATGATCTCCCCAGGTTTCTCTAATATCCTGGGACCAACAAAGCCATGACAACATAGCCTACAATACATATTCTTGTCAACTTGCATCCTTCCTCACCACAGCAGATGAAATAAGGGATAGTTAAGTATGATATAATTAAAAGGAACGTTTTAAGACAACATAAATTGGGAGTGGTTAATGTGCCTCTTCAATGTTGCGTGGAGGGCTGGTGCAGTACCTTTGGACTGGCAAACTGGGCTGGTGGTCCCAATCTTTAAGGAAGGATACCAGAGGGTGTGTTCCAACTATAGGGGGATCACACTCCTCAGTCTCCTCGGCAAAGCCTATGCCAGGGTGCTTGAGAGGAGGTTACGCCCATTAGTTGAACATTGGATTCAGGAGGAACAATGTGGATTCTGTCCTGGCCATGGAACAACTGACCAGCTCTTTGCTTTCTCGCAGATACTCAAGGGATCGTGGGAGTTTGCTAATCCAGTCTACCTTTGTTTTGTAGACCTGGAGAAGTCATATGACTACATTCCCTTTGATGTCTTGTGGGAAGTGCTGCCGGGAGTATAAGGTGCTGGTGCCGCTTTTGCATGCTATCCGGTCCCTCTGTTCTCGGAGTGAGAGTTGTGTTCATATTCTTGGCATTAAGTTGAGTTCGTTCATGGTGAGTGACCGATTTCGCCAAAGGTGTGTCTTGTCCCCACGCCTGTTCATAATTTTCATGGCCAGGATAGCAGGGCGCAGCCGAGCTGTGGAGTGCCTCCGGTACGAGGACTCGGAGTTAGCATCTCTGCTGTTTGCAGATTATGATGTCCTTCTTGCTTCTTCAGACTGTGCTCTGTGATGCACACTTGAATGTTTTTCTGCTGAGTGTGAAGCGGCTGGGATGAGAATCAGCACCTCCAAATCAGAGGTCATGGGCCCTCTCCTGGAATAAAATGGACTGCTGTCTCTAGGTGCAGGGGGAGCTGCTACATTTAGTGGAAGAGTTCAAATATCTAGGGGTCTTGTTCATGAGTGATGGCAAGTGGGAGCGTGTGATCAACTGGCGGATTGGTGCAGTGGCGGCAGTGATGCGGGCGCTGTACTGATCCGTGGTGGTGAAGCGGGAGCTGAGTTCTTGGACAAAGCTCTCCATTTACAGGTCGCTTTACATCCCGATCCTCACCTGTGGTCATTAACTTTGGGCAATGACTGAAAGGATGAGATCGCAGGTACAAGCGCAGAAATGAAGTTTCTCTGTAGGGTGACTGGGCTTACTCTCTGAGACAGGGTGAGGAGCTCGACTATTTGGGATGGCCTTGGAGTAGAGCCACTACTCCTCCGGATCAAGAGAAGTTGGTTGAGGTGGTTTGGGCACCTGTTAAGGATGCCCCTGGGAGGCTTCCGTTGGAACTTTGCTAGGCACGTTTCACTGGGTGGAGGCCCCAAGGCCGACTCAGGATGTACTGGAGGGATTATATCTCCTCGCTGGCCTGGGAATAGTGGGGAATCCCCCAGGAGGAGCTGGAACATATTGCAGCGGAAAAGGAGGTCTGGTCCTCTCTATTCTCCATGCTGCCACCGCGACCCTCACTGGGAAAAAGGCATAAAGGAAGAAGATGATGATAAATTGAGGGAAGTTTCAGATTCATGGAGCAACAAAAATAGTGACTCTCCAGCTGTGGATGGTGTGGAGAGAGAGAAGGAAATGAGAGAAGAGGCCCTCACAAAAGAGGAACAGAATTTGATGGAACATCTCCATACAGACATTTGAAATCCAGAAAACCGTTTTGATTTTCTTTGGAGGTGGATTATGATGCCATTTATGGTTGAGGAGAGGCGATATAACTCTATTCTCCAAAGCTAAAGAGTAGTCAGTGACTTCATTTTAGACCTCATGCAAGAAAGTGGGAATTTATTGATGTTAGGCCATAAAAAGGGAATGTCAGTCATCAAAGTGGGGACACAAGATAGTTTTACTCTCAATTTGATGTCAGTTCTGTTTGTCTGGATGTAATATGATAACTTGAATGCTGCATCCGAGCAGTTCCAAAATTTCAGGGAATGTTCCAGCTGTATTTAAAGCATACAGAAAGAGTGCATCAAAGATTGGGTAAGATGGATTCTAGTATTGTTGTAGCATCATATGGAGGAAATGTGAGCAAGCATTTTATAGTCATTACAACATAGGGGTAGGTCTCTCTTATGTTCAGATATGGGCAGCCATGTTGCTGCTAATTACTCATACAATTTACTTTATGCAGCTGAGTAGTCCCACTGATTACTCATGTTCATAAAGTCATTCGTGTCTAAATGTTTGCAGGACTGGGGCCTTGGCTGGAAAAGTCACCTCATTAACTTAAGTAAGTCACTTGGGTAGAGAACTTCAGAGACACAAACAGGAGACAGGTGCCTAACACCCATTCAGAATGGGAACCTAACTCACTTTTATTACTTTTATTGAAGATCTCCCTCCTTGGTATTCAATGTGCTTGTCAACACAATTGTAAAACTGGATAAAAGACGGACATCTCCAGAAATCAGATGTTGTCTCTGAGGAGGAGTTTTATGTAAATAAAGTACTAAAATAAAATACAAGTATAAGTAACCCTATATTTTCTATTGTGTTTTAGGGTGCCAAATTTGGACATCCAGTTGGATTAGCCCTGGCTCCCCAACGTTCCTCTGTTCGGAGATCATTTGGAAGATCTAAGCGATTTAGCATTACTCGTTCACTGGATGATCTTGAGGTAACTAAGCTTTACATAAAACATTACATTATATTAAACTTTTAAATGATTCCTGGGGAGTGATATTTTAGTAATTTTGCCAATGATACAGGATCTGTGGAAGCAACAAATATAGTGCTGAGAGCTGCCTAACTACTATGGAACAGATGCTCAATCAGCAAGGGGAGCTAGAGGGAGAGGAGGTTGAAGGAGGCTTCATTCCTTTCTCTCTTATAGTGCTGTCTCCCCAAAGGCTGCTCCATGGTGGGGTGAGGGGAGAGAAAGATGGGACACCAACTAATCTACCTGTCTCTTCCAATTTGGAAGTAAGAAAGGTACTTCAGAGGTGGGAGAAAAAAGACCGAGACGCAGAGCCCTTGGCATGGGGGGAGGAAGGAATGAGAAGGAACACAAAGCCCCTGGCATTAAGGGAAGAATGGGGGATCCTGGTTTGGGGGCAAGGAAATTGGGAGAGCACATGGTTCCCCAGCATGGGTGCAGGAAGGAGGAGGAATTGGGGCACATGAAGCCCCAGGCATGGGTGGGGAATTGGGGGTGCGCAAATGGAGCCTTGAGCATGGGGGTGAGAAAAAAGGGGAATCAGGAAATGGAGGGATGCAATGAGTGCTCAGCCTACAGAAGCCATGAACTGTGTGACCCTATAGTCCAATTATTCATTACTTTTTCTCTCTCCCCAAATATCTCAAATATTTTGAAGAAAGAAAAAAGCAAATATTCCTTATTGAGAACATATCTATATCCCAGTCTGAAGTTTTAAAAGAATGTGATTTTTGTTTTAACCATATACTTAGAAGTTTAAAATGGTAGGCTGTCCTTTAAACATCAAAGCAAAATAATCTGAGTGGAGACCCAGTGTGAGAAATATTAGCCCAGGCAGTAATTTGAAAAATGTCATAAGTAAACGGAAAAAAAAAGTGTTTGGAATGGACCTGTCCAGTTCTAAATATAGTAGCATTACTGCAGCACTATAATTCAGTATTATAATCGCCAAACAACCATTGTTTCTAATAAAGTAGAACAGAATATAGTCTTCAGTACTGATGAGCAGGATAAGTTGTATTCCATGTAGTTTCTTGTACGTGGGTATTTTGAATGTAGCTCAGTCAGTTTAATCAACTGAGTTTTTGTTAGCCGATTCTGTAGGCGTATGAGTTTGTTCCAGTGTGTTTGAGTAACATTTCCTCTCTCAGGCCATTATGCACTGGTGCTATGTACCAATTGTCTGCCTGGTTTCCTTCCCCAAATGTGGTTGTATGATTCCTTTCGGATTCCCTGTTTTTAAAGGAGCGATTTAAATGTAAAATATTGTATGTTTACTGTTATAATTAATTTGAAAATATTCTGCCTCTTCCTTTAAAAAAAAAAGTCATTCAGAGATTTAAACATGAATAAACAATATTCTTATGAGGTCAGAACTGTATAATATCATAGGTGCCTGCTTACTTGCAGAAACCAGTTTATGCATTGACAGAAGTGGTAAATTTTTATATTCCAACTTTGACTTGTAGAATTTACCCCTTAGATGATATCTTTACTGGCAGATATTTTAAAGAAGATTACTATAAACTTGCAGAGAGGGAAAAAGAGGTAGGGAGGGAGCCAAGTAAATGCACAATAATTCCAAGACTATGTAGTGTTACAGAAAATGATGTATAAAGTACCAAACATATGGCTATAGTCCAAACCTTTTTTTGACAATTCTGGATCCTGGGAGTTGCAGTCATTCACAAAGGGCAGAATATAGTCCATTGTCTCCTTACAAATCAGAGACAAATTCTGTCGAAGCATTATGTATAGTAATTGCTAGCAATATTTTAGCAGTCAGGTCTTTACAAAAAGACACCTAGAAATTTGATTTTTAATGGGATAACAAGAAAGGGGGCTGGTTGTGTCTGCCTGTACAAGAGGGGGTCCTCAAAATAGCCAAGGCCTTGTGGCAGACCTCCTCCTCCATCCCTCCCACCTCAAAACGGACTGAGAGAAAAGTTATTTGTGCCGGCCGAAGGTTTTGTGCCGGGGCTTGCTGGTTGTGTCTGCGGCCAACGAGAAAGACAAGCAGGTCCCCACCTCCTCAACTCCCAAAAACAAAGAGGCCAAAAAAACTCAATTTATTTGGGAGAAAAATTTATTCAGCTGCCAGCCTGCAATTTCGGGCGGCGAGCCATCAAGTGGTACAATTTTAATCTCTGGGATGGCCTTAAAAAATTCCAGGAATCCCTCCCTGAAGGTCTGGCCCAAGAGTTTGGCACCCTGGTGGTGGAGGAGGGTACTGCAGTGGCCAGATGTTCCCTGCAAATGGCATGGGACACGGTGGACTCGATGGCAAGGATGATCACATCGGCCGTGGTCATGCGATGCAGCTCCTGGGTGCAAACAGCGGCCCTCTCCCAGGAGATGCAGACCTCCATCGAGGACCTCCCCTTTGATGGAGTTGGTCTGTTCTCGAATCAAACAAATGCTAGGCTACATGGGATGAAGGATACTAGGACTACCCTTCGCTCGTTGGGCATACACACGCTGCAATCAGCCAGGAAGCTTTTCCGGCCACTGTCGCCGCCAAACCCTGGCATCCCCTTCAGGGATCTACAATGAGAAGGGATGCTAGTTTTAGTTGTCATCACCCTTCTTCCTCCCACTCACCAGCCCAGCCAGGGGGCCAGAAGAAATCATTTTGAGGGTGCGCCTGAGAGCGACGCCCCAGTAAGTCAACCAGATCCTACCTGCCTTTTCCTCAACTGCCTCTCCCCCTACCGCTTAGCCTGGTCGCAGGTTACGTCTGACCACTGGGTCTTGGACATAGTACCTTGGGGCTATACCCTACAGTTCTTGGCTGCCCATCCTTCCCGCCCCCCCATTTTCCCGTCTGTCTTCAGGGACCCTTCTCACGAGCAGCTCCTTGTTCAGGAGGTTGAGAAGCTCCTGGGCTTGGGGGCTGTTGAGGAAGCTCCTCGGGACATGGCGGGAAGAGGATTCTACTTCCTAATCCCAAAGGCCAAAGGGGGCCTCAGATCCATCCTGGACCTGTGTGGCCTCAACAAATCTCTCAAGAAGTTGAAGTTCCGCATGGTCTCCCTGGCCTCCATCATTCCTTCCCTGAATCCAAGGGACTGGTATGCCGCTTTCGACTTAAAGGACGCTTACTTTCATGTCTCCATATTTCCAGACCACAGGCGTTTCCTGCGTTTCATAGTGACTGGGTGCCACTTCCAGTTCACAGCGCTACTCTTTGGCCTGTCCTCGGCCCCCAAGGTGTTCACAAAATGCGTGGCACCGGTAGCGGCTTACCTGAGACATCGAGGAGTCCAGATCTTCCCATATCTCGACAACTGGCTCATCAAGGGCAGGTCTCCAGTGCAGGTGCAATGGAACCTCGATCTGGTGTGGTCCATCTGCAACGATCTGGGCCTGTTAATAAACACAGAGAAGTCCATGTTAATGCCAGTCCAATGCATAGAGTTTATTGGAGTGGTTCTCGACTCCACGCAAGCCAGGGTCTTCCTTCCAGAAGCTTGATCCTTCTTTCCATGTCAGGCTTGATCGCCCATGTAGAGAGCCATCTGCTCACTACAGCACACACGTGCCTGCAACTAATGGGTCACATGGCCGCATGCACGTATGTGGTCAGCCATGTCTAACTTCATCTACGGCCTCTGCAGGTGTGGTTGGTCTTGGTCTATATCCCCAGCAGGCACACCCTGGATCAAGTGGTCATGGTGCCGAACCACATCCTCCTGTCCTTGGACTGGTGGCTGCATCCCAAGTTGGTGCTGCAGGAGGTTTCCTTCGTAACCATGTCTGCATCACTCACCCTGGTCTCGGATGTGTCAGACCTGGGCTGGGGAACCCGTCTGGGCAAGCTCAACACCCAGGGCCGCTGGCTACACAGCGATCTGGCCTTTCATATCAACGTCATGGAGCTCAGAGTGGTTCGCCTGGCCTGTCAGGCTTTCTTGCCCCACCTGAATGGCACGTGGTACAGGTCCTGATAGACAATACAGCCGCAATGTATTACATCAACAGGCAGGACGATGCCATGTCTTCAGCCCTTTGTCGGGAGGTGCTCAGCCTCTGAGACTTTTGTGTGTGGCATGCCATTCATCTGGTGGCCGCCCACCTGCCTGGAACCAGGAACATCCTAGTGGATCGCCTCAGCAGGACCTTCTTGTCTCGCCACTAATGGTTGCTTCATCCGGAGGTGGTCAGCCTAATCTTCCACAGGTTGGGGACTCCCCAGGTGGACCTGTTTGCGTCCAGGCAGAACAGAAAGTGTCACGTGTTCTGTTCTCTGCAGGGCAGGGACAAGGGCTCCCTGTCGGCCTTCCTGATTCTGTGGTCAGGAGCGCTGATACGCCTTCCCACTGATCCACAAGGTGTTGCTGAAGGTGAAGCAAGACAGAGCATCTGTTGTCCTCATAGGCTCGTCAACACTGATTCGACATGCTGCTGAGTCTTTCGGTAGCCACCCTGTTGCAGCTACCTCTTTGGCCGGATCTGCTGTCCCAGAACTACGGCAACCTGCTGCACCTGAACCTGGCGTCGCTGCACCAGTCCAGACACTTGCACCCCCTCTCCCTCAGAGCCCAGGGATCCAGAGGGAGAAACAGTCTTATGCTGGGTCTTGGGCTTGTGTGGAGTTTCCTGCATGCTGCCTCTTTCCTTCAGAGCATGCTGAGAACTGCAGCTGCCAGGAACCCTCCAGCTCCCTCCATAGGCGCCAACTTTCCCTAGTGCCGGTGGGTGCTTCCCCCCCCCCCCCCCAGCCCTGCCCTGACTTTCCCTGCCCCTGCCCCACCCCTAATCCAACCCCTTCCCCAAAGTCTCCACCCCTTCCCTGCCCCTATTGGACCCCTTCCCCAAATCCCTGCCCCAGCCCTGCCTCTTCCCTGAGCATGCTGCATTGCCCTCCTCCCTCCCAGCGCTTGCCGTGCAAAACAGCTGTTTTGCAGTGCAAGCACTGGGAGCTAGGGGGAAAATGCGGCACGTGGTGTACTCGGGGGAGGAGGCAGAGCGGAGGCGGAGGTGAGCTGGAACGGGGGGGGGGGCAGGGCGGGGAGCTGCTGGTGGGTGCAGAGCACCCACCAATTTTTCCCCTCGGGTGCTCCAGCCCCGGAGCACCCACGGAGTTGGCACCTATGGCTCCCTCTCCTTCCCCCCGGCAGTGTCTTCTACTTGTGAGCTGTGCTCTGCTGGGTCCAGCGGTCCCTAGTGGTGGCCAGCAGCTCTACAGCCCATTTCTGTGGAGGAAAAGGAAATGCTACACAAAACCCAAGAATTTCTGCACAAATTTTGCATGCGCAATGATGCAGAATTCCCCTAGGTGTAATGGCATTAGTAGTTGTAGCAGCTACAACTAAGCTCAGGTACACTTTCACAGCCTCAAGATTCCTCCTGAGATCTGTAGCTACTTGTGTATGAAGGAGTGTTTCTTTGATGGATCAATGGTGTGGTTATGTGGAAACTGTGGTGTGGAAGGACTGGGTGGGAGAAATGGGGACAAGGAGGTGATTGGGTAAGAGGTATAATGGGCATAGCCAGCAAGCAGAGATTGAGAAGAAATTATTAAACATCAAAAATAGATAACTGTTTGAAATAAAATGAAAAAAAGTCAGTTTGACAGATTTAGCAGTATCCTTGGAAATCCTTATTGAATTAAGTTTAAGTATCTTTGGAGTCAATTGTATTAAATTAGATGAAGGTTTCTAACCATCAGAGGAGTGAAATTCTGGAACAGCCTTCCAAGGGGAGTAGTGGGGGCAAAAAACCTGACTGGCTTCAAGACTGAGCTTGATAAGTTTATGAGGGATGGTATGGTGGGACTGCCTATGATGGCATGTGGCCCACTGGTGACTGCCTGTAGCGAAAATCCCCAACTGCTGGAGATGGGACACTAGATGGGGAAAGCTCTGCGTTACTACAGTTCCCAGGTATCTGCCTGGTGGGTCTCTATGACATGCTCAGGGTCTAATTGATTGCCACATTTGGGGTCAGGAAGGAGGTTTCCACCAGGGCAGATTGGCTCAGATCGTGTGTGTGTGTGTGTGTGGGCGGGCTGGCGGACGGGGGGTTCACCTTCCTCGGCAGTGTGGGGCACAGGTCACTTTCAGGTTTATACTAGTGTAAATGGTGAATTCTCTGTAACCTGAAGTCTTTAAGCATGATTTGAGGACTTCAGTAACTCAACCAGAGGTTTGGGGTCTAAGGAGTGGGTGAGGTTCTGTGGCCTGCAGTATGCAGGAGGTCAGACTAGATGATCATGATGGTCCCTTCTAAGCTTAAAGTCTAAGAGTCATAGGTGTTATGTATTATTGTGGGCCTGAATGATTACAAGATTATATTAAACAGTGTGACAGACAGTAATGGACTCTTGAGACAATACATGTGAAGTGGATTTCTTGGGGAATATCTAGAGGTAGTGGAATGCAAATTTCCCTCCCCCTTAATTCCCCACCCCGAGCCTTTTGAAAATGCCCCGAGGAAGGGATCATTGTCTACTGATCACCTGTTCCTGGAATCTGAAGATCAGAAACCCAGGCTGTATAAAGAAAACATTAACCTATACGAACTTGTAACCACAGAAAAATCCCTTGGTGGGGTTTGAAGGACTGATTCCTATTAGAGACCCTGCTGGAGCAGGGGTGTGTGGGTGTGCGATTTGTGGTGAGCTTACTAGCATGTGAGTAGGTTCTTTTATTATTTTTAATATATTTTCTCTAATGCTTTCACCTTAAGAATAAATTATGTTTTGGTTAGAGAGACCTGTGTGTAACTTATAACTGCTGGCAATTATTCTATTAATAAGGCTTAGAAGAGAAAACAAAGTGTAGACGCTGGCCTGTTTAGGCAGTCTGGCTTGCTGACAGTTTCGCAGTGTAGGCAGGGAACTCTGCAGCCTGGGTAAACCCCAGTCAAGAGGAACAGAGATGCAGGTCTCCTCCCAAGAGAGGTGATGGCTAGGAGCTGGGATCCCAAAAGTGAGTACCCCCTTGAGGGACTGTGAAGGGAGAATACAGGGGGACAGCCAAGATTAAATACACAGTAATTAAAAACAGTGGAAGTTTAATTAAACATTAACTCTTGTTCTGTTAACTGCCACTGTCTTTTGTTACTTTGTTTTTAATCCTGGCCTATTGTCATTAAAAAAAAAATTTAGTTGTCTTTTAAAAATGATTTTTAATAGGTTTCAATCATTGCCCATTAAATCTTGAAAAACTATCCCTCTCCTGTCCTCCATCTTTCTGATTATCTATGAACTGTAGGCCACCTCTCCCCTCCCTGCATCTCAAATGCAGCCCTGTGAGTCCTCCCCCTATGCTACCCACCCTACCCCATAGATTCATGCTCTGTGTGTGTGTGTGGGGGGGGGGCGGGCAGCGGAATTCCCAAGACTTAACAGCTGGTCAAACGTCCCACGTTTAGTGAAAGTAACCTTAAAATTAGTGTTCTTTAAACTTTAAATATCTTAAACTCAAATGCTCACCCCTTGCAAGGTGATGGGTGCCCTCAACTGGCACTCCTCATCTTGCAGGAATGGGCTCACAGGTTGTAAGATTGAGCCATTTTCCACAGGAAAGAAATGGCCAAAGCTGAGATCCTGAAGAAAAGGACATTTCTCTTTGATTTATATCACAACTAAAAATAATCTTTCCAAATACAAGATAAGACAAACTGTATGTTCACCATCAAGAAGAAAAATTGTAAAATACAGACAAGATTAAAAATGTCAGTTGCTTTGGAACAAAAGCTGAACACATGGCTAAGAGTCCAGTTTAAGCAGCGCAATAATATACATTTGAGAAGCCAACTAATGCACTCATCAGATACACAAATTAAGGAAGTTAATAAAAAAGTAGGACTGTCGATTAATCGCAGTTAACTCACACGATTAACTCAAAAAAATTAATCATGATTAAAAAAATTAATCCTACTGTTAAGCAACAGAATACCAATTGAAATGTATTAAATATTTTTGGATGTTTTTCTACATTTCAATTACAACACAGAATACCAAGTGTATAGTGCTCACTTTATCATTTTTACACTGCAAATATTTGTAATAAAAATAATATAAACAAAAGAAATAGTATTTTTCAATTCACCTCATACAAGTACTACAGTGAAATCTCTTTATCGTGAAAGTGCAACTTACAAATGTAGATTGATTTTTTTTTTGGGTTACATAACTGCACTCAAAAACAAAACAATGTAAAACTTGAGAGCCTACGAGTCCACTTAGTCCTACTTTTTTGTTCAGCCAACCGCTAAGACAAACAAGTTTGTTTACATTTACTGGAGATAATGTTGCCCGCTTCTTACTTACAATGTCACAAGAAAGTGAGAACAGGCATTTGCAGGGCACTTTTGTAGCCGGTATTACAAGGTATGTGCCAGATATGTTAAAGATTTGTATGCCCCTTCATGCTTCGGCCACCGTTCCAGAGGACATGCTTCCATACTGATGACGCTCGTTTAAAAAAAATGTTAAATTTTTGACTGAACTCCTTGGGGGAGAATGGTATGTCCCCTGCTCTGTTTTACCCACATTCTGCCATATATTTCATGTTATAGCAGTCTCTGATGATGACCCAGCACATGTTGTTCATTTTAAGAACACTTTCACTGCTGATTTGACAAAACACAAAGAAGTAACCAATGTGAGATTTCTAAAGATAGCTACAACAGTTGACGCAAGGTTTAAGAATGCCTTCCAAAATCTCAGGGATGAGGTGTGGAGCGTGCTTTCAGAAGTCTTAAAAGAGCAACGCTCTGATGCGGAAACTACAGAACCTGAACCACCAAAAAAAAAAAAAATCAGCCTTCTGCTGGCGGCATCTGACTAAGATGATGAAAGTGAACATGTCGGTCCGCACTGCTTTGGATTGTTATCGAGCAGAACCCATTATCAACATGGACACACGTCCTCTGGAATCATGGTTGAAGCATGGAGAGACATACAAATTTTTAGCGCATCTGGCATGTAAATATTTTACGATGCTGGCTACAACAACGCCATGCGAAAGCCTGTTCTTACTTTCAGGTGACATTGTAAACAAAGGTTTCAGAGTAACAGCCGTGTTAGTCTGTATTCGCAAAAAGAAAATGAGTACTTGTGGCACCTTAGAGACTAACCAATTTATTTGAGCATAAGCTTTCGTGAGCTACGGCTCACTTCATCGGATGAAGTGAGCTGTAGCTCACGAATACTTATGCTCAAATAAATTGGTTAGTCTCTGAGGTGCCAAAAGTACTCATTTTCTTATTGTAAACAAAGAAGCAGGCAGCATTATCTCCTGCAAATGTAAATAAACTTGTTTGTCTTAGCGATTCACTGAACAAGAAGTAGGACAGAGTGGACTTGTAGGCTCTAAAGTTTTACGTAGTTTTATTTTTGAATGCAGTTTTTTATTGTACTTAATTCTAAATGTGTAAGTTAAACTTTCATGGTAAAGAGATTGCATTACAGTACTTGTTTGAGGGGAACTGAAAAATACTATTTATTTTGTTTTTTACAGTGGAAATATTTGTAATAAAAATAAATATACAGTGAGCACTGTACACTTCATATTCTGTGTTGTAATTGAAATCAATATATTTGAAAATGTAGAAAACATCCACAATATTTAAATAAATGGTATTCAATTATTGTTTAACAGCACAATTAATTGCATGATTAATCACGATTCATTTTTAATTGCTTGAAAGCCCTATAAAAAAGTTTCCTCTACTTAGTTTCCTCTAAATACGCTTCCTTTAAACTAGTTGCCATATCTAGCTTAAGACAAAAGACAAGACACTAACATAGAGCGAACAGTATAATCTAAAGAAAAATTTAGGCACGTGAAAATGTACTAGTAAGAATTTCTTCAGCATATTATAGATTCCTTTTGGAATAGTACATTAGTCAGTTATGAATACAACACTCCTTTTACTGTAATCTGCTTTCCTGCATCACGTTCCCCTTTATACTTATACTAGACTTGTACATGCTGAGTGAAATTCTGCCCCTATCAAAGTCAATAGAAAAACTCCCATTGACTTGGAAGCTAGGTTTTCACCCCAAGACTTTGT
Organism: Natator depressus; assembly: GCF_965152275.1. NCBI lineage: Eukaryota > Metazoa > Chordata > Testudines > Cheloniidae > Natator > Natator depressus. Next base: position 120,591,506 of record NC_134237.1, on the reverse strand, counting down.
AGAGTTAATCTGATAAATGTTCTAGCCCTTTTTATGAAAAATACTGTATAAAAATATTTTATGGTTATGTAACTTGTAATAAAGTTTCAGCTTTTAATTATTGATTGGGTTACTAAATTGGACTTTAACATGGGTAAAGAATATACGGTTTTATAGGCATGTGTATAAGCTCATAGCACTCCTCATGAATGATTAGCCCTCAGTACATTATGTAAGTTAACCTAAGATATTGTCAATAAAAAAAATATACAATGCCTTTATGTCTGATGTAAATAGTTTTTTTTTCTTCCCCTTGAAAAGTGACAGTGAAAAAAGTGGCAGAAGTTTCCTTCCCCGCTCTGAACTCTAGGGTACAGATGTGGGAACCTGCATGAAAACCCCCTAAGCTTATTTTTACCAGCTTAGGTTAAAAATTCCCCAAGGTACAAACTATTTTACCTTTTGCCCTTGGACTTTATTGCTGCCACCACCAAGCGTCTAACAAATATATAACTGGGAAAGAGCCCGCTTGGAAACGTCTTTCCCCCCCAGAATCCTCCCCAAACCCTACACCCCCTTTCCTGGGGAAGGCTTGATAGAAATCCTCACCAGTTTGCATAGGTGAACACAGACCCAAACCCTTGGATCTTAAGAACAATCAAAAAGCAATCAGGTTCTTAAAAGAAGAATTTTAATGGAAGAAAAAAATAAAAGAATCACCTCTGTAAAATCAGGATGATAAATACCTTACAGGGTAATCAGATTCAAAACATAGAGAATTCCTCTAGGCAAAACCTTAAGTTACAAAAAGACACAAAAACAGGAATATACAGTCCATTCAGCACAGCTTATTTTATCAGCCATTTAAACAAAACTGAATCTAACGCATATCTAGCTAGATTACTTATTAAGTTCTAAGACTCCATTCCTTTTCTGTTCCCGGCGAAAGTATCACACAGACAGAGAGAGAGCCTTTGTTTCTCCCCCCCTCCAGCTTTGAAAGTATCTTGTCTCCTCATTGGTCATTTTGGTCAGGTGCCAGCAAGGTTATCCTAGCTTCTTAACCCTTTACAGGTGAAAGGGTTTTTCCTCTGGCCAGGAGGGATTTTAAAGATGTTTACCCTTCCCTTTATATTGATGAGACACACCCCAAATCACAGATAGGGTGAAACGCTGGCTGTGATTTCTTCCTGGAGCTCTAGGAGAAAACAGAGTTAATAAGACACATGCACCTCTAAATATACTACCAAGTATATAAAGACTAACAATATTTTCCACATCTCAAGGACGATTTTAACCAGTTGATTCTGGGAAACTTTCATGGGAGAGTGCATCAGCCACTTTGTTAGAAGCTCCTGAGATGTTCTGGATGTCAAAATCAAAATCTTGGGCAGCTAAACTCCTCCGAAGAAGTTTTTTATTATTTCCTGTGGCAGTATGAAGCCACTGTAGCGCAGCATGGTCGGTTTGCAGGTGGAAACGCCGCCCCCAAACGTATGGGCGTAGCTTTTCCAGAGCGTAGACAGTGGCGTAACATTCTTTTTCACTGACTGACCAGTTGCTTTCCCTCTCAGACAACTTCTTGCTGAGAAACACTACAGGGTGGAATTCTTGATTCGGTCCTTCCTGCATTAAAACTGCTCCCACACCACGCTCGGACACGTCTGTGGTTACTAGGAACGGTTTGTCAAAGTCTGGGGCCCTTAGCACAGGGTCAGACATGAGTGTCGCTTTAAGCTGGTTAAAGGCCTTCTGACACTCTTCGGTCCACTGAACGGCATTTGGCTGTTTCTTTTTGGTTAGGTCTGTCAGTGGGGCAGCGATTTGGCTGTATTGCAGTACAAATCGCCTGTAATATCCGGCCAAGCCTAAGGAGGATTGGACCTGTTTCTTTGACTTTGGGACAGGCCATTTTTGGATAGCATCCACTTTGGCCTGTAGGAGGTTGATAGTTCCTTGGCCCACCTGGTGTCCAAGGTAAGTCACTCTGTTTAGGCCTATTTGATACTTCTTAGCCTTAACGGTTAGGTTTTCTGTTTTCTGTTTGTTGTTTTTTCAATGACTTCTGGAACAACTCTACCCAATTTACAAATAAAAATATTTTTCTTCTAATAATCAAGTTTGAAAACTCAACATGGAATTTGAGAGTTGATCTGTGTTTTTCTTCGGCAATGCATATTTGACAGTAAAGATTTTGAAATATGCTTAACTTTGTTGAAGCCTGAATAGAATCCATCTCACTCTGACATCACTTGGTTGGCCTAGGAGTTTTATAAGGAGTGAAAAATAGTCAGTGGGAGTATTCATGTGGGTTGTCAGGATCAGGATTTAGTTATTAAGCAGATAGATAAAACTAGTGGCTCATCAAATGGCAACTTGCAGCTGGAAGTCTAGAGATGGATTGCTGGTTTAGAATAGTGTAGAGGGAATGAGACATGGCCAGTAGTTTACTGGAGAGAAGCATGTGTAGTGGCTGAAGGGAGCTTGGCAGAAGAGGAAGAGGAGACTCTAGCTAGTGAATTAGTGAATCTCTGATATCAAAAATGACATCTGTGACAGACTACTGCCTAAATCTCAGATGCTGTAAGGCAGCCACAGTGTAGATGCAGGGCAAAATTTTAAACTGACTGAGGGTAGCTAATGTGAACTCAGTGGGTGGTACTTCTGTAACATCAACAGACCCTGGTCATTGGTGGGTGGGATTGAACCTGAGACCTCTGGAGTTCAGTGCATGAGCCTCTACTGCATGAGCTAAAAGCCATGTTTATAAAAAGCTATCCCTATAAAACTGCTGTGAGCTCATGCAGTAGAGGCTCATGCACTAAGCTCCAGAGCTCCCAAGTTCGATCCCGCCCACTGACAACTGGGGTCTGTTGGTGTTACACTTCAATTGGTGCAACACAATCAATTGAAGTAAAATTAGTTAAGGACTAATCATGTAGGTCAAGAGTCTGAATGCATCCGATGAAGTGAGCTGTAGCTCACGAAAGCTTATGCTCAAATAAATTTGTTAGTCTCTAAGGTGTCACAAGTACTCCTTTTCTTTTTGCAAATACAGATTAATACGGCTGCTACTCTGAAACACATCTACATTATTTGCTTTGTTTTTTCTCTCCTCCCCTCCTGCCTGCATTACAAATTGTCCCAAAAAATTGCTTCCCTCTTTAGCTTAAGACTGACCTCTGTACAGCTTTTTTGTAGGCCTCTCAATGCATTCTCTCCAGTCCACATTCTTGAACCAAGCCTAAATGTGTTCCTTCTAGTATCCCTTCTTTGGAAGTCATCCTATATTGAAACATATAAAGGCTCCCTGGAGTGACATAATAACAGATTTAATGAGGATAGAAATGTACATAAAATGATATGTTTCATAGAAATGTAGGACTGGAAGGGATCTTGAGAGATCATCTACTTCAGCCCCCCACACTGAGGAAGGATCAAGTATACCTAGACTTCCCCTGACAGATATTTTTGTCTAACTTGTTTTTAAAAGCCTCCAATTATGGGAATTCCACAGCCTCCCTTGGAAGCTTATTCCAGTGCTTAACTATCCTTGCAGTTAGAAAGTTTTTTCTACTGTCTAACTTAAGTCTTCATTCCTACAGATGAAGCTGATTACTTCTTGTCCTACCTTCACTGGATAAAGAGAACAATTGATCACCGTCCTCTTGATAATGTATTTGAAGACTGCTGTGAGGTCCCCTCTTCAGTCTTCTTTTCTCAAGAGTAAACATGCCCATTTATTTACTTATTAAACCTTTTTTAATTTTTGTTTTTCTCCTCTGGATTCTCTTGTGAAGGTGTGTCTGTTAGGATATAGATATTCAGGCCTGTCTGTAAAGGCCTATACTCTAAGAATTTAGGTGTATTCTTATCACTTGGCTAGTTATAGAAGTATAAAACAAAGAATCAAAATCACTGTCTTGCCGGTGTAAGAGCCTTCTCTTACTGTGACAGTCTGAGGCCCTGTTCTTAGGCTAAGGCCTCTGGCTAAGCAACAGAGGCAGCCATAAGATGGGAAGCGAATGGTCACATCCTCACATTCCAAACTAGTCACATTGAAATAAGGTGCTATGGGGCTGTTAAGAATACAATCCTGTCCTGATAATGCCTATCGCCTCAAGAGAAAGGGAAGTGCCTAGAAGATGTAAAAGGAAACTTAGTTTGATAGCATCCTGTCTGGCAAGAACTCACTTATCAATAGCTGGGATGTGAAATCCTCATTTCTGTGTTTGTTCTATCACTGTAGTCCCCATTTCCCTATTGTTTGTCTGCATAATCTCTGTCTGGTTCTGTGATTGCTTCTGTCTGCTGTATAATTAATTTTGCTGGGTGTAAACTAATTAAGGTGGTGGGATATAATTGGTTAAATAATCATGTTACAATATGTTAGGATTGGTTAGTTAAATTTCAGTAAAATGATTGGTTAAGGTAGAGCTAAGCAGAACTCAAGTTTTACTAAATAGTCTGCAGTCAATCAGGAAATGGCGGGGGGTGGGGGAAATGGGAACGGAATGGGGGTGGGGAAATTGGAATCATGTTTTGCTAAAGGGGGAAATGGGAACAGGGAATGGGGGTGGGGAAATTGGAATCATGTTTGGCTAAGGGCAGGAATGGGAACAGGGACACAGGTGTAAGGCTCTGTGGTGTCAGAGCTGGGAAGGGGGACACTAAGGAAGGAAACTGGAATCATGCTTGCTGGAAGTTCACCCCAATAAACATCGAATTGTTTGCACCTTTGGACTTCGGGTTTGTTGCTCTCTGTTCATGCGAGAAGGACCAGGGAAGTAAGTGGGTGAAGGAATAAGCCCCCTAACACTGTCACCCAGAACTGGCCATAGGGCTCTAGCTCACCAGTGCCAAGTAGAGCAGGACAGTTACCTTCTGTGTCTTACATATTACACTCCAGCTATGATGACCCCAGAATGATATTAATCTTTTTCACAACTAGATCACGTAATTGATTCTTGTTCAATTTGTGATCCCCTATTCTTTTCAGCAGTACTGCCACCTAGCCAGTTATTCCCCATTTTGTATTTGAGCATTTGAGTTTTCCTTCCTAAGTTTTAGTACTTTGCATTTGTCATTATTGAATTTCAACTTGCTGATTTCAGACTAATTCTCTAGTTTATCAAGATAATTTTTAATTCTAATCCTATCCTCCAAAGTGCTTGTAACCCTTCCCAGCTTGGTGTCTTCCACAAATTTGTTAAGTATACTCTCTCCTCCATTATTCAAGTAATTTAATTAAAATGTTGACTAGAACTGGACCCAGCATAAACTCCTGCAGTTACACAATAGAATTGTCCTTCCAGTTTGATAGTAAACCATTGATATGGAGTATTTTTTTCCAAACAGTTATGCACCTACCTTATAGTAACTTCATCTAGACTGTATTTCCCTAGTTTGATTATGAGAATGTCACATGGGACTGTGTCAAAAGTGATAAAATCAAGATATATCCAATATCTGCTGCTTTCTCCCATCCACTAGGCCATTATCCCTGTCAAAGAAGAAAATTAAGTTGGTTTGGTACGATTTGGTCTTGACAAATCCATACTGGCTATTCCTTATTATCCTATTATCCTTTAGGTGCTTACAAATTGATTATTTTAATAATTTGTTCCAGTATCTTTACAGATATTGAAATTAGGCTGACTAGTCTATAATTCCCCAGGTCCCCTTTGTTCCCCTATTTAAAGATAGGTGTTATGTTTGCCCTTCTCCAGTCTTCTGGGACCTCCGCACCTGTCCTACGTGAGTTCTCAAAGAAAATCACTCCTGGTTTGGCTAGTTCCTTAATTCCCTAGGGTGAATTTTGTCAGGTCCTGCCAATTTGAATACATCTAATTTATCTAAATATCCTTTAATCTGTTCTTTCCCTTTTCTGGTTTGTGTTCCGTCCCTCTTGTTCTTAATATTAATAGCATTAGGCATCCGGTCACAATTAACCATTTTAGTGAAGACAATCAAAATATGCATTAAACACCTCAGTCTTCTTGATGTCATCTATAGTTCTCCTTTCCTGCTAAGTAGTGAAACTATACTTTCCTTTGGCTTTCTGTTGCTTCTAATATATTTGTAGAACCTTTTCTAACTGCCTTTTCTGTCACTTGCTAAGTGTAACTCATATTGTGCCTGTCCTTCTATGCTTGTGCTATTCTTTGGTACTTCTCTTTAGCAGTTTGTCCATGGTTCCATTTTTTGTGGGATTCCTTTTTGATTTTTAGGTCATTAAAGAGCTCCTGATGGTGCCATATGGATCGGTTACTATTCTTCCTATATTTCTTTTGCATTTTTGCTCTTAATAGTGTCTCTTTGAGAAACTGACAGCTTCCCTGAATTCCTTTTTCCGTTAGGTTTTCCGCCCATGGAATCTTACCTACTAGTTTTCTGAGTTTGTTAAAGTCTGGTTTTTTGAAGTCCATTGTCCACATTCTGCTGCGCTCATTCCTTTCTTTCCTTAGAATTATGAAACCATCATTTCAGGATTACTTTCACCCAAGTTGCCTTCCACCTTCAACTTCGCAACTAATTCCTCTTTATTAGTCTAAATCAAGCCTAAAATGGCTGCCCCTCTGGTTACTTCCTCTACCTTCTGAAACAAGAAGTTGTCACCAACACATTCTAAGAACCTATTGGAGATTTTGTATTTTGCTTTATTACTTTTCCAACAGATATCTGGGTAGTTAGTCACCCATTACTATCAGGTCTTGTGTTTTGGCTATTTTTGTTGTTTGTTCTAGAAATGCCTCATCCACATCCTCTTCCTGATTTGGTGGTCTATAGTAGACTCCTACCATCATGTCACCCCTTATTTCCCCCACTTGCACTCACTTTATCTTCATTCAGAGTCTTTCAACTGGTTTGGCTCTCATATCCTTCTGGACCCCAGAACAACCATATATATTCTTAATGTATAATTCAACACCTTCCTTTTCCCCTGTCTGTCCTTCATACAGAAGCTATACGTCTCTGTACCAGTATTCCAGTCATGAGATTTATCCCACCAACTCTGTGATGTACTAAATGGTATACTAATGCTTCCAATTCTTCCTGTTTATTCCCCATAATCCTTGCCTTTATGTATAGACATCTAGGATGCTAAGCACCTCTCCTCTCGCCTCCCCCCCTCCCCCGGCCCGCTTTCTTCTTGATGCTTCTATCAGCCTATTGTAATTCATCACCCCGCTAAAACATACGCACACAAAAAGATCTAGTTCTCTGTTAAGGTGGTCTTTAGCATGGCAAGAAAGATGATTAGTAAGGCTAAGATTATTTCAAGGATTCCATGACTTCCAGCAACCTCCATGACACTGGAGGCCCTCGCAACTGACTGGCTGCTGCTGGCAGCAGGGGACCCAGCGGCAGCCCAGCCTCCACGAGTGGCGTGGGACCCTCTTGCAGCTGCCTAGCAGCTGCGGGTGGTGGGACACCCCCGCAACTGACCAACTGGCGGCGACCCCTGAGCTGCCCAGTGGCTCTGCCGCCGTGAGCAACTGGCAGCGGCCGAGGGACCCCAGAGCTGCCCAGTGGCTGCGGGCGGGGTGCTCCCCCACAGCTCCCTAGTCCCTGCTGCTGGCAGGGGCACCCCCTGCAGTTGCTCAGCTGCTACGAGCAGCCGCACCGCCCCCCCGAGCTCCTAGCCGCTGGTGGTGGTGGCAGCAGCAGAGGGACCCCAGAGCTACTTAGCGGCTGCGGGTAGGTGCAGCTCCCAGTTGCTGGCGGCGGCAAAGGGACCGCAGAGCTGGTCAGTGGCTGGGGGGCCACCCGCAGCTCCCCAGCTGCCACCGCTGGTAGGGGCACCCCCTGCAGCCTCTTAGACTCCATGGGCAGTCCCCCTTCTGCACCCCCCCCAGTTCCTAGTGGTGGTGGTAGAGGGAGGCTGGAGCTGCTCAGGGGCCCCCCGCAGCTCCCCAGCCTCTGCTGCTGGCAGGCCCAGCCCCCACAGCTCCCTTGCTTTTGCGGGCAGCGGGGCCCCCCACAGGGCGGCAGGGGGACCCCTCGCAGCCACTGCGGTCCCTGTAGCTCCCAGCTGCTGCAGGAAGGACAGGGTGCTGGACCCTCCTCCCTCCCCATTTTGTCAGGGATATTTTTAGTAAAAGTCAGGGACAGGTCAGGGCTTCTGTGATTTTTTTTGTTTATTGCCCATGACCTGTCCATAATTTTTACAACTTTTTATACATACCTCTGGGCTTTGATCACCTGTCCCCTTTGAACCTAGTTTAAAGCTCTCCTCACTAGGTTGGCGAATTGAAGATAATATTTCCCTTGTTGGTCAGATGGATGACATCTTTCCCCCACAGTCCTCCTTCCCAGAACAGCATCCCAGGGTTGAGGAGGCCAAAGCCCTCCCATCAACATCATCTGCATGGCCATGTACTCCTCTCCAGGATGCGTGTGTTTAGAAGCAAATAGTCCCTTTGAGGAAGTAATTCCTTGCAAAATTTCATTTTAGAAAGTTAAGCAGCTTATAGTCTACAAATTGTTTCAAAAATCCAACATGCGAAATAATGAGTGTATTTTTCCAATTTCTAAATAAAAATGACTGAACTGATTATAAATAATTTGTAAAACCAAAATAAAAAAATGACTGATAAATCTTGAGGCGCTAGGTTTATGTCAGAAACTCTGACAGAACTGTAACTCCTGTTTTTTTCCTTTAAGCCCAGTTCTGGAAAGCCATCCCTATTCATGAAAACACCTGAGCATGTGTTTAAAGCCCATTTAAGTCCACTGGATTTTAGTAGATGCTTAAGTACTTTTCTGTATAGGAATGACTTAAGCACATGCTTAAGTGATTTCCTGAGTTAGGGCTGTTATCGCTAACCAGTATACTCTAATAGTTACTACTAGGTTTGTTTTGATACAGCAAATATTTTGTAATTTGTAATAATAGATTAAAGGGACACAGACAGAGTTGATGGGCATCAAATTTTACCTACCTTAAAAATACCATTCTGCATTTGATGTAAACATTTATTTATATAATCTCAAAAAGTATGCAAGCTGATTCACTCATGTAAGACTGTTACATTCAAACAGGCCCCGTTTTGAAAATGCATATGTCAAGGTTCCTCCCCCACTCTGAACTCTAGGGTACAGATGTGGGGACCTGCATGAAAACCTCCTAAGCTTACTTTTACCAGCTTAGGTTAAAACTTCCCCAAGGTACAAATTAATTTTATCTTTTGTCCTTGGAATAACCACTGCCACCACCAAACTCTAACTGGGTTTACTGGGAAACGTAGTTTGGACACGTCTTTCCCCCCAAAATCCTCCCAACCCTTGCACCCCACTTCCTGGGAAAGGTTTGGTAAAAATCCTCACCAATTTGCATAGGTGACCACAGACCCAAACCCTTGGATCTGAGAACAATGAAAAAGCATTCAGTTTTCTTACAAGAAGACTTTTAATAGAAATAGAAGTAAATAGGAGTAAAGGAATCACCCCTGTAAAATCAGGATGGTAGGTACCTTACAGGATAATTAGATTCAAAACATAGAGAATCCCTCTAGGCAAAACCTTAAGTTACAAAAAAGACACACAGACAGAAATAGTCATTCTATTCAGCACAATTCTTTTCTCAGCCATTTAAAGAAATCATAATCTAACGCATACCTAGCTAGATTACTTACTAAAAGTTCTAAGATTCCATTCCTGTTCTGTCCCCGGCAAAGCAGCATACCGACAGAGAGAGAGAGACCCTTTGTTTCTCTCCCTCCTCCCAGCTTTGGAAAGTATCTTGTCTCTTCATTGGTCATTTTGGTCAGGTGCCAGCGAGGTTACCTTTAGCTTCTTAACCCTTTACAGGTGAGAGGATTTTTCCTCTGGCCAGGAGGGATTTTAAAGGGGTTTACCCTTCCCTTTATATTTATGACAGCATATTTCCACAAATAATCTTAATGGCTACTCACAGCAGTAAGTTCTGTGCTCTGTAGTGAGCATTTGCAAGATTGGGCCCAAAACAAACAACATTAAAGATATAAAAGTAGTGGAAGAAAGAAGCACAAGATTTTTTTTTTGTACTTTACTTTTGCTCTTCTATTTTTATATTAATCCTTGCCTGTTTGCCTTGTTAATTATTTTTATTTCATGATTTCTCATTTTTTCCTATTTAGATCTTAACTCTTGTCTGATTTTAATTTACTTACTGCTCTTTTTTTTGTTTTGAACTACTGCTTGTCTTATGTTTTTCCTTTAATCGTACCTGTTTACTCATTATTTTCTTCTAACCTCACTCAGTTTTTGTAATCTCTTTTTTGTACTCAGTGTTTGTTTAGCCCAGGGATCTCAAACTCAATTTATCTTAGGGCCAATGCCAGTCCTCAAATTCTTCCAGCGGGCCAATAATGTCACTGAAGATGGTGTTCAGAAAAGAAAACGTTTATATTGTATGTTTTATTTTGAATTTCTTAGAAATAATAACTGTCATACGACTTTATACAATTCTTCATCTGCCAGAGAGTTTTTAGTGTTTGCCAGACACCTGGCAACACTTCAGTTCTGTCAGTTTGTTGATGTTTGGCCTCAGTGGCTGAGCAGTTGAAACCTTCAGGATTGCAGCAAGGTGTGTATCAGATAGTTATGTTTGGTATTTTGACTTGTTTATATTCATTGCGGAAAAAGATGACATTGCCTCCATGGCTGACTCTGCCCGGCAACTAATGATGCTGCCTCCATGGCTGACTCTGCCTGGTGACTAATGATGGTATCTCTGTCCCTTTCCCCCAGCCAGTAGGAGCTGTGTGGGGTAGCGCCTGCGGCAGACATTGCTGGTAGCGTGTCTGCATGCGTCTCTCCTCGACGGGCCGCAGTGGGGAGGTTTTCGGGCTGCAGATGGCCTGCGGGCTGGGACTTTGAGACCCCTGGTTTAGTCCTCCCCCCCTCCTTTCCTGCTTTAATTGACCCTTTTCTGTTACCCTCCAGTTCCTTTGCCTTTACTTATTGCTGTTATATTGTGACTATTAACTTTTTCCCCAGAGTCCTCTCTATATTTCCCCTTCTCTGCATTCAAACCAATTTACGCCCCTCCCCTCAAATAAATTGTTAATTGAAGTTTGTTCTGCAGTGCAGTTGGGTAAAAGCAAGCTCCTGGCCCCCATGGTGCTGTTACTACTGCCAAGAGTCTCTATCTATTGAGGAGTAGGGCTAACCTGCAAACCTACATGATAACTGAAACTGCCTAAATGAGCATTAATGCTTATCAACGGCGCCCATCTAGGACGTTAATTGACAAAAAATTTCATTAACGCAGAGTTAAGGTTGTCTGGTGATATCCTGTCCCCTTCCAGAATGTTGGATTCAGCAAAACTCAAACTTCTGAAAACCAGGAAATACAGAGTTAAGGTACGTGTCCACACACCCTTAACTCTGTCCTCCTTGAGTGATGCTCCAATATGCCAATAACGCTGCCTTTGCACTGTACTGAATAAGAGCTAATTACATATGCTGCCCATTTATATTTAGCTTACCTCACTAAAAGAACACAATATCTGCTAAATCTTCAAACCCTTTCACCTTTATGCACACAATGCCATCTAAAACTATACTTTTATCATATCATAACCATCATAAAACTGACAGTCCACACTTATTTCCCAGCTAACTGCTGACAATCCCCATAGAATGAAGACGCCTGTGCCTGCTACTAACACAACCTACTTAAAGCAGTGCTGAAATGAGGCATACTGTATCTCTCAAGTGTCCGGGAAAGGGATAATTCCCAGTGGCTACTGCCAGCTCCAGTGGGTCAGAGTTAAGGTTGCATAGGCATGTATCTTCCCATATTTCCTGGTTTTCAAAAGTTTGGGTTTTCTGAAATGAGCATTCTGGAAGGGGACAGGATTATTACCAGGCAACCTTAACCCTGCGTTAATGAAGTTTTTTTGGTCAGTGAATCATCGATGTAGTTCAGGTCCAGGGATGGGGCAAGAAGTCACTTGCTGGCCTAGTGTTCCCCTAACCCTTCCCTCCCCACTCTGCTGTTTCTGCTTCTGGATGATGTGACTTTTTCTCATGGCTTTTAATTGGCCACCCTGTAGGTGGGTGATTGGGCTTCTGCCCCACATGATGTTGCTGAGTGAGACTGCTAGAGGCTTGGTGCATGTTTTAATGAATTAAGAGCTTATTAAATGTGTTGGATTGCCATCTCTAGAGATGGAATTCTTCTGTTTATTCACAGGATATGTATAGCATGGGCAACAGCAGTGCAAGCTTCCCTCATACTGTTCTGATACTCTGCTTCACTTTTGACTTTATGGGGCTTCTGCTAAAAGCTGGTGCCATTCAGTCTCTACAATCCATTTGCAAGTTAGTTTGTCAAGTGAGAATACTAAAAAGGTGCCACCTGAGGTGTTTCTACCATATGGACACCTGTTAGTTAGAAGTTATTCTGAGATCACCAAATACATTTAATCTGTTCTGTTGATACAGAAAAAACCGCCACCCCGTTCCCTACTGCCTGTCTCCAAACCAAAGGCTGAAAAAGAGATGAAATCCTAGTTTCTTAGCTGTGCAAACCATGTTTGGGTTCCTTTATGATATTACACATGTATCTCTGCCCTGCTTGTCTGCTACATTCTGATGAGTAGGTGTGGTATTGAAATTTACAAGAATACTTCACCTGGAACAGGATTCTTGTAAATTTCAATACTTTTCTTACTCAGAAGGACAGAGAGCAGAAAGGCAAGATGAAGTAAATGGCATAATATGCACACCTGATTGCGATCATGAAGAAACATGCAGCTGCATGCCCAGAAACAGAAAGCAAGAAAGTTTCTCTAAGCTTAGTTATACCAATTTTAAGTGTTCTTTTTAACTTAAGGTTCGTTTGTTTCTGAAACATAATATTTAAAATACAAGTTGATGACCTGATTCATTCATATAATGTTCATTTAAGAGGAATTTATTAAAAACAAAATGTTTAATTTGGAGGGGAAAATATTTGACTTAATACCTAAACAAGTTTGGACATACATGTTAAAACTGAGGCTCTTAGGCCTTCATTAAATGCGTTTTGCAGTAGAGGATTCTCCAGTGGCATCTTGTTATCTTGACAGAAACTTTATTATTATGTATAACTTGCCTAAACAATGTGTTAAAAGATTGAGCGCAGGCAGTTTGTTCTTTAGACAGGCATATATACAGAACCAGTACTTAGTCAGGGCGGGGAATGCACTGGGGAGGAGGAGAATGAGAGAGGTAGTATTAAGGACAATAGGTTGAAAGCTTCATTTATTTTACTGGCCTCTCAAGAAGTAAATATGTGTTCAACTTCAGAAAGAGCTTAACAGTAAAGTTAAGGGGACTGTTTCCTAACAATGAGAGAAACATTACTCAGGCACTATTTATACATGGAGAAAGCTTTTACTCTAACTCAAGTGTCTGTAAGTATAAAGTTTTGTTTATCTAAAATGAACAGAGGGCAGGAATATGCTTTAAAGGGTAGTTTTCAAAGCTAAGGAATTTTGTTAATGCAATACAAAGTATTTCTAAGAAGTTAGACTTTTAACAAAACAAAGTTTATAAGTGTTTATGAGCTGACTTTCTGTATGAGCTCTAATGAGAATTTAATCAATATGCTGTTTATATGGATGTATTTTCAATATAGATGGAGTAACATTAAGTTTTACAAGTGTGGGAACTGTACACTAGTTGTAAAGATGTTTCTCTAGTGGATTTTGTTTTTATTCCTTTTTTGTCATATTAGCAGTGACTTTATTTTCTTCAAACTGTAATGCTCTTGTATCCATGATATAAGGGTGCCTTTTTAAACTTAGAAAGGTATCTGTTAATTGTCACAGTTGTTTCCAAGTTGTATAGTTTAGATGATTTTCTTTGGTTTGGATATTCAGCCAACAATTCAGATTACCGATGGCTTATTATTAATTACCAGATAAAAACTTTTTACTCTATACAATGTTTATAGAATATATAACTTCTGAAACTTTTTGGAGCTTCATTTTTTCTCTTTTCTTAATCTCTTGCTAGTCAGAACACACACATTTTGCAGATAATGGCAATATATATTACTAGGCTTTGGCTTTTGAAAGTCTCAAACTGTAGCTTCTTTTTGCTGATTCATTTTAGGATTAAGGAAAAGTCTCTATTTTTTAAAATGAAAAGGGAAATGTGTATTTTAGAAGTGCTAGACTTAAAAAGAGAAGTGAGTACACTAGTTACATTACTAATGAGCAGTCCTTTAATGCAGGGGCTGCAATAATCTGAATCTCTGAAACTCAGTTTGGGGGTAGGAGGAAGCTCAAAGAGGCTTAATGTGTGTGGGTGATCTGTCACTTAATCATATCCTCCTTATGTGTAATTTAATTAAATTTTACTATTGGGCTGTAATTCACGTATGAAATCTTTTTTCATTCTGGACATGCAATTAACATTCACTCCTGGTTTGTTTGTTTTTTTTAAACAATTTTATCTGTCAAGGAAATTCAGATGGCTTAAACTTTATACGTTGATCAGCACTTTGCAAAAAACTGTTGTATTTACCGAGCAACAATATGTTTTTGAATTATGAAAAAGGCTAATTTCAATAGTCAATTTATAATTAAAGGGGTCAAAAGACTTTTTTTAAGTGTTTAAAATATGGCTTTGAGGACAAAATATTTGTTTTCAAACTAGCTCTCTGTTTAACAAATGTCTGTTTGGATCTAAACTTTGAAAATATGTGCACAAAAGTCTTGGGAAAACTTGCATTTTTTGTTGACAGAAGAGGGCACTCAACAACAATTTGAATTAGGCTTCTTCATTTTGCTAAACGAGTTACATTGGAAAACTTAGTATTCAACAAATTTTGCAGTTGTGTAGTCTTTGAATTGTTTATGTAAAGTATAAATTCAAAAGGAGTATATATGCTAGGATATATTCTAGGAATAAATAGAAATTTTGTCTTCTGCTGATATAGTTAATTAAAATGCACTGGATGGGAGTCTTTTTTCCTTTTCTACTAGTGGAATGTATGTTCTCTTTTTACTACTTAGGAGCAGGCAAAAACTTGCCAAAAAGTACTGGTTGACAGCTAATGGAAAACTTTTGAAAATCATTTTTTAAAAGTAGTTTTATTTGTATATTATTGTCTGTGTTTCTTCCACCTATCTTATTTTTTTATTTCAATAACTAAGGACATTTGAATTAAATGGGATGTTCCTAACAAAATTCTCTTGCTCCGTTTTTCATGCAAATGGTTATTTTCTTTGTCTGTAGTGAAGAATGAGAAAAGAGTGATATAAGGTAAAGGAGCATGAAGATATTTTAGCCAAACAGTGTTTTCTGCCTGCTCCAAATTTACTACGAGAGCTTTCCCTTTTCCTAGTTGCTTAGCAGATTTTTTGCTTTCTTCTTTCTTTTTGCTCACTGACGTTCATTTTTTGTTCAGCCAAAACTAATCTTGACTCTGTCATTTCTGTCACTTCTGCCTTTCTCTCAGGCTTCTCTTCCTGCAACCATGTAGACAAAAGGAAAAAAATATCTTCTTCTAGGATGGGGAGAGAAAAAGACATAATTCCGGGTTTTATGCCCCTCAGCCCTTTTTAGTTTCAAAGCAGATGAATGTGGACTTACAGATGCCTCTGTTGATACATCTGAATTGGTCATTTTAGAGCTGCTATGTCATGATTTTAACATTTTTCATTAATAGCTTCTGTAAATTAATATGCTGGAGTATTATAGACTAGCCCCTTCCAAATTTGGGCTATCTGATTTTGATCTGGCTGGTTTATAAATACAAACATAGTTTCAAAATAATCTAACATTTTGAATACAGCAGCTGTTGAGATACTCTGGAAAAAAATAGAGGGAAATTAATTTTTAAAAGGGCTTCTTCGCAGTCACCATCATTAACAGGCTTTCGTTGTGAGCTACATAAAAAAAAATGTGCACATGGAATGCAAGTTCATTTCAGTGAAATAAAAATCAGTGACTCTGTCTGTTACACTATAGAATTATTAGGTTTCCTGCACCAAGTACAAGTGCCTGGTATCCTTATAAAACATTGCCCACACACAGTGTTCCTAATGATAGTGTTTTATTGTGAGTACGTACACCAGCTACAAGCAAGTCTTGCTAATGTCTCCAGCTGTATGTGTTTATTTCAAATCATTCTGGTGCTTATGTGGATAGGAAGCACATGTGTTAGAGCTGCACTAGTTCAATTGGTCTTTCCATAGCAGGATACTTTCTGGGGTACTCTGACTCACCATTCAGTGAACATCTTAAACAAGAATCCTCTTAATTTGTGCTCCCTCTGAAGGGCTTCCACAGGAATATTCTCCAGGAAGTCTCTGACTTGCTTGTGATGCCCTGTCCTCGTCTCAGGTAACAATGTCATGCACCTTGTCCCCAGCATCCATGTAAGTATGGTTGCTGTGTTCTTGTACAAGCTACTCACTATTTTGTGATTTGAAGTCATGCCTTCTGCAGTCCAGCTGTTCTAGCGTCATGGTGTCAGGTTGCCCAGCATAGACATCAGGGCTCTTCTAAAGACCTGGTGCAATGAGGCGATGAAGTCCAAACGGAACTCCATGCCCTAGTTTGTTGAACAGTGTTTGTGTTGGCTGAGCTTAGCATAAATCGGAATATTAAGCAGTGCTGGGTGCAATATTAAGAGCAATATAATAAGGCTGTCAAAAATCACTACAGAACAAGAGCTGGGTTTCATCCAGTGCTATCATGGTCTTTAGATCCTATTCTCTGCCACGCCTCATGCTCTGTTCAGACTCACTTCACTGTCTCAGTACAGTACCTGATGGAAAAAGTCCAAAGTGCGGAAACAATCATCTCACTTTCTCTGGGAAGCACTCCATTTGGATAAGTGGAGAAAAAGGTGCTATTCTCAAGGATACAATTCCCAGAACAAACCTGGCCCTAGAATACTTTGTCGGTTCTCTAACAAACCCTTACTCCCCATGTGGTGTTTCCGTTTGAACCAATGGAGAGATGTTGTGGCAGATTTATAATGCACTGAATAGAAATATTCGTATGTTTAGTCCTGTATGTGGACCTTGGAAAAGTTAGTAATCTTGAAAATTGTGTAGTCCGAAACAATGAGGAAAGAGGCAAACCTGATAACTTATGAAATGATAAACGGGGTATAAAAATAAATTCCAAGGTACTGCTTTTGGAAACTATTTGGCATAGGAAAAGCAGATTTCAATCATACTGAGTCACAGGTGATCTAAGTGTTTCAAGTTTATACTCCTGAAGGAAAGACCCAGACTCAGTTACTTCCATGGAAAAGTTTTTTTTTTTAATAAACTACAAGAAGTAAACATGAAGAATAATTCTGTGTATGATGAGCACTCTCACAGGCATCAGAAAGAACAACTAGAGTAGTGAACCAGGAACATGAATTGTGAATGTAACAGATCACAGAGATAATTATGAAATTTTTACAGCAGAAAGACTTGAAGTTTAAAGGATAGAAAAATTTCCTTTTCCCAGTGTGGGCCTCTACACTCACGAGGAGAGGAGCGAGAGCTAACCCCAAAGATCAGGTTTCCCAGACCTAGATCAGTCACCATTTTATACCCAGCAAAGGAAATGTTTTGTATTCTGGGACAAAGTCTGCACAAAAAATATTTGGGAGGGCTGCGGGAGGTGATGGTAGTGGTGGGATGGTAAAATAAAATAGATACTGCAAAAGAGAACCAAAATTATTTGAGGTGAATCATGTTGCATCAAATGTAAGGGAACCACTTTTGTTTTACTATGCAGTGGGTGGTGCAGGCCACGCAAGATATTGTGCTGAAATCCTTACTTTCCATGGAGCAGTAGACTGAGATGGTTCTTTCTGAAGTGGTGGTGTAGGATGGGCATTTACATGGCCAGTGCACTTGCAACAATAGAATTGACTACAGTTGCTGCACAGGCAGCATTCTGTGGATATTAAGGGTTTCTGCCCCCACAGAGATCCCCTTGCAAAAACCTGTTTGTTCCGGCTTTGCACAGAAAACTAGAATTTGGCACTTAACGCTAAATTTAAAAAATATTGGTGATTTTATAAACTGTTGTTGATTCTTTGAGAATAGCTTTACTAGTTTAATGTGGTTCAGAAAATATGTAATGTTTAAACATAAAACCTTTCCTGGTGATGCTTACTTTAGTTTTTAATGCTTAATTGTCACATGTGGTAAAGTTAATATTGTTCTGACAAGACTATTTAGTTGATTGGCACGCTAAGCCCCTAAATAATGGAGGATATAATATGTGTAACAAAGTTTCTTTCTTCAAGTTTACTTCAAAGGCACTAGACACTTGCACTGATAAATAAAATTTAAAGGATGAAAATCAAATCCAAACCAGTCCCAATTCACAGAATGTATATTGTTCAATTACATACCTTATGTCTGTGTTTCTGGAATGCTTGCATAATAAGACTTGTTACCTCTACCTTCATCTTGTGTTTGGAGTAAACTTTGTTCTCTAATCTCACTCTACATGAAATCAGTAAGGGACATAAATGTTGGCTACTTGCTGTACTAAACAAAGAGTGTGTGTTGTCTAGCGGTTAGAACATGGGATGGGAGTAGTAGTAGATCTAAGTCGTCAACTGCCTCTGATGCTAACTTGCTAAGTGATCTTGTATAAAGGCATCAAAACTTCCCTGTGCCTCAGTTTCTCCCTCTGTAAAAGGAGGTTTATACTTGCAAACCTGACAGGGGTATTGTAAGGCTGAATTCATGTTTGTGAAGTGCTTTAAGCAGGTCCACAGAGGGAATGCATTAGAAATGATGCAGTAGGCAATTCTAGAGGCTTTTAAATAATATATTTGTATTATGAATGTTGCAGAAATAAAAGCAGTTGAGTTTTTGATTTTTTTTGTAAATGGCAGCAGACTGTGTGAAATTTGCTACTGTGGACAAATTTAATCACTTGAATAAAAACACCGATAAAAGACAAATTTAGTAGGCTTTGTCCGCTCTTAGAGTCACATGATGGATTTCTTCTTCTGCTCTTCCTACAGTACATGCATATATCTACCTTTGGCATCAGTGAAGCATGGGTAGTGTGTACAGTAAGCAGGGAGTGCAGAATATCAGTCGAGCTCTGCTATGATGATCTGAGAGCAGAATTTTGCTCTGAAATTGCTCACGAGTTGAACAAATGGCCTATGATGGGATGTTAGATGGGGTGGGATCTGAGTTACCCGGGAAAGAATTTTCTGTAGTATCTGCCTGGTGAATCTTGCCCATATGCTCAGGGTTTAGCTGATCGCCATATTTGGGGTCGGGAAGGAATTTTCCTCCAGGGCAGATTGGAAGAGGCCCTGGAGGTTTTTGCCTTCCTCTGTAGCATGGGGCAAGGGTCACTTGCTGGAGGATTCTCTGCTCCTTGAAGTCTTTAAACCACGATTTGAAGACTTCAATAGCTCAGACATAGGTGAGGCTTTTCTCAGGAGTGGGTGGGTGAGATTCTGTGGCCTGCGTTGTGCAGGAGGTCAGACTAGATGATCATAATGGTCCCTTCTGACCTTAGTATCTAAGAATCTATGAACCCTGTATACAAAGTTTCCTTGTCATGTAGATCTTCACATGTGAGTTGTAGTGCTAGCCACTTTAAAAGTTTAATGTAACAGGCCATTCTGAGGTGGTTTACTTTCTACTGGTCTGTCAGTGTAAACCTCTGAAAAACAGTGGTTTATTATGGAAATGTTTCTACAACTATAACAAAGGTGGTTAACAGTAATGATTTATTAAAAGCCAAGTTATTAGAAGCTGGTTTAATGTATAAATGATTATCACACAACCACACTTCATTTTATTTTCCTGATTTGTTATAGGATATACTTTAAATGAAATCCCAGCATGATTTATACGAACTGATCTTGCATTTTTGTGAGAGATAATTGAGATCTAATCTGAATCCCTGACGAACCACAGCTTCCTGCAGTGGCCTGTTGCTATGGGTAACATAAAGGGAGTAAAATAGAACTTCATATGAAATGCCTTTAAACTTTACTGGCATGTACAGGCACGGAATAGGGCTGAATCGTATATTTTAATCTTTGAGAAGCTGATGGGTCAAGGAATTTTTTTTTCAATCTTAAGTGAAGATGAATTTAGGAAGAGTACTGTTAGCAAAAATAACTGCTGTTTCTTTTGAAGAGCGGGTAAGTGATATGAGTTATATTTAGCCAACGCTAGGCAGTGTTGCAGTGAAAATTAGAGGAGAGTATTATAATCGGCTTCAGAGTTATTGCATTTTTTTGGCTTAGTTTTTGTCTCTTCTACATTAAAACAATGTTAGATCAGAAACTTTTGGAATAATATATGATTTTCTTTAACGCAAACTCTGATTGGCATATATTTTATTTTTTCATCATAGCTACCTATGTTAAGGAAATTGTGTATAAAGAGCCTGACCATATAACCTAACATTCAGATTTACTCTGAAATTTAACTGAAAAACTTAAATGTGGCTAATACTTACAAATTCAGCTGTTCATAATATATACCTATTTATTAATGTATGTGCATTATGTATTACATATATCTTTTCTTTATCATAAATAGTACAATATTTTATTTGTATTTTATTGAAAGCACGTACATAGTTTTTAATCAAAATCATTTTAAGAGTGGATTTTATTTTTAGCCATTTGATTTAAATGTTATTTAATTGTTTTTGTTCATGCAAAAAAAGTTGTTTTAATAGGAACACCTAGCTCTTAGAGGAATTCTGAATATGGCAATAAAATATTTATTCTTCTTTGCCAGATTTGCTATGCATATTTTGTTTTTATGTAGCTTAGATAAAGTATGTGATAAGAAAACAATTTTAAAGGACATTCTGTAGAAAAGATATTCAGTTAAATCTCCATTGAGTAACAATGTGCAGTAGTTTAAATTGATTCTTTTTCCCTGTGAATTGTTACTTTTACAATGTCTTTCCCATTAGCTATTGTAAATACCCTTCTTTCATAAGAGAGAACTGAAAGCAATACGCTATCTAACATGCCTTATTTAATTGGCTTTGGGGTGAGGATCTTGTTCACAAAATCTTACATCAGAAAATCAGTTACAACCATTTTTTAAAAAGAAGGTAGAAATAATATTAATTACTGGTGTTTAGGTCAAGAAGTATATTTGAGATGACTAATTACAATGAAAATGCAAGAGTAAAGTTCTAAAATATATTTAACAAATATATCTTTTATTATATTATATTATATCTATATATTTTAAATTTTGATTGTCAAATATATTTTAGAATAGGGTTTCCCAAATTATGGCGTAAAATCCTCAGAAGGGTCATGGAAGTACAGTACAGTAAAAACTGTAAACTTTTGCAAACATCTAAATTTAATAAATTTAAAATGATAAAAAAAGGATACATAACGTAATGCTTCTGATGGTGTGACAGAGGATCTGGGCAACTGGCCATAATTCATATATCTCGGGGAAAAAAAAAAGTGCTTGGCATAGTTTATCAAGAGGTTGATCAAAACTAATACAACCAGACAGCCTCATGTGTGAAATGCATTCTCTGAACCAGGTAGTTAAATGTGTGAAAGGTGGCTATGAATCGCAAGAGTCTTGGTGTCCTCAGTGGTCCATCTCCTAGAGAATGAAGCTAGTCCCCAGACCGTATTCTGTGTGTATAGATATCTTGAGAAAAGCACTTTGGAAAGTGGAGATAGCTGTCTTGGATCAGAGGAAATGTGTTGACTTGCACACTGATCCCAATTTATCGGCTTAATAAGCAAGTCCCGAGAACATCAGTGAGGGAGATCTCTGTCCACAGCAAAGATCTGGTGGTGCGAGGACAGCCAGAGAGGCTGCCTGTCTGGACATACAAGATGAATACTTTATGTAGTTTCGCTTGAGAGATCTGTAAACCTTGGTCTGTTCTTAACAAACCATATATTTTTTTTTTAAATTTCAATTTCTTTTACTAATCTTGTTTTTATTAAGATTCCTATTGTATTAGTAACTTCACACAGAAGTCCTCAAAATAATTGAACTTCATAGCTTCTAGAAAGAGGTTCTGAAGGGTAAATAGTTTCTGGAATTTACAGCCTCCACTTAGTCTCAATTATGGGACATGGACAGAGGAGTCTGCTCTCACTGAGGTGCGTTAACATCAGGCTGAAATGGATGAACTGAAGGGGCAAAGCCAAAAGGCAAATGAGAAGATGAGAGTTGGAGGTGGGTGCATGTATCTGATATTTTCCCCATATTGTTGTAATCTGGAACCCCAAATATTGGTTCAGTTTAGAGGGCTGGATGTAGGAGGAAAGTAATGGCGTATCCCATTAAGGCTACTGTAGTGTTGTCATCTAGGAACCCCATCACGGTTTATTGCAGACTAGTGCATGATATAAGTGTTTACAAAATGTTCAACACTTCTTTCTGAGATTTTTCAAAGGTGTCTGAGAGCTAGGCACTCAACTCCCATTGAATTTCAGGCTCCTTGAAAATCCCAACCTCTGCTAACAACATTATTGTGGGCAAAACAGTCGGATAGCTGATATGGGATTCAATAAAGAACTGAACGAGGGTAATATAATTAGTGTAATTAATGCCAATCAACATGGGTTTATGGAAAATAGGTCTTGTCAATCTAACTTTTTATCTTTGTTTGATGTGAATACATATTTGATTAATAAGTTGCAAAGAGTCCTGTGGCACCTTATAGAGTAACAGACGTATTGGAGCATAAGCTTTCGTGGGTGAATACCCACTTCGTCGGATGCGTGGATGTATTCACCCATGAAAGCTTATGCTCCAATACGTCTGTTAGTCTGTAAGGTGCCACAGGGCTCTTTGCCACTTTTACAGATCCAGACTAACACGGCTACCCCTCTGATGCTTGATTGATAAAGGTAACAGTGTTGATGTAATACAGTTAGACTTCTGTAGGGCTTGGTACTATGACATTTTCATTAAGAAACTACTGACTGATGGTTATGAAAATGCAATTGTAATCATAATCTATTGGGTGTGTTGATAGTGAGGCCCCTCAGGGATCAGTTTTTGGCCCTATGCTGTTGAGCTTTTTTATCAATGACTTGGAAGAAGACATACAATCATTACTGCTAAAATTTTCCAGATGACACAATGATTGTGGGAATGGTAAAAATGAGGAGAACAGGTCACTGATACAGGGTGGTCTGGATTGTTTGTAAGATGGGTGCACACAAACAATATATATATATTTCATTATGACCAGATATACGGTCATACAGCTAGGAGCAAAGACTTACAGGCCATACTTACAGAATGGTGGGAAGCAGTAATGGATAATCAGCTGAACATGAGCTCCTAGAGTGATACTGTGTCCAAAAGGGCTAATGCAATTCTTGGTGTATAAATAGGGGACTCTCAAGTAGGAGTAAAGAGGCTATATTACTTTTGTGTTTGGCACAAATGAGATTATACTGAAATATTGTATCCAGTTTTGGTGTGCCTAATTCAAGAAGTGTGTTAAAAAATTGGAGAAGATTCAGAGAAGAGTCCATGAGGATGAGTCCATGTCGTATGATGATAGATTAGAGGAGCTTAATCTATTTAGTTGACCAAAGAGAAGTTTAAGGGATGACAAATATATGACATGTAGTTTTATGTCCTTTGATTCAAAACTATGATATGTTCTGAAGTGCTGGCTGCCAAAGGTATCTAGACTTCTAAATGTTGCAACAATTTCGAAATCCAGCTTCTGTCCCTGAAAGATAAACTTGAGGATTTTTTTAGACTTCCCCGTGCAGTTGACATCTCAAGTTGTACACCCTTAAGCAGCTGTCAGATTGAAACCAATGCCTTTATTAAATAACATTGTTCTGTGCTGTATCAGTCATTGCTGAGGATGTCAAAAGGCAACTGGTTTCAAACCCCCTCTATCCCAGAATCATAACTTACCATTTTAACTTTGTAAGACAATTAAAGTCTGTGGTACTGCTAATATGAAAGAGTAGTGCCTTCCCTCAAATAGCTGGCATCTCCCAATAAACTACTCTAAGATAAGCCTTTCTTGAAACAAGCTGCAATCAAACTCTTGACGAACTTGAGGAATTGGGATGACCATATGGTCTTCCTTACTTGCTAGGGCAGTGGTGCACAGAGGAATTTCACAGAGTATCTCTCGACTGGAACTTAAGGCTATTGGATATGCCTTGAAGGAATTTCCCCTTCCTGGAGCCTCAGACGGTCCATGTGGAATATGATGATAGAATCATAGAATATAAGGGTTGGAAGGGACCTCAGGAGGTCATCTAGTCCAACCCCCTGCTCAGAGCAGGACCAATCCCCAACTAAATCATCCCAGCCAGGACTTTGCCAAGCCTGACCTTAAAAACTCTAAGGAAGGAGATTTCACCACTTCTCTAGGTAACCCATTCCAGTGCTTCACCACCCTCATAGTGAAATTTTTTTTCCCTAACATCCAACCTAAACATCCTCCACTGCAACTTGAGACCATTACTCCTTTTTTCTGTCATCTGGTACCACTGAGAACAGTCTAGATCCATCCTCTTTGGAACCCCCTTTCAGGTAGTTGAAAGCAGCTATCAAATCCCCCCTCATTCTTCTTCTCTTCTGCAGACTAAACAATCCCAGTTCCCTCAGCCTCTCCTCATAAGTCGTTTGCTCCAGCCCCCTAATAATTTTTGTTGCCCTCCGCTGGACTTTTTCCAATTTTTCCACATCCTTCTTGTAGTGTGGGGCCCAAAACTGGACACAGTACTCCAGATGAGGCCTCACCAATGTCAAATAGAGGGGAACAATCACGTCCCTCGATCTGCTGGCAGTGCCCCTACTTACACAGCCCAAAATGCCATTAGGCTTCTTGGCAACAAGGGCAAACTGTTGACTCATAGCTTCTCGTCCACTGTAACCCCTAGATCCTTTTCTGCAGAACTGCTGCCTAGCCATTTGGTCCCTAGTTTGTAGCAGTGCATGGGATTCTTCCATCCTAAGTGCAGGACTTGTCCTTGTTAAACCTCATCAGATTTCTTTTGGCCCAGTCCTCTAATTTGTCTAGGTCCCTCTTTATCCTATCCCTACCATCCAGTGGATCTACCTCTCCTCCCAGGTTAGTGTCATCTGCAAACTTGCTGAGGGTGCAGTCCACGCCATCCTCCAGATCATTAATGAAGATATTGAACAAAACCGACCCTTGGAGCACTCCGCTTGATACCGGCTGCCAACTAGACATGGAGCCATTGATCACTACCCATTGAGCCCGATGGTCTAGCCAGCTTTCTATCCACTTTATAGTCCATTCATCCAGCCCATACTTCTTTAACTTGTTGGCAAGAATACTGTGGGAGACCATGTTAAAAGCTTTGCTGAAGTCAAGGAATAACATACCCACTGCTTTCCCCTTATCCACAGAGCCAGTTATCTCATCATAGAAGACAATTAGGTTAGTCAGGCATGACTTGCCCTTGGTGAATCCATGCTGACTGTTCCTGATCACTTTCCTCTCCACTAAGTGCTTCAGAATTGGTTCCTTGAGGACCTGCTCCATGATTTTTCCAGGGACTGAGGTGAGGCTGACTGGCCTGTAGTTCCCCGGATCCTCCTTCTTCCCCTTTTTAAAGATGGGCACTACATTAGCCTTTTTCCAGTCTTCCGGGACCTCCCCCGATCGCCATGAGTTTTCAAAGATAATGGCCAATGTCTCTGCAATCACATCCACCAACTCCTTTAGCACTCTCGGATGCAGCGCGTCCGGCCCCATGGACTTGTGCTCGTCCAGCTTTTCTAAATAGTCCCGAACCACTTCTTTCTTCACAGAGGGCTGGTCACCTCCTCCCCATGCTATGCTGCCCAGTGCAGCAGTCTGGGAGCTGACCTTATTCATGAAGACAGAGGCAAAAAAAGCATTGAGTACATTAGCTTTTTCCACATCCTTTGTCACTAGGTTGCCTCCCTCATTCAGTAAGGGTTTCACTACTTCTCTTGACTTTCTTCTTGCTACTAACATACCTGAAGAAACTCTTCTTGTTACTCTTAACATCTCTTGCTAGCTGCAACTCCAAGTGTGATTTGGCTTTCCTGATTTCACTCCTGCATGCATAATATTTTATACTCCTCCCTGGTCATTTGTCCAATCTTCCACTTCTTGTAAGCTTCTTTTTTGTGTTTAAGATCAGCAAGGATTTCACTGTTAAGCCAAGCTGGTTGCCTGCCATATTTACTATTCTTTCTACACATCCGGATGGTTTGTTCGTGCAGCCTCAATAAGGGATTCTTTAAAATACAGCCAGCTCTCCTGGACTCCTTTCCATAGGGAGTCCATGGGGAGGCCAATAGGAAGGCCATGGCTTATGTTGCTGTCTTTTGCACTGTAAGCGCCTTACTTTAATCATAGGTAATCAGGACTCTGTAATAAGCTGCAAGGAAGAACATTAGTGTCTACCTCCTACATGCATAGACATACCAAGTGGATAAGCAGGAAGGATTCCTGCTGAGGAAGATACTACAAGATGTTTTTGTTTTTGCAGGCCTTTAATTCTTTCTTTCTTTTTTTTTTTTTTTAATTTCATTTATTGGTTACCACCACACTCCTGGCATATAAACATGTCTTTATTATTGAAGTTATTTGGAACCCAGGATCGCTTGAGTTCTAATTTGGATGTGAAAATATTTTGAATGATTAATACGATTCAGATTTCTACTCTTGGCTATTCTCACAATCTTTTAGGTAACTTAAATACTTTTGTAAAAAAACAAAATTGCATATCTGATATGAAATAGCAAAATAAAAGTCTAAGGGTTTCTCAGAGTTCAAATAAACTGTAGTAACAGATTTTCTTTTAATAAAATATTTTAGTATGTTTAGAAATATCATTAAAATTAGGTTCCAGGTTCTTTTGAGCAATAAATGAGTTGCCATGTTATTTTATGGTATTTTATCATTTTACGTGAGGTAGGAATTATGCAATTGTGTAGGAATCAGAGAGGTGTGTAAATGTTGAATAAAATCAGTGATCTGTGCATGTATACTGTAGAATCTAAATAGCTTACCAATTTTTACTGGTTCCGTGTTAAATAGTTATTTCCATGAAATCATATTTATACACATACTGTATCAAATCTGTTCCATAAGTGCTCTGAGCAGTAATTCTACATAGACAACTGAGAGTAGAACATGACCCATAAAGTGTTTAAGTGAGATCACCATACTACTTACAAAATCAGGTCTTGCAACTTTCTCTCATGGACAAATCTAGACAAGCTTTTACTGAAGATTTAAAGAGAGAAATTGCTGCCTTTGAACGCTGACTGCATACTGTTTCTGACAAAGGTAAATTGAATTTTTTTAAGCATTCACAAACACGTTTAGAACCCATTACTGTAAATTCAAATGCAATCATTAACAACTTTAACTAGTACTAAATACAGCTGTCAAAGGCAGATTAGTTTAAATTATGGATTAGGCTATCTTAAAATGTACTTATGTATCTTGAAGAGTTCTGTGGAGTTTGAAAGCTTGTCTCTTTCAGTGGGTCATCTCAGAGCCATAAGCACTGAGTTTTTTTTGTTCGTTTGTTTTTTTTCCCCCCTCCCTAGTGGGTGCTCCGCTCTCGCTCCACCTCTTCCCCTGAGACCCCACCCTGCATGCCCACGGCTCACTCCTCTTCACCTCCCCTGGGGCAGTGAACAGCTGATCCGTAGCCAGCACTGGGGCCAGAGCCACTCTGGCTTGTGGGTGCTGAGCACCCCCTATTCTTTTTCCGTGGGTGCTTGAGCCTCGGAGCACGCATGGAGTCGGCGCCTATGCTCTGAGCAACATAGCTATGTCCACCTATCTTTTAAGTGTAGATCAGGCCTCAGAAAATTTAAGATGAATTAACTGATGGTGTGAAGTTAATGTTCATAAATTAAATGCACATTAAACTCTTGCATGGACACGCTCATTCAGAAGTAAAGTGGCCTTAATTTGCTGTAGCTTGGAGGAGGTTTAAACTACGGTGACCTCAGGCCACTGTGTCCACATATCTATTCAGGGGACACCATCATAGGGCCTAATCACATCAGCCATACTATCAGAGGCTCGTTCACCTGCACATCTACCAATGTGATATATGCCATCATGTGCCAACAATGCCCCTCTGCCATGTACATTGGTCAAAGTGGACAGTCTCTACGTAAAAGACTAAATGGACACAAATCAGACATCAAGAATTGTAACATTCAAAAACCAGCTGGAGAACACTTCAATCTCTTTGGTCACTTGATTACAGACCTAAAAGTGGCAATTCTTCAACAAAAAAAATTCAAAAACAGACTCCAACGAGAGACTGCTGAATTGGAATTAATTTGCAAACTGGATACAATTAATTTAGGCTTGAATAAAGACTAGGAGTGGATGGGTCATTACACAAAGTAACACTATTTCCCTATGTTTATTCCCCCCCCCCCCCCCCGTTCCTCATATGTTCTTGTCAACTGCTGGAAATGGCCCACCTTGATTATCACTACAAAAGGTCACTACAAAAGGCCCCCCCCCCCCGCTCTCCTGCTGGTAATAGCTCTCCTTACCCGATCACTCTCATCACAGTGTGTATGGCAACACCCGTTGTTTCGTGTTCCCTATGTATATAAATCTCCCCACTGTATTTTCCACTGAATGCATCTGATGAAGTGAGCTGTAGCTCACGAAAGCTTATGCTCAAATAAATTGGTTAGTCTCTAAGGTGTCACAAGTACTCCTTTTCTTTTTGCGGATACAGACTAACACGGCTGCTACTCTGAAACCTGCTGAATAGTGTGTCTATTGTGTGTGGCATTAATTGATACACAATGAACTTCACATCATGAGTTAATTCATTTTAATGTACCTGACTGTCCCCATATAGACAAGCCCTAATATGTTTTAAAAGTCTACTGTAGGCAGACCAGGTGGATGAGGTAATATCTTTTATTGGACCAACTTCTGTTGGTGAGAGAGACAAGCTTTCGAGCCACACAGAGCTCCTCTTCAGGCTGGGAAAGGTACTCTGAGCGTCACAGCTAAATGCAAGATGTAACAGATTGTTTAGAATAAGTAATTAGCACATATTGTAAGGGACGATTCTAGGTAGAGTATCCGGTAACACCTCTGCAGTCATAGGACAAAAAGAGGGAGATAGGCCATGTCTCCACTCGCACTTACGTTGGCAAAACTTGTGTTGCCTTGGGGTGTGAAAAAAACACTCCCCTGAGCGACTTACGTTTTGCTGGCATAAGTGCTCGTGTGCATAGTGCTATGTCAGCAGGAGATGCTCTCCTGCTGGCATAGCTACCGCCGCTCGTTGAGCTGGTTTTATTATGTCGACGGGAGAGCTTTCTCCTATCGGCATAACATGGCTGCGTGAGCAATCTTCCAGCGGCACAGCTGTATTGGTACAGCTGTACGACTGTAAGCTTGTAAATGTAGACATGACCTTAGTGCATTACAGATTGTTGTAATAAGCCATAAATCCAGTGACTCTGTTCGGTGATTTTCAGTGTCTAGCGGAGATATAAATTTAAGCTCCTAGGCTCATCTTTTGAATGTATTGTGCAGGTTTCCTTTGAGGATGGGGATTGATAGGTCAGATATAGACTGATGGCTTTGTGAAAAGTGTTCACCCACAGGTGACAGTGGTTTTTGTCTTTTATCATTTTCATTTGAGAGCATAGTGATAGTCTGGCTTCACCCACATAGTTGTTATTGGAGCATTTAATGTACTGGATGAGGTGTACCATATGTTGTTGTAATAGGCATGTCTAGGATCCATGAATCTTGACAGGTGTGATCATTGTAGCAATGGAGATATGTCTGCAGGTTTTGCATCTGTTGTTCTATCAGGATCTGGTGCTGCTTTGAGTTGGTGTGTCCTGGTCTGTGGGGAGCTTGCTTCTGATGATGAGCTTGGAGAAGTTGGGGGGTGGTTTGAATGCCAGAAGTGGGGTGTTTGGGAAAGAGTTTTTTCAGGATAGGGTCCCCATTGCGTTTGAGTTGTAGTTGTTTGATGATACTCCATATGGGTTCCAGTCTGGGGTGGTAGGTGGCAACTAGGGGTGTGTGGTCAGATGGAGTTTTATTTCTGTATTGAAGCAGGTTCTTTCAGGTTGTCTGGATGGCCTGTTCCATGATGCGATCTACTTCTCTGATGGAGTGTCCTCTTTTTGTAAATGTGGTTTTAAATGTGTTAAGGTGTATATACCGGACTTCCTCTACAGAGCATATTCTGTGGTAGCTGAGTGCCTGGTTATGGATAACAGATTTCTTGGTGTGTTTGGGATGGTTACTGAATCTATGAAGGTAGATGTGGTGATATGTGGGTTTCTTGTATATGGTTCTCTGGATTCCATTGTTCCAGATGATTGTCCAGGAAGTTGATGCTAGTGTGGAAGTGTTCCAGAGAGAGTTTAATGGGTAAGTTGTTGTGGTTGAAGTTGTGGTGGAAATCTATGAGGGAGTTTAATCTCCAGAGGATGAAAACGTTGTCCAAGTATCTTAGGTATATCATTGATTTAGTGGTGCAATTGATATGGCTTATTACAACAAACCCGCTAACTCCCTCTTTTTGTCATATGACTGGAGAGGTGTTAACTGGCCATTCTACCTTGAAGAGTCCCTTAAAATATGTGCTAACTACTTATGCTAAACAATCTGTTGCACCTTGCATTTAGTTGTCTCTCTCACCAACAGACGATGGTCCACTAAAAAATATTACCTCACTCACCTTGTCTCTGTGGCAATGACACGGCTACAACTACACTGCATAGTGTAGACAAGGCACTCTGTCTATAACACATGCTAAATCAGTTGAGTTAAAGCCTTCTATCACCTATCACAAGCACTAAAGTCAGTTAACAGGAGGAGTTCTTTTAATGTTTATTTGGAAATCATACTATTCTTCCTTAAGGGCATGTCAACACTACAAAATTTAAGTAGACCTAACTTACATCGGCATATAGCTGCTGCAATAATTTCATTGCTTGTGGGTGTCTACACTTTACTTCTTGCGTCAGTGGTGCGCGTCCTCACCAGAGCACTTGCACTGATTGTACTGTCAGTGTGGGGCATTGTGGGACAGCTTCTCAACATCAGCAACAGTCAATGTAAGCATCGCAGTGTCTACACTGACACTGCTTCAACCTAACTACATCGACATTGACTCTACACCTCTTGTGGAGGTGCAGTTATTAAGTAGGTGTAGTGGGCAGTTACATCAGTGGGAGAGAAATTTTAATGTAGACACTTGGAGAGTTAGGTCGACGTAAGCTGCGTTGCATTGACCTAACTTTGTAGTGTAGACCAGGGCTAAGAAATGTTACTTTACAGTTTTTAACTGCCTAATTACTGAATGGGAAGTAAATGACACACTCTTAAAGGCGCTTGTGAAGATTCTGTTCATTTCCATTGATGCCTTTCAAATATAGCAAAAAAGGAACACCATTAATGTTTGAATTAAGATGCAAACAGATATGCTAAGGTAACAGACTAGACCTAAAAATATATTCTGAGAAGTAATCTGATTACTTTTTGCCTGAAAAGTACACCTATATTCATTTGTTATTTTTATTACCTTTTTGGCAGTCTTTGTTGTTTATGTTCTGAGTAATGGTGCTGAAGTCATAGTATTCAGTATAACCAAAGTTTCACCATGCAATATGTATGAGTAAAACAAAAGGAATCTAAAAACAGTCACTGATCTGTTACTTTCATAAGAGTTCAATAAGTACTATGTAGTGGATTATATTTAGTACACAGTATTCAATCATGTAGATTCCATTTTAAAAGTAACTTTACAATTATGAATTATTGTAAAATGCCAGATTTGAATGTGGAATAGTTGCTAGACTGTCATGCAAAATACTTTCTTATAAGTTAGCATAAAATATTTTATGCACCTTCATGAATAGCATCATCCCAAATGCTAGAGTGCCTAGGTGGTGCTGTTGAATGAGTTTGAAGGAGATTCACAGATGCTGCTTGGATTATATTATTATGCTTTACAAATTCAAAAGTAGAGATTTATTTTTATATAACTTCAAAAGAAATGTTTTTTCAGTGATGCATGAAAAGAAAAGCAATGATTAAAAAATCTATTTTGATTAACATTAGCATAATAAAATGACAGGCTTTGAAAATTCGAAATTACTACTAACTGAATTTTTTTTTAAAAAAAGTGGGACCAAGTCCTCAGCTGGTGAAGCTAATGGAGCTGTACTAATTTATACCACTCAATATTATTGATCTAGTCCTTAAATATTATAGAAAGGACTTCATTTAAAAAATGCAATTAAAGTTTTAAAGGTGACTGAAAGTTTTTGTGGGTTTTTGTTTTTTGGTTTTGCTTTTTAATTTGGCCTCTGCCCTATTTTTTGTTTCTTTATGATATACACATCCTGAAAGGAGATATGTAAGTGTGTTTTCCCGCACCGATTGTCCCTTATTTGGGAAATATCATAAATGAATAGTCTGAACTTTTCTGGTCTTGTTAGAGGACCACTAGGGGGTAAAAATGTGACCATTTAATAAGTTAATTAAAAGGACAAGGATTTTTGAATAATCAATAAGGACTTCCCCTATTTAAAATGTTAGTCATTTGAATGGATGCTAACAAAAAAGAATGAACAGAAAAAGTTCAGTCTGACTAAAAATTGCTTCCACCTCTTAACTTCTGCTCAGCTCAGGGTAAAGAGCAAATATATGTGTACTGTAACACATGTTCGGGGAAGGTCCACCCACTAGCTTTTACAAAAGTTTTAACTACCTTAAATTAATTGGCAATCCAAGGTAAGAAGTGTTGCGTAGACGAACCCACATTGTCATCATCTAACTGGTTGCCCACTCATCCT
Organism: Natator depressus; assembly: GCF_965152275.1. Classification (NCBI taxonomy): domain Eukaryota; kingdom Metazoa; phylum Chordata; order Testudines; family Cheloniidae; genus Natator; species Natator depressus. Next base: position 120,558,735 of record NC_134237.1, on the reverse strand, counting down.
AGGGCCCTACGCTATGTCAACACTGCAAAATTTGATGTGAAATCCTGTTGGAGACAGGTAATGGCTCTGTCAGCATAGCTAGTTGAGATAAATACTTTTACTTCGACATAGTGTGTTGGGAGGTATAAGTTGTACCTTAACTAGCTACACTGAGGTAAAAACTACCTGTACCTTGTCTCCACTAGGATTTTACATCAAGATGGCTAACTCAATGTAAAAACATGTTTTTGTTTCCCCTAGTAAAGACATATAGAGTCCAGCCTGAATTTCTATTGTAAAACACAAAGGTGGGAAAAAGAGAACCTCTCAGATCTTCTTTATACATCATAGAGGGACAAAAAAGGATACGACTTTTTTTTTTTTTAACCTTTGAAGGTCACCTTTAAGAACGTAAGGATCTGATCTTAAAAACATGTACACACAAGTAACTTTGTAAGCAGTCCTGTTGAACTCAGTGTGACTACACACATTGAGAAGCACGTTGCCCAATAAATATTTGTGGGATCAGGCTATAAGACGTTAGTTCAATAGCTTGGGAGAAGTTTGTTAGGGGGGAGGCAGCAGCAGTTGGAAAATAACTGCTGACTCATTTATACTGTCTCTCCCCCGTGTCACCTGGGGCTGATTGATTTTCTGGGCCAAAATGCAAAGACTGATCAGCACTTTCAGTATTGTATGTTACTCAGAAAAGTTTCTCTCTGTATTGTCATGAAATTTATGTAACTCATCTCTTTCTCTCTCTTTTATTGTAGTCTGCAACTGTGTCTGATGGAGGTAAGCTAAAATTTGTTGACACTTTTATTAGGATTCAGAAAATCAAAGTTCCCACATTAAATAGTGTGGTAAAGTGTGATAAATTAAATGTCATATGACAAGAAGTGTTTGCTTGATAGACATGATGGGGCCCATCCTGCAATCCTTAATGATACACTGACTTCAGTAGGAATTGTGCCTGTGAAAATCCTGAAGGATCAGGCCTCATGTTTACAGTTCATATACCTTTGTTTACCTACATAAATTCTTTGTGGCATATGGATTTAAATACATGCATGTATTACAACTATAATTCTTCATTTGTGATTTATTTAAAAAGTTGATCTCGTGGGATATTGTAAAATTGGTAATTGATAAAAACTCTCTCTCATTTTTTAAATATCCTTTATGTCCTGTATATGCTTTTACCATTGCATTTTTCATCAGCAGCATTTCATTTTACGTGTTAAAACAAGTTTTTTACTGTTTTGTCTTGCAGAGACGGCTCCTAGCTCATAGGTTAGGTGTGATCTCAGAGCTCTTGTTGGGGATAAAAGGAGTGTCTTTTTATAATGAAGTAGTGCTTTCGTTTTGGATAAATAAGATGGCATCCTTAAAACCTGAATAAATGTAACCCAGCCTGAAGTTCTTGCTGTTCTGGGATAACTATTGGGTAGAGTCACTGTCTATGCTACATTTTGTGTTGAGCCATGAGGAACTGAGAAGAAGCTATCTAACTCTTTCATTTGAGAACTCTGAACCAAAATCCACCATTTAGATTAACATTGCTACCTGGGCTTCCTACTATGCCTGGCTTCAAACAGAGATAAAGAATTGTGTTTAAGTTCAGTTGAGTGGCGGTTTCAGCTAATTAAGGTTCTAATATGGTTTGGCAGCTGGAAAAAGTTTGGTAGAACCTTATTTAAAAACAAAATATTTTTTTAGCTAAGTTGTAACTAGTGACTGAAGAAGTTCAATCCATGCTGGACATTTAAAAAAAAAACCAAAAATGTGTTCTACATAGGCTAGAACATGCTCTTTTAGCATGGCCCTTGCACCATTTGGGCCCATCCATAATAACCAATCAAGTTGTGTTAGAAACCAGTTTAGCTGGAACAGTTTAAATATGATTCCTTAACGGTATACAAGGCCTTTAGTATAGCTTAGTTTACAGTAGAGGTGGTTTGCTTCTAGAGTTGCCTCACTTGGTCCTGCAAAGGATCAGTCTTGCATGTATTTTACCCATTTTGGCTTTCTTTGAGTACTGTATAATATATACTGTTTAACTAGGTAAAAGGACGCAAACACCTGTTTAAGGAAAAAGCGAACTAAAACAAAAGGAAGATTCTGAAGCTGGAGGAGGGTAGGATTAGTTGCCTGTTTTTTGATCTAAGTGGAAGAGTAGGCAAATATATTCACAGCAACTCTCATTATTCATTCTTCCCCTATCTTTCTTTGTCATTTCTTATAAAAAAAAAAATGAGGTCTGTTTGGGCCTCAGCCAGAAATAAAACCCTAGACAGAGTTCACTGTGTCATTTTGCTAGCAGCTAACTTATCCCATCAGGTATTTTCGCTTCTTCAGCTGTCACCACTGTCACAGCACTTGGATGGGAGGTAGAACATAGAATCTGTTTGAAGCCCAACCACTAATTGGCCAGGGGATAACAGGAAAAAAGACAGTGTGCACCTATTCCATCTCTTGTTTCTTAAACAAAGGCTATATCTTTATCTTCACTGTAAAAAGGTGTGTTTTTACAGTGAGTAGTCTGTCTTGATGGAATATTCTAGCGGAGGCAGGGCACAGGTTGTTTTTACCTCAATGTAGCTACTCAAGATAAAAACCCTAGGTGTGAAAGGTGTAGGGTTGACCCTGACTAACTACATTGAGATAAAAACTATAATGCCTTGTCTCCACTATGATTTTACATCCAGTTAGCTCTCTTGAGTTTCCCATCTCAGTGTAAAAACACATCTTTTTATCTGCAGTCAAGACATAAACTAACATACACACAGTGTTTGTAGGTTTACTAATCTGCATATTGTACAAACTACTAATTCCCCAAGAAATGATTTTTGTGTCCTGAAAGTTTATGTATTATAAATTTGTTGGTTTGAAAAAAGATTATGCATCATCTGCTTGTCTACAATGAAAAGTATTTCTCCTTCATGGCATGTCTAATCTCCATTGGCTGATGAAATGGGATCCCTGAAGTAGCACTCCCTTGATAGTAACATCAAGCACAATGTACTTCCATTTGTCAGTTTTATTGGAGATCTCTAGCTTGTCAGGTTCTGCTCCTCCAGTATTGTTACTGAAGTTATTTTCAAGTCTAGGGATAATTGTGTTTTCACAATTAATACTGTAGAATTTGGTAGAGTCGTGAAGTCTGAGGGCTGTGTAGGTTGCTGAGGTAAAAGAACAGATTGTAACTTGCACTCAGTATTCTGTTCTATATCCTAGTATTTTAGCTGTCTTTTCTGGTAGTGCTGAAGATTTAACACCATACTCTCTCTCAATTTTTAAGGTACCAGTGGATCCTAAATTCTGTACAAAGCTATAAAATGTAGACTATATGAAGATTAATATTTAATAAATGCTTAACTGCATATGACCCAAGAGAAGGGAGTGAAACCGGAAAAACTGAATAGAAATAAAATCTTAACTAATTTCAGCTAGAGCTGCACTAAGTATAATGTTCTGATTAATGTCTGTATGACAATTTCAGACTTTTACTTTCTTTGAAAATGTCACAGCAATGAATTTTTTCTATTTTTTTTAATATAAATCACTTCATTAGAAGACCCACAGAATTACATATTTTCAGGCTTGTCTAGGTTAGAGGAATTTGTTCCAGTGTAGCAACATTAATATAGTTAACACAGTGCAAATTTCCCTTATCTATACAAGCCATTTATGTCAGTATGTCCACTTGTAAAAATAATTATATGTTTTTAAATCTATCCTTGCAACTAGAACAGGGGGCACACCAACTTTTATCTCTCAAATCACTAGTGCCTCATGTTATGTAAAAACTTTACATTAGAGTCTGGCTTTGGATGCTGATTGCTCAAAGCCATATTCAGTCAGATTGTGTAGTAACTCCAAATGTGCATGTTTGGGTTGTCACCACCAAAATAAAAAGTCACCACTGGCCAAAATTTTCAGATTTAGGCACCTTCAGTTATGTACCGGAATCCAGATTGAGACAAATTAAATAAATGGCTTAATTTTCAGAAGTGCTGTGCAGCCACTGCACTCATTTAAATCAGTAGGATTTGATAGGGTTTGAGCACCTCCTAATATCAAGCCATTTATTTAGGTACCTAACTTAAGACACCAAAGTTTGAAAATGTTGTCATTTTCTTCAATGGGTGGGAGGAAAAAGATCAATATGGGAAAATTATAGTAAGTACATTTCCCTTGAAGATATGTGAAAATAAGTCTTACAGGCTGTCGCTGAAGGAAGGCTAAGCCTCTAACCTCACTTCCTCCTGTATTTCCCCTCCTCCATCCTTCTGCCCTCAACTGACCAGCTGCACTTTGTGCAAGGTGAAGAGCGCTTCTAGATCTAACTTACTTGAAGCTGAATTTTGAGCTCTAAACAAACTCCCAGTTCACACACTAAATTCAGTCCTCAGGGCAATAAAAATACCAACTTTTGAAGGTTCAAAAAACTGGCTGTTTTTCCTGTGTGCATATTATTGGAGAAATATTAAGGGCAGTAGCCAATCAGAACAGAGGGATTTGCATAACTGGTGTGGAGTTATTCAGGAATAACTGTACATACACTACCCTTTCTCTTCAGATTGACTAATGGCAATCAGCTAAAGAACAGGGATTCAGAATTACTGAATAATAACTGAGAAATAAACAATAAAATCTGATTTGCATAATGACTCAGCTAGGGTGACCAGATGTCCTGATTTTATAGGGACAGTTCTGATTTTGGGGGCTTTTTCTTATATAGGCACCTATTATCACCCAACCCCTGTCAATATTTTTCACACTTGCTATCTGGTCACCCTACTCACAGCCATTCAAAATGCAGAAAATAATAAAATTGAGAAATGAGGTTATTGGTACGGATCAGTAACTATACTGTGTTTTTGCCCTGGGATCTGCAGAAACCATTTTTATTTCACTGCTTGTAATTCTTGTTCTCTGAGGCTGTGTCTACAGTAGTCTTTTCTCCTCACACTTCCAACTATTGGTACCATTGGTACAGCAACAGTGGGAGCACTAGCATCAATAGAATGCAGGTTTGCTGGTGTTTTAAACATTGTGCCGTTTAGGCCAGTTCAAAGAGACTGTAGTTAAAATGCCAGATGTCTTCACTCCTCTCTTACCATTGCTGTCACTGATGGAGTTTCACAAGGGGGAAATTTTAGGCATAATATAGTGTTGACAAGATCAGTGGGTATATATTTACAGTATATCAGCACTCATCCACCTGGCCTTCCTTCTCAGAGATGTGGGCATTTATTGGTCACTGAAATACCCAGATAGTAGGTGAGGTAATTTAACACTTCAGAATTTTGAAGTATGTAATTTCTGACCTGTCACCCCCCACCACCCCGATTAGTTCCACAAAGTGGGTGTCTATTATTACTTTTTACTTTCAAAGAATAGTAATTGCATGTATGTGAATGTTTAAACTCTAAATTTTGAGCTCTTATATAGTATTTCATTGTAATTGCTGCTGCTTGTGGATTTTTTGTTGTTCTCATCACCAGAACCAGTTTATTTTTTCATAAGTAATCTGTTTGGAAAGCTTAGAATGTTTACAACTGCAAAATAATATAGAACTACATTTTTAAAACACAACCACAGAAGATGCAATAAAAATGTGACAATTCTAAAAAACTAAAACGCTATTCATATCTAAGTTGCAAATACCTGATGAATTGTCTCCTCTAACAGACCTATGACTTATCTTTTAGTTCTGATACCACTAGTCCACAGTTACAGTAGATGGATTCCACTGTGACATAAATAATTAAAGCTCCTTTAGCAACAGTGGTGAAAGGTCTTTTCTTTAAATTATTTATGTAGCATTTTATAGTGCTCTGTGTTAAGTATACTGTTCGTTTCCTCAGCTTGAAGCCATGAGGGAAAAGAATCAGTTTTCTCATAAGTGTGTAAAAGGCTAATAGGAATTATTGGAGGAAAAGGCATTAGCTTGCCTTATCCAGGAAGAAGTTACAAAGGAAAAATGTTCCAAGCTGAGGAAAGAATCTTCACCCAATGTGCTTTGGGCAATTACAGCTGAGTTTGGTATGGATTCAGGAGGATGGTTTTCAGTGAATGGTTTGAAGTATTTGGTTAAGTGGCACAATAGTGGCTCTTATCAGCTTTATCCAGGTAATGTCTTTAATGGTTTTATAGAATGTCTTCATCCTGCAACCCTAGGCAGTTAGTAATTATCAGGAATGTGCTGAGCTGCTCATGATAAAAAAGTTTGTTGTCTGAAATATTTATGTAGATTTTATTAATAGCTGCATACAAATAAATCATCACTGAAATATATTCTAATCTTATTCTTTTGCATGGTTTAAATCAGAGCTTTCAAAGCCAGATTATTTTTTAACACTTTTTTCAATATTTAACTGATAAAAATAATGTGTGTTCCATGGAATAGCAATCTGTTTTGTAAATAAAATAAAATAAAAATAACTCAAAAGGTATATCATGCTTCTTTTGAAGGATTTAGGTTTGTGTAGAGTAAGTTAGCCAATCTGTCACACATGTACGTAAACAAGAAAATAAAATGAAAGAGACTGCCTGTCCGTAGAGTGGCAGATTTCCTCCTCTTAATTTTTATTTTTATTGAAAAATTGGGAAACTTCCTATAGGTATATCATGATGTGTGCTATCTTTTCAGCCATAAAGAGAATTAGTTTACTAATGTTTTATAGATAGATTTCTGTTTCTTCCCTTAGACAATAGCATGTTTTAGTATCGGCATGGTGGTGCAGCTGCTTACATGTTGTACATTTACTAAAGTTAATATACTTCTGTGTTTTGAATCATCTATTCAGATTTGAGTATAGAAAACCAAAGTGGCAAATTGAACAAGACTTGAAAAAAAATATTTTTGTCCATAGTATGTATTCATAGAATCATACAATATCAGGATTGGAAGGGACCTCAGGAGGTCATCTAGTCCAACCCCCTGCTCAAAGCAGGACCTAATCCCCAACTAAATCATCCCAGACAAGGCTTTGTCAAGCCTGACATTGAAAACCTCTAAGGAAGGAGATTCCACCACCTCCCTAGGTAACCCATTCCAGTGCTTCACCACGCTCATAGTGAAATTTTTTTTCCTAACATCCAACCTAAACCTCCCCCACTGCAACTTGAGACCATTACTCCTTGTTCTGTCATCTGGTACCACTGAGAACAGTCTAGATCCATCCTCTTTGGAACCCCCTTTCAGGTAGTTGAAAGCAGCTATGAAATCCCCCCTCATTCTTCTCTTCTGCAGACTAAACAATCCTAGTTCCCTCAGCCTCTCCTCATAAGTCATGTGCTCCAGCCCCCTAATAATTTTTGTTGCCCTCCGCTGGACTTTTTCCAATTTTTCCACATCCTTCTTGTAGTGTGGGGCCCAAAACTGGACACAGTACTCCAGATGAGGCCTCACCAATGTCAAATAGAGGGGAACAATCACGTCCCTCGATCTGCTGGCAGTGCCCCTACTTACACAGCCCAAAATGCCATTACCTTCTTGGCAACAAGGGCAAACTGTTGACTCATAGCTTCTCGTCCACTGTAACCCCTAGATCCTTTTCTGCAGAACTGCTGCCTAGCCATTCAGTTCCTAGTTTGTAGCGGTGCATGGGATTCTTCTGTCCTAAGTGCAGGACTCTGCACTTGTCCTTGTTGAACCTCATCAGATTTCTTTTGGCCCGATCCTCTAATATCCTATCCCTCCCCTCCAGCGTATCTACCACTCCTCCCAGTTTAGTGTCATCTGCAAACTTGCTGAGGGTGCAGTCCACGCCATCCTCCAGATCATTAATGAAGATATTGAACAAAACTGGCCCCAGGACCGACCGTTGGAGCACTCCGCTTGATACCGGTTGCCAACTAGACATGGAGCCATTGATCGCCACCCATAGAGCCCAATGATCTAGCCAGCTTTCTATCCACTTTATAGTCCATTCATCCAGCCCATACTTCTTTAACTTGCTGGCAAGAATACTGTGGGAGACCGTGTCAAAAGCTTTGCTAAAGTCAAGGAACAACACATCCACTGCTTTCCCCTCACCCACAGAGCCAGTTATCTCATCATAGAAGGCAATTAGATTAGTCAGGCATGACTTGCCCTTGGTGAATCCATGCTGACTGTTCCTGATCACTTTCCTCTCCTCTAAGTGCTTCAGAATTGGTTCCTTGAGGACCTGCTCCATGATTTTTCCAGGGACCAAGGTAAGGCTGACTGGACTGTAGTTCCCCGGATTCTCCTCCTTCCCATTTTTAAAGATGGGCACTACATTAGCCTTTTTCCAGTCTTCCGGGACTTCCCCCGATCACCATGAGTTTTCAAAGATAATGGCCAATGGCTCTGCAATCACATCCGCCAACTCCTGTAGCACCCTCAGATGCAGTGCATCTGGTCCCATGGACTTGTGCTCGTCCAGCTTTTCTAAATGGTCCTGTAATAATAAATAACCACTCCTTTCTTTACAGAGGGCTGGTCACCTCCTCCCCATGCTGTGCTGCCCAGTGCAGCAGTCTGGGAGCTGACCTTGTTCGTGAAGACAGAGGCAAAAAAAGCATTGAGTACATCAACTTTGTCATCTGTCACTAGGTTGCCTCCATCATTCAGTAAAGGGCTCACATTTTCTGCTAGCTGCAACTCCAAGTGTGATTTGGCCTTCCTGATTTCACTCCTGCATGCCTAAGCAATATTTTTATACTCCTCCCTGGTCATTTGTCCAATCTTCCACTTCTTGTAAGCTTCTTTTTTGTGTTTAAGATCAGCAAGGATTTCACTGTTAAGCCAAGCTGGTCGCCTGCCATATTTACTATTCTTTCTACACATCGGGATGGTTTGTTCCTGCAACCTCAGTAAGGATCTTTAAAATACAGCCAGCTCTCCTGGACTCCTTTCTCCCTCATGTTATTCTTCCAGGGGATCCTGCCCATCAGTTCCCTGAGGGAGTCAAAGTCTGCTTTTCTGAAGTCCAGGGTCCATATTCTGCTGCTGTCCTTTCTTCCTTGTGTCAGGATCCTGAACTCGATCATCTCATGGTCACTGCCTCCCAGGTTCCCATCCACTTTTGCTTCCCTTACTAATTCGTCCCGGTTTGTGAGCAGCAGGTCAAGAAGAGCTCTGCCCCTATTTGGTTCCTCCAGCACTTGCACCAGGAAATTTTCCCCTACACTTTCCAAAAACTTCCTGGATTGTGTGTGCACCGCTGTATGGCTCTCCCATCAGATATCAGGGTGATTGAAGTCTCCCATGAGAACCAGGGTCTGCGATCTAGTAACTTCTGTTAGTTGCCAGAAGAAAGCCTCGTCCACCTCATCCCCCTGGTCTGGTGGTCTATAGCAGACTCCCATACCACGACATCACCCTTGTTGCTCACATGTCTAAACTTAATCCAGAGACTCTCAGGTTTTTCTGCAGTTTCATACCGGAGCTCTGACCAGTCATACTGCTCTCTTACATACAATGCACCTCCCCCACCTTTTCTGCCCTGCCTGTCCTTCCTGAACAATTTATATCCATCCATGACAGTACTCCAATCATGTGACTTATCCCACCAAGTCTCTGTTATTCCAATCACATCATAATTCCTTGACTGTGCCAGGACTTCCGGTTCTCCCTGCTTGTTTCCCAGGCTTCTTGCATTTGTGTACAGGCACTTGAGATAGCTCACCGATCGTCCCTCTTTCTCAGTATGAGTCAGGAGTCCTCCCCTCGTGCGCTGTCCTGCTTGTGCTTCCTCCCGGTATCCCACTTCCCCACTTACCTCAGGGCTTTGGTCTCCTTCCCCCGGTGAATCTAGTTTAAAGCCCTCCTCACTAGGTTAGTCAGCCTGCTTGCGAAGATGCTCTTCCCTCTCTTCGTTAGGTGGAGCCTCTCTCTGCCTAGCACTCCTCTTCTTGGAACACCATCCCATGGTCAAAGAATCCAAAGCCTTCTCTTCGACACCACGTGCGTAGCCATTTGTTGACTTCCACAATTCGACGGTCTCTACCCGGGCCTTTTCCTTCCACAGGGAGGATGGACGAGAACACCACTTGCGCCTCAAACTCCTTTATGCTTATTCCCAGAGCCACGTAGTCTGCAGTGATCCACTCAAGGTCATTCTTGGCAGTATCATTGGTGCCCACTCAGTTAAAGAATAAAAGAAAAAAATTTGTATTCTTTGTTGGAAGAAAATGAGGCACAAAACTACAATTGCTCCTTGACAGATGGTAGCAGTGGTCCTAGAATAGGATGAAATAAAATGCAGTGTAAAAATGTCCTGGAGCATACTGACTCATGCACATTGACTCCTTTCAGCCTTCTTTGTCAATAGTCATTTCATAGCATATTTGAATGTCATAAGTGTGTATGGATGTCTGTGGGGGGCTGGGGGAAAATAACCATTTTTAAGAAATTTTGGGACAAAGGCAAAGAGTAACTTTGATCACTCAAACCTACTATTTTTTTTCAGAGAAGTGTCCCAAAGGATTCCTAGATGCAACAAACTGTTAATTTTTGGATTCAACCAGAGAAGCCAAAGTGAGCCAGATGCTAGCCCTTATGGAGATAAAAGCATGATGTGGGTGTCACCATTCTGGGGGCACTCAGGACTGAGAATCACCTTGTTACCCTTTGCCTCCAGCCTGAGAGAGTATTGCCTGTGTCTGGTTTGGTGTCTGCTCCCCAAGGCCACCAGTCTTTCAGGAAATCAAGCAGTCTCCTCAGGGCTATGCCAGCCCTTCCTTCACCTTGCAGGTTGACAATATATTCACCCCAGGTCATGAGGCACTTTGAATCATTCCCCTGTGATCCTCTGCCCCAAAGGAACAATGTGCCCCACTTTACTGGTTTTAAATAACATGATATTGGTCATACTGGGTCAGACCAATGGTCCATTTAGCCCAGTGTCCCGCCTTCTGACAGTATCTGGTACCAGATGCTTCTGAGGGAATGAACAGAACAGGGCAATTTATCAAGTGATCGTCCACTCCCTGTCGTCCACTCCCACCTTCTGAGAGTTGGAGGCTTAGGCCGGGGTTCTCACAACCAATTTTTTGGTGGCCTTAGAGTGTGGCCACCAACTCTTACTGATGGTCTCACTGACACTGTTTCCTAAAATACTTAATTAACTTTAGGAAAAACAATTAAATATGCAGAGATACACATGCAAATCATTGTAATGTATATTTGTAGGGGTTTTTTTTGGCAGACTCAATAACAAAAATAATGCTGCCTCCCACTTGGGGAATGATATTTCTATATTTGTTAATATCACAGCACACTTAGTAGCTTCCTGGAAGGCTATGAAAAGTGATACTTGTATGTTTGTTACTCATTTATCACTTTTCACAGATAGCTAGTAAGTCTGCTGTGAAAAGTGGATACTTGCATGTTTGTTAATATCACTTTTCTCAGCAAGCCCCAGGACCCATTAAGCCCTGGATGGGGCAGGGGAGGCCAAAAGGGGAGGCAGCAGGGGCCAGAGGCCACGGTGGGATGGATGCGGGGTGTGGGGGCAGCGGGAGCCAGTGAGGATGGGTGATGAGTCCCACCGTTGCGTGTCCAGAGCCAGTGCCTGTTGTCTGCTGCCATGCGGCTAGGGCCATAGTTCAGTGCCCACAGCCAGAGCCCAGAGCTGGGGCCAGGAACTGCGTGTTCGGAGCTCATTGACGTGCAGCCGGAGCTGTGGGTCAGCGCCTGGGACTAGTGCCTGCTGCCGCACGGCCAGAGCCCGCCCGGAGCTGGGTGCCGGAACCCGGGGCTGCGTGCCTGGAGCCAGGAGTCATTGCCCACTGCTGTGTGACTGGAGCCAGCGCTCGCTGCTGCACAGCCTGGGCCAGGGATTGGCACCTGGGGCTAGCTCCTGCCACCATGTGGCCAGAGCCCAGGGACAGAGCCATGGGTCAGTGCCTGCTGCTGTAAAGCTAGGGCAGGGGATCAGTGCTGGTGCTGTGCGGCTGGAGCCTGGGGCCAGCACCTGCCAACACACGGCTGGAAGTGGGGTCCAGAGGCCAACTGAAGCTCGATGGCCGGAGCCAGGTGTCAGCACCTGTGGCTCCGTGGCCAGAGCCAGGGATTGGTGCCCAAAGCCCCATGGTGGAGCCCGCTGCTGTGCAGCTGGGGCTGGAGGTCATCAGTGCCTGGGGCCAGTGCCTGCCACTGCGCGGCAGGAGCTTGGGACTGTAGCTGAGGGCCAGTGTTTGCTGCCACACAGCTGGAGGCCAGGGCTGTGTGGCTGGAGCCAGAGGGGTCAGTACTCACTGCCCTGTGATTGGAGACCAGGGCTGCATGGCCAGGCTCTTGATATCCTGTTGCTGGAACCTGCTGACCAAACCCTCTCCCCACAAGGTGGGTCAAGAACTCGCCTTACTCCTGCAGAGTTGTGCCTCACCTCTCTCCAGAGGCGGTGTAGGGCAGCATATCCAGGAGCAAAAAGGAGTGGGTGGGAGGGGCCGATGCTTTGCCTCCGACCCCCAACCCCACCACCATCCAGGAGGCTGTCGTGGCCACACGAAAACCCCCGGGTGGCTGCATTTGAGAAACGTTGGCTTAGGGACGTCCAGAGCATGGCGTTGCATCGCTGACCATCTTGGCTAATAGCCATAGATGGATCTATCCTCCATGAACTTATCTAATTCTTTTTTGAATCCAGTTATATTTTGGCCTTTGCAACATCCCATAGTAATGAGTTCCAGAGGTCATCTATGTGTTGTGTGAAGGACTTCCTTGTGTTTGTTTTAAACCTCCTGACTATTAATGTAATTGGATGACCCCTGGTTTGTGTGCTATGTAAAGGGGTAAATAATGTTTCCTTATTCACTTTCTTTACATTCATGATTTTATAGGCCTCTGTCATATCCCCCCTTACTTGTCTCTTTTCTACGCTGAACAGTCCCAGTCTTTTTAATATCTTCTCCTATGGAAGCTCTTCTAAACCCCTAATCTTTTTTGTTGCCCTTCTCTGTACTTTTTCCAATTCTAATATATATTTTTTGGGATGGGGCAACCAGAGCTGCACACAGTATTTCAAGGTGTGGGCGTACCATAGATTAATATAGAGACATATGATATTTTTCTGTATTATCTATCCCTTTTCTAATGATTCCGAATATTCTGGTACCCTTTTTGACTGCTGCACATTGAGCAGTTGTTTTCAGAGATGTAGCCACAATGACTCCAAGATCTCATGCTTGAGTGATAACAGTTAATTTAGACCCCATTATTTAGTATTATAGTTGGGATTATGTTTTTCAGTGTGCATTACTTTGCTTTTATCAACATTGAATTTCAGCTGCTATTTTCTTACCCAGTCACACAGTTTTGTGAGATCCCTTTGTAACTCTTCGCAGTCTGCTTTGGACTTAACTGTCTTGAGTAATTTAGCATTGTCCTCAAACTTTGCCACCCCACTGTTTATCCCTTTCTTCAGATCATTTATGATCATGTTGAACAGTGCTGGTCCCAGTCAGATACTGGGGGATCCTGCTATTTATTGCTCTCTATTGTGAAAACTGACCATTTATTCCTACCCTTTGTTACCTATATTTTAATCAGTTACTGATCCATGAGAGGACTTTCCCTCTTATCACATGACTGTCTGCTTTGCTTAAGAGCCTTTGGTGAGGAACTTTGTCAAAGTCTTTCTGAAAATCCACGTAAATAATATCCACTATCACCCTTGTTCACGTGTTTGTTGATCCCCCTCAAAGAATTCTGATCGATTGGTGAGGCATGATTTCCCTTTACTAAAGCCGTGTTGAATCTTCCCCCCAACTTATTGTATTCATCTATGCGTCTGATAATTCTGTTCTTTACTGTAGTTTAAACCAATTTGCCTGGTACTGAAATTAGGCTTACTAGCCTGTAATTGCCAAGGTGGCCTCTGGAGCCTTTTTTAAAAATTGGTGTTACAGTAGCTATCTGCCAGTGATCTGGTACAGCGACTGATTTAAGCAATAGGTTATATAACATGGTTATATAACACAGCAGTTTCATATAGAAGTTCCTTCAGAATGTTTGGGTGAATACCATCTGGTTCTGGTGACTTATTACTGTTTAATTTATCAATTTGTTCCCAAACCTCCTCAACTGACACTTCAATTTAGGATAGTTCCTCAGATGTGTCTCCTAAAAGGAATGGCTCATGTATGTGACTCTTCCCCACATCCTCTGCAGTGAAGATGGATGCAAAGGATTAATTTAGCTTCTCTGCAACAGCCATGTCTTCCTTGAGTGCTTCTTTAGCAGTTTGATTGTCCAGTGGCCCACTGACTGGCAGCCTTCGTGCTTCTGATGTACTTTAAAAAATCTTAAACCACCTTAAATCACCTCTCTTGTAAACCACACAGCACTTGTGAGCACTTATAATTAAACAAATGTAGGTTTATTTAAGAAATAATTATGATTTAGTTATAAACGAGAGTTTATAAACAAATGATTGCAATACAAAACAAAACCATAAAACACGAACCCGGTCCTTTCTTACCTAGTAAAGTAGGTTCCCCGCCTCCCCAGAGTTCAGTCTGTTGCAGAGCTGTCTGGCTTCATAGAACCAGGAACCAATTTTTCATGAGAACTCAAGATGTCTCCTGAATGAAAGGATTCAGAGGACTTCCCCCTCCTCTCTGTCATATTGAAACGGTCTTTGGTTTCTATTCATAGACAGGGTGAAACTCCTGCCTCGTTGTAATGTTCCTTTTCTACATTTTAAGAGGTTTTGATTGTTTACAATTGTCTCTGATGGTTTTCCATGATAGTCTTGGGATTGAGCAAGGCTAACCAACTGAGTCTTTGTATTTCAGGACAGGGTGACATCACTGAGACATATTTTCCCCATGTGTTTAATTTCCCCCTGAAGTCCATAAAGCATGCTTTCAGTATAAATACATTAGTCTTTAAATTTACCTGTACATACATCTCACAGTGATTATGACTTTTAACAAGTTATAAGCTTTCTGTTGACACCTCACATGTGACTCTTTATGGATAAATATCCGCTAAGACATTTGTTTGGTATAGTGAGTTTGTCATGTCTGAGGTGAGAATTGTTTGCAAAGATTAGGGGACTCTTTGCCAAGGAACCTTTGTGTCACAGTGGGGTATTTGGGGAGGGAATTTGAAGGATGAATCTGACTGAGTAATAGTATGTGCAGAGGTGAAACTAAGCCAGCATACCGGCAAGAGCTAGTGTGCCGTACTGGTACCAGCTTTCCCAGATGTCAATTTAAAGAGGTAGCGGCGGCGGGGCTCTGGCGGGGATTTAAAGGGCCCCGAAGCTCCAGCCGCCGCTGCCGCTACTGCCCCAACCCTTTAAATCCCCGCTGGAGCCCTGCTGCTGAAGCCCTGGGGTAGCGGCGGCGGGGCTTTGGCAGGGATTTAAAGGGCTGGGGCAGTAGTGGCTGCCGGAGCCCGGAGCCCTTTTTAAATCCCCGCCTGAGCCCTGCTACCCCAGCCCTTTAAATCTCCACCAGAGCCCTACTGCCGAAGCCCTGGATTAGTGGTGGTGGGGCTCCGGCGGCGATTTAAAGGGCCAGGGTGGTAGTAGCAGCTGGAGCCCCGGGGCCCTTTAAATGCCCGCCGGAACCCCACCGCCGCTACCCCAGGGCTCGGGCAGCAGGGCTCAGGCGGGGATTTAAAGGGCTTGGGCCTCCAGCAGCTGCTACCACAGCAGAGCCCCAGGCTCTTTAAAGCTCTGCCAGAGCCCCAGGGTAGCGGTGGCAGCCAGGAGCCCCCAGGGCTCCTCAGTGATTTAAAGAGCCTGGGGCTCCGCTGCGGTAGTGGCAGCTGGAGCCCTGGGCCCTTTAAATCGCCCCCGAGTCCTGGGGCTCCCAGCCGCCTCTGCAGCTGGTAGCTCAGGGGTGATTTAAAGGGCCCGGGGCTCCCAGCCGCTACTACCGCAGCTGGAGCCCCGGGCCCTTTAAATCAAGATTTAAAGGGCCTGGGGATTTAAGGCCCTGCCTCTTCTGGTTGAGGCGACGCCCCCTGCTCAGGACTCCGGCGTACCAGTAAGTCCTTTAATTTACTTTCACCCCTGAGTGTGTGTAATTAGATGTGACTAGCCAAGAGGATTGTGTATACAAAGTGGAAATGGAGTCCTTGGATGCAGTAGTTAGGTATAACAAAGAACCAGCAGCACTTGCAGGGACTGGAATAAAATGAGGAATTCTGAAGGCCCTCCTGTTTTGAGAGGGACTGTGAGTATTGCTTTCAGAAACCGTTTGGGGATAGGTAAGGGGGCAGGAATTCAGATTGAGAAGCCACAAGAGAACTAGTGGAGACCGTGTACTACAGAATGTTTATTCTCTGCACTGAGCAAACAAATCTCAGATTCTTCTGTCTAGCTGACTCTCACAGTTGCCATCTGCACAGCTCCATCAGAGGTTTGTGCAAAGCAAAGTAATTTTAATTTGTAAATTCACACCTACTCTACTCTGAAATTACCTTAATCCCAGTCATTGAAACAGATTGCAGCACAGGAAAGTAAAATAAGTAGAGGCATTTATTAATACTTCTGGGAAAAAAATCTTATCCCATGTTTTCAGATTAACAGAAACCATTGCAGAAATCTGTGCAGATTTTGGAAGGACACTGACTGAGCATGTGTTTGGGATTAGAAAGGAACTTTCAGGTGAATTGTTTTGGAACAGTTATTCATATTAATAGTTAAAAAATTCCCTTTCTGAAATAATCTGAATTGGTTTCATAAAATCTGTAAATATTTACAATTCTGGGACTATTTTAAGATGGTTCTTGTGGCCCAACTCCCAGCTCCTATTGGCTGGGAACTGTGGCCAATGGGAGCTGCGGGGGCGGTGCCTGCAGGTGGAGGCAGCACATGGAACTAGCAGCTGAGGGAGGGAAGTTCCTGTTACTTTTCTGAGAGCCCCCCATCCCCCGGTAAGCACTGCCCCGCACCCTAGCCCTGAGCGCCCCCCCCAAAAAAACCTCATGCTGCTAGGGGTAAGGGGGGCCCAAGACTGCCCCAGCAGCAGCCAGCGTGACTGGCCCAGGGGCTGCCTGCGCTGCTCAGGCGGCTCCCGAGCCAGCTGCACCAGGCTGCTGCATAAGTCACCAAGGTCACGGAAAGTCATGGAATCCGTGACAAACATGGAGCCTTATTATTAAGAGAAAAAATTTCATATTGCCTCTACATAAATCCATGGTACGCCCACTTCTGGAATACTGCGTGCAGATCTGGTCACCCCATCTCAAAAAAGGAATTAGAAAATATTCAGAAAAGGGCAACACAAATTATTAGGGGTATGGAACGGCTTCTGTATGAGGAGAGATGAATAAGACTGGGACTTTTCAGGTTGGAAAAGAGACGACTAAGGCGGGATATGATTGAGGTCTTTTAAACCATGACTGGTGTGGAGAAAGTAAATAAGGAAGTGTTATTTACTCCTCATAACACAAGAACTAGGGGTCACCAAATGAAATTAATAGGCAGCAGGTTTAAAACAAACAAAAGGAAGTATTTCTTCACACAACGCAGAGTCAACTCTTTGCCAGAGGACATTGTGAAGGCCAAGACTATAACATGGTTCAAAAAAGAACTAGATAAATTCATGGAGGATAGGTCCATCAATGGCTATTAGCCAGGATGGGTAGGGATGGTGTCCCTAGCTTTGGTTTGCCAGAAGCTGGGAATGAGCGACAGGGAATGGACCACTCAAGGATTACCTGTTCTGTTCATTCGCTCTAGGGCACCTGGCATTGGCCACTGTCAGAAGACAGGATACTGGGCTAGATGGACCTTTGGTCTGACCCAGGATGGCCATTCTTATGTTCTGTTTCGCGCTTCAATCAACCACCACTCAAGGCCTACCTGGAACAAAGCACTCCCTGTTCACACTTTTCAAACAAACAAACATGTAGTCAAGCAGTCCCTGCAACTAGCACCAGTCAAACACTAGTCAAACAGATGGTCACAGCAGAAACACTCAGATATCTACCCCATTAACTCAAAACACAGCCCCCCCAATGCAGCACCTACCTCAAGAGCACTCTTCTCGGATAGCTTCAAGGCAAACTCCCTCTGTTTGCTTCCCCTCTGTTCATTCCTCTTTCTTGAGTGATAACTGCTAATTTAGACCACATCATTTTGTATGTAGAGTTGGGATTATGTTTTCCAATGTGCATTACTTTGCATTTGTCAACACTGAATTTCATCTGTCATTTTGTTGCCCAGTTACTCAGTTTTGTGAGGTCCCTTAGTAACTCTTTGTAGTCTGCTTTGGCTCTATCTTGAGTAATTTAGTATCATTTGCAAACTTTGCCACCTCACACTTCACTGCCTTTTCCAGATGATTTAGGAATATGTTGAACACCACAGATTCCAGTACAGATCCTTGTGGGACCCCGTTATTTACCTCTCTCCATTCTGAAAACTGAGCCTTTATTCCTACTCTTTGTTTCCTATCTTTTAACCAGTGATTGATCCATGAGAGAATCTTCCCTCTTATCCCATGACTGTCTACTTTGCTTAACAGCCTTTGGTGGTCTTGTCAGTCTTTCTGAAAGTCCACGTACACTATATCCACTGGACCACCCTTGTTAACATGCTTGTTGGTCCCCTCAAAGAATTCTAATAGATTGGTGAGGAGACATTTCCCTTTGCAAATGGCATGTTGACTCTTCCCAAACATATTGTGTTCATCTATATGTCTTACAATTCTGTTCTTTAGTATAGTTTCATCCAGTATGTATGGTCCTGAAGTTAGGCTAACTGACCTGTAATTGCTAGGATTGCCTCTGGAGTTTTTTTTTTTTTTTTAAAAATGGCATTACATTAGCTACTCTCCAGTCATCTGTTACAGAGATTGATTTAAGTGATAGGTTATATACCAGTTAGTTGTTCTGCAATGTCATATTTGAGTTCCTTCAGAACTCTTGAATGAATATTGTGACGGGATCCCTGGGGCACAGCCTGGGACCGTGGAACTGCTGTGCCCCCTTAACTCTCCAACCTGGACTGTCTCTCACATTGCTTTGCTGGTGACAAGCAGCAAGCTGTTGTCACTCAGCACAACCGAATGTGGAGTCCCACACCGAGCTAGATTGCATGAATGCTCCCAGAGCCACTCATGAATCACACAGAGAAGGGCACCAGCCAAATCCCCCCTGCTCCTAGCCTTGTACCTCAGGAATACACCGTCTTGGACTGCTCTAGATGAGCAGTGCAAATTTATTAATTGGTTTACCACTTCATCAATGGAAAGTAGATTCTCTGAGCAGATTTACCAAACACTTCAGGCAAACTCACTGGTAAAGATAAACAGTTAAACAAGTTTATTGATTACAAAAGATAGATTTTAAGTGATTATAAGTGATGGGCAAAAAGTCAGAGTTAGTTACCAAAAGAAAATAAAATGTAAGCATGCAGTCTAAACTGTCAACCCTATTAGACTGGGTAACATCTAGATTAAGAATTTTTTCTCTTCCCACTGGATATTACAGTCCTTTATATATAGATTTGATCCTTAAACCTGGGCCAGTCTCCTCTGTTGGAGTTTTCAATCTTCTGAGTGTCCTTGTTGCTTGCAGCATAGGTGGGGCAGGAGAAAGGCGAAGCAGTGGGCCTCTGTGTTCTGTTTTATACCCTTAGTCCATGTGCTTGGAGAATGCAAATCCAGACATGTCTGTTGGGCATTGCTGGGTCACCAGACAAGGTTGAGCAATTCCCCTGGTGTGGCCTTGTGCAGGTGAGTCATTGAATTGTAACTCCTTTGCTGGACAGCAGCTGTTGATGGTTGTTTAGCACCCACCCGGGGGCGTTGGTTACCTCTTCCCTTGTCATTGTCTCTGGAGAGCTAGTATCTTGGCACTTCCCACAGCATATTTTAGTGAAAACCACACAATTCTTATAATTTCATATGCATTGATGATATACATATTTAGCTAGAACAATAGCTTTCAGCAGGTCATAACCTTTCCCCTGATACCTTATATGGCATTCTTTATATGCAATATCACAATTATATAGAAATGAGGAATATGGGGGTTACAGGGTGCTCCCCTGAGGTATAGAATGTCACAAATACCATCTGGTCCTCTTGACTTATTACTATTTAATTTATCAGTTTGTTCTGAAGCCTCCTCTACTGACACCTCAATCTGGGACAGTTCCTTAGATTTGTGTCCTAAAAAGAATGGCTCAGGGGTGGGAATCTCCACCACATCCTCTGTAGTGAAGACGGATGCAAATAACTCATTTAGCTTCTCCGCAATGGCCGTATTTTCCTTGAGTGCTCCTTTAGCACCTCAGTTGTTTGGTGGTGCCACTGACTGTTGGACAGGCTTCATGCTTCTAATGTACTTTTTAAAAAGTTGGTTAGTTTGTGTGTCTTTTGCTAGTTGTTCTTCAAGTTCTTTCTTGGAGTGCCTTATTATATACTCCTGTGGGGAATTCTGCACCAAAAAATTAAAAATTCTGTGCACAATATTTTAAAATTCTCCAAAATTCTGCATATTTTATTTATCAAAATAGCACAATATAATCACTCCAATTTAAATTATTTTGATAATTTATTGCAAAATACTTGTCAACAAGTATGTCAATACAGACAACAGCAAAAAAGATTCCCCTAGGAGTAGAGAGTTAAAGAAACCCTTACAACAACCCAGTTCCAGTTGCAGGGTGTTGGAGGGAACTGTGTGTGGCCCCCAGAGCCCAGACACCTGAACTCCCATCCCCCCAGAGCCAAGCCATGGGGCACTCCCCAGCCCAGACACCCCTCCTGCAGACCCTAGCCATGGGACACCCCCCAGACACCAGCACACCCCTGCCCCACAGAGCCAAGCCAGGGGGCAGCCCCCAGACACCAGCCCACCCTTCCCACAGCCTCCAGACACCAGCACCCCCCAACACAGCCCAGACACCAGCATCCCTAGAGCCTTTACTCCCCGCAACTTCTTTACTGTTCCACCAGGGGACATGGTGTGGTGTGGCCCTGCCCTTCCTCACCCTGTGCCAGAGCTGGCTGGATCTCCCAGGCCCTCTCTCATCTGGAGGAGAAAGAGGAGCAAATAGTGTGTAGCCTCCAGCCTAGCTAGGCTGGGCACTCCACTCACTGCAAGCTGGGCTCTGCAGAGTTCAGCGGCCCCTAGTGGTGGCCGGAAATTCTGCGGGGAAAACAGGGAATTCTGCAAAATTCTGTGTTCCGCAGTGGCGCAGAATTGCCCCAGGAGTAATATACTTTTACCCTTGACTTATCAAAGTTTATGCTCCTTTTTCTTTTCATCACTGGGATTTGACTACAGGTTTTTAAAGGATGTGGTTTTGCCTCTTCCTCTTTTACTCTGCTGTTTAGCTAGGGTGGCATTTTTTGGTCCTTGTGGTTTTTTTATTTGGGGTATACATTTATTGCGAACCTCTGTTTTGGTGTTTTTAAATAGTCCCCGTGCAGCCATTTGACCTTTCAGCTGTTCCTTTTAATTTCCGTTTAACTACCTTCTTCATTTTGTTTACTTCCCCTTTTTGATATTAAATGCTGTGTTTGGTTTCTTTGGCATTTTCCCCCCTTCAGTGATGTTAAATTTAATTACATTATGGTTGCTCTTCCTGAGCAGTTCAGCTGTATTCACCTCTTGGACTAGATCTTGTGCTCCACTTAGGACTAAATCAAGAATTGCCTCTCCAGGATAAGATGCTCCAAGAAGCAGTCGTTTATGGTGTCTAGAAATTTTATCTCTACATCCTGAGGTGATATTACCCAGTCAACATGACGATAGTTGAAATTCCCTTTTATTATTGCATTTTCTGTTATTCTTTTAAATCTCCCTGAGCATTTCACAGTCACTGTCGCCATCTTGGTCAGTGGTTGGTAGTATGTTCCTACTGCTGTTCTCTTATTGTTCAAGCATAGAATTTCTATCCATAGTGATTCTTTGGTACACTTTGATTCATTTAAGATTTTTATTGTATTTGACTCTATGCTTTCTTTCACATACACCAGCATGACCTACTCTGTCATTCTTGTATGTTTTGTACCCTGGTATTACTGTATCCCATTGATTATCCTTATTTCACCAAGTTCCTATGATGCCTCTTACATCATTATCCTCATTTACTACTAGGCACTCTAATTTGCCCATTTTAGCAGTTGTATATAAGCACTTGTACATTTTGTCAATATTCAGTTGCTTGCCTTCAAGTGTTATATTTAAATGGGACTCTCATGTTTGATTTTTTCCTCACTATCTACTATTTGTACTTTACCAGCTTCTTTCCTATTATCTTTACGAGGATATAGACTTCCCCTTTAATAAATGTATCCATAATGGAAGTCTCTGCCTGTACCATATGGTCGTCTGTGCCTGTTGGCTTTCACCCAGCCTTAGTTTAAAAAATCCTCTTTAATTTAACCATTTAACCTTTTTAATTTTACATGCCAGCAGTCTGGTTCCATTTTGGTTTAGGTGGAGCCCGTCCTTTCTGCATAGGCTCCTCCTTTCCCAAAAGGTTCCTAGTTTGTAATAAACCTTTAAATCCTCCTCTCTTCACCATTGTCTCATCCACAGATTGAGACCTTAGAGTTCTGCCTGTCTTTCTGGCCCTGCTCATGGAACTGGAAGCATTTCACAGAATGTTACCAGGGAGGTCCTGGACTTTAATCTCTTACCTACCAACCAAAATTTGACCTCCAGGACATCTTTTCTACTTTTCCCTATATCACTGGTACCTACATGTTACCACGACGTCCAGGTCCTCTGCAGCATTGCTCTGGAAGGGGGGGGAGGATCGGGAACGCGGCGTGCTCAGGGGAGGAGGTGGGGAAGGGGTGGGGCCAGGGTGGGGATTTGGGGAAGGAGTCCAATAGGGGCAGGGAGTTGGGGCGGGGACTTTGGGAAAGGGGTTGGAATGGGGGCAGGGCAGGGGTGGAGTTGGGGTGGGATAGGGAGGGGGTCTAGCACCCACTGGCGCCAGGAGAAGTTGGTGCCTATGTCTCTGGGGGACATGAGTAATTTGCACCACATGCACACCTACAGCTCCTGCATATGAGGCAGGTAATCATACGTGCTACATGCAGTGCAATAAACTTGACATCACCCACTGTGCTGCTAGACTTCTGCCTGCAATATTTTTACTCTTGCAGGGGTTGTGTTGTTTTATTGTTTTTGTTTGGAGGTGGGTGTAATTGGCCTAAGTTTGTTTGTTAGGTATGTTTTGTTAGGTGTATTGGGGTTATTGTTGTTCTTCACCTACAATTTCATCCTTGCAATGAAAAACAGCTATCATCCTCTCTTAGCCTTTTTAGTTGCAGCCAGCCTTTTTGGTGTTCTTAAATCACAGCAACATCATATTACAGCTTTTAACATAGTTTATATATTATCTGTGGGGTAATGAGAATATTTTGTCAACATTGTTTTGTGGTATGTAGTTGGACTAGTGGTTTCTTATTTTAAATGTTTGTTTTTTCCTAAGTTCAGATAGAAAATATTTTTAGCTGCACTTCTTACTTTTGTTTTTCCAAAGAGGGTGAAACATTCTATTTAGAAACACTGGAATGGTATAGTAAACTAGGTTATTGCCTCCTTATTAGCCTTCCAGAGAATTTTTTAGGGGCAGTATCACTTTAAGAAGAATGCAGCATCCCCTAAGAAGGGGAGGCTGAACATTAGCAGGCTCTAAGAAGATTCTTACCATGGGTTGTTTGCCCCACATGGATTTGGAGGTCACTAGAGCCCCAAGGTTTCTTGTAGTCCTTTTGCTGCTGTACGTAGAGCAGGGAAGAGTCCCTGCCAGTGTCAGAAAGCTCAATGACCAAGTTTGGAGTGTGTACTGCAATGCTCCGGCTGTCCAAGGATGAGAAGGTACCTCTGGGGCCTATTTATTACCTACTCCCTTCCTCAGTTGCATCCTTTCCCTCATTTTCCATATTCAGTAGTCAATATCGCACACAAATCCCATCAACTCATAGAGTTTGGAATTGCACATAAGGCTTTGTTGCTTGGTGTTACTGACACTTCCTGATGAATTATGGATTCCTGTTAAAGGACCATTCCTTTTGGGAAATTCTGTGGAGAACTGCAGTCCCCCTGGTGATCGTGAAACGGTGGGGTACTCCTGGGGCATATGTGCCCAAAGTGCTGGTTCAGAGTGGTGGGGATTGGAGACTGTCTCCCCTCATCCTGGCTCCTTGGTGCTCTTAGCAGTAGTTGCTCCAAAGAAGTGCATTATTGCCCTTACAATAGTTAATTACCTTTGTAATCGGATAGGAGAGAATTTTGAGAGAAGGTTATTTTTCAGTGCATTTGGTCCTAAAAGAGTGAAGAGTGTTTTGTGAAGTCTGTGGTATTGTGAACATCAATAGGTGTCATGAAAAGCCTACTAAAACGTTACGAAGGAAAGGAGAATAGAAAAAAAATAATTCTACTGGCAGGTGTCTTTGTGCTTTTTCAACAGAGCTAAACAGTAGTGATTTAAAAGACTGTATCAGTGATAATAGTCTGAGTAGCAATGCTAGTCTTCCCAGTGTACAGAGCTGTCGACGACTCCGAGAAAGAAGAGTTGCAAGCTGGGCCGTTTCATTTGAACGTCTTCTGCAGGATCCTGTTGGAGTTAGATTTTTCTCAGTAAGTAGTGAGGGGGCAAGAAGGGGGCTTCCAAAACATCTAATATCTCTGCAAAGATTTTTTCCTGTGATTGTTTTCTGTTTTTCTTGGCACTGTCCTTAGATTTTAGAGTCAAGAGATTATTGTAACTCAAAAGGATTGACACTTCAAGCATATTTATTAGAAAAAACTGTCTTTTCAGCTGGACCAAGTTTAAAGAAAACCTGCAGGTTCCTACATACTGTAGTACAGTGGATGTCCAATACTCTTTTAGCTGATGGCAATGAAAATTTTTTCCTTATCCTTTGTGTCTGAATATTTAGTAAGGCTTCCATATCTCCTATGTCAGTGGCATTCAACTGGATTTGCAACCGTAGGCAAGATAATATTTTTACAGCTGTAAATGTCTTTCTAAATAATTTTTAAAGAATTGATAGACTAGTCAGCTATTTGCATGATCAAAACTTTGTTTTGTCCACATGGAAGTTTCTTTCAATTGATGTGCAAGTCTGTCCAGTTATATTGGACAAGTGCATTTCCCAAGAGTGAATTAAACCTCGCAGCACCTTTGTGAGGGAATAAGTAATGTTAATCCCATTTTAAAAATAAGGAAATTGTGAGGCACTTACAGGTTATTTGACTTGGCCACAGTCACACAGAGTCTGTTGCAGAACACAGATCTGAGTCAAGAACATGAGTTAATGTTGTCAAAACTATTTTCACAAGCAAACTAGATAGAAATGTAAGGGGGTATGTGTTAAATTCTGCAGAAAGCCTTCGCGCCCAAAACAGTCCTTTCTGTTCCTTAGGCTTTTAATTATCCTAGCAACAACTAGGATCTCTGGAAAAGATTTGTTGAAATGGTGGACATTTTTGCCAGTGTTGATGGAAATTTCTTTAACACATTTTTGCAACATTTAGAGAGGATCACTCATAATTTTATACAATTTGCTTAACCTAAATGAAGTAACTGTACTACGAAAATGTTTGCAAAATGACATCAGAAGATAGCCAGACAAAAAAAGCAGAATCTACAGGGTCTCTTTATAACTGCATCAGCAAATAAAGGAGAGATCTGAATCTATGTATGGACTTAATGATTCACTCTCATGAGAAAGAGAGAAGTCATTGCAGAGATGTGCTGAGCCTTTAATGGCAAAATGCACACCTTCTGTCTCCCTAGCATGCCATTACAAAATAATATGTCCAGTTATTTTAAAATAAGAAAGTACAGTGTGCTAATCCTCCAGGGCCTGAGTTTGAAGAGCATAGTTTTACACACACGTGACTTGCAGAGTCCTTGATGCATGCACACAAGCTGCAGTTCTTCTTCAAGGAGTGTCCCGTGGGTGCTCCACTTCCTGTTGATGCGTCTCTGCATCTTTAGAGAATTTCAGCAGCAGCGTTCATCCAGGTTGCGCATGCGATGTCACTGTCTTGCGCTGTTTTCAGCGCCTATCTTGCTCCGCGACCTGATCTCTCTGTTCCTTCTCAACCATCCTTGGCCTGAGACAGAGCTCTCAGCAGTGTGATAGCTGATATCTTTATTTACTGTGTAGAATAGTTAGAGTAGTTGTTTGTTTACTAGTTAGTTACCTACCCTTTTTCTTTCTCCTTTATTTTTATCAATTTTTTAAAAATTTATTTCCTACCCTTACCATAATTCAAGCCATGTTTCAAGCTCTTCCTTTCCTGCCAGGAAGCTATCAGGGTATTGGATGGTAACTCTCAATTATCCCACAAAAGTGTTTTCACTGCCACAACTTAAAGGCTCTCACCGGGAAGAACAGAAACCTGCATCTAAAACTTATCCTTATGGAAAAGTCTCTGTGCCTGACATCTCATTCCAGCCAGCAGACACCCTACTAAAAAGTAACAGGGAAAAGAACAGCATTTTCTCCTTCAAAAGCGCCCCGAAAAAGAAGTGGTCTGCAGCTCATTCGATATCCTTGGTATGGACCACACTGCGGCTGAGTATGTATGAGGCACGAGGATCCTCCAGCGCCGCCCACGCCATATCTTCTGCTGAACCCAAGTGGGCAGACTCTGAGTCAAGAGGCAAACAAAAGCCCATCTCCTCTGTTGTGGTACCAGTGGAACCGCCGAAAGATGCAGACCGAGACTCCCCTTGTGGCATATAGTGCCACCACCTGACAACACAGAGCACCTAGGCATTGGCACTGACATCCACAGCTTCAGTGATGCCATTGGCATCGACTACTTCTGTGCCAAAACCATTAGCATCGCACCATTTCCTGCAATATAAGGACTTATTGGTATCATCGACGCCTGAATACCTGCTCTTCAGCACTGATGTGTTTCCTGGTATACATGGTACCAGGCCAACCTGATTAACCGCTGGCCCTTCCATTTTCCAGTGAGGAAGAGGATAATGAGAAGGAGGGTGTTTTCTCATTGTACCACTCCTCTCCTGTCCAACCTACTCCTGCGAGGACTACCTGTACGGCTCAGACCTCATCTGGTCCTAACACCCAGAACTGGCATGGCCTGCCTCCACGTATGCCATTCCCCACAGAGTGGCCTTATTGGGACACCAGGGCTGCAATATACCAAGCCCCCGAGTCTGCACAGGGAAAGGCTTCGGTCTCTCCCACCATCCTCTGTGGCTGCACTATCAGACCCCATTGAGGAGAGCTTTGAGGAACAAGAGGAAGCCCTGAAACAGGACACAACACCACCTGTCAATATTTCCTCCTCTTCCCCAGATGAGGCCATAATGCTTCCACCACCCACAGCTGCGGACAATTTCAAACACTTTCAAAAACTCTTCAGGAGAGTTGCAGACTGCCAGGAGATCGCGCTAGAGGATGTCCCAGAGTCCCACATTCTGCAGACTTAATTGGCTTCAAAAATAGTGCTTCCAATAAATGATGCGTTCATGGAACCAGCCAAAACCATATGGCAGACTCCAGCAACAATAACATCCACCTGCAAGAGAGCTAATGCAAAGTATTATGTCCCTTCAAAGGGGATAGACTTCTTATTTTCCCACGCAGCACTGAACTCTCTAGTCGTCAACCAGCACGATAGACAACATTGATATAGATCCACCTCCAAGGAGTGGAAATGACTATAACTTTTTGGTCAGAAGGCCTACCCTTCAGCAACCTTGCAGTTACGAATTGCCAGTTACTCAGCATTGATGGCAAAGTACAACCACGTAAACGACTCCAAACTTGCAGAATTTATTAATGATATTCCAGAAGAGAAAAGGGATGAATTCAAATCCATCTTAACTGAGGGTGAGCTTCTGGCCAAAACCACCCTGCAGGCGTCCCTAGATGTGGCAGCCCTGGCAGCATGATCACGGCTACTGCCATTGTTATGCACCAAGTGTCGTGGCTTCACGTGTCCGGTTTCCCCAAGGAAGTCCAGTCTGCAATGGAGGACCTCCTCTTTGATGGCCAGAAACTGTTTGTCTCAAAGACAGACCAAGCCCTCCACACCCTGAAGGACTCTTGGGCAACTCTCCGCACCTTGGGGACATATACACCTGCAACCAAAAGAAAACAGGGTAGATATGCTCCCTACCAGCACACACGGTCGCCCCATAGGCTCAACAACAGAAACACTACAAGACAAAGTGACAGGCTGCGAAGGCAGAGACCTTCGAGGCATCGACCACCTCCACCTCAAGCATCTGTGTCTCAGCCATCCTCTGCTAAACAACAATTTTGAGGATTTGGTCGAGGGTTCGAGCAACCTCCCCTACCCATCAGGGCTGACGCGTGTCCATCCTCTGTTTTTGGCCACCTTTTGACCCCTTTCTATTCAGCGCAGATTTCCATCACCACAGACAAATGGGTTCTTGAAATAATCCATACAGGCTACGCAATACCATTCATCTCCATCCCCCCGACCCACTCTCCCTCACCATCCTTCTTCACAGACCTTTTTCATGAACAACTTCTATGGCAGAAAGTAAACCATCTATTACATATGGGTGCTGTATAACCAGTACCAGCTCAACACAGAGGGAAGGACTTTTATTCCCACTACTTCTTAACCCAGAAAAAGAATGGAGGATGGAGGCCTATTGTAGACCTCAGAAATCTCAAAAGATTCATAAGGATCCAACGGTTCCAGATGGTCACACTAGCACTGAACAGGGGGACTGGTTTTTAGCTCTCGACCTCCAAGATGCTTATTTCCACATAACCATACACCCTGCTCACAGGATGTTTCTCAGATTTACTCTGGGAACAGAACATTACCAATAGAAAGTTCTGCCTTTCAGTTTCTTGCCAGCACCATGAGTGTTCTCCAAAATTTTTGCAGTGGTGGCAGCGAATCTCCGCAAACAAGGTGTAATAATATACACCATCAGGCAGATTGTCTATTAAAAGCTCCCACTCAGGCAGACGCCCTCGACATTACACACAGGACACTCAACCTCTTCCTGAG
The DNA here is from genome assembly GCF_965152275.1 of Natator depressus. Taxonomy (NCBI): domain Eukaryota; kingdom Metazoa; phylum Chordata; order Testudines; family Cheloniidae; genus Natator; species Natator depressus. The sequence goes on along the minus strand of NC_134237.1, from coordinate 120,529,799 downwards.
ACTGGGTTTACAAAAAAACATACAAAAATCAACTCTAAATCCCATACAGAAGTTAGACTTCATTGGGGCCCATCTCGACTCTCTAGAAGCCAGAGCATCATTACCAATGAACAGGTTCACCACTCTATCCAACCTCATCTCATCATCATTGAACAGTCCTCACATATCAGCGCGAACCTGCCTCCAACTATTAGGACATATGGTGGCAACCACATTCCTGGTATGACGTGCACATCTTCACATGTGTTGTCTTCAGGGCTGGCTAGGAATCATCTACATACCACACAAACACAGCCTAAACAGACGCCTTGCAATGCCAAAGACTCTCTACACTGGTGGACGCAATCCAACAATGTGTGCATGGAAGTCCCTTGCCCTCAGACTCCACCTTCAATAATAATCACAACCGATGCCTCCTTGATAGGCTGGGGAGCCCATCTACAACACCACAGGATTTGGGGCAGGTGGTCTCTTTGTAAGACACTGTTACATATAAACCTCTTAGAACTGCTTGCAGTTCACAACACGTGCTTGCACTTCCTGCCACTGATCAGGAAGGACAATATACAGGTAATGACAGACAACATTGCCTGCATGTTTTATATAAATCAACAGGGAGGGGCACAGTTCACATACCCTGCTGGGGACACAGTTCACACCCCCTATGCACCGAAGCCATGGAACTATGGAACTGGTGTGTCTGGCACAATGTCAACATCTAAGCCTTGTACCTCCCAAGTCATCAAAATACTACAAGGGATACATTGAGCAGAGAATTTTCCCAGGATCGTGAATGGGAACTAAATAACACGGTCCTACAAAACATATTCAGACACTGCGGTCACCCATCCGTTGCAACATCCTGGAACAACAAATGCCCACAATTCTGCTCAAGAGCAGGTATGGGGCTGCAGTCCCTGTGGGATGCCTTCCTCTTCAAATGTGATGCATACATGTTATATGCATTCCCTCTGATCCCCCTGTTATCAAGGGTGATACACAAAATATGTACCAACAAGGCCAAAGTCATATTGATAATCCCAACGTGGCCCAGACGGACTTGGTACTTGTACCTATTGCAGACGGGGGTATGCTCACCATGCACTCTTCCACCTCTGCGAGACATTCTATCACAGGATGCTGGATGGGTTCACAACCCGAAGCTGGAGAGACTTCACTTGAAAGCATGGCTTCTACATGGCTCTATCATGACAAACTAGCCTGTTTGGATTGGGTTAAAGACATATTGCTAAACAGTAGAAGGACAACCACGCGTGATACTTACTTTCACAAATGGAAGAGGTTCCACATGTGGTGCCAGAACAAACACATTAGTGCCATTTCCATACCCCTACCCTGGATATTGGACTATATTTTGAGACTAAAGACATCTGGAGGCTCTCCATTAGCTCAGTCAAGGTACATCTCGCGGCTATTACCGTTTTTCACTACAAGATTAATGGGACATTGAGATTTGCCCATTCGATCACCAAACATTTTCTTACGGGTATCAAGAATGTTTATCCCGAAGTGCGTGTACCTACTCCACCCTGGGATTTGAACTTAGTGTTATGCTGCCTCACTGGACTCCCATTCGAACCCGTAGCAACATGCTCTCTGATACATCTATCGATGAAAGTGGTGTTCTTAGTGGCTATAACATCAGCCCGCTGAGTGGGCGAGTTAGGGACCTTCCTGGCACACTCACCTTACACCATCTTTTTCAAGGACAAGGTCGCATCCAAAATTTCTACCTAAAGACTCTTCCTCCTTCAATGTAACCCAGCCAATCCGTCTTTCCCCATTCTTCCCTAAACCTGACAGGAACATGCAGGAGTCAGTATTACATACCCTAGACATCAGGTGTGTGCTAGTGTTCTACCTTGACAAAAGTAAGCCTTTCAAAAAATCTCTGAGGGTTTACATTTCCACTATGGACCATTCTACAAGGCTCCGCTATCTCTACACAGAGACCATCTAAATAGATCTCCGGGTGCATCCACCTCTGTTATCAACAAAAGAACCTTCAACCCCATCGGGATTCAGAACTCACTCTACCTGATCCCTTTCAACTTCATGATTTTGTTGTTTAGAAAAGCTACTGGACATATGTAGAGCAGCCACTTGGGCTTCCGTACACACATTTACAAAACACTATGCAATCAACCAGAGTTCAAGATTAGATGCATTGGTAGATCTTACAGTATTATCATCACTTACACAGGCAACTCTGAAGCCCCTTCCATCCAATTGTAGGGCACTGCTTGACAGTCACCTGAAGTGGAACACCCACAGGGACACTCCTCGAAGAGGAAGAAAAGGTTACTCACCCTCTGCAGTAACTTATGTTCTTTGAGATGGGTGTCCCTGGGGGTGATCTACCACCCACCCTCCTCCCCTCTACTTCGGAGTTCAATTTCCAGACTGAGAGGGGTTGGGTTGCATGCACTATATAGCACGAGACAAGGACAGCGCATGCACAACCTGGACGGACACTGCTGCTGAAATTCTCCGATCAAAGGCGCAGGGATACACCAACACCTGAATTGGAACACCCATAGGGCCACCCATCTCAAAGAACCTCAGTTACTGCACAGGGTGAGTAACCTTCCTTTCATACACAAACTCTGTGTTATACATTTGATATTAGGAAATAAAAAGACAAAATGTCCTGGATAAATAAGCGCAAACTAGAACTTCTTTCCATCCTAAATAGAGTAACACTTTAATGAACACATTAACAAAGAGCCCATCCAGAGGGAGAGGGGTGAAAGTAAAATGCCTGTTTAATATATTAAAAAGTACTTTGCTTTGAGTTGGGTGTTTGTTTCTTGCCATTGCTTCTATTTTGCTCAGCCTAGCAGCCTAAAGTTCTCAGCATTTGTGAATAAAGAGTGACTTTCTTTTTAGTTTTAAATGACACTTAAGTCTTTCTGAGTTTAGTATTAGCCTTACTGAAAAATTATGTAATTTGTGGCTCTATGGAGACCGTTGAATAGATTGTAAACCGGTTTCTGATGTGCTTTAATATTGGTTTAAAAGTAAAAAAGAAATGTTTATATTTAAGAATTAAACTCCTTAAATATTAATTCTTTTATGATAAGGAATTATTATTAAATCAGGTTGGAAATTGGTTTCACCTGGTTTCAGCCTCTTCTACTGGGCATTCACACTGCTAATGTCACAAATTACCTCTTTTAGCAAAGTGGCAGCCTCAAGTGCTATATTCAGAAAGGTTTTATTCTAATTAAAGATTTTTAAAAAATATAGTAAGGCTGATACCAATTTAAGCAACTAGCAAAGGATGTAAGTGAGGACCACTTACATGATTAAAAATTGCACTCTAGGGAAACATTTTCACTGTCTCCATTGTACCCTGTTAGAACTTCAGTTAAAGATAAGCAACTTCTCTACAGTGTAACTATTTTAGTATTACTAAAAATTATTGAAATCCTTATTAAAATCTTGTTCATTAGTCTGTGAACCAGTCTCACAATGCACAGTTTTAAACAGTCTTCGTACATTGAAATAGTTGATTGTAACTTGATTCAGTATTGCAAATTGAACAAGTTTGAAATAAATGGAAAGGGTCAGTGTTTGGGAAATCTGATTCTAAACTTAGGAATTATTTTTTTAAAAAGCCTGATTCTGAGACCAATAATAACATTTTCATTACTTAAAAAAAATCCCAACATTATGCAAACTCCAACTTCTCCTCCCCTGTTCTCCCCCTATAAATATGTTGTTTTAAAATGTAAGCAACTTGTCTTTATTTTGTGACATATGTTTTGTATTCTTATTTTTTCCCCTAGGAATTTCTACGGAAAGAGTTTAGTGAAGAAAATATTTTATTCTGGCAGGCCTGTGAATATTTTAACCATGTACCTGCACATGACAAAAAAGAGGTAAAATAATGCTATATATTCAGGTATAAAGTTGCTAGCTAAAAGCTATTCTCCTCCAAGGCAATTGAGATAATTTGGACTGTTCTTGGTCTTTGTCTTGCGGTTCTATCTGAGCTGGGCTGGGGACACAGTCATTTTGTTTCAGGGGTCTCTCCTGGTGATCTCAGTTCCATGAGAGTATCTCCCAGAATCCAATTGTAATTATATTTAGGACTCTGTGAAAGGCCTTTCTATTCCATTTAGTCCTTATTTGAGTCCTTATTTTGTGGGACACTGTACTTTTGTAGAATCATAGAAGTGTAGGACTGGAAGGGACCTCAAGAGGTTATCTAGTCCAGTTTCCTGTGCTGAGACAGGACCAAGTAAACCTAGACAGTCCCTGACAGATGTTTGTCTAACCAGTTCTTAAAAACCTCCAATGACGAGGATTCCATAATCTGCCTTGAAAGCCTATTTTAGTGCATAAGTATCGTTACAGCTAGAAAGTTTTTGTAACATCTAACCTATATCTCCCTTTCCATTGATGAAGCTGATTACTTCTTGTCCTACCTTCAGTGGACATGGACAACAGTTGAGTACTGTCCTCTTTATAACTGTCCTTTAACATACTTGAAGGCTGTTATCATTTCTCCCCTCGGTCTTTCTTTCTAAAGATTAAATGTACCAAGTTTTTTTAACCTTTCCTTATAGGTGAGATTTATTAAACCTTTTTTCATTTTGGTTGCTCTCCTCTGGGCTCTCTCCAGTTTGTCAACATCTTTCTTAAAGTGTGTCACCCAAAACTGGACACAGTACTGTGGCTGAGGCCTCACCAGTGCAGAGTAGAGCAGGGCAGTTACCTCCCATGTTTTACATATGATACTTCAGTTAAAACACCACATAATGATATTCGCTTTTTTTCACAACTGCATCACATTGTTGACTCATATTCAATTTGTGACTCACCATAACCCATAGATGCTTTTTGGCAGTACTACCACCTAGCCAGTTATTTCCCATTTTGTAGTTGTGCGTTTGATCTTTTTCCATCTTAAATGCACTACTTTGAACTTGTCTTTATTGAATTTCATCTTGTTAATTTCAGAATGATTCCTCAATTTATCTGGTCATTTTTAATTCTAAGCCTATCCTCCCAAGGGTTTTCAATCCCTCCCATCTTGGTATCATCAGCAAATTTTAAAGCATACTCACCACTCCATTATCCAGGTCATTAATGAAAATATTGAATAGTACTGGACATAGGACAGTCCCCTCCAGGACCCCACTAGATCCCCCCAGCAAACCACTGATAACTATGCTATATCTTTAAATCAGTTTTACACCCACTTTATAGTAATTTAATCTATACCACATTTCTGTTGTTGGTTTATGAGAATATCATGTGGGATTGTGTCAAAAGCCTTTCACTAGTACTTCCTTGTTTTTCTGAAACCACCTAAGGGTATTGAACCCAATTTGGTTTAATTTCCTTTCATTGTATTCAGAATTTAGTTGTTTATAAAATAAGCAAGTAAAAAATAGAAATATCAAGATTTTTTTTTACTGCAGATATTCAAGTATATGGTTAAATTTTACTGCCTTCTCTAATTTAAGTCTTAAAGAATTTTTTAATGATTTTTTTTTAAAAAGCACTAAGTCACAAGCTTTTATTATACTTTTGAAGAAACATTTGACAGGCTTGACATTTATTATTATTGCACTTTGAATATTTTAAATTTTATGGTAAATTCTCTTGATCGGAACATTTAATTACTTAGGAACTGCTCTGACAAAAATATTTGTAATGTTAAAGGGAATAAAAATGTTGGCAACCTAAAAATTTACAAAAAGAGATGTTTACTAAAATTGCAATAAACAGTATCTTTTAGATTTTTAAATCTCAACAAAGGAAAACAAAAGGAGTAACGTAGGTGGGCAAAAGACATCAGTGTTTATTTGAAAGATTGAAAAACTAAGCTCCTTCCTTTTCTCTAGAGATCAAATTAAGGCTCCCCATATACTGAGATACATAATTGCTTATCTTTTTCATTTGGGAACTAGAGTGTACAGCAATAGCATATTTAACATACACTTGGATTGTTATAAACACATCAGAAGCAGGAACCATACTAGTGAGTGGGGCCACTGGCTGAGGTGCTAAAGGAGCACTCAAGGAAGACAGTTCCGTTGTGGAGAAGCTAAATGAATTCTTTTCATTGGTCTGCACTGCAGAGAATGTGAGGGAGATTTCCACACTTGAGCCATTCTTTTTAGGTGACAGATCTGAGGAACTGTCCCAGATTGAGGTGCCAGTGGAGGAGGTTTTGGAACAAATGGATAAATTAAACAGTAATAAGTCACCAGGACCAGATGGTTATCACCCAATAGTTCTGAAGCAACTCAACTATGAAATTGCAGAACTAACAACTATGGAATGTAACCTAACACTTAAATCAGCCCCTGTACTAGAAAACTGACGGATAGCTAATGTGACACCAATTTTTAGAAAAGGCTCCAGAGACCATCCTGGCAATTACAGGCGGGTAAGCCTAACTTCAGTACCTGACACAGTGGCTGAAACTATATTAAAGAACAGAATTATCAGACACATAGATGAACACAATATGTTGGGGGAAGAGTCAACACAGCTTTAGTAAATGGAAATCATGCCTCACCAATCCAGTAGATCTTTTGAGAGGGTGAACAAACGTGATCAAGGGTGATCCAATGGTTACAGTGTACTTGGATTTTCAGAAAGCCTTTGACAAGGTCCCTCAACAAAGGCTCTTAAGCAAAGTAGACAGTCATGGGATAAGAGGGAAGGTCCTCTCATGGGTCAGTAACTGGTTAAAAGGTAGGAATAAATGGTCAGTTTTCAGAATAGAGAGAGGTAGATAGCGGGATCCCCCAAGGATCTGTACTGGAATCTGTGGTGTTAAACACATTCATAAATCATCTGGAAAAGGCAGTGAACAGTGAGATGGCAAAATTTGCAAATGATACCTAATTACTCAGGATAGTTAGATCCAAAGTTAACTGCAAAGAGTTACAAAGGGATTTCACAAAACTGGGTGACTGGGCAACGAAATGGCAGATGAAATTCAGTGTTGATAAATGCAAAGTAATGCACATTGGAAAATATAATCCCAACTCTACATACAAAATGATGCGGTCTAAATTAGCAGTTATCACTCAAAAAAGAGATCTTGGAGGCATTGTGGCTAGTTCTCTGAAAATATCTCCTTAATGTACACTGGCAGTCCAAAAAGCTAACAGCCTGTTAGGAACCAATAGGAAAATAATTGATAATAAAATAGAAAAGATCATAAAGCCTCTATAAATATAGAAGTCCATGGTACATCCACACCTTGAATATTGCATCCAGTTAGAGTTGCCCCATCTCAAAATAGATATATTAGAATTGGAAAAGGTAGAGAAAAGGGTCACAAAAATGATTAAAGGCATGGAACTACTTCCATATGAGGAGAAATTAAAGACTGGGGCTGTTCATTTTAGAAAAGAGACGAATAAGGAGGGATATGATTGAAGTCTATAAAATCATGAATGGTGTGGAGAAAGTGAATAGGGAAAAATTATTTACCCCTTCACATAACACAAGCAGTAGGAATAACACAATAAATTTAATAGGCAGCAGGTTTAAAGCAAAAAAGGAAGCAGTTCTTCACAGAACACACAGTCAACCTGTGGAATTTATGACCAGGGAATGTAGTGAAGGCCAAAAGTATAAGTGGGTTCCACAAAGAATTAGATAAGTTCATGGAGGATAGGTGCATCAATGGCTACTAGCCAAGATGGTCAGGGACGGAACCCCATTCTCTGGATGTCCTTAAACATCTGTCTGCAAGAAGCTGGGACTGGGTTACAGGGTGTGGATCACTTGAATAAGTGCCCTATTTTGTTTGATCCCTCTGAATCATCTGGCATCTGCTGCTGTCGGAAGACAGGGTACTGGTCTAGATGGACCATTGGTCTGACCAATATGGTCATTATTATGTTTTTATGTCTTGTTTTGTAAAAATAAACTAATGCTGATAAGAATTCTGTTTTGTAGCTTTCTTACAGAGCTCGGGAGATCTTCAGCAGGTTTTTGTGTAGCAAAGCTACAACCCCAGTTAATATTGATAGCCAGGCACAGTTGGCGGATGATATTCTCAGTGCTCCACGTCCAGATATGTTCAAAGAACAGCAGCTTCAGGTAGCTACTAAATATTTAACTGCTCTTTATTAACATATGTAATTTACTTTTTCCTTTAATGTGTTATATATTTGTTTATGTATTTTTAAACAAAAAAACATTTTCACTTGCTGCATTTTTTGTCACATGTAGGAAGAAAATAGATGATAGCAAATATAAAAACAGGTTATGTAATCTAGTAATTGTACCTTGGAATTCCCACACAGGAGTTTGCATGGGGGAATTTGCATAAGGGTGTGTGTGTGTGTGTGTGCACGCGCACATGTTTGTTGTATGAGACTACTAACTGTTAACACATCAAACAATCTAAAAATCTTAATTCAATTGAAATGTTACTTTAGCAATAAGGGATAGTATAAATAATGCTACTTAGATACATTCCTGCCATTTTCAACCCAAATGGTTCATGAAAGTGTTTGTCTTTAGGGACTTTTGCTTTTACTTTGATGAAATGGTCAAATAAGGGGCGTTTTAAAGCTTTGTCTCTGAAAAAACTCTAAAGGTTGATGCAATTTAAATAGTATAACCTTTTGCATTCAGAACAAGACAGTTACTAAACAATTGGGAATACTTTCTACAGTCTGTTGGTCTAATTTTCTTACTCTTTTGATGTGTTGCATTTGTGCTACTACATACCATACAACAGTGGGTAGGCCCTAGAAACAATTTTAAAAGGGGAATTCTCAGGAACCTAGGCTATAACTTGACCAGTTAAAATTAAGCTAATGGTGTTTCCGTTAGCATCTTAGTCCTAGCTCAGACAAAGCCTTACTTTGTATTCTTTCAGGGAATGTAGATTGGCAGGTACTGTATCTTCCTCTAACTGGAAAGTGCCTAGCACATGTTGGGCACAACCACATTGTAAATTACTAGCAACCTGTCAGATATGGAATTGAGACCTTTTAAAATGCAATTTCTGCTGTAACTTCTTGTATATTCTTCTGTGAATATACCTTTGGTGTAGTAATAGATTATCCTGTCTTAAATGGAAACTAGTTTCTGCAAAGGCTTTTTATTCCATACTTAAGCTGGGCCATCCAGGTTTGAAGTAGTAAACATTTATTGTTGTGGTTTATTATTTTGATTTTTTTCATGACCCAAATACTGGAGTTGAACACAAATGAAGGAGACCTTGTAGTGCAGTGTTTCCTCAACCTTTTTGTGCTGGCAATCCTGTTTGGAATAAATAAATAAAGTGTGATCTCCCTGCTAAAAAAAATCTTGTGACCCCCTACCTTAGGCTGCGGGCTTTGGGCTTCAGCCACCCTGCACGGCGCGGGGCTTCAGCCATCCTGCACGGCTCGGGGCTGAAACATATATATTAGCTTCCTGGGGTGCCCTGTGACATAGGGCCCCTTGTAATTTCCCTGCTTCTAGCCCCCTAATGCTGGCCCTGCTTATGAAACACCCTTCCCCACCCCCCACCCCCCCCAAGACCTATCCCATGACCTCCAAGTTCAGAAACACTGCTTTACTGGGTAATACTATAGTCCATTCCCTTGCAGTGTATATTCTTCACATTGCAGAGGATTGATTATATGACATACTCTTTTCTAATCCAAATGATCCTATGATTCCTGTTGCTCCAGAACAGAATCCAGAACAGGAGAAGATATTTGTTGAAGCAACCTTTCCTAACTGGGATAAAGATTGCCTTAAAATATCGAGTTAGGTGTCTGTTTTTATGTTTTAGTAGTATAAGAACAGACATTTCAGGGTCCAAAGACAACGTAGCCCGTTTGAAGATAAACTGTAGTACACATATTTCTAGCATAAAAATGACCTGAATTAAAAGGATATTGATAGCCTATAGCCGCTTCTAAGAATATAAATAATTATTCTGCATTCTGCTTCCTCTGGGGTTATAGAATTTGTCATCTTAGCATTTTGCATATTTTTTTCCAAAAGGATTTTGTTTCTGACTGCCAGAATCTCCCTTCCTGGATTACTGATTGTCACCGTGTCTCCGTGGGTCACAACTGAGAATATCAAATTCAGGACAAGCTACTGGGAAAAAGGGCAGACATACCCCAAAACCAGTGGTTATTCTTCCATGAGATATACCAATCAAGCAACAAAAGTAAACTTCTGTCTCACCACACTGGCTAACAAGAAATCAGAAATGCAGCCTCCTTAGGTATTCCAGTCCTAGATTCAACACCCAGACACTAGACTTAATGATGAGTGGTTATTTAAAACCAATTTCATCAAACAAAAGGGTTCTTCTGATCCCAAAGGACCAACCACATACCCAGGTCAATATATAACTCAGATATTACACAATAGTCACACTGTTGCCAATCCTTTAGTATCTAATATCTAAAGGTTTATTTATAAGAAAGAAAGAAAGGTGAGAGTTAAAATTGGCTAAGAGAGTCAAATACATACAATAATTGCAAAGTTCTTGGATCAGGCTTTTAGCAGTGATGGAATAAACTGCTGGCTTGTTAAGTCTCTGATTGCTTCCAAATCCTTGGAAGTCCTTTGGTTAGAATGCTCCCATTACTATAAGTCCATAGTCCAGAGGTTTGAGCAGGAAAAAGGCAAAATGGAGATGTTTCCAGGGCCTTTTATAGCTTCTGCCAAGTGAAGGGAAAACCCATTGTTCTAGTTTGTCGAAAATTACAGGTAACAAGATGAGGTTTGGAGTCACATGGACAAGTCACATGTCCATACATGCTTTACTTAATCATAGCAGAGGCCATTACCCATACTCTAGTTAGAACGTCCTCAGGAAAGTCCATTAAGTGTAAATAGGTGTCTTCCATAGTCCATTGTGAGTTAAATCTTCGTTGATGGGCCATTCAACTTTAACAGTTCCTTCACAATGTGCTGGCTAAATATATTGTTGGTCTTACCACAGAAGCAAACATTTGCAATACAGGTACATAGTTAATATTCATAACTTCAAATACAAATGATACATGCATACAGATAGCATAATCATATTCAGCAAATCATAACTTTTCTGTTAACAGCTTACTTGACACATTTTATATAAGATTTGTTGCAATTATATAACAGTGGTAGCAACAATGATCTACCTGGCCATGTTTTAATCATATAACGTCACACTGTTAAACCTCTCTGCCAGTGCACGTAGCAAGAGCTTCTCTGCAGGAAACAGAAGCAGTCCTACAAGGAGCAGAGAGGTCTACTTAAGTTGCTAAAAAAAATAAAATAAAAAAAGCTATATTTCTCTTATTCCTTTGTACATAGAAGTGATAACATCAATAGTTCTTTGCACATATGAACAAAATATGCTATAATTCAACCAAAGATTTACATTTCCTTTTTCTGAAATATACCTCTGGAAGATACTTAAAGTCCTTGAAAGTGCTATATCTGGACATGCAAGTAATTTCTTAGGTGATACTACATTCCTGACACATGGGGAACATAATCTGCTCTACTGTTTTACTTCTCATCCTCAGGATTAAAACTCATTAATGACTGCAGCAGTTTGAGTACCATTTTCTCTAGGCAATGTACAACAGAGACTCTGAATTCTTGTATTGATGGGGTTAATAATGAGAATTCACTTTGCTCCAGTATCTGATTAGGCTTTCTGGAGGAACAGCTTCTAAAGCATACTGTTGGGTATAATGAGAGTAATGTTAAATTCAGGCAAGCTGGGGATGGAGCATATGTTAGGGAAATAATAATACAGGGCAAATGGTAATCAACTGATGATAAAGTAAGTTAAACTTAAAGCACTGCATTAAGACTACAATGACTGTGCATAAAGTGAAGGGGTTGGCATGTTTTGCGCGCGCGCTCTCTCTATGTTATTACTGTGACAAGGCTGCTTGTATGCCTGCTTGGAGATTAAAGGAAAGTTGTTACAGAATATAATGCAGGATTTAGAAGGGCATGGATAGCAATTTCCCCTTCTTCTTCAAGTGGTGGTTCATGTCAATTCCAATCAGAGGGGGGGGTGTGTGTGTGTGTGTGTGTGTGTGTGTGTGTGTGTGTGTGTGTGTGTGTGTGTGTGTGTGTGTGTGTGTGTGTGTGTGTGTGTGTGTGTGTGTGTGTGTGTGTGTGTGTGTGTGTACGTACAGCAGCCAGAAAACTTTTCCCTTAGCAGCATCTGTTGGGTCGGCCTGGGCTCCCTCTGGAGTCGCACCTTCATGGCATTCAATATAGAGCCCTGCCGACCGGCCACCCCCTCAGTTCCTTCTTACCGCCGGTGATGGCTAGCTGGAACAAATGCTTTGCAAATGCATTTGGGCAGTGTGCGCTCTTAGTGTTAATAGTTAGTTCTCAGTAGTTTACTAGTGTTAATTTAGTATTAGTAGTTAGGACATAAATTTCCTTTTGGGGGTCTAGCGCCCCCCTCCCCCCCCACGCACACACACCAATGCTCCCCCAGCACCGGGGTATGCCTCGGTCCCCAGGGTTCAAACTTTGCGAGGACTGTGGAAAATTTATGCTTAAGTGCAACCCACACTCTTCCTGTCTGCGGTGTCTCAGGGAGAGCCACCAGAAGGAGAGGTGCAGAATTTGCAAAGGATTTTGCCCTAGGACCTTAAAAGACCGGGAGCAAAGGCTCAAGATCCTTCTCATGGAGGCTGCACTCTGGACACAATCTGACCCGGGGTCAGCAGAACCCACACCCAGCACTGACGATGCGTAAGCCTTTGCCGTGAAAGGGCCACGAGGAGTCGCAGCACCGCCACGGCTCTGCCCATAGACAAACTTCTGTGAGGCACCGGTCTCAGTCCCTGGTGCCCCAGAAAAAGAAAAAGCCAGAGAGGGGTTGCTCTCCCCTTCCAAACCCAAGGAGCCTGTGGCAGGAAGACTCAAACCGGGCCACATCACCTCTGCCCCTCTGCCTCCCAGGGGTCCAGTTGAGTCTGAACCCTCGCTGCTCTCTGAACTGACATGGTGGAGAGCTCCAGCTCCCCTCTATGTCAGAGGCATTCAAGGCAACTCAGGACCTTATGCGCCTCACGGCGCCGTCCTCCCAACAGAGGAGGGACAAGTCGCCGGTGACCGCCCGATCCCATCAAGGAGTAAGCCGGCAATGATGGCACACCAATCTCCATCTCCAGTGCACCTTTCCCAGGCATGGTCCACCCACGTGGGGGAGCCACATAGGTCCCCCCCCCCCCGTTCCCGGCACCACTCACCGGCACCGTGGAGGATTGCTCCTCTGTGGTCCTCCTTCTCGGAGACCTCGGAGTCGGAGGCAGAATCCTACCGCTCCGATAGGACCAGGATCAGAAGGTCCCAGCGTGACCTCCAGCCCTATCCGGCACTGTGGCCACCTCAGTGGCAACCCCCACCTCGGTGGCCCCTCTGGATGTCCTGGGCATATCATCAAGGCCAAGGACAGAACCAGGGGTCGAGGTCCAGATCCGCATCAGTAATGTTGGCTTCCTTCGTCCCACCGCAGGCATGGGCAGCACCGACGCCCCTCCCTTTGCCTGCGGTGCCGACACCGCTAGCATCAGTGACCTCGGCACCGACTACATTGGCACCGATGATCTCAGCGACCCCGGCACCGCATGCTGCTGACATGGCATTGCAGCAATACTGGGTGCCACGTGACCCCCTGGGCACTGAGGGGAGTGAGCAGGGCCCGTTGCCAGTGCTTTCCTCCTCATCCTCCCCAGATGAGACTGTGGCAGGGACATTGACGGCTCCAGCCTTGGAAGACAACAGGGTCCTACAGCAGCTGCTGTGACAGGAGGCCCAGAACCTGGGGATCCAGGCAGAGGAGGAGAGGATGCTGACCCCATGGTAGATATCCTCGCCCTCTTCAGCCCCGCTCATATTGCCTTGCCGTTAATTAAGACCACCACTGAGACCACAAAGACCTTGTGGCAGACCCTAGCCTCTTTTTCCCCAAGAGAAATGAAAGGCAGTACTTTGTTTCCTCAAGAGGATATGAACACTTACATACCCACCCCCCGATTCCCTGGTGGTTGATGCAGCTAATCAGCATGAGCACCAGGACTACCAGGGGCCCTCCCTTAAAAACAGGGCTGCTAAAAAAACTAGATCTGTTTGGGAGGAAAGTCTACTTCACCGGGGGGGTTGCAGCTTTTCGTATCGAACCAGCAGGCCATCGTGAGCAGATACTTGTATAACACCTGCGGCATGATGGCCAAATTTGCAGAGCTGCTGCTGCACAACTCCAGTGTGGAATTCTCTGCTCTGGTGGAAGAAGGGAAACTAATTGCACGAGCTTCCCTGCAGGCAGTGTTGGATGGGGCAGATGCTGCCTCCTGCGCAATGGCCACAGGGGTGGCAATGAGGAGGAGTTCCTGGTTGCAGGTCTCGGGTCTTCCCTACGAGGTCCAACAGACCATTGAGGACCTCCCCTTTTGAGGGTTCGGCCCTCTTTTCCGAGAAAACAGATAAGACTCCACAGTTTAAAGGACTCCAGGGCCACCCTCAAGTCCTTGGGCCTCCATACTCCCGCAACTCAGCGCAGGCACTTCCGGCCGCAGCCTCCCTCGCAGTTCTACCAACTGCAGAACCGGCTGGACGCTCCTCAGAGGAGGCATAGGAGCGGCAAAAAAGGCTGCACTTGTCCTCGGGGCAGAGCTCTGGCCAGCCCAAACCACCTTCCAGCTCCAGAACGGCCATTTGAGGGTGCGGTCGAGGACAGCGCCCCAGGACAAAAACTGGATCTACCCCGCCTTACCTTTTTGTCCCGACTATCCCCTTTCTACCGTGCATGGCCCTGTATCAGTTCAGACTGCTGGGTACTCCGCACGGTAGAGAGCAGATATTCCATCCAATTCTGTGCCCTCCCACCCTTGCACCACCCTTCCCCATCCTTCTTCAGGGACCCCTCTCATGAGGAACTCCTTATACAGGAGGTGCACTCACTCCTTTCGTTAGGGGCAATGGAAGAGGTTCCTCAGGAGCAGAAGGGCAAGGGTTTCTATTCCCGACACTTCCTACTACCGAATGCCAAGGGTGGGCTCAGGCCCATCCTAGATCTCTGAGAACTCAACAAGTTCATGAAGATGCTCAAGTTCTGCATGGTTTCTTTGGCCTCCATCATCCCTTCATTGGATCCAGGAGATTGGTATGCCGCCCTCGACTTGAAGATGTGTACTTTCACATAGCAATAATTCTGTCCCTTAGGTTTGTGGTGAACACCACCCACTACCAGTTCATAGTCCTCCTATTCGGCCTATCAGCAGCACCTCAAGTGTTCACTAAGTACATGGTAGTCGTGGCTGCGTTCCTGCACCTCGACGACTGGCTCATCAAGGGCTGCTCCAGGTCTCAAGTGGAGGCACAAGTCAACTTCATAAGAATGATGTTCGATGAACTGGGCCTCCTTCTGAATGAAGGGAAATCAACGCTGTCCCCGGTTCAGAGGATAGAATTTATAGGGGCAGTACTGGATTCGACACAGGCCAGGGCATACCTCCCAGAAGCAAGGTTTCGGTCCCTCGGCAAGGTCTCAGGCAATTCCCCACCACCACAGCAAGGAATTGCCTGAAACACCAGGGACACATGGTGACTTGTACCTAAATAGTACAGCATGCCAGACTCAGACTTTGACCTTCTCAGTCGTGGCTAGTGTTAGTGTGTTGGCCAGTCTGGGACAGCTTGGACAAGATCGTAACCCTGCCTCGCCCAGTACTCAGCTTCCTCCTGTGGTGGCTTGACCCACAGGTAGTATGTGCAGTGGTCCCCTTCAACAGCCCTCAGCCGTCTCTCTCGCTAGTGATGGATGTGTCAGCCTTGGGCTGAGGAGCACATTTGGGAGAACTCAGGACAGAAGGCCTGTGATCTCAGGCAGAACTCGCTCTCCATATCTATGTCAGAATGCTGAGAGCCGTGCACCTGGCATGCCAGACTTTCTGAGCCCACTTGACAGGGAGATGTGTATAAGTTATGACAGACAACACCACGGCAATGTTTTATATCAACAAACGGGGATGCATGTTCCTCTCCCCTCATGCTGTGGGACTTCTGTGTAGAGCATTCAATACATCTGCAAGCATCGTACCTCCCTGGAGTACAGAATGAGTTGGTGGACTATCTCAGCAGATCATTCCACAGCCAAGAGTGGTCCCTTCGCCTGGATGTTGTGAACTCAATCTTCCATCAGGATGGTTTTCCCCAGATAGACCTGGTCGCCACGCGACGCAACAGGAAGTGCCAGCAGTTTTGCTCCTTCCTGAGTCACATCCTGGGCTCCATCGCACATGTGTTCCTCCCTCCTCCCATGGGGAAGCCATCTCCTATATGCATTTCCACCTATCCCTCTCATCCACAAGGTGCTCCTCAAGGTACGGAGGGAGCAAGCCTCGGTCATATTGATAGCTCCAGCCTGGCCCTGTCAGCACTTGTACACATTACTCCTGGAAATGTCCATGGAAGCCCCAGTCACCTTGCTGTTCTTCCTGGACTTACTAATGCAGGATCACGGCCGTCTCCAACACCCGAACCTCAAGTCGCTACACCTCATGGTGTGGAAGCTCCATGGCTGAACCCAATGGAGCTCTCCTGCTCGGACCCGGTTAGACAAGTCCTCCTTGGCAGTAGGAAACCTTCCACGAGGGTCACATACCTTGCCAAGTGGAAGAGATTTTCAATCTGGTCGATGCAGCACCGTTGGTCCCCAATGCTCGCCTCTGTACCAGTTACACTGGACTGTCCTCTCCATCTCAAGAAGCAGGGGCTGTCCATGTCGTCAATAAGGGTTCACTTGGCCACCATCTCTGCCTTCCACCCAGGCGCAGAGGTCCGCTTGGGCTTTGCTAATCCTATGGTCAGCTGTTTCCTTAAAGGTCTCGACAGGCTATACCCGCATGTCCGACGGCCTGTACCGGTTTGGGACTTCAATCTAGTCCTTTCCAGACTCATGGGTCTGCCCTTTGAACTTTTGGCAACATGCTCCCTACTCTAACTCTCATACAAGGTGGTGTTTCTCGTAGTGATAACCTCAGCCAGGAGGGTGTCTGAACTCAAGGCCCTAACATCAGAACCTCCTTACACTGTGTTCTATAAGGACCAGGATCAGCTCAGGCCTCGCCCGGCTTTTCTCCCAAAGGTTGCCTCCCAGTTTCACATTAGCCAGGACATCTTCCTCCCAGTGTTCTATCCTATGCCACACTCAAGTGTCAGGGAGCAGAGGCTTCGCTCATTGGATGTCCACAGAGCACTAGCCTTCTACATTGAGAGAATGAAGCCATTCCAAAAGTCCATCCAGTTATTTGTGGTAGTGGCAGACAGAATGAAAGGTCTTCCTGACTCTTCTCAATGGATTTTGTCATGGATCACATCTTGCATCCGTGAGTGCTACAACCTGGCAGGTGTGCCTGCTCCCCTGATCACTGCGCACTCCACCAGGACTCAGGCCTCTTTAACGGTGTTCCTGGCACAGGTTCCCACCCAGGAAATCTGCAGAGCAGCGGTGTGGTTCTCCATACACACTTTCACCACGCACTACGCAATCACCCAGCAGGCCAGAGACGATGTTGCCTTTGGAAGAGTGGTGCTCCTGTCAATGGATGACTCCGACTCCCTCTCCTGAGCTTGGGCTTGTGAGTCATCTGATTGGAATTGACATGAACAACCACTCGAAGAAGAAAAAACGGTTATTCTCCTTCTCATAACTGTTCTTAGAGATGCGTTCTTCATGTCCATTCCAATACCCACTCTCCTGTCCCTCTGTCGGAGTAGCCCGCAAGAAGGAACTGAGGGGGTGGTGAGTCGGCAGAGCTCTATATTGAGCGCCATGAAGGCGCAACTCCAGGAGGCACCCAGGCTGACCTGATGGATGCTGGTAGGGTAAAAGTTTTCCAGCTGCCGTGCATCAATTCAAGTGGTTCAACTTTCTTTAGAACTTTGGCAGTAAATATATGCTGCTTAATTTTTCTAAAATGATGTAAATGATTTTAATATATTAGAGTAAGTTTAGGCTTTATAGGTTCTCATAATTTCAAATTTAATTTTAAAATAGAATTTTAAAAAGAAACATGTTTTTAATTTACTTAAAAAATCTGATTTAATTAAATTGTATATGTTAAAAAACATTGATTCTTCTTTGAGTGCTTGCTCATGTTGATTCCATTCTAAGTGTGCACACACCCACATGTGCGGTCATCGGAGATTTTTCCCCAGTGGTATCTCTAGGGTCAGCTATAGCACCCTCTTGAGTGCCGCGCTCAGGCATCAGTATATTAGGTGATGTCAGCCCTATGCCCTCTCAGTTCTTTCTTGCTGCCTGTGGTGGTTAGTCAGAGCGCCTTTTCCTTGCCTAGCAAGGGCTAGCATTTTTTGTCTCGTCTGACTGTGAGCCTTAGGGCCTTGTAAATAGTTTGTTCATAATAGTTAGTGTAATGTAGTTGTTAAGTGTAGTTAAAAGTTAGAGTCCCAATGGGGACTTTGCCCCAGGCGGGGCATGCCCCGGTCTCTGGGGTTTAAGCCCTGCGTGGACTGCAACAGGCCTTTGCCTGTTAGTGACCCCACAGCAGCTGCCTGAAGTACCTGGGGGAGTCACATGTAAAGGACGAGTGTTGCATTTGCAAAAACTTTTGACCCAGGACCCAGAAAAAGTGCGACATCCATCTGAGGACCCTCCTCATGGAGGCTGCTTGCCACCCAGCTTCCGAACCTTCCTGGCCGGACTCTACCCCTAGTACCTCGGCCTGGGTGCGTAGCACACCCCCGACACTGAGCTCCACCCGGCACCACTCTCTGTCACCGGTGCCCAAAAAGAAGGCCAAGAAGCAGGGCTCCCTGGCACCCGGCAAGAAAGGCCATTGGGTATAGGGCAAAGGGCCCAGTTCAGGCTGCCCACCCACGCCAAAGCCACATGGACGTGTCTCCCCAATCGGGGCCCCTGCCGCCACAAGGGATCCACCACTGACTCCTGGGAGCAGTAGGAGACCCAGACTTGTGGCGGGACTGACGCCTTCCCAGGCTTTCCCTGTGCCTAGAGAGCAGAGGCCTCTACCAGCTCTGCGGCACCTCATGTGCCACAGGAAGTGGCAAAGGCTCCCTATGAGAGCAAGCTAGTCATCAGGACCACCCAGAGGGCAGTTGAGTGCCACCGATCCTCAGAGCCAAGGCAGTACTCTCCAACTCTCTCCAACACGGATCTCTGGCTTCGCAGCCCAGGTCCTCTGCGGCTCACCCCAAATCACCAGCACCGCAATCACGGTCTCCACCCTCTCAATGTGGGTCGCCTAGGGGGAGGTGCTGGTTACCATATTGCTGGCACTGTTCATCTTCCTGCCGGTAGTCTTCTCGGTGCAGAACCCCATCCCCCACACTGTGGGAACGATCTCCATTGCGGTACTGGTCCCCCTGGTCCTCCTATTTGAAGTACCGGTCTCCAGTGGCGATGGTTAGCCGACAGAATCAGGCACCGCCTTGTCCAGGGATGAGGATGACTGTACCGCCGGCATCATCCCCCATGAAGGAAGGGGGTTTCGTGATGGGCACTCACTGCTCTTCCCCTCGCTGAGGCATCACCAGTGCAATTGAGCATCTGAGGGTTTGTCAACCTCTGCAATGCTGCCTTGGCAACAAGACCAGTGGCCAACGCAGTGGCCCTACTGGAGTGCGTGGAGCATGCCTGTGATGCTGATGCCCTCTTTGTACCATTCATCAGCCACCGCCTCGGAGCAACAGTTGACAGCACTCATAGGTCATGGTAGAGGAGCGAGTGTCCGCCCCAAAACCCCCTTCCTCCACATGTGATGATGCCCTGGGGCCTCTCCCGGGCAGTACAGTCTTCCTCATCCCTGGATGAGGCGGTGCTGGGCGCGCCGGATGATTTTAAAGAGTACCTGGCTCTGCTTTGATGGGTGGCCGAGAACTTGGGCCTAGAGGTAGGGGAAATGGCTGAGCATGCAGACACCCTATTCAATGTTCTGTTGGTGTCTACCCCTGCTCGTGTTGCACTACCAGTGCATGAGGGGGTCTTGAAAATTGCCATGGCCTTCCGACAAATCCCATTGTCCATCCCTCCCACCTCCAAGAGGGCTGAGAAAAAGTACTTCATCCCAGCCAAGGGGTTCGAGTACATAGCTCGAGGCTAGCTGGTCGTCTCCGTGGCCAACGAAAAGGACAAGCAGAGACACAGCAGTTCAACCCCCAAAAATAAAGAGGCCAAGAGGCTGGACCATTTTGGGAGGAAAATTTATACAATAGCCAGCCTCCAGTTCTGGATGGTGAACCACCGGGTTTTTTGGGCAGATACGATTTTAACTTATGGGACTCCCTCCGTAAGTTCAAGGAGTCCCTGCCCCAGGACTTGGGCCAGGAGTTTGGCACCATGGTGGAGGAGGGTACTGCAGTAGTACTTCCTTCAAATGGTGTGGGACACAGCTGGCTCGGAGCTGGGGTGGTCATGAGGCGCGGTTCCTGGCTTCAGACCACTGGCCTGTCCCAAGAAATGCAGGCCTCAGTTCAAGATTTCCCATTTGATGGGAATGGTCTCTTCGCAGAGCAGACAGATGCACAGCTGCATGGCCTAAAGTACACTCGGGCCACCCTTCGTTCCCTGGGTCTGCATATACCACAATCAGCGAGGAAGAAATTCCGGTTGCCACCACCAAGGCCTTGGCAGCCTCGACAGAAGTCTGTGAGGAGAAGGGATAGAGACACGAGCTTTAGTCACTGCCCTTCCTCCTCCTGCTCATCCCCGCAGCCCGGCCTGGCAAAGTATCCCAGGGACCAGAAGCACTCATTTTGAAGGTGCGCTCGAGAGTGACACCCCAGTCAGCTCCCCGGATCCACGTTGTTCTTTCCTCGACCATCTTCATCCCTACCATTCGGCCTGGTCTCAGGTCACCTCGGACCACTGGATGCTGTTGATAGTATCTCGGGGCTAACCTCCTGCACTTGGGGGCAGTAGAGGAGGTCCCTCGGGACATGAAAGGAAAAGGATTCTACTCCCTCTACTTCCTAATCCTGAAAGCAAAAGGGGGCCTCAGACTCATTCTGGACCTGCAATGCCTCAAGAAGTAGAAGTTTCACATGGTCTCCCTGGCCTCCATCATCCCCTCCCTGGATCCAGGAGACTGGTACGCCACCCTTGACTTGAAGGACACTTATTTCCATATTCCAAGATCACAGACGTTTCCTCCGTTTCATAGTGGGTGGACGCCATTTCCAATTCACGGCGCTGCCCTTTGGCCTCTCATCGGCGCCAAGGGTGTTCACAAAATGTATGGCGCCAGTGGCCACTTACCTGAGGCATCGAGGGGTCCAGGACTTTCCATATCTTGATGATTGGCTCATCAAGAGCTGGTCTCAGGAACAAGTGCAGAGGAGCATCAGTCTGGTGTGTTCCACCTGTCACAACCTGGGCCTGTTGACAAACAAGAAAAAATCCACATTAAGGCTGGTCCAATGAATAGAGTTCATTGGGGGGGTTCTCCACATGAGCCAGAGCCTTCCTTCCGGAGGCGTGTTTTCAGGCCGTGTTGGACCTGATCTCCCATGTGAAGAACCACCCACTCACCACTACTCACACCTGCCTTTGGTTGTTGGGCCACATGGCCACATGTACATACATGGTCTGTCATGCCTGGCTCCATCTCCGCCTCTGCAAGTGTGGTTGGCGTTGATCTATATACCCAACAGACATGACCTAGACTGGGTAGTCAGGGCGCTGGATCATATCTGGTTGTGCCTGGATTGGTGGTTGGACTCCGGGTCGGTGTTGGAGGGAGTTCCCTTCACGGCCCCATCGTTGTCGCTGACCCTGGCCTCTGATGCTTTGGACCTGGGGTGGAGAGCCCACCTGGGCGATCTCAGCACGCAAGGCTGCTGGCTATGGACCGATCTG
Source organism: Natator depressus (assembly GCF_965152275.1). Classification (NCBI taxonomy): domain Eukaryota; kingdom Metazoa; phylum Chordata; order Testudines; family Cheloniidae; genus Natator; species Natator depressus. The sequence goes on along the minus strand of NC_134237.1, from coordinate 120,507,919 downwards.
GCCCTCCATATCAACGTCAGAGAGCTCAAAGCGGTTTGCCTGGCCTGCCAGGCTTTCTTGTCTCACTTGGGGAACAAGGTAGTGCAGGTCCTGACGGACAATACCGCTGCGATGTATTACATCAACAGGCAGGGCGGAGCCAGATGGTCAGCCCTTTGCCAAGAAGCTCTCCACTTTTGGGACTTCTGTGTGCAGCATGCTATTCATCTGGTAGCCGTGCATCTGCCCGGGACCAGGAACATGTTAGCAGATCACCTCAGTAGGACCTTCTTGTTTCACCATGAGTGGTTGTTCCATTCGGAGGCAGTCAGTATGATCTTCTGGAGGTAGGGGACTCCCCAGGTGGACTTATTTGCATCCCATCAGATCAGGAAATGTCACGTGTTCTGTTTGATCCGGGGGATGGACATGGGCTACTTGTCAGACGCTTTTCTGCTCCCGTGGTTGGGGGCCCTGATGTATGTCTTCCAGCCAGTGCTGTTGACCCAGAGAATCCTTGTGAAGATCAAAGAGGATAGGGTGAAGGTTATTGTGATAGCCCCCGCGTGGCCTTGACAACACTGGTCCGGCATGCTGCTGGATCTTTCAGTAGCCACCCTGCTGCAGCTACTCCTCTGGCCGGACCTGCTGTCCCAGACCCACAGCAGTCTTCTACACCCAAATCTGGCGGCGTTGCACTTGACAGCATGGCTACGGCATGGCTGAATGAGGAGGAATGCTCAGCCCATGTCCAACAGATCTTGTTGGGTAGCAGAAAGCCCTTGACCAGAGTGACTTACCTGGCCAAGTGGAAGAGGTTTATGTGCTGGACCTCAGACCGTAGTATCCGGGCTGAGCAGGCTTCTCTGCAGGCGATCCTGAACTATCTTCTGCATCTCAAGCTCCAACGGTTGTCCTTGTCCACTTGGCCTCTATTTCGGCCTTCCATCCTCTGCTCCAGGGCAGGTTGGTCTTCGCTCATGACATGACAAACTGGGTTTTGAAAGGTCTGGCGCGTCACTACCTGCACATCGGGGATCCCATCCCACCCTGGGACCTGAACCTCATGCTGTCACGGCTCATGGGTCCTCCCTTTGAGCCTCTAGCTTCCTGCTCCCTCCTCCTCCTCCTCCTCCTCCTGGAAAGTTTCTTTCCTGGTCACAATAACGTCTGCCCATAGGGTCTCTGAGATCAGAGCGCTTACTTCATTGACAGGACTAAGCCATTTCGCAAGTCAACACAGTTGTTCGTTGCAGTGGTGGACAGGATGAAAGGTTGCGCAGCCTCTGCTCACAGGATTTTATCCTGAATCACGGCCTGCATCTGTTACTGCTATGATCTGGTGAAGGTGCCTCTCCCGGCAACTGTGATTGGCCACTTGACTAGGGCGCAGGCTTCATCAGCAGCCTTCCTGGCCCAGGTGTCAATTCAGGATATCTGCTGGGCCACTACCTGGTCATCTGTCCACATGTTTGCGTCTCATTATGCGCTTACCCAGCAAGCCTGAGACAATGTTAGCTTTGGTAGAGCAGTGTTGCAAGCCGCACAGCCATGAACTCTGAGCCCACCTCCAGGGATACGGCTTGTGACTCACCTAGAATGTAATCGACATGAGCAAGCACTCGAAGAAGAAAAAACAGTTACCTACCTTTCATAACTGTTGTTCTTCAAGATGTGTTGCTCATGTCCATTTCATTACCCGCCCTCCTGCCCCTGTGTCGGAGTTTCCGGCAAGAAGGAACTGAAAGGGCTCAAGGCCGGCAGTGCCTAATATACTGACACATGAGCGCAGCACTTTAGAGGGCGCCACAGCTGACCCTACGGATACCGCTAAGGCAAAAATCTTCAACAGCCGCACATGTAGAATGGAATGCATGCACACCTAGAATGGAATGGACATGAGCAACACATCTTGAAGAACAATTACGAAAGGTAAGTAACCTTTTTTTCAATCTACATTGGTTTTCATTTTAACCATTCTTGGACCTTATGTAAAAATAAAGCCTTATGCTAAGAGACTAGGACTCGGTTCTATTTCATTTGAAATTGGTGCACAACTCCCACTGACTTCAACAAAAGTAAGTCTGATATCTGTCTTCACATTAATGCTCTGAGTTTTAAGAACATAATTCTTGAAAAATAGGCCTGCATTTTTCATATGAGATTTAATCTTGTATAACCATTATCCCACTGCACTTAACATTTCAGATTTTTAATCTGATGAAGTTTGATAGCTATACTCGCTTTCTGAAATCCCCGCTTTACCAAGAATGCATTCTGGCTGAAGTAGAAGGTCGCCCTATTCCTGATCCACAGCGTGTTCCCAGCAGCCCTACATCTAAACACAGTATCAGCTCAGAGCGGTCCCATACCTCAACACCAAAAAAGGTGACTTTTGATTAAATTGTTACTTTTCTGAAAACTAAGTTCTTATCTATAGCTGAACTTCTCCTCCCACTCCCCAAATTTGTTAGAAGATCAACAAGAATGTATAGAAGCTAATGAGTTTTCATATTTACTAATGCTGACAAAGTATCTAGTTGCCAAGTCTTAATGTACAAATTGTTTTATTTGTGGATAGGTTTTTATCCGTTATAACAGAAGTTACTAACTCCCTTATGTATTGCCTAAATAAACACATTTTGTTCTACAGCTAATGAAATGAGGTAATTATACTTCATGCGCTAATTCAGAAGTTGATTTTGATTGAAGTCCACAATTGTTAGGAAACTAAGTTCTGGTATTTTCAACCGCAGGTAGCCAGTTACAATTCAGCCAGGGTTAGTAGTGAATACTAGTACAATTGAGGGGTGCTTTCAATGACCTAGGTGGAGTGAGTTGGTAATTTCAGTCAAGTTCCCAGTGGACAATTGCCTACGTCACAACACCCATCACTGCTACTGTCTCTAAATATCATCCTTGCTGTCCATCCAGCGGAGAGGTCAAGGGTTAAATAATGAAGGAAAATGAACTTCCCTTTCATCCTTAGAATTTATCCCTTTACTAGAGTAGTATCCAGCTTCTGATCCTTAAGGATGACTGTGTTAAGAAAGCTTGTATCTGATGATATATATGAATTGAAAACTACCTATGAGCCATGTTCTGAGATTTTTAAACTGAAATGATTGAATCGGCCCTGTTGCTACAGGAAGGAAGTAGGGGACACTGAGCAGCAGTTCTCTACAGTTGATAATCACAACGTCACGGGTTGGCCACCTGGTACATTGAAGGGGAGAGAGGAGGGAGCTTTGGCTGCTCCATTATCTGTTCCCCTGACAGGTTGTGGGAGCCCTAAGGAATGCATGATAAAAGCACTTGATTGTCTCTACCTGAGCATCAGAGAGCAGGTAGCAAAAGACATCCTCCTCCACCACACAATCCTAGAGAGGTGAAGGGGAGGAGAAGGTGAAAACCAAAATCCAATTACAGCTTCCTGATTCTCTGCTCCAACACAGGTTGGAGAATATTCTAGAGTTGCTCTAACTTGCATCAACTGACAATGGTCTCCTAAGGTAGCATGCTAGCGGGATAGCCAGCATGCTCCACCCACTTCTCCCTATGCCTGTCACATCCTTCTGCACCAGGAGTTGTGGGATGATACATATAAGAGTTGACTACACCAGGTCTCTTGCCTGTTTGGGATTCCCTTATACCTGTGGAATCCCCAGCTGGAGACTTGTAGGTGGTTTCTGCTTTCTTTGTGCTACCTTTGAGCAGAGAAGCAGAGAATTTGTCCCAAATCTTGACTGTTGCCCTTTGATTTTTGAAATAATATATTTAACCTTCAAAGTGAAAAGGTTATTGCTGTAGAATATGATTTATGCATGTTGGTTAGGGCAATGTGGGAAGTTTGCTTTTCTGATGCAACTATTCCATGGAAAAAGAGGACTTGAATTAATCTGGTAACTTTCAGAAGAAATAATTCACACCTTCATCCCACATGATATAATAATTAATTAATTAATAATAAAAAGTCCTATCTGGAAAGCCAGAATTCCTGGCAGTGACTGGATGTCTGTGCTGGTAACTGATGAGTTTACTCTTTGAATTTCCTGGCCTGTTTTCAGCCAAATTCTTCATGTTGTTTAAACATTTTTTTATTATAAAATTTGTCTAGGTAAATAAAAATTAAAAAAACTCCAAAAGATTTGGAAGCTTTAAAATTTTTTAATACTTTCATAGGAATCAGAACTTTGCTCATTCTTATTTCCCCAGTCATTGATCACCATTTTAAAATGTGAGAGTTTTACCTTTGCAACTAGATAATGTTACCACAGTATTCATTATTTAGCTGTAAAGGTAATTTTTAACTCTTTATTTTTTTTATGTCAGCCACTGTATTTTTGGGACATCTGCTATTTTATGGGTAGAGGTTGTTTTTTCTTTAATTCAGCATTTAAAGAATATTTTAATGTGAAAAAGATAAATGCTCATTAAAAGAAAATGTAGGCATAACATTATTAAAAATATATCTGCATTAATACTTTTCATCATTGACTATTATTTGTTATATGTAAGTAAATGCTAGTTAAGGAAGACATTATCAGATACCTGTATTTAATTTTAATTTATATTTCAAGCCTAGGTAGATTGCTACACAGTATATGAAATTCTATATATTTTTTTTAAAACCAAGTAAATGGAAATCGAATAACCCTGCTAAACCATTAGTTCTCTAGCTGTAGTCCATAGACTGCCAGTAATCTGTGGAGAGCTGATTAGTCACATTATGCTGGTATTTCTTTTTGTTTCCAGCTGTGTCACTTTTTCGCAATATTACTTTTCCATATGAGCAGTTTTTGTTGTTGTGCTGGCATGTTCTTTGATTACCAGTCTCAGGGGAACTGGCGTACATAATAATGAGAAGGCAAAAAGACAATCAACCAGACTCTCTCTCTTCAGATATAGTCCACTTTGGGAGAGTTTGAGAATCCATGCTTTAGACAATGTATTTGCAAGAGTGCTCCAGCTAATGTTTTATCTGTGTTTTGATGGTAGTTAATTGGAAAATCAAAGTCAGGAAGGTCCTTAAATGAAGAATCTGGAGAGGAAGATGCTGAGAAGAAAAAAAAAGGGACATTTTTCTCCTGGTCAAGAAGTAAGAGTGTGGGGAGATCGCAGAAAAAAAGGGAAAATGATGACTACCAAAATGGTGAGTTTACAAGTCCTGCTTTGTTGCAAGATTGCTTCAGCAACAGACAGAATTGCTCCCACTGTTAACACTCAGCAAGGAATCTACACCTCATTACTACACATGACCTGGAGCAGATTTTTAATGATCTGCTGAGCTGTGACAGAGGGAAATGGTGATGTCCTGCACCACAATAGCCAGGAACAGTCCTGGAGGTCTGTAGACAAAAGGCTGGGGAATGAGAAATTGATAATATTATTTTGATGTTCTGGACCAATGGGATTTCCCTCAGCTGTTTAAATGTGCTTTCACCAATTTCCAAGAGGTTTTTTTCTGTCCACCCAGTTGCACTCTCACTGTAAGTTGACTCTCACCCTCTCTTACATTCATATCCTACCTTGACTCCTCCATGAAGGCCAAACAGCTAGATATGGAAATAAAGCCATAGGTGTGGCTATGCCCAAGTTCCTTCAGCTGAAGTTCATGGTGCTGCAATTGTGGTGCTCCTTTTGCTTCCCTTCACGACCAACTACTGTAGATCCAGAGTTACAGAGTCTGTCTCCCATCTCAGGGCAGACAGATTGGCTCCTTACAAGCAGGTCTGTGGCAGACTAGGAGACTTTAGCTCCACTTTACCTTGGGGTTAGATTGGTGAGTCCACCCACTTCAACCAGGCTGGTAACATTAGGAACTGAAACTGTTGCCTCCCATTCACAGCAGGTGACGTCACATGCAATCTCTGAGCCAGTTTCTGGCAGCCCCTTTCTCTCCAGCACTTCTCTGTCTGGGGTGAGTAGTTCTTCAAAGGAGCCTCCCTACTGCAGTCCTACAGCATGGTTGTACAGGTTCAAGCTGTTCATCTTGCAGGGACAAAGTAACTTTTAGAAGATAAAACAAAGCAGAGACATGGAGTAAAAAAAACCAAAATATTCCAGTTCCCTTTCCCCCAAGTCAGGATAGTTCATCAGAAAGTTAGTGCATTGTGTTTTGTAGGCACCATGGTCACAGTGCGCAAGTTCCCACATCCTCTCACAAATGATTGGGATGTTCCTCTCAGACCCTTATTTTAAAATATGGGCTTTCAGTTTCCATAGGAAGAAATGTTTTCTGGAAGGGATTTACTCTATAGGTCTGTTACCTGAGTTTTATTGTAAGTGTGTTAAAAAGCTAAGGAGCAATCCAGCTGAAGAAATCACAGAAACCAGCCTCTACTAGGAGTGTAGCTGAGAAAAGAAAATTTTGCAAGCTGTTGATTTTTCACTCTGTCTAGTAAGTTGGAACTGCAGAAGGAAACCGTCACTGAATCAAAGTGGTGAGTGCTTTGTTGTAGAAACCTAGTTTACAGATAGGGAAATTACTTCTCCCTATAAAAAAACAAAACAAAATCCCTGAAGGAGGCATAGAGGAAAAATTTAAGGAGGGAGAATGAATTCCACAGGCACAGAATGTTACTAAAACACAATCTAATTGGCAGAGACTGGGTTGTGTAGCCTGTTCATTCAACTGCTAGTCAGTCAGTAGCTTTTGTTGAGAAAATTGCAGCTCTTGTATGAGGGCAACACTAAACTATTTTTAGATAAATGAGGTCTGGGCTAATTGCACTGTGTTTGAAGTAATTTCTATTAGTGAAAGTATTTGCATCTCTGTAGTTCATTGCAATGAAAGAGCACCACATTTTGGCAACTGCAGAGGCTTGCACAAAACAATTAACAGGCAAACAGTTTTAAAAAAAATTGCAAAAACAAAACTACAAATTCTGAAATCCACTGCAGCAGTCAGCTACTCTAAGGCATTGTATATACTGCTGTTTCTTCTTCCCCACCATCTGCCTACCATGGTTCTTGAAAAAGCCTTGTGAGCTGTCCCGTTGATGTCAGGGGGGCCATGTACATGAATGAGGGCTGTAGAATCAGATACTAAGGTTATAGATCTAAACTTTAATAAGTGACAAGGGATTCAGTTCTCAATTTTTGGGTGTCCAACTTGAGACACCTTAAAAGAGCCTGATTTTCAGGGATCTGGTATGCACCTTGAAGGTATTGTAAATTGGTAGTCACTTTTTAAAATATAGGCAATCACCTCCAAGAACAGGGACCTTGTCTTTTCAAAAAGCCATGAACACCTGTAGTGTTATATAAGCAATAAATAATTACATTTAAAAGATGTTTAAATATTCAGCATGTGAAGATAGTACAAGGATTTGGAATTTTTCTTTCCCAGATCAGAAAATGAATATTTTAGCCAGATGACTTGAGGTTTTGTAGCACCTTTAATGAATAGTAAAAGCAAGCATTTCTACTTATCACTCTGCTTTTCCCACTCTCAGATTCTATGCATACCAACGGATTATTTTGCAGACGTGAATCACAAGGCTCTATGTCGTCAGCTGCAAGTCTTGAACTGGTAAGGGCCAGCTCCTTAGAATCAAATAGTATGAGAGGAATGAAAAAAAATGGGAGTGATTGTTACCTAGGAAATCAATAATAGCCCCATTTTTCTGCAATAGTATAAATAAACAAAATGTATATATGTATTTGAATGTAAATTTCATAATAATTTTTAGACTGAACTTTAAATTTTTTTTTATAGCTATACTCATTTTGTGAAATAAGAAGGGTCTGGTTGTTTAAACAGGTTGTCAGATGAATAGTTAAATATTTTTAAAGAACACTTATAGTGCTACTTGTGATCCTAAACTATCTTGCTTATAATCGAAGGATAAATATCTTTTTTATGCATTTCATATACCTGCTTTTTAAAATTGTCCTGCCATCTACAAGCTATCCTGTCTCCTAGCTACCCCAACTCTCCTGTTCCTTTGGACATTATAATAAAGGTTTTATAGGGTCTTTCAATCCAAGGACACTAAAGCTCTTTACAAACTGACCCACCTTGCCTCCCAGCTACTGCAGCTCTTAACTCTGCCATGAACAATTGCCTGTTGAATTGCTTTTTGGGTCCTCTTCCTCTTGACTATATATGAGTTTGAGCTCATTTCCTTGATGCCCCAGCTTTCTCCAGCCCCAAAGCTGAGTGTCCCTCCTCCTGATCACTATAGCTTGACTCTGTTCCCAGTGTTTGAGGGATAAAAGAGTGAAGCATTCCCCAGCAGCATTTGCAACTAAAACACTACAGCACATGCTCATATGTGGAGAAACAAGAAGTGAAGACACAGTAGTTATAAACAATGTAGTTCCACCTTCACAGTCGAAGCTGAATGAAATGCACAAAGTAAACAATATAAATAATGAAAAGTAAACTTAAAATTTAATATAACCCTAGATTTAAAGTGAATTTTAACAAAGCGTATAAAAGAATATAATTTTAAAATATCCTTTTTTATCCTGACAGTACCCCTTTGACTTACAAATTTGATTCTAAGAATCATATGGATTCTTGTTGATATATGTGATGCTAGTGGGTAAACAGAGAAATAAACAGTGAAGAGCCATATTGGTAGCATCTATTTAAACTGAGCGTTTATTAAATACTTCAAAATATTACCTTGTAAAAACAATGCTTTGTGTGTACTAAGATGACTTTTCGTGGCTATAATTAGGGCCTTACCAAATTCACAGCCGTGAAAAACGTATCACGAACTGTGAAATCTGGTTTTCCTCGTGAAATCTGGGTACTGAAGGAGGGTCACGGTATTGACACCCTTACTTCTGTGCTGTGTTCAGAGCTGGGTGTCTGGAGAGCTGTGGATTCTGGCCAGGCACCCAGCTCTGAAGGCAGCGCCGCCAGCAGCAGTGCAGAAGTGAGAGTCGCATGGTATGGGAGAGGGTCATCACTTTTCGGGGGAGCAGGGCTGGCCTTATAGGTGGGCGACTGCCCGTGGCTCCATGGTTGGGGAAGCAGTGGGCCCGGGAACGGTCTGGGCTGGGGGCTCCTACCGTGCGATGAGCTCGAGCTGCTGGGCTAGGGAGGGACAGGACTTTCTCTTCCCTTGCACAGGCCACTCCCAGGGCCAGATCAGACCCACCTCTGGGAACTTCCCCGGCTGCAGGAAGCTCCATGGCTGCTGGCTGGGAGCCAGCTCTGAAGGCAGCCCTGCTGCCAGTAGCAGTGCAGAAGTAAAGATGAGAATATCGTGACCCCCTACAATAGCCTTGTGACTGCCCACACAACCTCTGTTTGGGTCAGGACCCCCACAGTTACAACACCTTGAAATTTCAGATTTAAATATCTAAAGCCGTGAATTGTAAGATTTTTAAAATCCTATGACCGTGCAATTTGTCAAATTGAACTGTGAATTTGGTAGGGCAGTTCCCAGCGGTTATTCCCCCAGGGGCCACAGGGTCGTGCTGGCTGCTTCCGGGAGCGGCGCAGAGCCAGGGCAGGTAGGGAGCCTGCCTTAGCCCCACGGCACCTCCGGAGGGGGAGGAGTTGATCAGCGGGGCCCACAGAACCCTGGGAATACACTTGGGGACCCCCAGCTGTACGTGGACTCCAGTTTGAGAAACGCTGCATGGAAACTTCAGGGAAGGCAGTGTGGTACTGCCTCCTGCTTTCCCCCTGGGCTGACTTCTCCCTTCCTGGGGTGGCTGCACTTGAAGTGCAGTTTGGCATAATTTGGAGCCTGTTGCCACCTGTGTGGGTGCATCTGGGCCATAGACTACCAGCTTCCATTTCTCTGTGATGCATTTCTACTTGTAGGACGTTGGTTGATGTATATAACGTGGCAGAAAATTTTTGAGAAAATTGATTTTTCTAGGCATCAGTCATCTTACACATAGAATCTTCGTATATCTGTAGTGCTGTCATAGGAAAACAGTGGTACATTACATATGCAGATAATTAGTTAATGTAGACAGTTACTTATTTGTAACTTAAGCAACTTTATAATTATTTATGCTTTATATATTTTCACAAGAAGTTACTCTACTCTACAGGGTGGGCTCTCTTTCACACCCCCCCCCCAAGATATTGAAGTTCTTTGATTTACACATTTTTTCTGAAAGCAAAACGCCATCCAAAAATTCAACTATTTTTAAAGTATGTTTAGATTTGTGAAGTTTGGTCTGTGGTAGCGTCTTTGTCTTAAGTGGAAATAATTCTAAAACAATTACCTGGTAATCGAAATATTCTGAAGGAAGGGTAAACCCCAAACATGGTTAAAAATGTGTTCCCTTGCTTAATTTGATTTGTTGGACTGTAATATTGTGTGTTTGTTCTTAACTTTCATTTTTGTTTCTGACAAGTCTGATGCCTCTCGGGTATCTGCATCTTTACCTGATAAAGAGAAATCCTCAAAATACTGCTGTATAAACCTTCCGGATGGCTCGTCCTGTAAAATGGTTGTTAAATCAGGATTCTCAGTCAAAGAGATGTTATCTGGGCTCTGTGAGAAACATGGCATTAACATAGCTGCAGTAGACCTATTTTTAGTTGGAGGAGACAAGGTACTGTATGTTCCTATGCTTTTTTTCAAAAACTCAGACTTCCTAGTCAGTTTACCTATATGGGATTATTGATTATTTAGGGGAATACTCTACCGCTTTATATTCAGACTTCACATTGACAATAATGGGATTTATGTGTGTTGCTCAATGGAAGAATATTAGTGAGATCATTACTGGAATATTGTGTCCATTTCTGATACAACATTTTTAAAAGGATATTGAAAAAATGGAAAGGGTTCAGGAGACAGCTACAAGATTTGAGGTCTGGAAAACATGCCTTAGAGGGAGGAGATTAAGAACTTCAGTCTGTTAAGTTTGTCTGAGAGAAGTTTAAGCAGTGACTTCATAACAGCCTACAGTATCTACATGGAGAAGAAGTTTTTGATAGACAGCTCTTTAATCTGACAGAAAAAGACATAACTAGATCCAGTGATTGAAAGCTGAGGCTAGACAAATTCAGATCAGAAATAAGGTGTATTTTTTTTAACAGTGAGGATATTTAACCATTGGAACAATGTATGAAGTGAGGTGATGGATTCTCCATCATTTGAAGTCTTTAAATCAGAATTGGATATCTTTGTACAAGAGATGCTATGGTTCAAAAAAGTTATGGGCTTGATGAAGATTTTGTCTAGTGTTATGCAAGAGATAAGACTAATGATCCCTTCTAGATTTAAAAACTGTGACTATCATCCTAATTTACTTGTCTTCCTTGTAAAATAATCTGTTCTTTTAAATCTTTCTGCCAACATTATTTTGTCGTATTTTCTGATGTATCATTCTGTTTGTTCAGCCCCTTATGTTTAAGTGCCCAGGCCTTGTGATGAGATGCTGAGAGCTCTCAATATCCATTGACTTTAACGGAAGTAGGAAATTGCTAAGCACCTCACAGAATTGGCCCCTACGTCTTTTGGAACTAGCCAGAGAAAAAAAGAAACTAATCATGTTGCTTGCTGTAAATTAATACAATAATAGCCATACGCACAAAGCTTAATAATAGTTCTGTCTCTCTTCCTGGGCTAATTTTAAAATGGCTTCTTTTGTTCTGCACAGCTGTTACATATTGTTAAATGATATATAACAAGTGACATGTTCCCAATTTAACATATTTTCTCTTCTTTTGTTCCAACCATGTGCTCTATAGCCACTTGTATTGCATCAAGACAGTAGCATCTTGGATTCTCGGGATCTACGTTTAGAAAAGCGTACTTTATTTCGGTAAGAGAAAAAATATTATCTTTTTGTGACATTTTCCACTCCAGCTAATGTAAATGCTCCAGAATGCATTCTGAGTTATATCTGTTCAATAAAATAAAGGTGAGTGTAACATAGAATAACATTCGGTAAGCTTGTGGCACCTTAGAGACGAACAAATTTATTTGAGCATAAGCTTTCGTGAGCTACAGCTCACTTCATCGGATGCATTCAGTGGAAAATACAGTGGGGAGATTTATATACACAGAGAACATGAAACAATGGGTGTTACCATACACACTGCAACGCGAGTGATCAGGTAAGGTGAGCTATTACCAGCAGGAAACCGGGGGGGGAACACCTGTATTTCCCATGTATTTTTTAAAAATGATTTTAGAACATATTAATCTGTTTTTTTAGATTTATCTCAAAATGAAATAATACTTCATGCAAGCTATATATAAAAATGTTGAGCTAATAGATAGTTTTAAACTATCTGAAACTACTTAAGAACGGTCATACAGGGTCAGACCAAAGGTCCATCTAGCCCAGTATCCTGTCTTCTGACAGTGGCCAATGCCAGGTGCCCTAGAGCAAATGAACAGAACAGGTAATCCTTCAGTGGTCCATTCCCTGTCGCTCATTCCCAGCTTCTGGCAAACCGAAGCTAGGATCACCGTCCCTGCCCATCCTGGCTAATAGCCCTTGATGGACCTATCCTCCATGAACTTATCTAGTTCTTTTTTGAACCCTGTTATAGTCTTGGCCTTCACAACATCCTCTAGCAAGGAGTTCCATAGGTTGACTGTGCGTTATGTGAAAAAATATTTCCTTTTGTTTGTTTTAAACCTGCTGCCTATTAATTTCATTTGATGACCCCTAGTTCTTGTGTTTATGAGAAGGAGTAAATATCACTTCCTTATTTACTTTCTCCACACCAGTCATGATTTTATAGACCTCTGTCATATCCCCCCCCTTAGTCATCTCTTTCCCAAGCTCAAAAATTCCCAGTCTTATTAATCACTCTTCATATGGAAGCCCTTCCATACCCCTAATCATTTTTGTTGCCCTTTTCTGAATCTTTTCTAATTCCAATATATCTTTTTTAATATGGGGTGACCACATCTGCATGCAGTGTTCAAGATGTGAGCGTACCATGGATTTATATAGAGGCAATATAATATTTTCTGTCTTATTATCTATCTCTTCCTTAATGATTCCCAACGTTCTGTTTGCTTTTTTGACTGCCGCTGCACATTGAGTGGTTGTTTTCAGAGAACTATCCACAGTGACTCCAAGATCTCTTTCTTGAGTGGTAATAGCTAATTTAGACCCCATCATTTTTACCTGTCTCCATTCTGAAAACTAACCATTTATTCCTACCCTTTGTTTCCTATCTTTTAACCAGTTACTGATCCATAAGAGGACCTTCCCTCTTATCCAGTGGTGGGGAAACTACAGCCCGGGGGCCGCATCCAGCCCTCCAGACGTTTTAATCCAGCCCTTGACCTCCAGCAGGGGAGCAGGTTCTGGGGCTTGCCCTGCTCTGGTGCTCCAGCTGGGGAGCAGGTTCAGGGACTTGCCCCGCTCTACACGGCTCCCAGAAGCAGTGGCATGTCCCCACTCCGGCTTCTGTGTGTCGGGGCAGCCAAGGGGTGCCGCACCCTGCCCCCACCCCAAGTGCCGCCCCCTCAGCTCCTATTGTTTGGGAACCACAGCCAATGGGAACTGCAGGGACAGCGCCTGCAGATGGGGCAGTGCGCAGAGCTGCCTGGCTGCGCCTCTGCATAGGCAATGGAGAGGTGACATGCCGCTGCTTCTGGGAGCTGCTTGAGGTAAGCACTGCCCGGAGCCTGCACCCCTGACCCCCTCTTTCCCCCCAGCCCTGATCCCCCTCCTGCCCTCCAAACTCCTCGGTCCCAGCCCGGAGCACCCTCCTGCACCCCCACCCCTTCATCCCCAGAGCCTGCAACCCCCAGCCGGAGCCATCACACTCCCCCCCCCCCCCCCAAAACCCAACCCCCAGTTTCGTGAGCATTCATGGCCCGCAATACAATTTCCAAACCCAGAGGTGGCTCTCAGGCCAAAAGGTTTGCCCACCCCTGCTCTAACCCCATGACCATGTACTTTGCTCAAGAGCCTTTGGTGAGGGACCTTGTCAAAGGCTTTCTGAAAGTCTTAGCACATTAACTCCACTGGATAACGGTTGTCAAATAATTCTAATAGATTGGTGAGGGATGATTTTCTTTTATAAAAGCCATTTTGACTCTTCCCCAACAAATTGTGTTAATCTGTGTGTCTCATCATACTGTTCTTTACTATAGTTTCAAGCAATTTTCCTGGTTCTGAAGTTAGGCTTACCGGCCTGTAATTGCCAGGATCGCATCTGGAGCCTTTTTTAAAAACTGGTGTCACATTAGCTGTCCTCCAGTCATCTGGATTAGACACTGATTTTAATGATGTGTTACATACCATACTTAGTAGTTCTGCAGTTTTGTATCTGAATTCCTCTTGAGTGAATACCATCCAGTCTGGTGACATATTACTGTTTAATGTATCAGTTTGTTCCAAAACCTCCACTATTGACACCTCAGTCTGGTACAGTTCCTCAGATTTGTCACCAAAAAAGAGTGTCTCAGATGTGGGAATCTCACTCAAATCCTCTGCAGTGACAACTGATGCAAAGAATTAATTTAGCTTCTCTGCAATGGAGTACTTAAAACATACTTCCTCCAAAGATAAATATCCTCTGTTCATCGCTATCGTTGTTTCTGTTTCTCTCTTACATGTGAAACTGGAGCGCTGCCTAGCAATCTTAAATATTAAGTTTAGAATTAATCTTTATAGGAATCTATAACAAATCACAGTCTCCAATAGTCAATTAATTTTTTTCTCAGATGTACAGGGGAAATGCTGATGTTACAATAAAGCATAATAAGAAAATTGTTCCCCTTCAACCTGTCTGTCTATAACAGTTTTATATCTCTTTGATTGTAGTTCCATTTTTATATACCATCCAGCTGAACACATGGTACCATGAGGAAGTACATATGTGGCTACAGTGGCCACTGTTTTCTAAGAATTCCGGCTTGATGGTGTGGTGCACATACAATGATTAACGTGGAGAAACTATATTGAAAATAAAGGAGAAGATTAATGGAATTAGAAATGGAAGAGGCATAATTTATATTCCTTGGAACACACTAACTTAATAGTCTCCCCATCAGTGTTTACATTCTTATAAACAGTCAACCTGTTATAAGTTACAGGGAGGGATAGCTCAGTGGTTTGAGCATTGGCCTGCTAAACTCAGGGTTTGAGTTCAATCCTTGAAGGGGCCATTTAGGGATGTAGGGCAAAAAAATTGGGGATGGGTCTTGCTTTGAGCAGGGGGTTGGACTAGATGACCTCCTGAGGTCCCTTCCAACCCTGGTATTTGATTCTATGAACCTATTTGTCCCATTCAGCATTGCTTGACCAAGTTATTTATTTAGCTTTATTGTACTCTTTAACCACATTTTTAAAGCTAGAAATACTTTAATTTCCTAGCAGTCCTTCGGTATTTTAATTAATATTTTCTTTATTTTATCTATAAGTTACTTGTCTACTTTTGTAGGATTGATTTCTATAGAAGGATACGTCTTCATTAATTTACTGATTCTCGCTAAGACTCTGAGCAATCTTATTATTTGTGGCTTTGTTCAGTTTTCAAATTATTTTAGCTCTAAAATGGTTATACCATATGTTGCTACTCTTTCTCTAAAACAATTATTAGGTCTGGAGAGATTGCATAATTTCAACTGACGAAGTGGGTATTCACCCACGAAAGCTTACGCTCCAATACGTCTGTTAGTCTATAAGGTGCCACAGGACTCTTTGCCGCTTTTACAGATCCAGACTAACATGGCTACCCCTCT
Source organism: Natator depressus (assembly GCF_965152275.1). Classification (NCBI taxonomy): domain Eukaryota; kingdom Metazoa; phylum Chordata; order Testudines; family Cheloniidae; genus Natator; species Natator depressus. The sequence goes on along the minus strand of NC_134237.1, from coordinate 120,492,293 downwards.
GATACTTAAAACTAAACTGAGACTTTATTCCAAATGTGGTTTTACTAAAGCATTATAAAATGATATAATTGATTCTGAACAGGAGTGTATTAATATTTAATACAGGTTAACATTCTATCGGCTGTTCTTACTGCTTTTTCATACCAATCCTCTTATAGCAAAGTCATTATTCTCACAAAACAGTATCATCCTGAGTATAAATTTACTTTATCTGAAATAGTAATTTATACTTCAGTTTGATAAATTGGGACGTTCATTAGACTTTGCTGTGGTTCAAATCCTTTCCCCATTGCCCAGCCTGACTAGCTGGGCTGGATGCCATGGACCTCCTTAGGAGAGGTGGGAAAACTATTTTTCTCCGTGTCACAGGGCAGCACAAGTTTCCTTCCCCTTGTCCCTGCGCCCTGTGCTTGGGCTGGCAAAAGAAAGGGTCTCAGACGCCTCTTGAAGGTGCTTCACCTGTTTTCTTTGATTTACAATGGCTTTACAGTCCCAATTCCCCCAACACCGGTCCCCGCTTCGACCCCTCACTGGGTCCTCTGGCCTTTGAGGCTTGAGTCAGCCAGCAGAGACAGAGCCACAACCCTCCTATTCTCCTGCCTGGCTAGCCACCCCTCACTGAGCTCTTCCCTGGGTTTATATTTCTTCCCAATCATCCACCCAGCTGGTTCCACTTGTCTCAGCAGATTACACAGAGCCTGTCCTGACATACCAGTCAGTAGAACAGGAACAGAGTTACTCCACAGCTGCTGTATCATAATGGTCCAAGTAGCCTCCATGGAAAGAGGTAAAAGACTGGAGGCTCTGTGTAGCTACACTAGGAGTCACTACAGATGTATGTGGGCTCCTGACTTTTCCTCACTCTGTCTGCTGAAACAGCAATGATTCCACTGTGCTGAAGGTGCTCTGCGCTTGCAGAAGAGTGGGGAGGATTTTTGCTTATTAATGGAAGTACACTATATCCAAACTCGCTTTATTTGGTTCCTAGATTAGATTACAAACATTTTCACTTTTGGTTTATTTGAATAGCAAACACTTATTGCAACATTTGATATGTTTCAGGCTGGATCTTGTTCCAATCAATAGATCAGTTGGTTTGAAGGCTAAACCCACTAAGCCAGTAACGGAAGTTCTACGGCCTGTGGTTGCAAAATATGGCTTAAATCTTAATGAACTTGTGGCAAAACTAGTAAGTATCTTTTGGTGTAAAACAGGGGTGGGTGAACTACGGCCCGAAGCCTCATCCGGCCCTCTAGACTTTTTAATCTGGCCCTTAGGCTTCTGCCAGGGAGCAGGATTGGGGGCTTGCCCCGCTCCATGCATCTCCTGGAAGCATCAGTGTGTCCCCCCTCTGGCTCCTACGCATAGGTGCACCTGGGGGGCTTCACACGCTGCCCCGCCCCAAGCGCGGCCCCCGCAGCTCCCATTCCCGGGAAACGCGGCCAATGGGAGCTGCAGGGATGGTGCCTGCGGATGGGGCAGCACTCAGAGCTCCCTGGCCGCGCCTCTGCATGGGAGCCAGAGGCGGGGGATGTGTCACTACTTCTGGGAGCTGCTAGAAGTAAGTGCCGCCCAGAGCCTGCATCCCTGACCGCCTCCAGTGCCCCAATCCCCTGCCCCAGCCCTGATCCCCCTCCTGCCCTCCGAACCCCTCAGTCCCAGCCCAGAGCACCCTCCTGTGCCCCCAACCCCAGAGCCCGCACCCCCAGCTGGAACCATCACCCCCTCCCACACCCCAACCCCCAATGTCGTGAGCATTCATGGCCTGCCATACAATTTCCATACCCAGATGTGGCCCTTGGGCCAAAAAGTTTGCCCACCCAGGTGTAAAATCTGTAGTATCGCTTGTCTGGAAAAGAGTATAGAGTATTCCAAGAAATTTAGTATAGGCTCATCTTTATGCATGAAAATGTATTCTATACCTGCCTGTGTTTTGGGATGAGAATATGCAATAGTCATAGCCTTCATTCTTCAGATAGTTTGACTATGGCTTTGTCTGGGCCTGCTTTGTCTTGGCCTTCTGTGCCCGCCCTCCCCCCTCCCCCATTCCTGCTCCCTTTTAAGAGGCTTCATTTCAGACCAAAACATCCCAACTGAGGAAGGCTGAACATAAGCCTCCTCCATAGTCCATTCTTTCCATTCCTCTGTCAGCCAGAAGGTGTCATTTGAGAGCAATTAAAACTGTTGCCCCTATTAACCTGGAAAGCACAGAAATCAGCTCCAGACTGTTGACAGCTTATAGGTCTACCATTGGGTTGTCAGACTGGCCAGTCCATAATACGTTGCAGACAAATGACTCGTGTCCATTATGATCAAAGCAATTATGGACAGTGTTGGTTTGAAAATTATAGGGAAGATAGCAGAGGATTCTTGGGGGTACGCTGAAGTATAACTGTATTAGCTAGTGTTCTATTTTAAATACCAAGTTGTAAATTCAAGTTGTTTTGAAAACCATTGTTTTTCTCTATTTTACACAAACTGTGATCTAACTTCAGAATGGGGATCAGGAACCACTAGATCTTGGTGTCCCTATATCTAATCTGGATGGTCAACGAGTTGTATTATATGAAAAAGAGCCAACAAAAGGAAGAGGTAAGAGGTTCTGAAAGTTTTTATGAAGTGCGTAACAAGCCTCATAAAGCCTGACTTTTATAGGCTTTATAGGAATTAAAGGTAAATGTGTGACTTTTCATCTTGTAGCAAAGTTTGTAACTCTTAAAAAATATTTTTTCTCCTTAGTGCCCTACAAGCACTTAGTTCATTAGAGAATGAAGTTATCTCTTTTACCACAGGACAGGTACAACTTAGGGTATCAGCTACAACTGCTGGAGAGATGGATCATGTAAGGTGAGAAGATAGTGCAGTTTCCATCTCTATGCAATCCTTGGGCTCTGCAGAGACTGGCAAAAAGAGTGCCAGTTGTGATTTTTGAGGTGGTGGATCTCTGTGAAATAGAAGCTGAACTAAGACTTAATTCACTTCAAATTGACCAGAGAACAGCAGTTAAATAATTATTTTTTGTCACTACTGATCTTCACTGGATTCAGAGCAGGGGCCTGGAGATTAAAGGTTCCATGTACCATTAGTATCCCCCTTTATAGGTAAAAATCACGTGATTTTGTTAATGGATTTAGATTAGATTAAAATAAATGTTTAGAATGGTGGATCTCGAAGGGGAAATGAGTAAAATAAAGAGAGCTGTATTTGGCTGGGGGGAAGGGGAGTCAGATTTTATCACTTTGTTTGGGGACCAGAGTCATCTGTCCAATCATTTTGAAGAGAGACAGACCACAAAATGTAATTTACCTTAAAAATTCTATAACCCTATTGGTAGTGTTATATAGGAACTAGGCACAAATGACCCACTTCTTTCTACACCGCCAAGTTATTTTGGGCATTAAACATTCGTAAATCATCACAGAATCACCACAGTAGAAAGATGATCCTGGAGCAGCATAGAATCAACATAGGCATTCTCATGCCACATATGCTTCCTGATACACCAGGGAAAAAGATGCATGATTAAAGAGAGAGTGCTTTGTCAGGATGAACCTACATCAAGCTGATCCTGAGCTGGTTTTGGCCCTTTGTGTCTGTCAAGGTTCCTCCCCCACTCTGAACTCTAGGGTACAGATGTGGGGACCTGCATGAAAAACCTCCTAAGCTTATCTTTACCAGCTTAGGTCAAAACTTCCCCAAGGTACAAAATATTCCACCCTTTTGTCCTTGGATTGGCCGCTACCACCACCAAACAAATACTGGTTACTGGGGAAGAGCTGTTTGGACACGTCTTTCCCCCCAAAATACTTCCCAAAACCTTGCACCCCACTTCCTGGACAAGGTTTGGTAAAAAGCCTCACCAATTTGCCTAGGTGACTACAGACCCAGACCCTTGGATCTTAAGAACAATGAACAATCCTCCCAACACTTGCACCCTCCCTTTCCTGGGAAATGTTGGATAAAAAGCCTCACCAATTTGCATAGGTGACCACAGACCCAAACCCCTGGATCTGAGAACAATGAAAAAGCATTCAGTTTTCTTACAAGAAGACTTTTAATAAAAATAGAAGTAATTAGAAATAAGAAATCCCCCCTGTAAAATCAGGATGGTAAATACCTTACAGGGTAATTAGATTCAAAACATAGAGAACCCCTCTAGGCAAAAACCTTAAGTTACAAAAAAGATACACAGACAGAAATAGTTATTCTATTCAGCACAATTCTTTTCTCAGCCATTTAAAGAAATCATAATCTAACACATACCTAGCTAGATTACTTACTAAAAGTTCTAAGGCTTCATTCCTGGTCTATCTCCGGCAAAGACAAAATGTAGACAGACACACAAACCCTTTGTTTCTCTCCCTCCTCCCAGCTTTTGAAAGTATCTTGTCTCCTCATTGGTCATTTTGGTCAGGTGCCAGCGAGGTTACCTTTAGCTTCTTAACCCTTTACAGGTGAGAGGAGATTTCCTCTGGCCAGGAGGGATTTTAAAGGGGTTTACCCTTCCCTTTCTATTTATGACAGTGTCTGTTGCAGGCAGATGTAAATTAAAGCAGCCCTGAGCTTACTTTAACACTGTATGGAGAAAAAATGGAGATTCCCAAAGGGCAGTTGATGCACAAAGCAGATCTGAAAGGATTTGGGGGTTTCTTAATGGATTTTTCTGCATCTCCTGTTTTTTAAAAAAAGACTCAGTTTTCATCTAAACTGAACCCTGTGACTGCAGATCTAGTGAAATTATGCCATCACAGAAGACAAGAAAATTGAAAGCTTAGGAACGGAGAGGAAGAGAGATTTTTACTCACTCATTGCTTTTCATGTATTTTGTTAACAGCTATTGTACTCAATATTGTGAAGAAAAGCTGTCTTCCCTTTAGCTTTTTGACCCCTGCCATGTCTTTTCAGTAAAGGTGTAAAAACTCATAATACATATGATTTGAAAGCACCAAAAAATCCAGGAAAGACTAGGTTGTTTTCTGCTTGATTTAACTTAAAAATATTGGGGATGTCAAGTTTGATCTTCCCTGGTTTTACTAGAGCTTGTTCTGGGGGGCCCCATAGCAGGGTATTTTATGTGTCGTATTTTAAATGTTAATATTCTGCTGAAATGATATGTTTATAATTATAGAAGACATTTTTATGTTTAATGTTCACAGACAGACAAAAAGGCGCCCCAGTAAAACAAAGTACAGTTGTAACTTCCACTTCAAGAAATCAGTCATCTACAGTAAGTTTTTCTTAAATGATTTCTGCCACTCAGATTACCTTTTATTTTCTTCTCTCATTATAAAGTAGAAGCTTCAGGTATCTATGCTAAAAACAGTGTCCAGATTACCTAATTGAATTGGCTGGAGCTATAAATCATCCTATTCTTTCTGTCAGACTTCATCTGTGGGGGTTTAATCCTGCTTTTTCACCAGTGTGCAACCATGAATTGAGTAGCAGTGAGTGTTTTATGGCTTTTATATTCTTGGCTTTCTATATCAGCTGAGTGGATCATCTTTATCAAAACCCATTAACTTTCTTGGAAAGCCAGGGCAACTACTTGAGCCTACTACTTTAATGTAAATTTTGCTGTGCAAGCAATTTGCTCTTTGTAAATGGGATTTTTTCTTTTCTGGTGTGCAGTGTTAAATCTTTTTTGTAATGATTAAGCTATAACATTTGTTGTATTTTTTAATCAGAGAGAGCTGTCTATAAAATATCCTTTTTATTCACTTAGAATCTATTACGCACATTTTGTGATATATCCTAATTGTAAGAAGTACTTTAACTTTCCTTCTAATGCAGGGAGAGGGAAGAACTCTAGGAAAGTCTAATTCAATTAAAATAAAAGGCGAAAATGGAAAAAATGCTAGGGATGCTCGGCTATCAAAGAGAGAAGAATCTCTTGCAAAGATTGGGGGAAAAAAATATCAGAAAATTAATTTGGACGAAGCAGAGGGTATGTCAACTTTTTAAGTATATGTAATAACATCAGTGTTCAAGGGAAAATGATAATTCCAGTTTATGACTGTGGAAATCATAAGGACTGTGCATTTATCACTGTATGACGAAAATAACAGGCAAGTTCCTTATATGCTTGTTGCTGTTAACTTTGAACTGCTAATTTATTGAAGTCTAGGATAAAATTTTCAAACATGCCTGCAGGTTCTTAAAGGTATTTAGGCATCTTAAGATGAGAGAGGTGCCTACCGGGATTTTCAAAAGGGCTGAGGTTACTAACTCCCAGAGAAATCAATGGGTGTTAGATGCCTAAGAACTTTTGAAAACACACTAGATGTCTATCTGCATCTTTAGGTGCCTAAACAACTTTTAAAGTCTGGACTTAGATCCCCTTTTCAAAAGTCTCATAGGCTCCTAAGGGCCTAAGTTACTTTTGAAAGGGAGACTTAGGCTCCTAAATCACTTTGGCACTTTTGACAATTTTACCCATAGTCTATGATAGCCAGATTACTACTACTTGAAAAGGGGTGGTGGTGGTTGTGTGGGGTGGTGGACAAGAACAGAAAGATTACTTTTCATTCAGTAAATGTTCTGTAAAGGTGGCTAGAAATGGTACAAGAGACAAGGCTGTGCCATAACTGGTCATTTTGCATTTTCTGAGCCAAATTCTTCCCTAAATTACATCTTTGAGAGATGATCACTTCATGGGGATTTCACTGATGATAGCAGAATTTGCCTTTCCATGTATGTTTTCTGATGTGAAAAAATGAGAGATAATAAAGGTCACAGGGAGGTGAAGGAATAAGATCATTTTAAGGGTTGATATCTTTATATATTACTCCCTCCCACCCCCCAATCTCAAGGATTATTTGAAACAGTTGCCTATCCCACTAGCTTCAAAATAAAATGTGAAAATCAGAACACATATGCTAGCTAGGGCAAAAATTTAAATTTCATCGTTATTACCACCTGATGTTCAAACAAAGGGCCTGATCCTGCAAAAAGCTGCACACGAATTACTTTATATAAGTGAATAACTGTCTGTATGTTTGTACACAAGGAAGTACTGTAGCTGAAACCATTGTTGTGAATGGCTGTTAGTTTCTGAATGTTGCTGCAAAACATGTTAATGTCGTTTTGATTGATTTATTTCTGTTTGCTACTTGAGTAGCTTGTTTTACCCGTTCTTATAAATTCATTTTCTTATTGAGGCCAAGTGAAATATTAACATAATTTGAAGACCTCAGAATTTGAGTCTTTCATATTTTATTTTGATTTTGTGAAATTGATCCAAGTTTGGGAAAGACCTATTGAATATTATAGAGCATTTTTTAATGAAAAATCTTTATGAAATTTGAAAATTCAGGAAGAATCAGCTTTTGTCCAAAACACACACATTTCTGAAATATTTTATGTTTTGATGTGCATACTGCCATTTTGCAAAACTTTGGCAAAAATTATATTTTGGGGCTACAAAATGCTTTAGGTTCAAACTCCATGTATTTTCTAACATTTTGCAAACCTATTGAAAATTATTTTCACACAACATTCCTACTGATTCTGCCAAACCACCCAAAAATAGTGTTAGAAAGTTGTAAGTAAAGTAAGTTCTAGGAGTGTAACATATGACTTTATATTATGTCAAAAAAACATTGTTGCTAAAACTAAACGTTTTGGTTTTGCAGTGAAATTTGTTGATTTTTTTTTATTTGGACAATCAGTGTAAACTGGGTTGAAACCACAAAACTGATTTCACGTGGGTCCTAAAATGAGTTTGAACTTTAATCTCCAGAAATGTAAAGATAGCAGTAGCTCCTGGAGCTTGATCCAGGGTGTAATCCTGCCCTTCTTCCTGAGTAAGGGGGATGTGAGAAGGTCCCATTTTAGCAATTTTGAAGCAGTTGGGTGATTGGTACCAAAGGGTTAAGTTATCATTGGTTTATTTCATTTTTGGGAGCGGTATCCTTCTTGGCTCAAGGTCTAAAATTTCTGGTTGCTAAGCTTTGAGGCTTTCCAGAACAAAATAATGAATTGTCCTAAATGTGTATCAGTTACACATATATAAATTATATTACATCACAAAACAACATTATGATAAAACTAAGATTTTTGTCTTAAATCTACTCCATCAATGAAATTCAAAGTTTTGGCTAAAAGTTCCAGATTGACACATTATTATTAAACTGAAAAAAAAAGTCTTCTAAGAGGATTGTCTACATTCTGGACCAGTAAGCTTTCAGAGAGCTGACTATTTTTAAATTGAGGTGTGCAAAGAAGCATTTAGAATATACAAATGTGCATCCTAATCTTACAATCCATTAAATTTCAGTAGGACCAAAGCTTTGTTATGTAATAAGAATTAAAAACACATAAAGATTCATTTTTAGTGCGTAAAATAAAAAATTTGTTTAGGACGCAGACTTGGTATGCAGAATTTTAGCCCAGAGTGAAATGCAGCTGTTCTAAATTGCAAAATTGCTTACAGTAGCAATCTTGATTATCTTAATTATAATGCTGCTAGTGAACATTGCTGCAATTGAAAAAGTTCCTAATTAATATAAAATCTAATTTCAAGGCAGCATTGAAAATAACTGAAGGTCTTCATTGAGAATAAATATGCTAATGGTTGACATTTTAATGGCTTTCATTTTCTGACAAAAATTTGTCAATTTTGGGTTTTCTTCTAAATAGAGTTTTTTGAACTCATATCCAAAGCTCAAAGTAACAGAGCAGATGACCAACGTGGGCTGCTAAGGAAAGAAGACCTTGTTCTACCTGATTTTCTTTGTTTACCTCCCAGTGGACAAGAACGACCCTCATCTACACCAGTGAGTTCTAAAGGTCTCAGCAAGAGAATTGCAAAAAATGATGGCAAGGATAAATGTGCACAGCCAAGTGGAAAACTGGAGTCTATGCAAAACTGTAATGAAAATTCAATTAAGAAAACAGGTCATTCAGAAAATAAACATAAGTCTGCTTTGACAACGCTCAACAGTCAGAAGACTTACGATGTTCCTTTTAGTGCCCCATTGTCTCCAATTGCACATGTACAGGAAAACAATACAACAATATGGAAAAGGCAATCAAGAGAATTACAGGCTGAAGACATACAGACTATAGATGATGAAAATGTAGCAGACTTGACTCTTGTGGCTGAAGGAGATATTAGTAGCCCTAACAGCACCTTACTGCCGCCACCACCAACACCACGATCAGACATCAGTAAACTCACAGAAGCCAACTATCCACCGCCAACTCCACTGGCAGGTAATCAGGAAAATTCTGGATATCAAAGATCCAATTCAGGTATTTCTAGTTTTTAATAGTCTTTCCTTTTATGTAAAATTATCTTCCCTTTATATTGTTTATCACTACAACAAACAAAACTATCTCTGCACATTACATTTTAATTTTAAATAAGTTTTATTCCTTTATTCACTGTTAAGTTACATTTCTGGTTGCCTTTAAAACATATTTTTGTTTGGACTGAGTACGTGTGTGCTAAATAAAATGAAAGGCTGCAAGTGACCTTTCAGTGTGAGACTTTAATGCACACATTAAAAAACAAACACAATATTTGCTATAATTAAAACAACGAGGAGTCTGGTGGCACCTTAAAGACTAACAGATTTATTTGGGCATAAGCTTTCGTGGGTAAAAAAAACCACTTCTTCAGATGCATGGTGGTGGTTTTTTATCCATCTTCAGATGCAAGAAGTGGTTATTTTACGCACGAAAGCTTATGCCCAAATAAATCTTGTTAGTCTTTAAGGTGCCACCAGACTCCTCATTGTTTTTGTGGATACAGACTAACATGGCTACTCCTCTGATGCTATAATTAAGTAATTTACGGTTTAATCTCATACATCACACAATACTTAAATATAAATATCTGACCTGCTTACCAGTGACTCAGTAACATTTTCTGAACCATTAGTAACAATGAGATTAAATCATTAGGGTTTTTAGTATCACAAGTTTAATGATTTCCTCCCCCCCACACACACTTTTTTTTTTTTTTTTAAACATTTGGCAGTTCCGGTGTTGTAGGAAGAACTCTAAATATATGTTGAAAATTGCAGCACTGTTTACAGTAAAACAGAAACAGGATAAATCTTGAATATTTTTAATCTTTAATAAATTATATTTTTATCTAAAAATATAACCCTTACACTGTTTCTCTTTTCTCCTTTGGTACCCAAAGCAATAGATTGCATTAAAATATAATTCCCAAAGTTTTCATATTTGAAACAGCTTATTCTAGCAGACCATTTTTAAGAAAATGGAGGACATTAGAATGTAAGTTTCAGCAGTATCACGGATCAGTATTATTCCTCATAAACATGAACTCATAATAATTGCTATTACCAGAAACAAGAAGTGATAGATTGAGTGTTGTGGCATTTACATTTTACAGTCATTGTACTGTACTCTTTAATGAAAAATATAAGAAAAGGTATCTGTGCTAAAGTTATTTTTGATGTTTCAGTGCCATGATTTGTTTCACATTTCTTTGTGATGTGAAAATATACATTTGAATTATTTATCTTATTACAGAGAGTATTTGATCCTGTTTCTTATCTGTACTGCCAATGATTTGTAAATATTTCTTTGATTGTTACATGCTTACAAATGGCAATGTGAACTATTGCATCCTGCTGCTCTTAACAAAACAAAACAAGCTCTATCTTAATAGTAGTTGCAAAATGTTCTATAAATGCTACCAGTTTAATTCTTTAAATTAGATTTTAAACAGACTTGTAATCTAGATGCCTCCATAGGAGAACACACAAAGTGTATTTAAGACATGTTTATGTACATATTTATATATCTGTGTCAGTGTCCTTTTGATGAGTGTACAAGATGGAATTCAATTTGCATCCTTTTCAATGGAAGCTGATATAAGAACATTTGCACTTAAAAACATTATGAACTTACAATATTTTAATGCATGCCATACCTTTCTGTGTAACTGCTGTACTTTCACTTTTCTTACTTTCTACTTTCACTTTGTAGAGATCTTTATGTAGTTTTCACATGTATTTTGTATCTTTGTTCTTTCAGGAGTAATAAATTCTATACCTACTTATACAAGACTGGTTTAAGCTTTGATTTTCTTCATTATTTTAAAAATATTCTGTCTTTGTAGAAACTTACAGGCCTAATTTAACAGATTGAATGCAATTAAAATGTAAATATTACATTAACCTTACTATATTTTAAATGTCCTAATATTGGTTCTCTATTTAACATAGTGGTATCGGTTCAGATCTTGTAACATACATATTAATAGGTATCGACTAACAAAATTACAATGAGACAAACTTGATAGTAGAGAAATTATGAGGAGAAAATTTAATATCCTAAATACAGGCCCTTTAAATAGGGCCAGATGTTGCATTTAGATTCTGGCAGCTCCCATTGAAATCAGTGGCAGCTGCAGGCACACACCTACGGACAGATAAGAAAGCAGATTGGCCTGTAGTACTTATACAGTGTGGGTAGTATGTCTATTGCAATTAATGTAAACCATGTTGTAATTTGAAAAACAAAGTATTTAAATCTTAGAAATCTTTACTTCTCAAATTCCTTGTTACCTCCTGTCACATACAAAGTGTATTTTAATTCTTTGAGTAAGAACGACGACGACTTTGAATAATCGTAACAACATTGAATTCTCTGAAAAGAGATTATTTTCTGTCTTAGGGTTCATGGGCTAAATCCTGTACTCAATCATTTCTTTTTCTTACTCTGTAAGAGTCACCAATGTTTCACTGGTCTCTGAAGTGAATTGGTATTCTCAGTTCAGTTGTAAGTGAAGCCACCAACATAATGGCCCCTTCATTTGGCAGTCTCAGCTATTGAGACTGAACTACCCTTTTCACTTCTAGAGATGGGCTCTCCACAGCAGGATTGCAAAACCTGTTGGAGCACCTTATCTTTTAACCTTTTTTGCTGACTGAGGCCTCCATTTTTCCCAATTTGTCAGTATATTAACTTACAGCTGTTGGTCTCTGTGAAAGAAAACAAAGCCCTTTTTAACCCATTGCTGCAATTCCCTGTTTGAAGGCAGAGACAGACTTTTTTAACAACAGATAACTAATAATCTCCCTGTGGAATTACACCAGAATGTAATGATTTTCATTTTTATTCTGAGGACAAGTGATCATGTACTTTATCTTTGTGTCACAGACACCATTGAGGGCTTTTGCCATAATTAAATATGATAGCTTTACACAATTAAATGAAAGCCCTATAAAAATAATCTTAAATGTAAAAAGTAATTTTCATCTCAAAAGTCCCAAAGCACATAATAAAATAATGTGCACACTATAGACCAGTATGGGGATCATTTCATCCCCACTGAAAGGCAGCCATGGTCTGGGTGTCTAACAGCTTACAGTCCTATTCCCAACAGCGTAGGACTGTTTCCAGATGAAACTACAGAAGTAATTTGAGGCATACAGAATGCAATTAGCTAGGGCATCAAGGTAAACCCCACTGAGAAAAGTGCCATCGTATATTGAATGATCACAGTGGAAGATCCTCTGTTTTAAGTCACATCTGAAATATTGTCTCTCCAGCAACATATTGGTTAAGTACAGACTCAGAGACTAGAAGACCATCTACAAAATCACCAGTATTAAAGGCCACACCTTGAAGCTACCGTTTTTCTGACGAAAAAGAATTGGATTCTGGTGCCATTCAACACCACTAAGTAATTAGTTATAGGAATTGTGCCACACAATTTATGTGCTCCTTCTGCTCACAAGATTTGTAGTTAATGTAAAACATTTGGAGTAGATCATTGGCTGGTGTAAATCAGCACATCAGATTTAAGTAAATGGAACTACTCCTATTTACTCTAGCTGCAGATCTGGTCCTCCCTCCCTAACCTCAGAGATGGAATGCACTAGTTCCCAGTCCTGGCTGGTTTTGGAGTCAGCAAGGTAGTTTAAATTTTGCTCTGTTTTACCATATAGCATTGCAGGAGGTCGTGACTATGCCAACAAGCCCTAAAATATTTTATTTATTTCCTCAAAGTATTATACCCTGAGCATTATACCATGTGTTTGGTGGGTAGATCCTTTTCTAAAATGTCCAAAGTATGTTCAGTTACCTTGAGCATGTCTGCACTTGGTCAGATATTTACTGTAGATTGTGTTATTTTAACAAATAAAATATGCAGAATTTTTGAGAATTTTAAAATATTGTGCACAGAGTTTTTAATTTTTTGGCACAGAATTCCCCCAGGAGTAATCACTCCAGTTTAAATTATTGTGATAATTTATTTAAAAATACCTGTCAACACATATGTCAACAATACAGACACCAGGAAAAAAAACCCCACAAGAGTAGAGAGTTAAAGAAACCCCTACAGCAACCCAGTTCCAGCTGGAGGGAGCTGTGTGGGGCCCCCAGAGCCCAGACACATGAAATCCCATCCCTCTAGAGCGCAGCTGCAGGGCACCCCCTGGCCCAGACACCTACACCCCTTTTCCCCCATAGCCCAGCCATGGGGCACCCCCCAGCCCAGACACCCACACACCGCTCCTGCCAGAGCCCAGCCGTGGGGCACCCCCAGACACCAGCACCCACCTCTCCACAGAGTCCAGCCATGGGGCAGCCCCCAGCCCAGACACCAGCACCCCCAGAGCCTTTACACGCCTCCAACTTCTTTACTGACTCACCGGGGTACATGGTGTGTTGTGGCCCTGCCCTTCCTCAGCCTTTGCCAGAGCTAGCTGGGTGTCCCAGGCCATCTCCCATCCCTGGGAGAATGAGGATCAAAGAACATGCAGCCTCCAGCCTAGCCAGGCTGGGCGCTCAACTCACTGCAAGCTGGGCACTGCAGAGTCCAGTGGCCCTAGTGGTGGCCAGAAATTCTTCAGAAAAAACAGGGAATTTTGCAAAACACTGCATTCCACAGTGGCGCAGAATTCCCCCAATAAAATATTTCATGAGTCTTAAAGAAGCTACCTGAGAAAATCCAAGTACCTTGCTTAGATTTGCGTCTCAGTTCAAGGTATGGTTCATACAAAAGAGCAATAAATCCACTGAAGTACTGTGCACTCTGCATAAATGCATACACCTTTTCATGGTAGGACTTTTTACAATCAGCATGAGTGAATAGTAACAATATATAGACTCTAAACGAAAGGGAGGGAATGATGAAAGAAACCAGAAGATGAGGTTATCTAAGGAACTGCCTGTTCATTAACTCTTTGGAAACTGCAGACATGAGCACATGTCCTCCTAAGCATTCAGACTTCCAAACTTTTGCTTTTTGTTTGTTTAAAATCCTATGTAAGAGCCCAGCTGTGCAATCCGTACTCACCTTGGTGAGCCTTTTAGTTACAGCTGAGCTCCAGTGTAGTTGTAGATGTTTTAATTATCCATATAAGTATAACAATAATACTTAGTTCTTACACAGAGCTTTTCATTGGTAGATCTTAAAGTACTTCCAGTTCTTTTTTAATCCTTCTAAATTCTTGTAGACAGCTCTTCAACTTGTGGAAATTGTTGCATTTGAAATCAGTGGAGCTAGGACAATTTACACCAGCTGAGCATTTGGTCCTTGGCTGTAATGCTATCAGATGGCAATTCCACAGGCTAACTGTGCTGCATAACAAAGTATTGACTTATATCAGTGTTCAATTAGCTGACTTTCAATTTCATTGATTATCCCATTCCTATAATATAAGAGAGTAAATAGGACCACACAGTTTACCCTCTCCATGTCATTCGTTATTTTTTATACCTTAATTGTGTTTGCTTTTTATCTCCTCTATTTTTACCCTTGCAAAAAATGAAGTTTAAGGCGTTTTGTACAGTACTGATTGCTTAGATATGACGGTAAAAGGCACTAAAGAAAAATTTTAAATGTCTTTAATGAGAACAACACAGTACTTCCTCACAGTGATATGATGCTTCATTAATTTATATAACAAAATATTATTAATAATACGGCATTTTTATATTCCTGGACAGAAGTTGGTGTATAAGTGCAAATTATTCGTTGTTCTTGCTCGTTGTTGTTAGTATAATCTGGCATTGCAGAGAATACCATTTTTAAAAGGACATGAAAGTAGAGCCAGAGATCTGTTCTTATGGATAGAATAAAGAGAAGTAAGAGAAATATTTCATTGCCTCATATAGAACAAACATTCTGGAGTAGGAGTACAGTATTTATTCACCCATGCCACCCAAACAGTAGTTCAGATCAAGCTGATGCTTTGTTTGACATATAACCACATAAACACAATAATATATCTGATATGGCCCCATTAAAGGGTAGCTGTAATTTAGCAGGCTGACATGCCAGAAGAAGCTTCCTGCCTTTCCTCTGCTATTACTCAGTTGGTTTATCTAGAATTTCATCTAGTTCCCTGGGAAGTAAAAAAAGCTAACGTTTCCGGTTTGAGGCATCCCTCTTCACTTTATCTAAAGCAGTGGAATATTATTGCATTATTTGGAATGTAGTTTAATTTTATAGAAACCTCTCTGTACAGAAGTTTTCTCAAGGATTTTCTGCAACAGCATGAAATTTGCTTTCGTTTGCATCCCAGGCAATTTTACACATCTTCATACCAAAGTGATCTTAATTAGTATATTTATTAATAATTATGGTACCCGGATCTTATGGTACCCGGAAGTGTACTAGGTGTGTTACAGAATAAATATAAAGACATTAATTGAGATTTTCAAAGTCAGCTATGGAATTTGCCACACAACTCCCATGGGTTATATTATATCCCCATGGGAGTTGTGTGGTTAAATCCCCTAGTTGCCTGTGGGAAAATATATCATCATAGAAAACCATGTTAACTGACATGTTTTAACTAACATGATGTTAAACATGACAACCTCTGGATCTTAAAGGAGTGTGTCAGGGAACGCTGCTTGTTAGGGGGCTTATTCCTTCACCCACTTACTTCCCTGGTCCTTCTCGCATGAACAGAGAGCAACGATACCCGAAGTCTAAAGGTGCAAACAATTAGATGTTTATTGGGATGAACTTCCAGCAAGCATGATTCCAGTTTCCTTCCTTAGTGTCCCCCTTCCCAGCTCTGACACCACAGAGCCTTACCTGTGTCTCTGTTCCCATTCCTGCCCTTAGCAAAACATGATTCCAATTTCCCCACCCCCGTTCCCTGTTCCCATTTCCCCCTCACACACACACACACACACACTCACTTCCTGATTGACTGCAGACTATTTAGTAAAACTTGAGTTCTGCTTAGCTCTACCTTAACCAATCATTTTACTGAAATTTAACTAACCAATCCTAACATATTGTAACATGATTATTTAACCAATTATATCCCACCACCTTAATTAGTTTACACCCAGCAAAATTAATTATACAGCAGACAGAAGCAATCACAGAACCAGACAGAGATTATGCAGACAAACAATAGGGAAATGGGGACTACAGTGATAGAACAAACACAGAAATGAGGATTTCACATCCCAGCTATTGATAAGTGAGTTCTTGCAAGACAGGATGCTATCAAACTAAGTTTCCTTTTACATCTTCTAGGCACTTCCCTTTCTCTTGAGGCGATAGGCATTATCAGGACAGGATTGTATTCCTAACAGCCCAATAGCACCTGATTTCAGTGTGACTAGGTTGGAATGTGAGGATGCGACCGTTCGCTTCCCATCTTATGGCTGCCTCTGCTGCTTAGCCAAAGGCCTTAGCCTAAGAACAGGGCCTCAGACTGTCACAGTAAGAGAAGGCTCTTACACCAGCAGACAGTGATTTTGATTCTTTTATACCTCTATAACTAGCCAAGTGATAAGAATACACCTAAATTCTTAGAGTATAGGCCTTTACAGACAGGCCTGAATATCTATATCCTAACTCTGCTCCCCCTCCTCTACTAAAAATATAGGGAGTGTTCCCCCTCCTCATGTTTCAAACTGCTTTAACCCCTGCTTAGCAGTTTGTGTAGACAGGAAAAAGTCATGCTGAAAAATGGCAAAGAGTCCTGTGGCACCTTATAGACTAACAGATGTATTGGAGCATAAGCTTTTGTGGGTTAATACCCACTTCGTCGGATGCATGTAGTGGAAATGACGTTGAAAAATGTGTTTTCTGCTTGAGGTTAAACTTAGAGCTCCACTCTAGGGTTAATGACAACCAGCTATCATATTCTTAAACATGTTTGCTCTTACAGAATCATACTAATGTAGGGCTGCAAGGAACCTTGAGAGACCATGTAGTTTATCCCCCTGCAAAGAGGCAGGACCAAGTATGCATAGACCATCCCTGACATGTGTTTGTCTAACCTGTTCTTAAAAATCTCCAGTGAGAGGGATTCTACAACCTCCCTCGGTAACCTATTCCAGTGCTTAACTATCCTTATAGTTAGAAAGGTTTTCCTAATATCTAACCTAAATGTTCCTTGCTTCAGATTAAGCCAATTACTTCTTGCCTTACTTCAGTGGACTTTGAGAACAGCTGAAGACAGCCTTCTTTATTAACAGTCTTCAAATACATTAAGGGCTGTATCAGGTCCTCCCTCAGTCTTCTTTTCTCAAGACTAATAAACGTACTCATTTTTTTAACTTTTCCTTATAGGTCAGTTCTAAAACATTTATCATTTTGATTGCTCTCCTCTGGATTCTTTCCAGTTTCTCCACATCTTTCTTGAAGTGTAGCACTCAAAACTGGAGCTAGTACTTCAGCTGAAGCCTAACGAGTGATACGTAAAGCAGAACAATTACTTCCGATGTCTTACATCTAACACTCCTGTTCATAAACCGCAGAATATTAGACTTTTTTTGTAACTGCATCACATTGTTGACTCTGATTCAAATTGTGACCCGCTATAAACCCCAGATTTGTTTCAGTAGTACTACTACCTAGCCCAGTGGTCCCCAAACTTTTCAGGGTTGAGTCCGCCTTACCCTGTCCTCCTTCTCCCCCCTCCACCCCCCCGCCCCGGGGCCCAGAGTGGAGCTGCAGCTCCAGGGAGGGAAAGAACGTGGACAGGAGTAAGGGGGCCAAGGCTGGGGGCAGGGGCAGGGCGGGGACTCCGCTGTGAGGCCGGCACCTTGGGCCAGGGCAGGAGCAGAGCTAGGTGTTGTTCTCTGCCTGCACCCTGTGGGGGGTGGCCTGAGCCCCAGCTGTGCCCCTCACCCCAAGTATTCCTCCATGCCCTCCCCAAGGGGTGCACGCCCCACAGTTTGGGGACCTTTGACCCAGTAATTTCCCGTTTTGTAGTTGTGCATTTAATTTTTTTCCCTAAGTGTAGTATTTTGCACTTATCTTTACTGAATTTCATCTTGTTGATTTCAGACCAATTCTCCAGTTTATCAAGGTTGTTTTGAAGCCTAATCCTATCCTCCAAAGTGTTTACAATCCCTTCCAGCTTGGTGTCATCTGAAAATGTTACAAGGATACTCTCTACTCCACTATCCAAGTTATTAACGAAAATATTGAAATACTACTGGACCCAGGACAGACCCCTGCAGGACCCCACTAGATACATCCTCCCAGTTTGAAAGCAACTAATCTTTGAGTGTGGTTTTCAGCCTGTTGAGCGGCTAAATTATAGTTATTCCTTCTAAGCTATATTTTCCAACTTTACTTATAAGTATGTCAGGTGGTACCGTGTCAAAAGTTTTACTAAAATCAAGATATACCACAGCTATTGCTTCTCCCACCATTCACTAGGCCATGGGGGGGGAGGGATAGCTCAGTGGTTTGAACATTAGCCTACTAAACCCCGGTTTGTGAGTTCAATCCTTGCGGGGGCCATTTAGGGATCTGGGGCAAAAATTGGGGATTGGTCCTGCTTTGAGGAGGGGGGTTGGACTAGATGATCTCCTGAGGTCCCTTCCAACCCTGATATTCTATGATTCCATGATTATCCCTGTCAAAGAAGGGAAATTAGATTGGTTTGGTATGATTTGCACTTGACAAATCCATGTTGGCTATTATCCTCTATGAGCTTAGAAATTGATTGTTAAATAATTTGTTCCCGTATCTTTCCAGGTATTGAAGTTATGCAGACTGATCTATGATTTCTTTTTGTTCACCCTTTTAAGGATATGTACTGTGTTTACACTTCTCCAGCCCTCTGAGACCTCACCCATCCTTTGTGAGTTCTGAAAGATAATTGCTAATGGCTTGGAGATTGCTTCAGCTAGCTCCTTAAGTACCCTTCCCTGAATTTTGTCAGGCCCTGCTGATTTGAATACATCTAACTTATCTAAATGGTCTTTAACCTGTTCCTTCCCTGCTCTCCCTCTTGTTCTTAATATTAATTGTGCTATGCATCTAGACACAAATAACCTTTCTAGTGAAGACTGAAACAAAATAGGTATTACAGTCCTCAGTCTTCTTGATGTCATTCATAGGTCTCCTTCCCTGCTAAATAGTAGATGTGCACTTTTCTTTGTCTTTCTCTTGCTCCTCGTGTATTTGTAGACCCTCTTCTTTTTGCTTTTTATATCCCTTGCTAGGTGTAACTCATTTTGTGCCTTACCCTTTCCAATGGTGTCTCTGCATGCTTGTGCTATTCTTTTGTACCCGTCCTTAGCAATTTGTCCATGTTTCCACATTTTGTAGGATTCATTTTTGATTTTCAGGTCATTAAAGAGCTCTTGATGCAGCCATATTGGTGTCTTTCTTACATTTCTTTCCTGTCTTTCCTTCATATCAGGATAGTTGATTGTTTTGCCTTTAATATTGTCTCTCTGAAAAACTGCCAGCTCTCCTGAACAATCTTTTTCCTTAGATGTTTTTCCTATGGGACCTTGCATTCCAGTTCTCTGAGTTTGTAAAAGTTTGCTTTTTTGACGTCCATTCTCTTTATTCCGATTCCGTCACTCCTTTCTTCCCTTAGAATAAGGAAATCTATCATTTCATGGTCACTTTCAAGTTGCCTTTCACCTTCAGATTCACATGTAAAACAACCTTCCTCCACCTTCTGAAATGAAATATTGTTCCCAACACATTCCAAGAACATATTGAAGATTTTGTGTTTTCCATATTATTTTTCCAACAGGTATCTGGGTAGTTAAAGTTCTCACTTTGGGCAAAATCATGTTTATTATATAGTTAAAATGTATTTGCTAACATGACACACTTTCTAAGTGTATGCATACCTTTGAAAATCTCAGCCTGAGTGCTCAGCGCAAAGCACTGATTTTGGGCACTGTACAAAATATTTGAGAGACCTAACAGCATGGATGGGGAAGACTTGGGATAGGGGAGCACCAGGGATATAATGATAAGATTGCATGATTAATGCCAGAGAATGGACCCACGCTGTAGCAACTCCTCTCAATTGTGGATACTGTTCTCAGCACCTTAAACTTTTATTTTAAGAAATCAGACACAATCAAGAATTGTCAAAAACAACGAGGAGTCCGGTGGCAAAAATTGTCAAGCATTATTCAAACAAGGTGTGTTCCCCCCCATTAACAAGCTAGGTTATTTCTCATCCTACTATATGCTACATTGGGTCTTACACTGAAATCTAGCAGTCCATAATTGGCAGCTTTCAGCTTAATAGAATGAATTGCAACTTCTGGGAACAGATGAATCTCGAGCTGAGTAAAAATAATATCTCAATAAGGTGATAAAATGAGGAAATGTGGTCCTCCCATTTTGTTCCATTATTTTTTCCTCCTCTGGCTGATGCTGGAAATGTTGCAATCTTCCTCTTTGGGTTTGCCCCTGCTGGTGTGAAAATTTTTGGGGAGTCAGTAGAGATTCATCCTGGACAATAATTTGTTTTATTAAGGCATCATTTACTGTATGCTCATTTTTGTATACATTGGATAATGCTAATTACAATTTCTAAACTAAGAAAGGTACAGACTAAATTATGGCAAAATTCACCTGAGTAGGTACCAAACTGGCATTTTTTTCCCCGTCCTTATTGGTACATACATAAATCTCCCAGTGGAATAGTAGAATACCCTGGTTGACTACTTGCCATGAGGACCTGAGAGAAGAGTTTGCCCAGTGTAATTTAAAGACTGTAACTGTTTACAATAAATCAGAAGATACATAATTTGTTTTATTATTATTATTCTTTGTTAGGTATGAACCACAGAAAGAAAAAATATTCACCAGGGGCTGCAGGAAACTTCTGTGAGCAAAGCTCTCACAAAACAAAGACCAACAGAAGCCTTAATCCTCCTGGTGGTAGGGATAATCTTCCCACTTCTGTAAACAGAGTAATTGATGTGGATGGAGTTAAACTGGAAGACAGTGGCACACGATCCTGTGATGATTCAGAAGGGAACCTCAGCTTCGAAGGCTGTATCTCTGAACTGAGATCTTGCCAGGGGAGGATGCGGACAGGAGTTTATAGGACATCAGACCTCCCCTCTTTGATTACTGTCAAGAGTGAGAAAAACAAGGGTGCTGAGAATCAATACAAAGCTACTTTTGTTTAAATCTTTATTTTTAATTAACAGCTTCAGCATTTTTGCCTGGCATCGTTAGCACTAGAGCTATGCATTATGAGCATGTTCCTGCAAGTTACTCAGTGTTTTCAATTCCTATTGGCTTCAATGGGCATTTAAAATAGTCAGCATCTCCCAAGATCAGTACTTATATGAATTGGAACCTGTATAATGAAAAGTAGTATTTAACAAAAGTGTTGAGATATTTAATTTTGTTCTGTCACCTAATGGACTTTCTAATGTTGTTTTCCATATCATGGTTCCTGTTGGTACTTTGACCAAATTGGTGAGATTAAAATTCTCACGGCATAAAGCCATCCTTTAATGTCTTTGAGAAAGACAAAGTCATTTTAAGTCCCACCTAGGTTTTTACAGAAGGTGGTCTTGGTTTTTCATCTTAATCTTCTAATGTATTTTCCTAGTCCACAGTATTCCTTGGTACTGCTAGACTTGTATTTTGGATGAGAAGTGTACTATTCGTTATTATTTGGACAGCATTGAGACTCTTTGTTTGGCAAATCTTCCTGTCTACTGATAGCATTTGAGAAATCCAGGGGGAGTTCAATCTCGTTATAAAGATTACCTGAGTGGATATATGCATTCTGGCATGCTTTTTACACAGGCAGGAATCCAGATTCAAGAAAGCCATAAAGCTCATTCAGACAGAGCAAAGCAGCTTCTGTAGCTTGCCTTGGTAACATATCCATAGCAGTGATTTATAAAGCAGCTGCATGGAGGTCATCCAAATCTTTACATGGCACTGTTCTCTCTCTGTCTGTGAGTTTATTTTAATCTATAATTAAATATTCCTCTTCCTCCTTCTAGGTTAGATTGGTATTTTTAGCTAATCTTCTAAACTAGTGAGTAATTATGAAGGAAGAAGAAAGGATTCTTGGCTGTTCTCTGAATTTATTGTCTCTGCAGATCTACACTTGTTCTTCTTTCTTTCCCATTTCTTTTGAATTAGTAATGATTCTGGGAGCTGAAAGAGGTATTGAAGAAATGTGAAGCATGGGCCTCTATCAATCTCTGTTTGACACAGTCTTGAATGTATACATTAAGTTGCATATCGGTTCACTGCTTTGAATTGATTCTGGGACTCATGAGGCATAGTGCATGGCTCCTAGATTGTGGATCTGAAGAGGCAATAAATCTGGAGAACTACTGTTATTGCTAAGT
Source organism: Natator depressus (assembly GCF_965152275.1). Classification (NCBI taxonomy): domain Eukaryota; kingdom Metazoa; phylum Chordata; order Testudines; family Cheloniidae; genus Natator; species Natator depressus. Next base: position 120,469,736 of record NC_134237.1, on the reverse strand, counting down.
AACCTATTTTTCATTGCTCCTCCTTCACGAAGCTTATCACAAATTGTGAACTTTTTCATAACAGGGAAATGCTATAGCAAATTAATCAGTTTTTAAAGCTCAGATGTATTTGCCATGTCTAAAGGGTTTGCAGATTCTTAAGATTATGCAACAGTAATATAAGACCTTCCCAATGTAAAAAATTATGGGCACAGCTCCATTAACTTCAGTGGAGTTTCACTTATTTACACCAGTAGAGACTTTGGCCCTAGGTTTGGGGAACACATTTGCTAACATTAAACCCAGCTCAGTCAACTGTATGCTCAGGATTGTTTACTTTTTTTAATACAGTTGTTGGTGGATGAGTAATATATACCTGTCATGAAAAACAGCTGCTCCTTAACAAATTTCCAAAATTAAGATTGGACTGAGAATAACATTAAAGTTGTGCTGATACTGCAGTATCTTCTACAGTAGGGGCATTGAAAAACTCAGTGTATTCATAAGGAGATACGGAGACTTTCAGCTCTAAATTAGTGATTCAAATCTTACTTGTGCCAGTGGTAGCAGAAAGCTATCATCGGACTGTAAATGAAGTGAGTTGGCTATGGGAGTCCAGTTCCCTGTGGCTAGATACCTACATCACAGAAACCCACCATATTTGGAAGTAAGTGCAGTCATCCTGGCAGGGACTGAATAGGCACTGAGCCTGAAGTAACTCTTATCCCTAGTGTAGCCTATAAGTATAGATATTTACTAGATGAGGCATAGGTATAAGTTAAGGCAATAATGCAATGAGCCTATAAGCTGGTATAAACTAGCATCTGGTGGTTACTTGTCAACACTATAATGTAGTGGTTAAAGGACATTGGTGATGCGGTATGGGGGAGCTTTCCCTGCTGGTACTCAGCTGCTACTTGTTCTGTGGCTAAATGGAGAACTTAAGTCTTCAAAGTTTTCATACTGGCTGTAGATTGTAGTCCATAGGATACATTATTCTATATCTTCTTATACTGCATCTATAGGATTAGTATAATTATCTTGAGAGATAATTTAAAACATCTCTGTATTCTTTAAGATCTTTTCCCCATATTCCAGCTGTCTTGTGTCATTGTATTGACACCATTATGATACAAATTCACTGCTGGCAGGACAGGTTTTCATCTTTATAAATGTCCATGTTTTCGGCTGAGAGCTTTGCTCTGATCAAAGCAAAGTATCTTCACACATCAGTAATCCCCAACAAATGGGCTTCTTGCCATCTGCCCCTGAATATGTTGCACCTTGCGGTGTGTCTTTGAAAATCAACTCCTGCCCCAATACTGTAGTGAATATTTAAAACTGAAATGCAGTAGTTGGTGTCTAGGATGATTCCTGATCAAAATTTTGGTGGGACACTGTAACTTGCCTTAGCTGCATGTATACTCGTCAAAGACCTGATCCTGTAAGTGATCCTCTGTTTGCAGAATTCCCATTGAAACCAAAGGGAGTTCTGTGACCAAGATCTTAATGACATCTTTGAATGTGCCTCCCAGGCCCCTGCTATCATTACTAGACTTTAGTAGAACCTCAGAGTTATGAACTAACCGATCAACTACACACCTCATTTGGAACCAGAAGTATGTAATCAGGCAGCAGAGAGAAAAAAATAAAAAAAAGAAGCAAATACTGTACACTACAGTACTGTGTTAAACATAAACTACTAAAAGTACGGGGAAAGTTTTTTAAAAAGGTTTGACAAGGTAAGGAAACTGTTTCAGTGCTTGTTTCATTTAAATTAAGATTTAAAAAAGCATTTTTCTTCTGCATAGTAAAGTTTCAAAGCTGTATTAAGTCGATGTTCATTTGTAAACCTTTGAAAGAACAGCCATAACATTTTGTTCAGAGTTACGAACATTTCAGAGTTATGAACAACCTCCATTCCCAACGTGTTCATAACTCTGAGGTTCTACTGCATTCACAGAAGTTCTACTACTTTCGCTGTGGAGTCCCCTACTGGAATGTTCACACATGCTCTGTGCCAGGGCATTGGAGCAATTCCCCTGTGTGGATACTTGATCTGAAAGAGCTATTTGGCTAAATTAGAAATGGGAATGGAGTTATAATATTGGGATGAAGGTGCATTTGTTTCACCCCATCTTTGTTCATCATAAACCTTTCACCTCTTTTCAAACATAATAATTTTAGAAATTAAATATCAGTTTGCCATTAAAACCTTTCTGTGGCTACTTAGCTGCTGAGGTGTAAGAAAGATCTGTTGTATTAGATTCTGAGGGCAGCAAACTGGATTTGACAGAATGGATATTCAACCAAGTTCAGAGAAATGAATGATGTAAAAGAAAGCTGCCTTAAAATGGGTTTTCTTAAACAGGGAGGGGGAGGGGAAGACAGGACCGGACTTGGCTGCATGCCTGGAAAGCACAGGACTGTGAACCAAGGAACCTGGAATACAGGAAAATAATTCTTCTCTATTTCAGCAATATCATATTCAAAACTGCCTCTGAATATGAGCCACATATAAACTCCAGCTGCAGGAGTGGTGTTTAAAAATATGACCCCATACCTTAGGGCTCAAGGCAATTTATTGCTTAAGCTTAGAAATAATTAATAATATTAGCTTTACTTTGCAAGGTCTGGGAGAATGTAGAAACTAAACCAACACAGTATTACTGCTGGAATCAGTTGCCAGGGTTAATGGAGTTAATAAAACAAAATGGATACAGCCAATCCCAGAATTGTATTTTCAAGAGTGATTGTGCTTTGAGCAATGTCCTGCATATTTAACTATTGGGTGACCTTATCAACATAACATGGTTTTAAGACAGGTTTCAGAGTAGCAGCCACGTTAGTCTGTATCCGTAAAAAGAAAAGGAGTACTTGTGGCACCTTAGAGACTACCAAATTTATTAGAGCATAAGCTTTTGTGAGCTACAGCTTACTTCATCGGATGCATACAGTGGAAAATATAGTGGGAAGATTTTATATACACAGAGAACATGAAACAACCACTGTGTCATGTTCTCTGTGTATATAAAATCTCCCCACTATATTTTCCACTGTATGCATCCGATGAAGTGAGCTGTAGCTCACAAAAGCTTATGCTCTAATAAATTTGGTAGTCTCTAAGGTGCCACAAGTACTCCTTTTCTTTTTATGGTTTTAAGATGCATTGTTATATTGTGATTTCCACTAAAACTGAGAGCTAGTAGCAATTTAAAAACAATCAGCTTAATTGATATACTTTTTGATGGCTTAGTCCTCTATCTTGTCAATCAATTCCTGAAGACAATGGTCCAGATTATGGACCTTATACTCTTCACTTATGCCAGTTTTACACTGGTGCAGCTCCTTTGATTTCAGTGGAGTTACTCCTGTCTTTCCTAACAAGTGTAAATGAGTCCAGAATCTGGTCTCTGTCACATTGGTGTACATTTGGAGTAGTTCCACTGACATGATGATGATGTATGTAAGATCAGCATTTAGCCAAGAAGCAGTAAAAATGATGATTCAAGTGAAATCCAGATCTATCTATATTCTCACTTCGTTAAAATTAAATTGTTCATGTAGGGGTTTTTTAATGATTCTCCATCAGACTGTGTATCATTTAAATGACAAAAAATAATTTGATTATGGTGTTACAGCCCTGATTCAGTCTCCCCTTTGGATGATCGCCACTCTGCTATATTGGCCAAACTTTGGATCCCCTGTGCTTTCCAAGCATCTGGATCTGAGCAACTTCCAGGCACTGTGTCTTAGGTGTCTCAAGAACACTTCAAGGGTGCAGACTCCCTGTCTGGCACCCATTCTTGGAATGTGGGACCCTGTGATCCAACTGCCTTTTGCCCTGTGCTGAACCCCCCAAAAGTGTACCACTAGCTTATGCATGCTCTCCTAGAGCTTATGCATGCTCACCACCATCAGCACTCCAGAGTATAGTTTAACTCTTTGAGAACCATGTGACAGTTAAAGTAAGGAATACACAAGCTTTGCAAAAGAACTTCTTACACACTTGTCTCTCAAACAGCATAAGAGAGTTACAGATCTATACAAAACAACAAACACCTGAACACATTTCCCTCTCTCAGAGACCTCACCATTTCTGAGTCTTTTGGATTCTGTTCAGTGTCTTTCAGGGGAGTAAGGTCCCTCTTGCCCCATTCCTCCTTGATGAGTCTTTTGGTTCTGAGAGTGGTTTCACCCCTTGCCAGAGAGCATGTTATTTTTAAAACCAGGTTCTGAGGCCTATCTCTGCTTCTCTTCTTATACTGGCATTTTCCATTCTCCGACCCCACAGGGTAGGTTTGCTGGCAGAGGGTTCTTAAAAGTCAATGGGTTGGCCAGTAGGCTACATTGTTCCACTCGGGTATGGCTGTTCAAGGTCTATGGCCTTCTTTCGGTTTTTCAGATATAGTCTGTTTTCTGCCACAAAATGGTGATTCGAATGCACACTGACTGTTACAAGTACAAATAGTGTTCATAATATCAAATGGGATTCATAATTGGACACAGGCACATTCCCCAAACTGCCAGAGGTAATACCCAAAAAAAAGCAATGTTACCCAATATTAGTTATGTGGACCATATTGGACAGCTTCTGAATAGCACTGACAATGATTACTATCATTTAGAGTTGTTTCTCCTAACATTTGATATAATATATTAAGGATGATACCAGATGCATGTATCCCATAGAGACCAGCAAATAGCATGAGATACTGCAGGATGTACCAATAGTATCGAAAAGTATCAGTGACACCGTACAACCACCCTGGGCCAGATTTTCAAAACTACTGAGCTCCACTTTAGCAGATCAGTGAAATGGCCAACTATTATAAAGTGCTCTGCATGGGGACAACTGCTGATTGCTGAGCACTTTTTAATATCTGGGCACTTGGTTTTATTGGTTACAAAGCTTGAGACAAAGTCTTGGACTCAGGTCTGTCTCAGTCAATGCAGTTTAATAATTTCTTCCCAGTGTACGTGGGGAAACTAAGAGCATTGCAGCTGCACGAGTTCATCCAGGCCACCTAACTCCATCCCACAGCGCAGTACCTTATGTTTAGAAATTACTCTAATCTGCTGCTACAAGCTGTGGGAGCTATGGGAACTATGGGATAGGTGCTTCTGAAGTCCCAAAATGCACTGGGACAACCATGGCTGTAAGACACTTTGTGTGGATGTGCCAAACCTCTTCCGGGAAAAACAGTGTTGGTGTGTGGATGGGCTGAACTGCGGCAACGACAAGTAGCCACACCCACCTTTCTCAATCTGCCTGTGTCCTTAGAGCAGTTTCCATATCCTAGTGCCTACCCTGAAGGATGTAGAGTGCTGAGCACCCAGGTTAGGTCCATCAGGCCTGATCCAAAGTCCATTGAAATCAACAGAAAGACCTTTATTGACTTCAAGGTTCATGAGTCAGGCCGTTAGTGTAGATCCACCATTATGTTTAGACTGACTACTTGTAATAGTTTCAGATAACAATTATCTCTTGTGAGAAATGTTGGTGGAAAAACTGTTAATAAATTCTGAATGATTTCTAAGTATCTTCAAAATCTGAGGAAGCCTAATATTACATACAAACCTGCATATTTTTAAAACTGGAAGACAAGGAAAAAGAGTTGTTTTAATTTTTTACCCTGAGCTTGAATCTGTTGGACCATGTAAAAATGTTGCCTTCTGGAATTTAACTTGTATTCTTGTTTTACTGGTGATTTTGATTTTAAACAGCTATATTGTGAGTTTGTAATTTTAAAATAGTTACTGGGTTAATTTCTCCATCCGCACAAAATTGTTGTGACATTTTATACAACACAAGAAATCACTGTTTATAGACACATAAATATGTCAAATTAATTTTAAATACTAATTGTATAATAAGTAAATAATTTGTACTGTTGGAGCTGATATTTCATTTATGTTGGCAATTTGTGATTTAATTCAGTTTGACAAAGGGAAATAAGGGAACCCTGAAAATAATCATGTAATGTGCCTCTAACTACACAATTTAAAAAAAAAAAAGTATGTTAGTTGTTTTTAACAAACTTGTGATAATCAGAAAATGAAACAAGACTGAAAGTTGTTCAAATTTTATTATAATTCATAAAGATGTGTTCCTATACCTGACCTTTGCAAATAAAATCAACTGATATTTTAGCATTTGATAACGTGTATATATATATATTCCTTTAAAAGGAAATTGTTAAGTGTTTTTGATCAAAATTGGCATTCCTTGAAAATGGGCTTTGCCTTCTGGAATCCAACAATAGCAGGCCAGATACTTGGCCTTTAATGCATCCCCTTTGTACCATTCTATCCGTGTAAAGGGAACTTAAAGCTACTTTAAGGTAGTAGATGAACATTCTCCTTATGTAGTAAGAGAAAAGGAGTACTTGTGGCACCTTAGAGACTAACCAATTTATTTGAGCAGAGTGATCGCTTTAGATAAGCTATTACCAACAGGAGAGTGGGTTTGTTGGGGGTGGGGAGAAAACCTGGATTTGTGCTGGAAATGGCCCACCTTGATTATCATACACATTGTAAGAAGAGTGATCACTTTAGATAAGCTATTACCAGTAGGAGAGTAGGGTGGGGGGAGAGAAAACCTTTTGTAGTGATGAACACCCATTTTTTCATGATTTGTGTGTATAAAAACAAACATCTTCTGTATTTTCCACAGTATGTATCCGATGAAGTGAGCTGTAGCTCACGAAAGCTCATGCTCAAATAAATTGGTTAGTCTCTCAGGTGCCACAAGTACTCCTTTCCTTTTTGCGAATACAGACTAACACGGCTGTTACTCTGAAACCTGTCCTTATGTAGTGGAATTCTCATCTGGATCCTCTTGCATACATTTCAGGTGGGCTAGCCAACAGAATGGCTCCTTGGGAGTCAATACCTGTCAAGACTGCTCTAACTTGTGCCGTGGGCTTGTTCAGCCTTGTCAGGTGCCAGGATCAGGGCAATGGAAAGGCGACAGAAAGCCACCTTTGTCCTCCTCACACTGGTGCACCAAACAGTGTTATGGCCTCCTAACACGTTCCCTCCCCTTGCCTCCCTCCCTATTTAAAACATGGCATGTAACTGTTATCCTCATTTTGAGCTTGAACCTGCACTGCATAGGTGTAAAGTGTAGCAAGGTTAAAAGTGATAAGTGGGAGTATTACCTGCCTTATAGCATGAATAGTGCCTGAGTGAAGTCTCTTCATTGCTTGCTGAGGTTCACACTGAATCTCTCACATAACAGCATCTGTGAGTAATGCTTTCTACAATCTCTGGTTGGCTAGGAATTCCATCCCATCCTGACAAATAATGGCCTGGCCTCAGTTATTCACACCTTCATCATCTCTCTGCTGGACTACAGCAATGCAGTACAGCTGGGCATGAAGCCTTCGGCATGTAGGAAACTCCAACTACTAGTATTAGAACAGAACACTGCCGCGTATCTCCTCAGCAACACAGGCTACTGGGAACATATCAGACCTGTCCTGCACTCCCTACTTTGGCTTCCCAAAGAATATTAAATCAAGGTCTTGGCACTTATCTTCAAGGCACTCAATAGCCTGGGCCCAGGGTATCTAATAGATTGACTGAAGATCCAGGATGAAGATCATGGTGGACAGCTCCACTCCCCTGGCACAGTGTAGCTCTCTACAATCAGAATGAAGTTTGTCTGTGCAGGAGACACAGGTTTCGTGGGGTGGTCTGAGACTGTAATGAACTCCCGCAGGAACTGAGGACCATCACAAACCTCATCAACTTCCATTCCAAGTGCAAGGTACATTTCTTTAACCTATCTTCTCTAATATAAACATATAGCTGTGAGTCTGTATGTGTAATATAAACTTAAAAAATTCCAAAACAAAATACTCCACTGCATGAATTTCTCCCCTGAGAAGAAGATGAGAGACCAAACATGCGACTGATGTTACTCGTATTGCTTAATGCACTATTGGAAGGTGCTCAGATACTATGGTGATAATAACTTATATATGATAGAATCCTGTGTCTCCCAGAGCATGTCATTGGTCCAATCACATCCCAACTCTTTTTACCTTCTGCTTTTGTGAGTAGGGAGACTGGTGCACAAGGGGTTTGAGATTTGCTACCACTCAGTGTAGAGAAACACACCTAACACTTAACCCTGCTTGTATTTATGGGAAGCCTCTGGTCATACTTGTGCTGGAGTGCAATAACCTGGTGCTCCCCACTGCACCACAGTGGCTGGAAGGATTGAGGCATGTGTACGTAAAGATGTTGCTCCTTATATATTCAGGAAAATATTGCACAGAGTGGAAAGTTGTCCACAAGGAGGACTTACTCCTCCAAATGGAAAATATTCTCAATATGGGCAGCCCAGTGTAGCCTAGACTCAGTGCAGGCCTGAGTATGAAAGATCCTTGACTATCTGCTGCAGTTTGAGCACTCTCACCTGATGGCATCCAAATTCTAAAGGGCCTGCTGCACACTTACCCACCAGTTAGAGAACATACTCCAGTATGGGACTTCAACATCATCTTCTAAAACTTATGGAGTCCTCCTGCAAGTAGGTAGAGCACTGTGAGCCCTCTAGAGTGCTCTACCTACCATCTTACTCTCAAAACAGTCTTCTTGGTTGCCATCACCTTGGCCAGACAAGTGAGTGAGATTTAGCCACTCATGGTAGAATTCCCATTAATTCATAAAGACAAAGTTGTTCTGAGACCTCATGCAAAATTCATCCCATGGTGATTCCTGAGTTCCACTTAAACCAATCAATCAACTTACTTGTATTCTTTCCAGAGCCATATTCCACACAAGCAGAGAAGAAGCTCCACATCCTGGTTGTAGCTAGAGCTCTTTGAAAGATTTGGTCCTGTCAGTGGAGTATCAGACTGTCCCCACGTCTATTTGTGGCTATAGCTGGCCTCTCCAAGAGTCAGGCCATTTCATCACAAAGACTTTAAAAATGGATAACACATTGTATTTCACTCTGTAACCAGCTGGCTGATATATTTCTCCTACTGACTATTAAAGCTCATTCCTCCAGAGCCCAAGCGGCATCTTTGGCTTGTTTCCACAATGTACTGATGATATCTGAAATCTGCAAGGCCGTTGGACGGAGCAACCTGTTCACATTTGCCAAGCATTATACACTGGACTTAGCTGCTAGAGCAAATGCCAAATTTGGGAGAATGGCTCCAATCTCTATTTAACTGATGCAGTTGGTACTCCTCAACCCCACTCCTGAAGAAGATACTGCTTGCCAGTCACCTACAGAGGGGTCCACACTGACAAATACTTTCCGAAGAATGATTATTTACTCTACAGTAACTGTGGTTCTTCGAGATGATATAGTCAGTGTGGATCCCACTACAGATGACTCCATCCCTGCATTCAGAGACCTTCAGCTACCATGGGCTTTGAATTGTGGGGGAACTGAGGCAAGTTAAGGCTGCTCCATCCTTCGTGCCCTTGCATGGGAATAGGAGGCGGCACAGAGTGCATGCAACAGCCCCAACAGCCACTATTGTTCAAACAGTTTTGAGCTTGTGTGCGCGAGGGACATGTACACCTACAGTGTGATCCACGCTGGCTATGATCTCTTGAAGAACCACACTTACGGTACGGTAGGTAACCATTCTTTTTGCATTTAACGCTGGGTTTCAGTCTCTTTGTCATATGAAAATATAGCATATCTGCCCCAAAGTTACAGCAGTTACTCATTGAATACAGAAGGAATTTACTGAGAATTTTACAAGTAAATCTGTTTAGGAATTAAAATTAATTAAAATGGGTCCTTTAAGAAATTTAGCACCCTGTGTCAGACCTTTTTTGGCCCTCATAATCTCAGTAAGAGTATAACACAGACTCTTCAAACTTCCTATATAGTTAAAACTCATTGAAACCTTATGGATCAGTTCAATGTAATCTTGGCCCTCAAATACTAAAATATCTTACTCCATGTGTAAGGTTATGATTTAGTCACGCATATTTTTAGTAAAAGTCATGGACAGGTCATGGGCAATAAACAAAAATTCACAGCCTGTGACCATGATTTATACTATAAATGCCCCTGACTGGCTTTGAAGGCATGTGAGCAGTAGCAGGCGGGAGGCTGCAGACTGGGAGCTGACTGTGGAGAGAAGGCTGGGCAGCTTGGGAGCTGAGTCTGAGAGTCAGGATGGGAAGTAGCCTACTGCTGGCAGGGGGCCAGTGCTAGCCCTGGTGGATAGTTAGGAGTGGCCTGCAAACAGAGGGACTGTGTGGAGGGCCTGAACAAGGCTACACCTGCTGGGCAAAAGGACTGGACCAATGCATAATGCTTTTGGAAAAGGGGTGGCCAGAAGTGTGACTCCCTGGCTGTAGGCCTGAGAAGCCTCGCCTTCATACCCCTGGACGGGACACCCTGAGGGGTTGAGTTGGGAACTGTTGGTTCACCTTTTGTTTGCATCTCCAAACCCTTGTGCCCAGCCCTAGTGAAGCATCCCTTTGTTATTCATCAGACAGTGAGTGTTTATGGGAACCCACTGAGGGTTAGAGCCTGAAGAGTCTGGAGCTTTGCCATGTGGTACACCCAGTATCTACCAAAAATCCAGGGGATTGGTGCACCCCAGCAGCATAGCCACTCCCTGCAGTGGGGTCAGCTGCACTATGTATCTACACTGGAAGTGAAGGTGTGATTGTAGCATGAGTAGGCATACCTGTGCTAGCTTTAATCTAGTTGCATAGATAACAATAGTAGTGTAGATGTGGTGGCACGGGCTTCAGCTCGCTACAGGCGAGAACCAGAGTGCCTACCCTGGGTCCCAGGTGCTGGTTCCGACTATGCCGGTTCCTAGTCTGTGCGGAAGCCCGTGCAGCCAAGTCTTCTGTATGGTCGTTGCCTGCACGGCAAGTGAGGGTGAGATTGTAGCATTTCACTTGTTGTGTAGCCATACCCCACCTCATTATCTATTGTGTTGCCAACTCTAGTGAATTTATCCTGAGTAGTGAGATTTTGGCCTCTGCTAGTGCCAGTTCCACTATGATGCGAGAAGCTCCAGGCTTCATGCAATTTTCAGACTGCCTGTCTTCTTGCCTTTTCAGCCCCTTCTGTTTCTCCCTCCCTCTTTCCTTCTCCTCCTCCTCATCACCCTTCTTCTCTCCTTCCTCCCCTCTTTCTGCTCACTCCTTTGCCCTTCTCCTTTCTGTCTCTCCCTCCTCTCTGTGCCTCCTCATCCTTCCCTTTCACCCTTTCTCCTCCCCCTTGCTCCACCCACCACTCCCCCATCTTCCCCTTATCCATTTCTCCCTTTCCTCCTTAGCCCTTCCCCTTAACCTTTTCTCCCTTCTCCTCCTCTTCCTTGCTCCTTCCCTCTCATTTCCCTTTCTTTCCCCTTCTCCTTCCTCAATCTCTCTCGTCTCATCTTTTCCCTGACCCCTTTCCCCCTTCTTCTTCACCTCCCATCTCTAGCCTCTCTCTCCCGCTCCCATCCTCTTCCCACTCACACCTCCCCCAGCTCCTCCTTTCCCTTTTCCTGTTTCTCTCCTATCTCCTCTGCCTCTCCTTCCACCCCATCCTCATTAACCCGTCTCCTTCCTTCACCCCCTCCGGAGTGGAGATAGGAGAGGGGAAAAGAATAGGGGGAGAGTTGAGTGTATGGAAAGAGGGAGGGGAGGGGAAAAGATGGGGAGAAGTGAGAGGGGAAGGGAAAAAGAGGGAAGCTGTGGGAAGGGAGAGGAAGGGGTAGAGGGGAAAGGATGGGGGGGGGGAAAGAGGAGAAAGGGAGATTGGGGCCAAGCAGTGGAGAGGGAAAAGGGGGTCACAGCTGCTCCTTGCCCACCCAGCTCAGCCCCACCCCATCTGACCTCTGATTGGAGGGGATTTAAAGTTTGTGGTGGAAACGTGGCTCCAGGTATGTCTATGTTGTGGGCTGTGTCTCAGGGAGAAGGGCTGCAGGGAGCTTGGGTGGTTTGCAGGGAGGACTATGTGGGGAGAAAGGGGGCTCTGCCCTGGGCTGTCACAGACCCAGAGACAGAAAGAGAGATGGGAGAAAGGGAAGAGCAGGAAGTGGGGAGGAGGAAAAGATAGGGAGGAATGGAAAGGGGAAGAAATGGGAGGAGAAGTGGGAGTGTGGGGGAAGTGAAAAGTGAGAGGGAAGAGAGGGGAGGTGAAGACTGGAAGGAAAAGGAGGGAGAACGGGAAAGGATCAGAGAAAGGAGGTAGAAGTTAGAGGGGATGGGGAAAGGAGAGAAGGGAAGTTTTATCTGTAGGCTCTGGTTGCTCTGTACTGCTCCAGAGTGGGGTGAAGCAACCAGAGTGTATTGGTAAGGCTGTCTGTAAGAGTTAAAGTATAAAAATTAACTATTCCAAAAAAATTATGTAAGTCATACTTCATCTCTTCAGAACATGAGAAATATCCTGCAGGAACATTCTCAGAGGTTTTTTGTCTGAATTTTTTAAATTAAAAAACCCATGGAAATTGCCAGACAAAAATTAGGTTAATCTGGGTTCAGGTTGTGAGTACATATCAGTAATTGAAAGTAAGCTTCATTACAGTGATGATGTACTTGTTCCAAACCAAGCATCCAAAACAGCCCTCTTCCACTGGGAGCTAGATTTTCAGTGATGCACACCCATCTTACACATGCCAGAAGAGCACGCTGAAAGTTGCCCAGAAACACATACTGTTTGTACACACATTTCTGCAGGAGGCACGTAATGGTGAGATTTTCCTGTGGTGACTAAATCCAACAGCCACAGCAGGGGGCGGGTCAGGGGGTGTATTCTGGCACTTACACATGTGTCATACGTCCATTATCTGCAAACTGTGAGTAGGTGTTTAATGAGACACCTGGGGAAATTGGGAGGTTTCCATGCTGAATATTATTAGGGTTGCAATTAGAATAATTTCTTTTAAACTCTGCACTCCACCAGATCACAGCAACTAACAACCCGAGGTCAGTTAGGCCTGTGGGGCTGAAAAGGGGAAAATGTTTTTCTTGCAAAGAACATTTTCCAAAGTTGCAAGAGAAAGATTTAGCCTCCTTAAGGTTATAGAGGCAGAGCCATCTCCTTCACACACACCTGACTTACAGATCATTTAAAAGCATGCAATGGGGGCGTCTAATATGCTAATGAAGGGAGTGGGTGGAACAGCAAGGATTTGAGCACATCTAAAAATGTAAATGCCTAACAGTTGCAAATTGGCTTGTGCTGAAGTCATCTAACTGGGTTGGCGGCAGTTATGGGTGGGGACATTTACCACTAGATGTCTTTATGCATCTCTTTCAGCCAGTTTTCATTACACACGTGCCTCTTGTGCTAGAATAAAAAGTCATACATCTCTGGCGGTGGCTAGAGTTTCAGGCCAGGGTTGTGGTTAGATGTGCATAACAGTGCCTGAAGATGAGTCTCCCTAAATTTCCCTTTCTCTTTAAATAGCAGGAGAAAACATCCAGTTTCTGAACTGTGAAACATGAATGGTATGTCTACACTGCAATTAAACTCCCAAGGCTGGCTGGTGTCCGCTGATTTGGCTCACGGGGGTTAGGTTACGGAGATATAATATTGCAATGTAGATGTTCAAGCTCAGTGTGGAGCCCAGGCTCTGGCATCCTCCCCCCTTGTGGGGTCCCAAAGCTCAGGCTCCAGCCCGAGCCTGAATAGCTACACTGCAGTTTTACAGCCCTGTAGTCCAACCCCGGTGAGCTCGAGTCAGCTGACATGGGCCAGCTGCTGGTGTTTAATTGCATAGTAGACATACCTGAAGAAGCACCTTTGCCCTTAAGTTGGCTGTGGCCATGTTATTTACACATTTCACTGTATCTCCATACATGCGCTACTTGATGTTGCCACTTATTGTGTTGATATGGGATGCTATGAAAATCCTGGATTTAAATATCCCTAAACTTTTAGAATGCTTGAAACCAGATCAATTCTGGTTTGTGCAGTGACCCCTCTCTTTATAGTGACTTAAAGAAAAACCCTGGATCAAGAACAACTCTGAATTTTGGGTGTTTGAAATCCAGATCTGATTTTTGCAGCTTGAGACCATCTCTTTTATTGTCCTTTTTGTGTGTCTTGATATTTCAGACTTGAGCTAATGCTCTCTTGGTACATGAATAATACTGAAAGTGGCCATAGGGCCATACATTTTTATGCAGTGCCTAGGGTGTAGGCAGTGCTCTTGTAGGAAATTGAAGAGAGCTGCAGTGGTTAAGGTGTAGGACCCCATAGAGAAGATGGCAGTTAGGCATTGGAAAAACTGGTGTGCATGAGTTAATCTGTAGAGGAGACAAATGAGGCAGGGTGTGCTGAAAGGAGGAGAATCCCAGATAGAGGATAACACCTTACACAATATCCTGCAATCGAGAAGTAGCACATCCTAAATTGGGGTGAGGGGGTGAGGGGAAGGAATGCAAGTAATGCTGTGATAGGTGGAGTTACATTATGACTGGCATATTATGCACCTCTTTGTGTTACTGTAGTGCAATGACCAGCATGAAAGACTGATACAGGAAGGGAATAGACATGAGTTCTCAATCTCAGGTCTGCAGACCCCTGGGGAGTCATGTACACATGTATGGTTGATGATGACCAACCTCTCAATTTTTTTATGGCTAGATAGGAGCAGGTTCTGGAAACTATGTGGGGGCGGAGGTGAATCCCAAAACTTTTTTCTGTTGTAACATGCGGTCAGTATTTGGAAAAGTGAACCACGCAGTGGATTAGGGAAAGGAGATGTGACGATTAAAGCAAATAAAAATAATGTGAGCCCTATTGTATTGTGAGAGAATTGTGGCTTCTGATATTTTTAAGCAGAAACTAGGTAGGGCAACAAGGGAAGAGGGAGATGGTAGGACGAGGAGTCCCTGTTGGACAGCAAGGTGAGAAGTGGGTTTTGAAGAGGGCTTTGAGGGATGACAGTTAGGACATAGCATGCAAGAAGAGGGATATTGTCTGAGGTCTAGGGAGCAATGTAATGAAAGGCACAAAGACCAGTGTGAGAGGAGGAGGCTAAGGGAGTAATGAGGAGAAAAAGGGGGCAGAGCCCAAAGATCGAGGTGGTGAGTGATGGTAGATGAAGAGGCAGGGCAGAGATCTGCGGAGCAGGACAAATGTTTTTTTGTGGAAAGAGGGAGAATCAGTGGAAGGACTTGAGAAGGGAGAGAAAAGTCATTTTGTCTTCTGAATGCTAGAGAGAGAGAGAGAGAAAAGGTGGGAGACTGGTAAGCAGGTTACAAGCCAGGTTACAAGAACCTTGGTGTTGGTGTTGACTGGGATTTCAGTAGTGGATTTGGTGAAGGAGGAGCAGATTTTAAGTGTTACAGAGGGGAGGGAGAAGTGGTGAGATTTGGGAAGAGCTTCAGTGTAAGGAGAGAAAAAAGGAGTCATAGATAACCCAAGATTTGTGTGCTTGAGTGACAGGGAAGCTAGTGGAGTTGTCAGGAGTGCTAGAGAAATGTGGGAGGTGAGAGGATTGAGGAGGAGAAGTTAGCATTTAAGTGCATATATGTATTTCAGTTCCAGGATTATCTGCTGACATGCAACAGCTCTGAGTCTGTGCATGCTGAATCCCTACTGTCCAGTTACAAATATCCTGCAGCTATTCCCATTTGCTGCAGTTGTGCACTGACCAACCATGCTGCCTATTGTTGGGATTTTTCAAAAACACCCAAGTGACTTAGGCTCACATGTCCCATTAATTTAGGGATTAATTTTGTCCATCAAGACCAGGTATGTGGAATAAAAAGTAACTTTTCTCACCATAGCCACACTTTAAATTATTCCCCATTTAGAAATAGTTATCAGACTGTGTAAACCATGTAAAAATGATGCATATATTAGTGATATCATTATACAGCATGAAAGCAGAACAAACTGACTGAAGAAGAGTCCTAACATCTCAAACTCTCCCATTGTGTTAACAAGTCACTTCTAGGATGTGGAATGATTATCAGGGAACTTGGATTTGGTACCTTGTTACAATATTATCAACTTAAATGTGATAATAAGATCACTTCCGGAGACAGCAACAGATCCCACTATTAAGCTATCACATATAAAGGGGGAAAAAAAAGAAATTGGCTTTAAAAGAAGGAAGCCTCACTTACCTGGATAAACATTAAAGTAATTTACAAAAATAAACTGGAGATCATATATTCATTGCAAAGTATTGTATTATTCTTTACCCTCAACTTGTCAGTAACTGAGTGATAAGATTTCCATTTACACGTTTAATGTACACCTGGAAATGATGTGAAAAAGAATGTAGAACGTTGCTGATCTTTCAGGCATGCTGCAAAAGCCATTTATTTGACAGGGTTTCTGGGGAAGGATCGGGATATATTCCTAGATAGGCGAGCATATGTGTTTGAGGGGCTTTTTCATTTATTTTTATGTATTAGCTGGTGAAAGTACATTTCTTTTTATCTCCATTTGATTATTTAATGCTGATGGAATTATTTAGTTGTATATTAGTATTTAATTCTGTTGGGTAATTGTCATTGTTATTAGGACACTCAGCATTTCGACTCGAGCTTACACAGAACTCTTCTTCAGGTCAGGTCCAGACCCAAAGAAGCTCAAAAGCTTGTCTCTCTGACAAACAGAAGTTGGTCCAATTAAAAAATGTTATCTCACCCGCCAGTGCACACCACATAGTCAGCACATTCAATTTCTGTCAGTTTCTGTTATTTTATAGCACTTTGTTTTGTTACCTTTTTCATTGTCTCTTGATGATGATGGCATAAAAGGAAGGTCACAGTTGAAAGTCACAGCTTATTTTTCTTTCACACAAAAGGAGTGTGGGCTGCAAAGAATGTAATTACCTCCATGTATCATTTTGCAAACTCGCATTGACTTCAGTAGGAGCAGAACCAGCCCCGAATATAGAATTGTAGGACTGAAAAGGACGTCAAACTCCTAGTCTAGTCCCCTGCACTCATGGCAGGACTAAGTATTATCTAGACCAGTGGTTCTCAAAGCCAGTCCTCCGCTTTTTCAGGGAAAGCCCCTGGCACGCCGGACCGGTTTGTTTACCTGCCACGTCCACAGGTTCGGCTGATCGCAGCTCCCACTGGCCGCAGTTCGCCGCTCCAGGCCAATGGGGGCTGTGGGAAGCGGCGAAGGCCAAGGGATGTGCTGGCCGCCCTTCCCGCAGCCCCCATTGGCCTGGAGCGGCGAACCGCAGACGCGGCAGGTAAACAAACCAGTCCGGCGCGCCAGGGGCTTTCCCTGAACAAGCGGCGGACTGGCTTTGAGAACCACTGATCTAGACCATCGCTGACAGGTGATTGTCTAATGTGCTCTTAAAAATCTCCAATGATGAAGATTCCACAACCTCCCTAGGCAATTTATTCCAGTGCTTAACTACCCTGACAGTTAGGAATTTTTTCCTAATGTCCAACCTAAACCTCCCTTGCTGCAATTTAAGCCCATTGCTTCTTGTCCTATCCTCAGAGGTTAAGAAGAACAATTTTTCTCCCTCCTCCTTGTAACAATCTTTTATATATTTATCTTGTCCCCGCTCAGTCTTCTCTTCACCGGAGCAAACAAACCCAATTTTTTTCAATCTTCCCCCACAGGTCATGTTTTCTAGACCTTTAATCATTTTCGTTGCTCTCTCTGGACTTTCTCCAATTTGTCCACATCTTTCCTAAAATGTGGCATCCGGAACTGGACACAATACTCCGGTTGAGGCCTATTCAGTGCGGAGTAGAGTGGAAGAATTACTTGTCATGTCTTGCTTACAATACTGCTAATACATCCCAGAATGGTGTTTGCTTTTTTTGCAACAGTGTTACACTGTTGACTTGTTGAATATTGCTGTATAGCAAAATTTAAAGGGGGAACCTAAGTGCTATTAAAAGAGGAAATGGAGGTGTGTGTTCGAGACTGTGGACCAGATTCAGGTCTCAGTTGCTCTGGTGCAATGAGATCAGCATTGGTGCCATTTCTGAAAATTGTAGCAGTCAGATATGGAAAAGAACTCTTAGGTCAGACAGTCTATCGCTTCAAGAGCCAGGATTTTTCCCTCCAATATATTTTCCAATGTTTTGTGGAGTCTGGTTTTAAATGTCCATTAATTTAGAACCTTATGGACAGTGCTTTAAAATTGCTTGTCTACAGGATATGGGGCACTGAGAATTGGTGGCTTAATATAGTTTCCTGCTACAACAACTGGTTGAGTCACAGTCAGTACCTTTCATCTGTGCCATTTAGATCCTTCCATACCCCTTTGGACTGAACCTGTATAGGTAGTGAATGTGTAGTGGGTAGGTGTTTGGTATAATGTATTTATATAAGGCTAAATCCTGAAGCTGTTATTTAGTCCTTGTGTGAGGAAATTCCCATTGGAAGAAAGTGGTGGCTGTCATGCACGGCTCCATGTGTCGGGGGCTCCTGGAAGCAGGTTTCTCAGTTCTCGGTGGCAACTACTTCCTCTGATGGCTCTCCCCTTGTCTATGCTGCCAGCAGCTGTGACTCCCAGATGTGACCATTCCCAGTGGTGACAGCAGTAGTGGCTTCTTCTTTTTCCTTGTATTGTAAAGTATTACGTTTCAGCAGAAAGTTTAAAGTTGCCACTCAGTCAGCAGGATACTGTACAGTGCCTCTCTGCTCGTCAGTTCCCACTCTTAAGAAAGGGAGCCAGTAGCAGAGACTGGGTCAGAGAACACAGACAGACTAGATTATGGCATCATCCTCAGTACTTTGTGTCATTTCTTGTTTTTAGATAAATAAATAAGTTATCCTAGGTTCGGCCTCGATCTCCACTGAAATACTGCAGTCCTGGCCCTAGGGGTGGCTGGTCCTGGCTCTGACAAGGGGTGAAGGAGGCTACTTCCTTTATTGAACGATGACCTCTCGTAGTGACTTCCCTCCCAGCTTTCAGGTGTACTCGGTGGAACAGCAAACCAAGTGACTGAATTAGCAATATCAGTTGGCTGCCTGGCTCTTTCTCAGCCACATGGAAAGGCCCATGGGGATCACTGGTAGTCCACAAAACATAGTATGGGACTTGCCATTCTGGAGTCCAGTTAAATAGAGGTGTTAATTTTTGTTTTAAACCTCATTTACTTCTGCCAAATTATTGAAATCTGTAACTTAAAGGGCCATTTTGTTTTGGTAAAAGGCCAAGGTAACCTCCATCTTGTGTCAGGTTCTTGTTCCTTGGTACCAAGAAAAGGTGGGAAACTAGGTTTGCCCATCAACAGCTCCCTGTAAAAGTGTGTGAGGGGAGGAGCTCTTGGTCTCTGGAGCTTTCGAGAGGTCAGAGGTTCAAGTGTCCAGCTCTCTTGCACTGTAGTACCATCTTGACAGTAGCTATTGGCCTGCAACAGCTATTTACTAATAGGTTTGGGTTTGGGTTTATGCTTTTATTTGGGAAAGCAGACTGGCATACTCGGACCTAGTCCGAGTAGTTAGTTCAATCTTACACACACAGATGACGCAAAGCGGGATAGGGTGGGAGTTAAGATAGGGATACATACATACCTGTCCATTTCATTTGCTGTCCACGGTCGGAGTTCATCAGTCCATGGCTGGCTTCGGTCATCTGGATCCTGCCACCTTCTGTGTAAACATCCGGAAAGGTAGAAGAACATCTATATATATCATTAAGTGTATGAGTGTGTGTAAGTGGTATCCCAAGTCTCCAGATTTGTTAATCCATTCCCCTCTCCTCCCTTCCTCTTCCCTTAGTCAAATAAACTGTTGTTATTTACTTATATATTTGGTGTGTGTGTAGTTTTTAATATTCAGCTCTGATAGATGGGCTTAATGGGGGGGACCCAGCAGGAGGTTATTGTGAGGCTCCCCGAAATCTTCTGTTCAGATTGGTCTTTAGACATCAAAATCCTTACAGAGGATGGATGGTGTTCAAGGTAAGGCGTGAGACTGATAGCTGGGAGATGTGTGTTCTATCCCTGCACAGAATTCCTTTGTGACCTTGGTGAATCATTTAACACCTCTGTACCTCATACTTCCCATCTGTAAAATGGGGGATAATTATACATACCTACGTCACAGGTTCTGTGGGATTAATTAATCTCAAATCCTAAGATAACAGATGCTATGTAAGTGCCAAGTATAATTATTATTTATTGCTGAATCTGGAGTGAATTCAAAATTCACCCAGTGTTTGTTGTTCATTTTTAAGGCATTACCTACACTGGGAAGGTTTTGCCTGTGTAGTTATACTAGTAAAGCTATACTGGCAAAATCCACTAGTGTGGACACAGTTATAGCAGTACGAAAGGACTTTCACAGGTATAGTTTATGCCAATTCCCCCACTTACAAGCACAGTTATACTGATATAACTTTGTTCACACTAGGGCTATGTCTACATTGGCACTTTCATTGTTAAAACTTTTGTCATTCAGGGGTGTGAAAAAACAGCCCCCTGAATGACAAAAGTTTTAATGACAAAAAGCACCGGTGTGGACAGTGCTTTGTCGGCGGGAGCCACGCTCCTGGCGATGAAGCTACTGCCCCTCATTGGCGGTGGTTTTATTTAGTCGCTGGGAGAGCTCTCTCCTGGCGATAAAGAGCTGCTACACAGCACATCTTACAACGGCACGGCTGTTGTAAGGTCTGTAATGTAGACATAGGTTAGGGCTTTTACTGGCATAGCTATGTTGGTAACAATTAAACCCTTAACTGACTTAGCTATGCCGATAAAACTTTTAAGTGTAGACCATATCTTACTATAGAATGGGATTATTTACTGTACCTAGTTTCTGTTTGATCAGAGTAATGTGTATTTTCTTTCTCTTTTATTTTATCCTAACTCACTGATCCAGCATTCTTATAAGTAACTGCTGGGCAAGTAAACATCTGTTAATGAGTAATTCATGTGTTTGTCTGATATTGGCATTGATCTGTTCCATGTTTTGCCACGTAACATAGTTTCCTGAGTGGCTTGTTTGGAGTCTTCATAATTACTGTATCATGTTTATAATTACATATCAAAGGAAAAGAGAGAAGAAGGGCTTCCATTGCAAATAGCTTTCTGAGTACAAGTAACCTCAAGCTGGATCCTGTGGATGTGCTGAGTACATTTCATGCCCACTGAGTTCAGGGCAAGTGGAGGGCACTTATCTCCACACACGGCCTTTGAAAGCTATTCAGTCCCTGTGGTTTTAGTAAAATAGCTCCAAATACTGCATTCATATCAGCCCACAAAGAAGTTAATGATTAACACTGATAAGAGCTTTGATTACTTAACAAGTTAAAATACTCTAAAGTCAAGTGAACCACTGGGAGATTTTGGTATATCCAAATCTCTTGCAAAAGCCTGTAGCTGATTTATCCTCCAGCATCCAACCCCTGGGCAGCAGAACAGCCCAGCCCTACGGCTGTATTCAGGGTTTTTTGGAAAGGAAAATGAAGATGAAAGCCTGCAGTCCTTTTGCTGTTGTCATCCTGGCTTTGACTTTCAGCCATGACTGTACAGGGATGGTAAGTGTGGTTTTCTTGTGATTTGGAATGGCTGGTCAGTGAACCAAAGGCTGGACATGAAATGACAGGCACTAGATACTTGTACTTGGGTTGAATGGGTAGAGCCAGACAACAGGCTGAATTACACAAAGCAAGTTAGCTGACAAAATCTTTCATCATGGATAATTTATCTGATAACTTTGTGGAAAATCAGGTATCATGTCATGCTAACGATACTACTGTGGCTATGCATGTAGGAGTCCTTTCACCTACCAGTGGGGTGGAAAGCAGCACCCAGCGTGTAATACACTGCCCAGTGACCAAGGGAGGAGCACACATACAAGAAATGCCGGGGATCTGTAACGCTCTTGCCGAGCAGAGAGGAGCACAAGTTATAAGGTTTCATCTATAAGACCCACCCCGGGCATCAGACTTCATGGATCTCTACCTCTAGATTGCCCTGTTGGGATCTGAACGTGGGCATCTACAGGAATGTAGGTATTTCAGACTTGGTGGTCAGGCTACTAAGCTTTCTCCTGGCTCAGGTCCTGATCCAGGCTCAACCTATGAGTGGCTAGGGGAGGGGCCAGTAGGGATTAATGATAACCCTAATGTTTGTGTTTGTACATATTGTTAAAGAATTGACTCGGAGCCATCTAACTGCACGTAGCTAGCCTCGGTAACCACCTGTTCTTACCTCTGTTGCTGGTGTCCTCCCACAAACCCTTTCAACAGTGTATTATATGTTCTTGTTGCATCTTGTCTTGAACTGTAAGCATTCCAGGTCAGGGAATGTCTCTTTCTATGTGTTTCTACAGTGGCTAGCACAAAGGGCCTCAATCCTGATTGGGCCACTGGGTGTTGGATCAGGCCTTAGGTTGGGAGGTGATGGAGCTGTTGCAGGCTCTAGAGTATGGAGCTTGTTTCTTCCTTGCATCCATTTAAGCTTTTCCCTGTAGTAATAAACATCTCAAGCTGCTTTTTTAGAAGAATCAGGCTTTGCTCCTTATTTATTAACTTCCCTCTATCTATTTCTCCCCTTTCCTTATGTGCCAGTTCCCTTGATTGTTTTTCTGATATTGAATTTATATTATATGGATATTGTATTTTAATCATGTCTTTATTGTTGTTTGTTGTCCTGAGTGCCTTTGGTGGTGGTGGCACTTTATTATGTCCTGCTATTATTCCTTATTCCTTGAGGCTGATTAGAATTAACATATTTAGTTTTATCAGTGTTCATTTCCTGGTCAGTGAGCTCAAATAGAGATTGCTTATAACTCAGCCCATGGGGAACCCTGCTAAATGATGTGAAAGGTCAAAAGGTTGGGGCATTATTCATAGCTGTGAACTAGCTCTGAAAGACGTGCTCCCTGACAAAAGAAATAGGAACATATGTCCCTAGATAACAGAAAGGTATAATGAAGCTTGTCTTCTGCATTCTTGTACCATGTTTGGCTTTTCCTGGATAAGCCACGACCTTTCATCAGCTAATGTTTGTTTATTCCCTTTCACAAGAATGCTCCCTAGCCAAAAGCACACACAAATAACAGGATTCTTGCCGAAGTGCTACATAACAAGTGTTTTGGGACACCTCTGAATGTATGTTTTGTCCTTACAGAATGTTTTATGTAATGGATTTATGTATTTCCAACCTGCATTATTTTTACTTGTAGAACCATGGGTCTACGCAAAGAAGAGGCTCAGTACATGAAATCTTTCACCACAGAGGTACCAAATCAGATCTAATAGGTGTCAGTAATAACAACAAACTGCTTACCTGTATCTATGATATGCAACCCTATAATAAGCCTGTTTTTGTTTCAACATGAACTTTTTAAGACAGTGGTAGAGGAACAGAAAGATGGGCCCCAGTGCATATTTAATTATTTATACGCAGTGGAGCTGCTCTAACAGGAAATACTAAGAGATACCTGCCTCAGAATATCCCGTAGTGCAGTGGCTAGGGCACCCTCCTGGGTTGGGAAAAGCCAAGTTCAAATCCCTTCTCCACATCAGGCAGAGCAGAGAATTGACCTGGGTCTCCCACATCATGACTGAGTGCTCTAGCCACTGGCTAAAAGATATAAAGGGGTTGGGGAGACATCACCACCTCTTCCTCTGGTGGTGCTATGTGCTGGACACAATCTGGTTGGAAGTTTCTGAGAACACCTACCAGATCAGGCCCCACAGGTAAGATAGGCAAAGATCCTTACCTAGTCTGAGGCTCATGTTGGGGCTTAAGCGTGAGCTATATGCGGGCACCTAGACTGAAGTGGCTGTGCACATGCCCAGTGGCAGATTTTTAAGCAGCTAAGGGACTTTACCAGTGGAAATTCAGGTCCCTAGGACTTTAGGCACCTACAGAGTTAGGTGGCAGTTGAGGGGGAGGGTTTGCGTATCTAAATTTTGAATTTTAGCACCTAAAGTGGCATCAAGGTGCCCAAATCCCTTTGTAGATCTAGCCCAGGAGTTGGTGGAAGCTCTCTAAAAAATGGAGGGGCCACGGGTGCCTGAACCATGGCCCCGCCTTTGCACCATCCCCTCCCCCAAGGCCTTGCCCCCATGCTGCCCCTTCTTCCTGACCCCTTGCACCACTGATTCCCCTCAAGGCCCTGGCCCCATGCCACCTCTTCCACCCAAACTTCCGCTCCCGTGCCGCCTCTTTCCCCCAAGTCCCCTCCCGCAGCTCACTCCTCTCTGCCCCTCCTCCCATCACATGCCCTTATGGCCGGTAAAAAGTAGGAGGGTCTTGTCTAGCCTTACCTGCCTTATAGGGATCCCATCATCCCTTCTTAGGCAACTGTACTACTGAGGTGGTGGGCGTAGACTCATTGTTTCTAGACATCCATCTCAGTCCATTTTTCTTCACTTGTAATGAGCCTGTTTATTCCAAAAGTGATGATGATCTTTTGATGATTCCAATCAATGTTTGCCCCCATATTAAGTATCTTCCTCCACCCTTTACAACCCTCCTACCCCTTTGGCCATTTTTGTCTATTTGATTGTTTTACAGGCTGACACTTTACTTTATAACATCCTTTTAATGTGGTATAGAGGCCCAAAGAGTACTATTTCAGATATCACATTAATAATATGAATGTATTATTATTAATTATTATTATGTCTGGCTGTACCAGGAATTGCCATATGTTCATGAACTGAAATTATCTGAAATTTTTATTCTACCACTGACTGCTTAAATTATGTTGCTTTAGCTGTAGTGCCTGCAGCTCCAGCGTACTCTAAGATTTCCTTTTCCTCTTACTATACCAGAGTCCACAAGAAACAGGATCCACCATCCTGTTGAGATACCTGAAGATTCCTTTCCTTTAAATTAGCATTACTTTTGTGTAAGCAAAGAGCTGCATGTCAGTGTGTGACTGCATGGAGGTTTTACTCTCGTATTTCAGTGTTTACGGAGGATGACCAGCTATGTTCGTTTCCCTTTCGGTATGGTGGAAGGATGTACCATGCATGTATATCAAATCTACTTTCTCGAAAGAAATGGTAAGTCAGCTTTGCAAAGAAATATTCGGTGCTTTATTTTAAATTAAAATGAGTAGGTATTTGATCATTAATCGTGTTTTTACCATAAATCTTTATGGGCCCAATCCAACACCCATTGAAGTCAACAGAAAGACTCCCACCGATATCAGTGAACATTGGACTCAGGCCCTATATACAGAAAGAGATGGGGCAATGCCAGTGTCTGAAGGCACAAAGAATGCACAAAAGTAGTGCAGAAGAATTACATGTCATCGCACAAAAGGAATGCAGAAGAATTATTCATCATGGATCATACATATTCTTTCCTTGATTCATATATGGGAATTCCAATTCAGATCATTGGCAATTCCTTGTGTGGTATAAGTGGAGAATATGATCCCTCTACTATTAACTCTCTGGACTGAATAAAAGATGGAATATAAACATATGTAATCAATGCACCAGGACTGATCTCTCTGCTGAAGAAGCAATCAAGTTTTGTGTGGGTAACAACTCAAAAGTTTACTACTGGAAAGCCAATCAAGTTTTTAGATGAAACCCTTTTTGCTGCCTGTACTTAAACTATAGTGAGACTGGCACAAAGCTCATTATGGACGGTGCAGTTGTAGGTGGACTACAGCTATCCTTCAGAATATTTATTTTTATTATTATTCCAGATTCACTTACTTTTTAAAAAACTCAAAATCTTTTTCAGAGAGTCAAGGTCAAATTCTATCCTTCCCTGAATGTGGGAATTGTTATAATTATTCACTATTATTTGTGTTACAGTAGTGTCTGGAGGGCCCCCGTCAAATAGGGACCCCAGTGTGTTAGGTATTGTATAAACACAGAAGCAGACAGCCTCAAGCTTTGTCTACACTAGTTTTTGTCAGCAAAACTTTTGTCAGT
Source organism: Natator depressus (assembly GCF_965152275.1). Lineage (NCBI taxonomy): Eukaryota > Metazoa > Chordata > Testudines > Cheloniidae > Natator > Natator depressus. Next base: position 120,443,961 of record NC_134237.1, on the reverse strand, counting down.
CAGGGGTGTGAAAAAGATACCCCCACCCCCAACAGACAGAATTTCACTGGCAAAAGCATCAGTGTGGACAGCGCTATGTCAGTGGGAGAGTGTTTCTGGGTGACATAGCTACCGCCACTCGTTGTGGGTGGTTTAATTATGCCAGCAGGAGAGCTCTCTCCCGCTGGTATAGAGTGGCTACACAGGAGACCTTGCAGTGGCACAGCTGCAGTAAGGTCTGTAGTGTAGACATAACCTTAGTTTACTACCAGACACAAGAAGTGGGCATAAGAAGACAAAACAGTGTGTGGACTAGGAAGTACAGGGGTATGACAATCTTTTTTCCCTATAGATGATTTGTAAGTGGCAGATTTAAGGGTGTAGGTAAATGTGATAATGTTACAGAATGTGTTTGTAAATAGACATGCAGTAGAAGGCAGGTTCTAGTCCTTAGATTTTATTTTGGACAAGTGCCTTTTTTCATGATTGACATAGTGTTTCTTTGACTGCATATCTATTGTGGGTGTAAAGTGCTAGCGTAGGCAACATAAGGCAGTCACTCTCATGTGGACTCATTTAAACTAGTATTGTTGTAACTGTGTCAGTCTCGGGTTATTAGAAAAGGTGGGTGAGGTAATATATTAATTGGACTAACTTCTCTTGGTGAGAGAGACAAGCTATCCATTGTTGAAGCTGATTGTGATGTTCAGGAAGTTGAGACTAGTTGGGAGTGTTCCAGAGAGAAATGCACCACAAAATGCACCATGAAATCAATGATATACCTGAGATACATTGATGATATTTTTATCCCCTGGACAGACAACTTAAAATCCCTCACAAATTTCCACCACAATTTTAACATCCATCCCCTGTCCATTAAACACTCTCTGGAATATTCCCGCACCAGCATCAACTTCCTGGACACCACAATAGGCTTAAATAATGGAATCCTACAAATGACTATATACAAGAAGCCCATGGATCACCACACCTTCAACCCCAAAGACACCAAGAAATCTGTTATCTACAGCCAGGCACTCTGATGCCACAGAATAAGCTCCAAAGAGAAAGTCCAGGATATATGCCTTAACACACTTAAAACTGCCACCAGAGAACACTCCACCAGAGAAGTAGATTGCATCATGGAATGGGCCACCAAAATAACTTGAGAGAACCTGCTTCAATACATAAATAAAACTCCCTCTGGTCACACACCCCTAATTGTCATCTACCATCTCATATCCTCACACAACTACAAGCCATACTCAATGGGGACCCCATCTTGCAAGAAATCATTCCTGAAACAATCCCCCAACCCAACCTCTCTAAGCTCATCATCAGAAGCATGCTCCCCGCAGACCAGAACACACCAACTCAAGCAGGACTAGATCCTGTCAGAACAACAGATGCAAAACTTTGCAGAAATATCTCCCCTGCACCAGTGACCAACACCTGCCACAACACACCTTTCAAGATCCATGTGTCCTACACATGCTTATCACAACATGTGGTATACCTCACTCAGTGACTAAATGCCCCAATAACAACTATGTGGGTGAAACCAGACAATCACTATGCTCTAGAATGAACTCACACAGGAAAATGATAAAAGACAAAAACACCATATCACCTGTGGGTGAACACTTCGCACAAAGTGATCACTCTATATGTGACCTCTCCATCCTCATCCTCAAAGGAAACCTGCACAACACTTTCAAAAGACGTGCCTGGGAGCTTAAATTCATGACTTTGCTAGACACTGGATTTATGGCTTATTACAACAGTTCATAACCGCTAAAAAAACACCCCTTTTTGTCATATGACTGCAGAGGTGTTTAATGGGCTACTTCAACTTGAATTGTACCTGAGAATATGTGCTAACTACTTATGCTACACAATCTGCTCCATCTTGTATTTAGCTGTGACGCTCTGAGTGCTTTTTCCAGACCTGAGGAAGAGCTCTGTGTAGCTCGAAAAAGCTTGTCTCTCTCATCAGCAGAAGTTGGTCAATAAAAGATACTACCTCTCCAATCTTGTCTCTCATTTAAACTAGGTAATTCAAGCTAGGAGATCACTTCTGATTATCCTGATTATCCACAGGTAACTAGCTGATGAGAAAGGCACCAATTAAACAATATTTCAAGAGTATCTTAATTCAATATAAATAATGTGAGCAATTTTCTTTCTGGAAACCTGCATCTAAGTGAGCCAACACACTTGTGATTGATCTTTAGGCCCATTTCAGTTTATTTCATATTCAGGAGGATTCTTAATTATACCTGAAATCCTCCATATAGATCTTTAACTAACTATGCCATAGAAATTGAAAAAGAGCCAATGTGTGGGATCCAAGGTTGGAACACAGTTGAGAGTTGACCGTGGGTGGCTTTCATTATTGCTTCCTATTTTCAAATACAGTTTACAAGTTGGGAGATAAGAGAAGAGGTAGCTGTAGCTGCCTGATTTTGACAAGGCATGTCTGTTTCATCTTTATCTCTGACCTTTCTAGCGAACATATGCTCTTCTCTCATACGCTAAAAGCAACCTGACATGTCTTCAGAGATCTTGATGCCAGAAAACTAGCACTGCATAACAGCGAGAGCGCTGCCTTGTGCATTGTTTTTGTTAGATTATGTGTTTATGAGTCTGTGCTGCACTGGAGTGATGTATGATAATGGACCTCAGATGACTCTGCTGACCAGTGAGCAGATAAGACTTTTCCTCCCTGCTCTTTTTGAGGTGGCTTATACTGGAAGGGACATTATCAGGGACTGTCATTGTGGCTAGCCCCCCTGCTCAAGAGTTGGGCACAGTCTGGCTTTTTATATAGCACTTGACAAACTAAAACAGGTTTCATAGCAGCACATTGTTCTGCTGATTTAAAGCTTTAGGTCCCAGCCTGGGGCACAAGCGTCTATTCTGCATTATGATGGCATAAGTCGAACTACCCATATCCCAGACTTCCTAGCACACTCCCAAAACGTGGCTGCTCTAGCCCTTTTGTTTATGGAGCAATGTGGAAAAACTTGACTGTTCACCAAACATGACTGTCTAGAGGACAAAGAAAGTCAACCAGTGGGGTTGTGGAATACTTTTGGCAGACTCCCATAGCATGAGTCCAGTAGGGCTGCAACTACACTGCAAAGCAGTAAGGCTTTAACCTTAGGTCCCGGCTTGACTCTCTCTCGGATCCTCCACCCCTGTGGAGTCCTAGGACACTGAGTCTGAGTCCTAAGTTAGCGTGATTTGTGTGGAAGGGGGATTATGCCATAGGCGCTGACTTTAGCCAGCATGCCCCAACTCCGCCCCCGGCCCCACCCCCATTCCAACCCCTTCCCCAAATCCCCACTCCCGCCTCCTTCTCCGGGCACGTGGCATTTCCCCTCCACCCCCCTCCCTCCCAGGCTTACACGCAGCAAGCCTGGGAGGGGGGAGAAGCGGAGCGGCAGTGCGCTCAGGGGAGGAGGCGGAGCGGAGGTGAGCTGGGGGGGTGCGGGGAGGGCCATAGGAAGCGGCGATGAGTTTGGGGGTGGGGGGTGCAGAGGATCCGCTCCCTGCTCCAGCTTGCTTCCGCTCAGCCTCCATCTCCTCCCCTAAGCACGCCACCGCTCCACTTCTCCCCCCTCCCTCACAGGCTTGCTGCGCATGAAATAGCTGATTTGTGGCAAGCCTGGGAGGGAGGGACGGGGAAGAAGCAGGGCGGTGGTGGCACGCTCAGGAGAGGAAGCAGAGGTGGGGCAGAGGTGAGATGGGCGCGAGGGCCAGCGGGGAGCTGCTGGTGGGTGCTGAGCACCCACCAATTTTTCCCTGTGGGTGCTCCAGCCCTAGAGCACCCACAGAGTCAGCGCCAATGGATTATGCTTGAGCCTGAGTTCAAACCCAGGGTTTACATTGCAGTGTAGAAATATCCTCTGACTACATTTCCCAGACCTTAAGAAGAGCTCTGAGTAGCTTGAAAGCTTGTTTCTTTCACCAACAGAAGTTGGTCCAATAAACGATGTTGTCAGGGAACAGACCAAGCCCCCACTGTAGTTCACTGGTTGTTCAAGGTGCACCATACCTGCAGCTGTGCTTGACCTTGTTCCAGCCCTGCTCCTGCTTGCTCCAGCCCTTGTTCTAGCCCTGCTCCAGACTGCTTCCAGTCCCTGCTCCTGCTATGCTTCAGACTTCCAGTTTTGACCCACTCTCCCCAGCTCTGCCTGTAGCTTACGACTCCAGTTGACCCTCCAGTTCTGGCATTCAGCTTCTGTGTCTCCAGCACTGATCTCTGGCTCTGCCTCTGGCTTACAACTTTCGTTTCCCCTCCCCCCACTCTGGCATTTGGATTTCTACCCGTCTGCTACTGACCCTCGGTTCATTTCCTGGACTCCATCCACCCTTGACCCAGCTCTAACCTGTAGGCTGAACTCTTCTCTTCACCATTAGGCCTGACCACCCACGGTTTGGTTGGCAATAAATATTACCTCACCCACCTTATCTCTTTATTTAATAGCTGACATTTTAGGGCCTGATCCAAAACCCATTCAAGTCAGTAGAGGAGTCTGTGATGGGTTTAGTCACAGAGACCCCCTTGGGACGGTCAACTGACGTGCTGGAGTTACCTCTGAGACCATTTTCCACTGCCAGCTTGGGACTCCAGAACCCTTCCTTGTTGAGCCAGACATGCTAGCCTGCTGCAACACAGACCCAGATCTGGTCCACACTCCCAAAGCTGCAGGCTTTAACCAAAAACTGTTCAGCATGTCACCTATCTCCAGCACCCAGGCACCCAGTTCCCAATGGGATCCAAACCCCAAATAAATTCATTTTACTCTGTATAAAGCAGATACAGGGTAAACTCATAAATTGTCCACCCTCTATAACACTGATAGAGAGATATGCACAGCTGTTTGCTCCCCGAGGTATTAATCACTTACTCTGGGTTTAATAATAAACAAAAGTGATTTTAGTAAGTATAAAAAGTAGGATTTAAGTGGTTTCAAGAAATAACAGACAGAACAAGTAAGTTACCAAGCAAAATAAAACAAAACACGCAAGTTTAAGCCTACTACATTAAAAAACTGAATACAGGTAAATCTCACTCTGAGATGTTCCAATAAGCTTTTTTTTTTTTTTTTGAGTATAAGCTTTCGTGAGCTACAGCTCACTTCATCGAATGCATCCGATGAAGTGAGCTATAGCTCACGAAAGCTTATGCTCAAATAAATTGGTTAGTCTCTAAGGTGCCACTAGTAATCCATTTCTTTTTGCGAATACAGACTAACACGGCTGCTACTCTGAAACCAAGAAGCTTCTTTCACAGACTAGACTCCTTCCTAGTCTGGGCCCAATCCTGTCCCTAACAGTTCTTGTTAGTTTCAGCAGGCATCTTAGGTGAAAAGCAGGGGATTTTACATGACTGGGACCCCCATGTGTTCTGTTCCACTCCTTTTTATAGCTTTGGCAACAGGCGGGAATCTTTTGTCTCTCTGGGTCCCCACCCCTCCTTCTAAATGGAAAAGCACCAGATTTAAGATGGATTCCAGTACCAGGTGACAGGGTCACATGTCCTGTGAGACCCCCCCCCCAAGTCTCCATTCTTTCCGGCCTGACTCACACGAGCATAGGAAGGCTTATAAGTAAACAGAGCCTTTTACAACCCATTGTCCTGGTCAATGGGAGCCATCAAGATTCTAAACCACCATTAATGGCCCAAACTTTGCATAATTACAATAGGACTTTAGAGTAATACTTCATATTTCTAGCTTCAGATACAAGAATGATACATTCATACAAATAGGATGAACACACTCAGTAGATTATAAGCTTTGTAATGATACCTTAACAAGAGACCTTTTGCATTAAGCATATTCCAGTTACATCATATTTACACTCATAAGCATATTTCCATAAACATATCGAGTTCAACATCACAGAGTCTTTCTATTTACTTCAATAACATTTGGATCAGACACTTAATAAGTCATTTTTTAGTTCTGCTGCTGGATTTTATATGCAGAACTCTTGAGCTGTGGGCCTGGCCCAATCCAACTCCTAGTGACTTTAATTTTATTATTTGTGTTATGATAGCATCTAGGAGCCCAGTCATGGACCAAGGTCCCATTATAGTAGGCACTGTACACATACATAATTAAAAGACAGTCCCTGCCCCAATCTGCATATAAAACAAGAGACAAAAGGTGGATACAGACACATAGATGGGTGATCACAGGGAAACATTGAGACAATATTGGGCAGTATAATATGTCAATTGCCTAAGTATAATATATAACATGTCAATTGCCTAAGTGTGGTCAAGTGTTTGGTAGGCATCACAGCACAGGAGAGTTTTAAGAAGGGATTTAAAGGATGACTATGAAATAGCTTTATGTATATTTATGGGGAGATCCTCCCAAGCATGAGTTGCAGCTTGGGAGATGATACGTAGGGTGGGAACAGGACCTTGAATGTGAAGACAAGTAGTTTGTGTTCGATATGGTGGAGAAAGGGGGAGGGGGCAGTGCAGGGAGCAATGTCAGGCCCTGTAGCAGAACATATTTAAAGAGGAAAAAAGATTCTAAACAAGTTGATTATGAATCCCATCTGCTGAAGGACAGAGTTGGGTGATTTTAATTTTGGGGTAAATCTTAGCTTTTTCTAACCATCCCCCAGAGTTTTGTTGTTTAAAGTCTTTATTTAGCTCTTTTGTCATTAATCAGAACTCTATAGAGCCTTTTCCATTAGCTTCTCACATGCCAGTTAACGTAGGGCTGGTCTAGTAAGCCAGTCTTGCAGCAATATCTCAGCTGTAAAGATCCAGACTCCCTTTACCCATCACTACTGACACAAACGGGGCATTAAATGCGGAGCCTGAGCCCATTTCAGGAACAATATCATAAGCACCATGGTCTCAGTGACGACTTTTAACTTAATGCTTAATTTAACTCTAATGTAACAGTTGTGGAACAACCATAGACCATCCTTTAAGAGGGCCTGATCTCAACTCCAGTATAAGCCATGGAGGGTGTCCTATTGACTTGAATGGAGCTAAGTGGACCCTAATTCTTTTAACTTCAAAATGCTTCTTTAATTTTGGTAATTTTTAATTGGACTACCGTGCATCATTCTTTCTATCTCGTCCATTTCATTCTGGACACTGACCCAAATGCCCAGGGTTTAATTAGATTCTGTATGTGAATTAAAACTTCTAAAATGCTACTTAAAATCCAAATAAGAAACAAACAAACACTGTTGGAATTAAAACAGTATGTCTACCTTACAAAATAATTTTAATCTTGCATGTGAAGCCTTGGGAAAAAAGGATATTAGATTTTTAAAAAATAAGGCTGTTCAATTAATGTTAAAAAGATGCATAATAGAACAGTGAAATATAATTGATCAGGTAGTTTAAATAAAACAAAAGAAGGGTATAGAAGGGTACAGCTTGCTCAGGAAGAATAGGCAGGGAAAAAAGGGAGAAAAAAAGGGAGGAGGTGTTGCCCCATATATTAAAATTGTATATGCTTGGACTGAGGTTGAGATGGAAATAGGAGACAGACTTGCTGAAAGTCTCTGGGTAAGGATGAAAGCAGTAAAAACCAAGGATGATGTCCTGGTAGGGGTCTACTACAGACCTCCTAACCAGGAAAAAGAGATGGCATGAGGCTTTTTTTAAACTAACAAAATCATCCAAAGCACAGGACATGGTGGTGATAGGGGACTTCAACTACTCAGACATCTGTTGGAAAAATAACACAGCAGGGCACAGATTATCCAAAAAGTTCTTGGAATATATTGGAGACAATTTTTTATTTCAGAAGGTGGAGAAAGCGACTAGGGGAGAGAGGCTGTTCTAGATTTGATTTTGACAAATAGGGAGGAACTGATTGAGAATTTGAAAGTGGAAGGCAGCTTGGGTGAAAGTGGTCATGAAATGGTAGAGTTCATGATTCTAAGGAATGGTAGGAGGAAGAACAGCAAAATAAAGATAATGGATTTCAAGAAGTCAGGCTTTAGCAAACTCAGGGAGTTGGTAGGTAAGATCCCATGGGAAGCAAGTTTAAGGGGAAAAACATTTGAAGACAGTTGGCAGTTTTTCAAAGAGACATTATTAAGGGCACAAGAGCAAACTATCCCACTGTGTAGGAAAGATAGGAAGTATGGCAAGAGACCACCCTGGCTTAACCAGGAGATCTTCAATGATCTAAAAATCAAAAAAGAGTCCTACAAAAAATGGAAACTAGGTCAAATTACAAAAGATGAATATAAACAGATAATACAAGTATGTAGGGACAAAATTAGAAAGGCCAAGGCACAAAATAAGATCAAACTTGCTAGAGATATAAAGGGTAACAAGAAAACATTCTACAAATACACTAGAAGCAAGAGGAAGACCCAGGACAGGGTAGACACGGTGGGGGTGGGGGAAAATAACAACAGAAAATGTGGAAATGGCAGAGGTGCTTAATGACTTCTTTGTTTCGGCTTTCATCAAGAAGGTTGGTGGTGATTGGACGTCTAACATAGTGAATGCAAGTGAAAATGAGGTAGGATCAGAGGCTAAAATAGGAAAAGAACAAGTTAAAAATTACTTAGACAAATTAGATGTCAAGTTACCAGGGCCTGATGAAATGCATCCTAGAATATTCAAGGAGCTGACTGAGGAGATATCTGAACCATTAGCAATTATCTTTGAAAAGTCATGGAAGACGGGAGAGATTCCAGAAGACTGGAAAAGGGCAAATATAGTGCCCATCTATAAAAAGAGAAATAAGGACAACCCGGGGAATTACAGACCAGTCAGCTTAGCTTCTGTACCTGGAAAGATAATGGAGCAAATAATTAAGCAATCAATTTGCAAACATGTAGAAGATAATAAGGTGATAAGTAACAGCATGGATTTGTCAAGAACAAATGGTGTCAAACCAACCTGGTAGCTTTCTTTGACAGGGTAACAAGTCTTGTGGATGGGGGGAAGTGGTAGAAATGGTATATCTTGACTTTAGTAAAGCTTTTGATACTGTCGTGCATGACCTTCTCACAAACAAACTAGGGAAATGCAACCTAGATGGAGCTATTATAAGGTGGGTGCATAACTGGTTGGAAAATCATTCCCAGAGGGTAGTTATTAGTGGTTCAAAGTCATGCTGGAAGGGCATAACAAGTGGGGTCCCACAGAGATCAATTCTGGGGCTGGTTCTGTTCAATGTCTGCATCAATGATTTAGATAATGGCATATAGAGAGTATACTTTGTAAAGTTTGTGGACAATACTAAGCTGGGAGGGCTTTCGAGGATAGGATTACAATTCAAAATGATCTGAACAAACTGGAGAAATGGTCTGAAGTAAATAGGATGAAATTCAATAAGGACAAATGCAAAGTACTCCATTTAGGAAGGAACAATCAGTTGCACGCATACAAAACGGGAAATGACTGCCTAGGAAGGAGTACTGCAGAAACTGATCTGGAGAGTCAGAGTGAACCACAAGCTAAATATGAGTCAATAGTGTGACACTGTTGCAAAAAACCTGAACATCATTCTGGGATGTATTAGCAGGAGTGTTGTAAGCAAGACACAAGAAGTAATTCATCCGCTCTACTCCGCTCTGATTAGGCCTCAACTGGAGTATTGTGTCCAGTTCTGGGCTCCACATTTCAGGAAAGATGTAGACAAATTGGAGAAAGTCCAGAGAAGAGCAACAAAAATGATTAAAAGTCTAGAAAACATGACCTATGAGGGAAGATTGAAAAAATTGGGTTGTTTGATCCAGAAAAGAGAAGACAGAGAGAGGACATGATAACAGTTTTCAAGTACATAAAAGGTTGTTAAAAGGAGGAGGGAAAAGAATTGTTCTTAACCTGTGAGGATAGGACAAGAAGCAATGAGCTTAAATTGCAGCAAGGGAGGTTTAGGTTGGACATTACGAAAAACTTCTTAACTGTCACAGTGGTTAATCAATGGACTACATTGCCTAGCGACGTTGTGGAATCTCCATCATTGGAGCTATTTAAGAGCAGGTTAGACAAATACATGTCAGGAATGGTCTTGAGCAGCAGTTCTCAAACTTTAGCAACCCAAGAACTCCCATTTTGATTTAAAAATTTTCAGGACCCCAACCCCCCCCACTCAGCCCTTGCCCTGCCCACTTCCCGGAGGCCACGCCACGGTTCACTTCATCCCCCCTCCCTCCGTCACTCACTGTCTCCCACCCTCACTCACTTTCACCAGGCTGGGGCCGGGGGTTGGGGTGCAGGAGCGGGTGCAGGCTCTGGGAGGAAGTTTGGGTGCAGGAGGAGGTGTGGGGTATGGGCTCTGGGAGGGAGTTTGTGTGCAGGAGGGAATGCAGGGTGCAGGCTCTGGGCTGACAGTTTGGGTGCAGGAGTGAGTGAGAGGTGCGGGCTCTGGGAGTTTGGGTGCAGGATGGAGTGGGGAGGGAGTTTGGGTTCTGGAGGGGGCTCAGGGTGGGGTAGGGTTGAGGGGTGCGGAGGGGATGACAGAGGGAGTTTGGGGGGCGGGAAGGGGTATGGGCTCTGGGACAGAGTTTGGGTGCAGGCTCTGGGCTGGGGCAGGGGGTTGTGGTATGGGAGGGAGTAAAGGGGAGCGACGCTTACCTCAGGCGGCTCCCGAAAGTGCCTGGCACATCCCTCTGGCAGTGGCTCCTAGGCAGGGGGCCAGGGGGTTTCCGTGCGCTGCCCCTGCTCACAGGCACCGGCCCCGCAGCTCCCATTGGCCGTAGTTTCCAGCCAATGAGAGCTGCAGAGTCAGCGCTCAGGCCGGGGGCAGCGCGCGGAGACTCCCTGCGCCGTCTGGCCGCAGGGACGTGCTGGCTGCTTCCAGGAGCAGCGCGGACCCAGGGTCACTACTCCTCCCCCTACCTCCCAGCGCCTGCTTCACAGTTGTTCCCCGGTGTGAAGCAGGTGCTGGGAGGGAGGCTGAGGAGTTGAGGGAGTGGGAAGGAGTTAATCAGCTGGGCCCACAGACTCCCTGGAGTACCCTTGGAACCCCAGGGGTCCATGGACCCCAGTTTGAGAAACGCTGGTGTAGATAATACTTAGTCCTGCCATGAGTGCAGGGGATTGAACTAGATGACCTCTAGAGGTCCCTTCCAGTCCTAGGATTCTATGAAAAGCACCTTTCTTTATAACACTCCACTGTCATGCTGTTATTCTGTAGGGATACTCCCTCTACAGGTAATATTTATTATGATACATCAGAGTAGGGTAAAAAGGATGGGCTAGAGGCCAAGGGCCAGGGCTCTCTCTGGTTTGGGCTGTGGATGACCTGGGTTCAGTTCTCAGCTCAGCTGCAAACTTCCTGTGTGACCTTGGATAAATGACTTAATCTATGCTGTGCCTTCATGCCCTTTCTGTAAAATAAGGATAATAGTTCCCTCAACAGAGGATGAAATCCATTAGAAAGTGAGAAGCACTCAAAAAAGGGGAGCAGCATTTGATCCTTTCTGTTGCAAAGAGTTGAGATTCTGTCGGTGAATCTGGAAATCACCCTTCTATAGTTCCTCATTTGTAATTATTCCTGTCTGGGTGGCTAAAAAGTGGAAATACTTTAAGGAACAGAAAAAAAAGCACATTTGCCATAGAAAGCAGAGAAAAGTCCCTTTGTGGACAACTTCCCCCATCTCTACAATTTATAAGAGGTTACTTTCAAAAAGCAAAAATGGGTTAGGCTCTATCTTAATTATGATGAATAAAGCCAGCCTTCATGTATTCTTTTAGATGTTTATTTTTGTCTTTTCTTTTTTAATCTTAGTAATAACAGGAATGCCAAGTCAGGATTTCCTTGGTTTTGCTGGAGGATTTGTTGGGGAGGTCTCAGCTCTCAGTTCCACATCTGTTCGTAGCCTGTCTTTAACTGAAGGGAAGTGGGGGGATGGTATCTTTCACAAAGTTCTTTTTTATCCCCAGTGTTTATTCCCCAGAAGCTTGAATTAAATTGATGCTAATTAATTTTAAAAAGGATAATCTCACAAGGTAGAGTAGGATGATAAAGGTGTAATGGGAATTTATAGAGCAACAACAAGAAGGAAGTTAATATAGGTGCCTTTGGGTATGATAAAGTAAATTAACTATGTTAGCCTGTAGTGGCCCTATGTCTGTACTGTGCTCCTGAGCATCTTCGTCAGCTAATTCACTCTTCAGACCTATGATGGGGTTTACGGACCCCTCACTACAGCCAAGGCTGAAGCAGTACTGGGCTAGGAAAGCTCTCCCCCTCAGGCACAGCTGAGCAATGATCCTGGGGAAAGGAACACTATAAAAAGAGCTCCAGCAGCCCAGGCCAGAGGGGCAGGGGGAGGAGAGAAGCCATTTCCTGGAGGAGTACTGGCCTGCTACAGGAGGAGGAGGAGTTCTTACTGATGAGGTCCAGCTGTGAGTCTTTCTCCTCTTCCCCTTGCTATAGGGAGAGCCAGAGGGTTGCCTGCATCGGCCCTGAGACTCTGGGGGTTTGGAACAAAGGACTATAATCAAACAACATCCATGCCCCAAACTGAGACATTGGGTGAGGTAGGAAGTGGCCTGGGGAAGATGAACAGGAGGCAGGCCAAGCATAGGCCAGTCCATGCTGGCACACTTTCAGGACCCTGGGCCAGGACCTGGTGGAGAGGGAGGGTCTGGGTTCTCCCTACCTCCCCTAGATTCCCTTATGCATAGCCCATGGATGGGAAGCTACCAAAAAGAAAGCTTACCCAGCTGAACCCTGTTTAGGGGGTCCCTAACACATTGAACTGAAAAGAGACTACAGCAGCTGGCCCTGGTCACTAGGCCTGCTGACCAGACAGCGCACTCTCCTATGAGACTCTATTAAAAGAAACTTGTCATTCATCATTTTCTGGGGTCAGATCCTGCCCTTTCTTTGAGCCATGCATAGAGGGTCCTTGTGATGATCACCACTTCCATGTGATAGAGGGGAGGTAAGTGGTTTTTGTGGCACTGTCTCACCCCTAAACATGGCAGGCCAGGCAGAAAAGATGCTAATTGTCCCCACTTTGGCATCATGTAACCTTCAACTAAGGTGAGAGAGGTCAGAACGCTCAACTCAAAGACTCCGAGTGATTCCTCCAGCAAAACCAGAGTTAACAAGACTTGGCATTCCTGATGTTTCCACAGTAAAAAGCAAGCAGAAAATAAAACAACTTTAAGGAAAAAAAATAAAAATACCCACAACAATTTTTTTTCAGGTCTTCTTTATTAATCACATCTGTTTAAATGCCTTTTGCAGATCACCCCTAAGTATTACTGTCCTTACTACTGCTGTAATTAAAATAAATAAAATATCAGCTCTTAATAGTTCATACTAAGTGGTTTTGAAGGATGTTCTTGTCTCAGTTGATGCAGGGTT